>NC_042623.1:217696994-218381017 GCF_901001135.1 Rhinatrema bivittatum | reverse complement strand
GGGGGGGGCAGGGGGTGGGCTACTGTTTTTCATGGGGCTGGGGGAGGGGGCAGGAGTGTGTGGGGTGGTTAGTTTAAGAGAACTTTTCTCATAGGGTTGTTTTTTGGGGGAAGGGGGAGGTTCACACACAAATACATACACTAAACTTGCACGATCTCAGGAACACCCCAATATAGCCCTCCCCAGACCACAAAACAAATTTGGAAGTGCAAATTTGGTTAGGCACTCCCCTATTTAGCTACATAACGCACACAGACGCCCAGGGACAGACCACATGTAGCACCAACAATTTTAATTTCCCAGGTCTTGGGAGGGGGCAGGAGGGTGGGGGGTTATTATTTGATTTAAAGGGTTGGGATTGGGGTTTTTTGGGGGGGGTTTCCACAGAAATAGAAAGACAAAGGTTTTCTGATCTGAAGGGCAGGCAGTAGGCGGGGGGAGGTGACAGTGAGGGGAGGGAGAATGAGGGGGGAGGTGAGTGTCAGGGGAGGGAGAATGAGGGGAGAGGTGAGTGTGAGGGGAGAGAGTTGGAGTGGGGACAGGGGAGGGAAGGGGGGATGAGTGACCAAGGGGGAGGAGGATGAGTGACTGAGGTAAATGAGCAAGGGGAAGGGGCAGGGAGGGTAAAGAACCTGACTCTGCCACTGCAACGCGTGGCCGGGTACTGCTAGTACATAATAAAATAATAATAAAGGATATAACATAGACCACCCAGAAAAGGAGCACCATCAGTCAACAGTGCAGACTCATGTAATGTGAAACTAAAACACTGACCTCGCCTGTACACCAAATCCACTTGTACCCGCTTGGGTGTCTGCAAAGTACATACATAAAAAATTCCTTTAACATAAGTCCATGATGTGTGATGGGAGATAGGAAAAATGGCAAACATAACCCTCAATGGTATTTTCCACTGGAGTAGTATTTTCTCAAGGGGTCAAAGATCAAAGCTGTGCATGTCTTTTATATGCAAAACCCCATCTATGAAAAAAAATAGAAAACTTTATTCATTAACAATCATTCTTCTATGGAACTCCAAACCTCAAGACTTCTTAAAGTAAAGGTATCCCAACATAAGGGATGGAGATAATCTCTTTTCTTGCTTTCCTGTATAAACCTAGTGTTATGAAGAGAGTCAATAGTGGACCCTTGGGCCGGCTGATTAGAGACAAAGTCCAATAGTTGTTAAAGAGCCGGGAGGCGGACCCTGGCTGGAGCGGATTGGTGAAGTCTTCGCCCTGGAAACCTGAGACCCCCGCAGGAGAAGCCCGTAGGGGTCCGAGTCGCTGGGACTTAGGAGAATCGTGAAGAAGTCCGAGGGTCGTGGCTGGCTGAAGACAAGGAGAATCGTGAAGAAGTCCGAAGGTCGTGGCTGGCTGAAGACAAGGAGAATCGTGAGGAAGTCCGAAGGTCGTGGCTGGCTGAAGACAAGGAGAATCGTGAGGAAGTCCGAAGGTCGTGGCTGGCTGAAGACAAGGAGAATCGTGAGGAAGTCCGAAGGTCGTGGCTGGCTGAAGACAAGGAGAACCTGGAATCGGAGCTGGAGTCAAGGCACGGTTGGGACAAGCAGGAACCAGAGCTGGAAGCAAAGCACGGCTGGAACAAGCTGGAACCAGAGCTGGAAGCAAGGCACGGCTGGAACAAGCAGGAACCAGAGCTGGAAGCAAAGCACGGCTGGAACAAGCAGGAACCAGAGCTGGAAGCAAGGCACGGCTGGAACAAGCAGGAACCAGAGCTGGAAGCAAGGCACGGCTGGAAGAAGCAGGAAGCAACTAAGCACTCAAAGGAGCGACCTCGTTGCAAAGGCAAAGTAAGGGAGGCAGACGCCGGTTTAAATAACCAGCCGGCGTCTGACGTCAAAAACAGGGTGGTTCAGCACTTCCGGGTGCTGGACCTACAAAGGCAGTCTCTTCGCGCGCGCGCGCGTTCCCCAGCGGGGGGAGGAGTCAGGCACGGGCCTCAGCGGCTGCCACGTGGTCGGGTCGGCCCTGGAAGCAGCGGGACGTGGCGGGCATGGAGGAGCCGGCGAAAAGGTAAGGACCCGGTCGCTAGCCTAGCGACCGGGACCGCAACAGTAGCCCCCCTTTTACGCCCCCTCTTCAAGGGACTTGGTCTGTCAGGATGGTCCAGATGGAACTGCTGTAGGAGGGTCTGCTGTAGGAGGGTCTGCTGTAGGAGGGTCTTTTCTCGGAGATTGCGCCTTAACATATCAAACAGAAGTCCACCCATATGTTTCCCTCTCATCCACTCTTCAAACCACACACCACAAAACCCCTCACAAAAACAGAAGACTCATCCCTATACACGCCATCACTCGCACTCAAGCTATCAGCCTCTCTCTCATTTCCATTATCCTTTTCAACGCACAATCTCTGCAAAAGAAAACCCATCTTCTACAAGACATTCTCACTGATTCTAATCCAGAAATGTGCGCTGTCACTGAAACCTGGTTCAAACAACATGACACTCCCCTCATCAATCAATTACCCTTAGATATCTATGATGTTTTCTCAATCCCGAGGAAGAAGAAGAGAGGAGGCGGCTTACTCCTGGCTGTAAAAAAGGACCTCTAACTTTTGTCCCATAAATGTGACATCCCATGTCAATGTTGTGCTGGCGAAAACCCGGATGTGGATGCTTGGGCCGACCGGACCGAAAGAACAGTCGGTAGGCAGAACTCCCACTGGGCAAGAGGATCTTCACCTGGAAACCCGAGACTCCTCCAGAGGAGCTGTGAGAGCCCGGGTTGCTAGGACTTAGGAGGCTTCGCCCTGGAAGTCCGAGATCCCCCCAGGAGAAGCCCGTAGGGACCCGGACCGCTGGGACTTAGGTGAGAACGAAGAAACCCAGGAGTGGAGTCCGGTCTGGAGTCTGGGCAGGCAGCGAGCAAGCAGAAGACGGGATCACGGGCCGAGGTCAAGGCAGGCTGAAGACAAGCAGGTCGAAACTACGAACCGGAGTCAAGGCAGGTAGCAGGCAGGCGGAGTCAGGCAATCCGAGGTCACGGCAGGCAGCAGGCAGGCGAAGTCAGGCAATCCGAGGTCAAGGCAGGCAGCAGGCAAAGCGGAGTCAGGCGAGCAGAGTCAGGCAGGTAACAGGTAATCCAGGAACGCAACTGAGAACTACAGGAAGTAGTGAACCTCGTTGCAAGGCAAAGAAGGGAAGGGACTGCAGGGCTTAAATAGCCCTGCAGCGTCTGACGTCAGAGAAGGGAGGAGTCGGGTTTTCCTGCGCTGGTCCCTTTAAAAGCGGGGGACAGTCGCGCGCGTGCGCCTGGGGGCGGGACTGGCCGTGAGGGCACGCCAGCGGCAGCGTGAGAGTCGGCGCATGGCGCCTGGAGGCCCTGCAGGCCCGCGGAGAGTCAAACGGCGGCGGAAAGCGGCGGCCGGGGTCCTGAGACCGCGGAACGCGGCAGCTCCCCGGGACCCGGGAGGAAGGTAAGGCCTCGGGCGCCAGCGTGGCGACCGAGACCGCAACAGTACCCCCCTTCTTACGCCCCCTCCGCCGAGGGCCAGGTTTCCCAGGATGGTCCAGATGAAATTGAGTGAGCAATGATTTGTCCAAGATGTTCCGAGCTGGCTCCCAAGAGTCTTCCTCGGAGCCACACCCCTCCCATGCCAGTAGGTATTCCCAGCGATGGGCATGGAAGCGAACGTCCAGGACTTCTCGTACCTGATACGTAGTCTCTGAAGAAGTAGGGGAGGATAGCGCATCCGTGGAAGGATGATGGTACCGGGACAGTACCACCGGTTTCAGCAAAGATACGTGGAACACGTTGTGGATGCGAAGTGAAGACGGAAGGCGAAGTCTGTAGGAAACGGTACCAATACGCTCCGCAACCTGAAAAGGCCCGCAGTATCGAGGGGCCAACTTACGAGAGCGGTTAGGTAGTTGGAGGTTCCGAGTGCTTAACCATACCTTGGTACCTGGCAGAAAAACTGGCGCTGGTCGTCAATGACGGTTGGTATACTGCTGGGACCTCTTTGCTGCGGTGGTCAGTTTGAGTTGAATCCTCTTCCAGAGATGATGTACTTGCCGTGCTGTGGTTAAGGCAGCAGGTGATGGAATGGAAATCGGAAGCGGCAAAGGAGGCCTTGGGTGACGTCCATACACAATCTGGAAAGGGGTTTGTCCAGTGGCAGCATGGGTATGGTTGTTGTAGGCGAATTCTGCCCAAGGCAGGAGAGAAGTCCAGTTACTTCCTTTTTCGGAGATAAAACTGCGAAGGAAGGCTTTAAGAGTGCGGTTCGTGCGCTCTGTCTGACCATTAGTCTGGGGGTGAAAGGCTGTGGATAAGTTTAATTGGACCCCAAATTTCCTGCAAAGGGCACGCCAAAAACGAGCCGTGAACTGTGGCCCTCGATCCGATACGATACTCTGTGGTAGACCGTGAGCCCGGAAGACGTGGGTAGTGAAGAGGAGTGCGAGTTCAGGTGCAGAGGGCAGCTTAGGCAAGGGTACCAGGCGAATCATCTTGGAAAAACGGTCTACAGTTACCCAAATCACCGTATTGCCTTCCGAGGGGGGCAGATCCACTACAAAGTCCGTGGCTATGTGGGACCATGGTTCCGCGGGAATAGGCAGCGGCTGCAGGAGGCCCCAGGGCCGACCACTAGGCGGTTTTTGCCGGGCACAAACTGGGCATGAGTCAACATATACTCGGACATCTTGTCGCATTCGAGGCCACCAATAATAGCGGCTAAGCAGATTGAGCGTCCTCTCCCTGCCGGCGTGACCCCCTGAAAGCGAGTCATGGGCCCAAGCTAACACCCTTCTGCGGTCTTTGTAGGAAACCACCACTCGTCCAAGAGTGGAAACTGTGGTGCTAGCTAACTGGATTTTAGCGGGATCTATGATGTGTTGTGGGAGGTCTTCCTTCTCCTCCTGAAGTTCATAACGGGAGAGTGCGTCAGCCCGTATATTCTTCAACGCGGGTCGGTACTTCAGAATGAAATTAAAACGGTTAAAGAAAAGGGACCATCGTGCTTGTCGAGGATTGAGACGTTGGGCCTGGTTAAGGAATTCCAGGTTCTTGTGATCTGTATAAATTGTAACCGGATGGAGGGAGCCCTCCATTCCTCCAGCGCGAGTTTGACCGCCAGCAACTCCTTATCCCCAATACCGTAATTGCACTCGGCAGAGGAGAACTTCTTAGAAAAATAGGAGCAGGGTAGGAGATGTCCGGAGTTAGAGACTTGTGAGAGGACCGCTCCCACAGCAATGTTAGAGGCATCGACCTCAACAAAGAATGGCCGTGTTGGATCTGGGTGGCGTAAACAGGTGTCCTGGAGGAACGCCTCCTTTAATAGTTCGAAAGCCTCACAAGCTCCCTCGGGCCAGAAGCGAGTGTTTGCCCCTTTCCGAGTTAGTGCGGTTAAAGGAGCCACCAAGCGGGAGTACTGAGGAATAAAATGTCTATAGAAGTTAGCAAACCCCAAAAAGCGTTGTAATGCTTTCAACCCCTCAGGTCGGGGCCACTTCCTGATGGCGGTTACCTTGCTGGGGTCCATCCGGAAACCTGTAGAAGACACTATAAACCCGAGAAAGGGTAACGACTCTTGTTCAAAGAGACATTTTTCGAACTTGGCATACAAATGGTGGTCTCGTAAGATCTGGAGTACTTGTCTCACATGTTGCCGATGGGAGGCAAGATCCGGGGAGTGTATGAGAACGTCATCCAAATAGACGATCACGCAGGAATGCAATAAGACACGCAGAATCTCATTCATTAAGTGCTGAAAAACAGCGGGAGCGTTGCACAGTCCAAACGGCATTACTAGATATTCATAATGGCCGTCCCGGGTGTTGAACGCCGTCTTCCATTCGTCCCCGGGACGGATTCGAACCAGATTATAAGCGCCGCGGAGATCCAATTTCGTGAAGACTTGGGCTCCTTGGAGTCTGTCCAACAACTCCGGAATGAGAGGAAGCGGGTACCGGTTCTTCTTGGTGATAGCATTGAGCCCACGGTAATCAATGCAAGGCCGCAAGCCTCCGTCTTTTTTGGCAACAAAAAAGAAACCTGCTCCGGCGGGGGACTTGGAAGGGCGTATGAAGCCTTTAGCCAGATTCTCAGTGATATATTCGGACATGGCCCGGGTCTCTGGCTGAGACAAGGGATAAACTCGTCCCCGTGGGGGAGTAGTACCCGGAAGCAACTCTATTGCACAGTCAAAAGGTCGGTGTTGCGGTAACAATTCCGCTTTTTCCTTGGAAAAAACATCCTGAAAGTCAGCATACGGAGCCGGTAATACCGGCACGGTGTGGGCCAGCGGAATCCGTTGGAATCTTTTCACTTGGAGGCAGGATTGGAAACACTCCGAACTCCACTGGGTAATCTGAAAATCTTTCCAGCGAATCACAGGAGAGTGTTTCTGAAGCCAGGGTAACCCGAGAACCACCGGATGTACTGCTCTCTCCAACACTAGCAAGGAAATCTCTTCAGTGTGTAACAAACCCGTCTGCAAAATTAACGGGACGGTCTCGGTGGAGATGCACCCTGATAAAGGAGTACCCTGAATAGAGGTTATCCGCAAGGCAGGAGTCCTAGGTCGCGTAGGGAGATTCAACTGTTGCACCAAGTCTTTAGTAATGAAGTTGCCTCCAGCCCATGAGTCAACCAGGGCTTGCGTGAGGAAAGAACCACCTGGATAATCCAAGGTTACTGGCATAGTACATTGAGGAGCAGGACTAAGGCAGCCTAGGGGACACTCCTCCTTCACACCTAGGCGCGGGAGTTTTCCGCCCGTTCTTTACACTGGGCAAGGTAGTGGCCCTTTCCTCCACAGTACAGGCACAGTCTCAAGTCCCGGCGTCGCTGCCTTTCTTCGGGAGACAAAGACGAACGACCCACTTGCATGGGCTCGTCGGCGGCAGTTCCAGGTGGAGAGGTAGTTCCTCGCGACCCCGAACTCGAACTCGAATTCGAGGGCCTGGGAATCACGGACGTCGGACGTCGGAAGGGGCGCCCCTCTTTCGCCCTCTGCTGCAAACGCCGATCAATTCGACCCGCTAAGTCAATCAGGGAACTCAGGGTCTCCGGCAGGTCCCGAGCTGCTAGTTCGTCCTTAATACGACCGGCTAAGCCCTCCAGGAACACACCCCGGAGAGCCTCATCCTGCCAGCCTACCTCGTGGGCAAGGGTGCGAAACTCCAATGCGTAGTCTGCCAAAGTCCGTGAGCCTTGCCGGAGCTGAAGTAACTCTGAGGTAGCGGAAGCCTGTCGTGCTGGCTCATCGAAGGCCACTTTGAACTCTTCCACAAAGCGATTCAAGTCCCCCAGTGCAGGATCGTTGTTCTCCCACATGGGGGAAGCCCAATTCAGGGCCCGTCCATCCAGAAGGGCAAAAATGTACGCCACCTTGGTACCATCAGTAGGAAACTGGTTAGGCAGTAGTGCAAAGCGCACATAACATTGATTTAAAAACCCTCGACACGCTTTGGCATCCCCGGCATAGCGAGAGGGCGCTGGGAGTTGCGTAGGGGTCTGAAGAGTTACCAGTGGTGCAGGAACAGGTGCCGGTACTGGAACGGGCGCGGGCGGCTCGGTATCCATGCGAGACGCCAGCCGCTCTACTGTAGCAGCCAGGGAATCCAGGACTTGTTGTTGCTGCACCAACCGCTGGGCCAAACCCGGAATGGCCTGTAGCCCGGCGAGGTCTGCCGGATCCATGGCCTTGCAAACTGTTGTGCTGGCGAAAACCCGGATGTGGATCCTTGGGCTGACCGGACCGAGGGAACAGTCGGTAGGCAGAACTCCCACTGGGCAAGAGGATCTTCACCTGGAAACCCGAGACTCCTCCAGAGGAGCTGTGAGAGCCCGGGTTGCTAGGACTTAGGAGGCTTCGCCCTGGAAGTCCGAGATCCCCCCAGGAGAAGCCCGTAGGGACCCGGACCGCTGGGACTTAGGTGAGAACGAAGAAACCCAGGAGTGGAGTCCGGTCTGGAGTCTGGGCAGGCAGCGAGCAAGCAGAAGACGGGATCACGGGCCGAGGTCAAGGCAGGCTGAAGACAAGCAGGTCGAAACTACGAACCGGAGTCAAGGCAGGTAGCAGGCAGGCGGAGTCAGGCAATCCGAGGTCACGGCAGGCAGCAGGCAGGCGAAGTCAGGCAATCCGAGGTCAAGGCAGGCAGCAGGCAAAGCGGAGTCAGGCGAGCAGAGTCAGGCAGGTAACAGGTAATCCAGGAACGCAACTGAGAACTACAGGAAGTAGTGAACCTCGTTGCAAGGCAAAGAAGGGAAGGGACTGCAGGGCTTAAATAGCCCTGCAACGTCTGACGTCAGAGAAGGGAGGAGCCGGGTTTTCCCGCGCTGGTCCCTTTAAAAGCGGGGGACAGTCGCGCGCGCGCACCTGGGGGCGGGACTGGCCGTGAGGGCACGCCAGCGGCAGCGTGAGAGTCGGCGCATGGCGCCCGGAGGCCCTGCAGGCCCGCGGAGAGTCAAACGGCGGCGGAAAGCGGCGGCCGGGGTCCTGAGACCGCGGAACGCGGCAGCTCCCCGGGACCCGGGAGGAAGGTAAGGCCTCAGGCGCCAGCGTGGCGACCGAGACCGCAACATATCAATACGAAATTGGCTTCTTCAAATCAAAATCACTCCAACTGTGTCTCATTTATACCCCCCCTGGTCTCCTAGAGAAAGATTCATCACCCCTTATTCCTTGCAAACGCACTATCACCTGACGTACCCACGATCCTCCTAGGAGATTTTAATTTACACGTGGATACCTCACCACAATCCCCTGCCTGTGAAGCTTTCCTTTCTTCACTCGAAGCTATGGGCTTCCAACAGATAGTGAACTCTCCCACACACAAAGCTGGCCACACCCTTGATCTGATTTTTATCAACTCCCCCATCAGCATAACCAATCCTCCATTATGTATGGCAGTACCATGGTCTGATCACTCCTTAATCAAGACTAAACTTACACTTCCTCAAAGCCCCATTTCCGCGCCCCGTCAGCCCATATCTTTCAAATTTCGTAAATCCTGCGATGTAGAGACCATCACACTAGCATGCTCAGACATAGACAAGCAAATTGACCTATCATCCCCAGATAATGCATTCTCCTCCTGGGTTAACCTCACCCTCAGCATTGCCAATGAATATTGCCCCCTAATAACAAAAACTGTCAACCCCAACCGTAAAAATAGGAAACCCTGGTACACGCCTGTCCTCAGAAATCTTAAAATCCAACTCAGAGCTGCGGAAAGGTCATGGCGCAAACACCAATCCCCCGCAACCAAAACTCTCTACTATCAACGTATGCACGAATATAGAAATTCCATCCTGCAATCTAAACGGGAATACTACGCAAAAAAAATAAATGGTCTGCAATATAACCCCAAGGCTCTTTTCGCTATGGTTGCTGACCTGACTTCTCCCACACACACGCAACAACCGGCTAACTCCTCTAAAAATCGTTGCAACGAGTTAGCACAATTTTTTAAAAACAAGGTATCTTCTATCACGGCACAATTCTCGCACAACAACCTCAACATCTGTCTTCCCAATATCAACTCTCCAGTCTCCCTCTCCTCTTTTGAATCCTCATCCTCCCTAGAAGTAGAGAACATACTAAAGAAAATGAAACCCTCAACACATCCTTCTGAAACCATCCCCTCCAAACTCCTACTATCTATACACAATGTGATCGCCAAACCTCTTTCAAATATTCTCAACTGTTCTCTAGAGCATGGCATTGTCCCTAATTTTCTTAAACAAGCAATAGTGAAACCGCTACTCAAAAAACCAAATCTTGACCCCGCCACACTTTCTAATTACAGACCGGTGTCCAACCTACCCCTCCTAGCTAAATCTAGTTAATTCACGCCTCTCCGATCACGTTGAACAAAACAACATCCTCCCTTCCACCCAATATGGTTTCAGGAAGCATTTAAGTACTGAAACATTGCTCCTCTCCCTACACGATACTCTTATCAGAGGAACCGACTCAGGATCCTCCTAACTGATCGCCATGCTTGACATCTCGGCTGCATTCGACACAGTCAATCATGATGTCCTACTCAACATCCTCAGAAGTATTGGGATCACTGGCAATGCCTTCGCCTGGATTCAATCGTATCTCCAAAATCACTTTTTTACTGTCCTAGTTGACAACTATGAATCTGATCCCATCAGTCTTCCCCAAGGTGTGCCCCAAGGTTCTTCACTCTCCTCGACGCTATTTAATATATACATGATTCCCCTTACCACGCTTCTCACTAACCTGCACATCAAGCATTTTATTTATGCTGACGATGTGCAACTCATCTTCCCTTTCTCTGACTCTATCCAAACTGCTTTACAAAACTGGGAATCCTGTCTTTCCTCCATCAACCAACTCCTAAAGGACATGCACCTAGCTCTAAACTCCAACAAGACTGAGCTATTAATCATATCTAATAGGCAACCGCTCCCAGACATCCCACTTGCTTACTCGTCTACCAACTTCCCATCACACACTCGTAATTTAGGAGTCATTATTGATAATCACCTTTCTTTTAAACCATTCATTAAATCCATCATAAAGGATTGCTATTTTAAGCTACAAACGATAAAGAAACTCAGACCCCTACTACACTTCACTGATTTCCGCACAGTACTCCAGTCTATTATTTTATCGAAAATTGACTATTGCAATGCACTCTTCCTTGGCATTCCCGCAACACACACTAAGCCATTACAACTCCTACAAAATGCCGCCGCTCAGATACTGTCAAACACAAAGAAAAGAGATCACATCACTCCCACACTTATCGAACTACACTGGCTCCCTATACAGTCACGAATTCTATATAAAACTCTATCTATCATACACAAGAGTCTATTAAATTCCAACCTCAACTGGCTTAATCCCCCCCTCCTACCTCGCACCTCCAAGAGACCTACCCGCCCAGCCCTCCAAGGAACACTTCGTGCCCAATCTATCAAATCTTTTAAACTCTCCTCTACTATAAACAGAGCCTTTTCTCTTGCCGGCCCCACCATATGGAACTCCCTGCCCCATGATATTCGCATGGAGACATATACCCCCACTTTCAAAAAGAAACTTAAAACCTGGCTCTTTCAACAAGCCTACCACATGTCACCCCCTATTACATAAAACCCCCCTGTGAATTTTACAATGTCATTTTGTTATGAACGCCTTATGTCCGCTGATTTTGTACTGTGCACTCTCATGTATATAGTTATAGTTACAGTTCTATTGCTTTGCATCTACCCATTGATGTTTGTTATATGTGAGGGCTCCTCCCAAAAGTTAATTGTATTTTTCCTAGTTCACTAAGTTATCTGTTACATGTAAGGGCACCGCCCAAAAGTTTTTGTTTATTGTGAACCGATGCGATGTGCGAACGGATATCGGTATAAAAGAGATGTTAAATAAATAAATAAATAAATAAATAAATAAATATTGCGGGCAGGCTCCCAGGTATTGTCCTCGTTCCCACAACCCTCCCAGGCCAGCAAGTATTCCCAACGCCTGTTGGCAAATCGAGCATCAAGGACCTCTCGTACCTGAAATGTTGGATCCTCATCTGCGGTGGTGGAACCATCTTCGAGTGGCCTGGGGTGAAATCTGGAAAGAATCACTGGTTTTAAGAGGGAGACGTGGAAGACATCATGGATGCGTAGAGTGGTGGGAAGTCGTAGACGATAGGAGACCAGACCTACCCTTTCTGCTACGCGGAAGGGACCACAGAACTTGGGTGACAGTTTCTTGGAAGGTTGCCTCAAATGAATGTTTTTTGTACTAAGCCACACTCGATCACCTGGGAGAAAAGAGAATGCAGGTTTCCGGTGTTGATCATAGTAGCGCTTAGCAGTGCGTGCGACTTTCTGAAGCCGGTGTTGAGTGGAGGTCCAAAGTTTACTCAGTTGGTCAGCGGTTAACTGAGCAGCAGGTGAAGAGGTGGGTACAGGCAGAGGTAATGGTGGCTTAAGCTGTTTACCATACACAACTTGGAAGGGCGACTTCCCTGTCGCCGTATGTATTTGATTATTATAGGCAAACTCTGCCCAAGGGAGAAGCTCCACCCAATTATTTTGTCTGTGGTTGATAAATGCTCGTAAGAACAACTTTAATGAACGATTCATGCGTTCAGTTTGCCCGTTACTTTGCGGGTGAAAAGCGGTAGAGAAACTCAACTGGATCTTAAATTTTTTGCATAAGGCCCTCCAATATCTGGCTGTGAATTGGGGCCCCCTGTCGGACACAATGTCTTGGGGCAGACCATGGATGCGAAACACATGGTGTGTGAACAGAGAAGCCAATTCAGTCGCGGAGGGTAGTTTGGACAGGGGCACGAAGTGAGCCATTTTAGAGAACCGGTCCACCGTGACCCAAACCACCGTCTTGCCTTGAGAAGGCGGAAGTTCTACCACAAAATCCGTGGCTATATGTGTCCAGGGTTCCATGGGCACCGGTAACGGTTGCAGTAAACCTCTCTGAGGACCATTTAGTGGTTTTTGGAGGGCGCAGGTGGGGCAGGAGTTAACGTAGAGCGAAACGTCACATCGAAGTCCGGGCCACAAATAAAAACGATTTATGAGATCCAATGTTCTTTGTCTACCGGCGTGCCCCCCGGTCAAAGAGTCGTGTCCCCAAGACAAAACTTTTCTCCGAAGCCTTTTTGGAACCGGAGTTTTACTCGTAGCATCAATTGAGGTGGTAGTTAGTTGAACACATGCAGGGTCCAGGATGGGTTGCGGAGTGTCCTCCTCTTCCTCCAGCTGGGTGGTACGAGACAGGGCATCGGCTCGAACATTCTTTTCTGCAGGTCGATACTTGAGGACAAAATTGAAGCGACTGAAGAAGAGTGACCATCTCGCTTGCCGTGGGTTCAGTCGCTGAGCTTGAGCTAAGTACAATAAATTTTTATGGTCAGTGTATACAGTCACCGGATGATTAGCCCCCTCCAGCCATTGCCCCCACTCCTCGAAGGCTAACTTGATGGCTAAAAGTTCTTTGTCTCTGATGCCGTAATTACATTCGGTGGGCGAAAATTTCTTTGAAAAGTAGGAACATGGCATTAACTTGCCGGAAGCATCATGTTGACTGAGGACAGCGCCGACAGCCAGGTTTGAAGCATCGACCTCCAGGATGAAAGGGCGTTGTGGATCCGGGTGACGTAAGCAAGACGCTGCTAGGAATGCTTGTTTTAACTCTTCAAAGGCATCGGAGGCGGTGGTAGGCCAATCGTGAGCGTTGACTCCTTTGCGAGTAAGCGCGGTGAGAGGAGCTACCTTCTGGGAGTAATGAGGTATAAAATGCCTGTAAAAGTTGGCAAAACCAAGGAAACGCTGTAGGGCTTTCAGGCCAGAGGGACGAGGGCAATTGATAATAGCTGCAACTTTTTCTGGGTCCATCTGGAAACCGGATGAGGAAACAATGTAACCTAAGAACGGGAGCGTCTCACATTCAAACTGGCATTTCTCAAACTTGGCGTATAAATGATTGTCTCTAAGGGCTTGTAGCACCCGTTTGACATGTTGGTGATGAGTAGAGAGATCTTGGGAATAGATCAAGACGTCGTCGAGGTATACTATGACAAAAGAATGAAGCATCTCCCGGAGTACCTCATTCATAAGATTCTGAAAGACAGCAGGCTCATTACATAAGCCGAAAGGCATTACCAAATACTCGTAATGTCCATCACGAGTGTTGAATGCTGTCTTCCACTCGTCTCCCGGACGAATACGAACCAGGTTGTATGCCCCACGCAAATCCAGCTTTGTAAAGACCTTGGCCCCCTGAAGTCTATCGAGCAATTCCGGGATTAGAGGCAAGGGATAGCGATCCTTCTTAGTGATGGAGTTCAGCCCTCGATAGTCTATGCATGGCCTGAGGGAGCCATCTTTTTTGGCTACGAAAAGAAGCCTGCTCCTGCAGGGGAGTGTGAAGGGTGAATGAAGCCCTTAGCAAGGTTTTCTGTAATGTAGTCCGACATTGCGCGGGTTTCTGGCAGCGAAAGAGGGTAAACTCTACCCCGCGGGGGAGTGGAGCCTGGCAGTAGATCAATGGCACAGTCAAAAGGCCGGTGGCACGGGAGGAGCTCTGCCTTTTGCTTAGAGAACACGTCAGAGAATTCTTGGTAAGGCAGAGGAAGTTCCAGAACTGAGTGAGAGAGTAGTACTTCAGGCTTTGGAAGGGGGTCCAGACAGTTCCGGAAACAATAAGAACTCCACTGAGCAATTTGGAGTGAGTCCCAATGGATCACAGGAGCGTGTTGCTGTAACCAGGGGAGTCCCAAGACCACAGGATGTACTGATTTCTCGAGTAGCAAAAAAGAGATTGTCTCAGTGTGGAGCGTGCCAGTTCGTAAGATGAGAGGCATCGTGGTTTCTAGAGATGTGAATCGTTTTCCATATCGTCTTAACGATAGAAATCGTGTGGCAGGGCAAGAAAATCGTGTTAGGCACGATTTTTTAGTTAAAAAATCGTTAAAAATCGTTTTTTCCGATTAGTGCGCACTAACTGGGAGTTAGTGCGCACTAACTGAAAATGATACAATTTGACACTTTTCAGGTCAGTTAAGGTCAGTTTAGGAATGAATATGTATTCCTATTGGCTGCCCTCTTATTTATTCATGTTACCAAGCTTCCCACTGACAGTATATGGGGGATGGGAAATGGAAACAGTTGGTAGCTTGACAAAACAAGTAATGTGATCAGTCAATGTGACTAGAACTTGTGCCCTAACCCTGATACCAGGGGTATTGTGATCTTCCTGCACACAGTGCCCTATCCCTATTAATACCAGGAGTGTTGTGATCTTCCTGCACACAGTGCCCTAACCCTGGCACCAGGGGTGTTGTGATCTTCCTGCACACAGTGCCCTATCCCTATTAATACCAGGAGTGTTGTAATCTTCCTGCTCACAGTGCCCTAACCCTGGCACCAGGGGTGTTGTGATCTTCCTGCACACAGTGCCCTAACCCTGGCACCAGGGTTGTTGTGATCTTCCTGCACACAGTGCCCTATCCCTATTAATACCAGGAGTGTTGTGATCTTCCTGCACACAGTGCCCTAACCCTGGCACCAGGGTTGTTGTGATCTTCCTGCACACAGTGCCCTATCCCTATTAATACCAGGAGTGTTGTGATCTTCCTGCACACAGTGCCCTAACCCTGGCACCAGGGGTGTTGTGATCTTCCTGCACACAGTGCCCTATCCCTATTAATACCAGGAGTGTTGTGATCTTCCTGCACACAGTGCCCTATCCCTAATACCAGGGGTGTTGTGATCTTCCTGCACACAG
Source organism: Rhinatrema bivittatum (assembly GCF_901001135.1). Classification (NCBI taxonomy): domain Eukaryota; kingdom Metazoa; phylum Chordata; class Amphibia; order Gymnophiona; family Rhinatrematidae; genus Rhinatrema; species Rhinatrema bivittatum. Next base: position 218,365,760 of record NC_042623.1, on the reverse strand, counting down.
TGCCCTATTCCTGATACCGGGGGTGTTGGGATCTTCTTGCACACATCCCGGTATCAGGGATAGGGCACTGCATGCAGGAAGATCACAACACTCCTTGTATCAGGAATAGGGCACTGTGTGCAGGAAGATCACAACACCCCTGGTATTAGGGATAGGGCACTGCGTGCAGGAAGATCACAACACTCCTGGTATTAATAGGGATAGGGCACTGCATGCAGGAAGATCACAACACCCCTGGTATCAGGGATAGGGCACTGTGTGCAGGAAGATCACAATACCCCGGAGGAGTGAGGGTCAGGCAGCTCCCCCCTGTCTGTGAAGCCAGCCTCTCACTAGTAATGCAGGGAGGGAGCTGTCTCAGACTTCACCATCCTCCCCCCCCCCCCCTCACCCACACACCATTCACTAGCTGGGACATGGGGGAAGTCAGGAGTGAGGGTCAGGCAGCTCCCCCCTGTCTGTGAAGCCAGCCTCTCACTAGTAATGCAGGGAGGGAGCTGTCTCAGACTTCACCATCCTCCCCCCCCCCCTCACCCACACACCATTCACTAGCTGGGACATGGGGGAAGTCAGGAGTGAGGGTCAGGCAGCTCCCCCCTGTCTGTGAAGCCAGCCTCTCACTAGTAATGCAGGGAGGGAGCTGTCTCAGACTTCACCATCCTCCCCCCCCCCCCTCACCCACACACCATTCACTAGCTGGGACATGGGGGAAGTCAGGAGTGAGGGTCAGGCAGCTCCCCCCTGTCTGGGAAGCCAGCCTCTCACTAGTAATGCAGGGAGGGAGCTGTCTCAGACTTCACCATCCTCCCCCCCCCCCCCTCACCCACACACCATTCACTAGCTGGGACATGGGGGAAGTCAGGAGTGAGGGTCAGGCAGCTCCCCCCTGTCTGTGAAGCCAGCCTCTCACTAGTAATGCAGGGAGGGAGCTGTCTCAGACTTCACCATCCTCCCCCCCCTCACCCACACACCATTCACTAGCTGGGACATGGGGGAAGTCAGGAGTGAGGGTCAGGCAGCTCCCCCCTGTCTGTGAAGCCAGCCTCTCACTAGTAATGCAGGGAGGGAGCTGTCTCAGACTTCACCATCCTCCCCCCCCCCCTCACCCACACACCATTCACTAGCTGGGACATGGGGGAAGTCAGGAGTGAGGGTCAGGCAGCTCCCCCCTGTCTGTCAAGCCAGCCTCTCACTAGTAATGCAGGGAGGGAGCTGTCTCAGACTTCACCATCCTCCCCCCCCCTCACCCACACACCATTCACTAGCTGGGACATGGGGGAAGTCAGGAGTGAGGGTCAGGCAGCTCCCCACTGTCTGTGAAGCCAGCCTCTCACTAGTAATGCAGGGAGGGAGCTGTCTCAGACTTCACCATCATCCCCCCCCCCCCCTCACCCACACACCATTCACTAGCTGGGACATGGCGGAAGTCAGGAGTGAGGGTCAGGCAGCTCCCCCCTGTCTGTGAAGCCAGCCTCTCACTAGTAATGTAGGGAGGGAGCTGTCTCAGACTTCACCTATCCTCCCCCCCCCCCCCTCACCCACACACCATTCACTAGCTGGGACATGGGGGAAGTCAGGAGTGAGGGTCAGGCAGCTCCCCCCTGTCTGTGAAGCCAGCCTCTCACTAGTAATGCAGGGAGGGAGCTGTCTCAGACTTCACCATCCTCCCCCCCCCCTCCCCCCCCCACCCACACACCATTCACTAGCTGGGACATGGGGGAAGTCAGGAGTGAGGGTCAGGCAGCTCCCCCCTGTCTGTGAAGCCAGCCTCTCACTAGTAATGCAGGGAGGGAGCTGTCTCAGACTTCACCCTCCCCCCCCCCCCCCTCACCCACACACCATTCACTAGCTGGGACATGGGGGAAGTCAGGAGTGAGGGTCAGGCAGCTCCCCCCTGTCTGTGAAGCCAGCCTCTCACTAGTAATGCAGGGAGGGAGCTGTCTCAGACTTCACCATCCTCCCCCCCCCCTCACCCACACACCATTCACTAGCTGGGACATGGGGGAAGTCAGGAGTGAGGGTCAGGCAGCTCCCCCCTGTCTGTGAAGCCAGCCTCTCACTAGTAATGCAGGGAGGGAGCTGTCTCAGACTTCACCATCCTCCCCCCCCCCTCACCCACACACCATTCACTAGCTGGGACATGGGGGAAGTCAGGATTGAGGGTCAGGCAGCTCCCCCCTGTCTGTGAAGCCAGCCTCTCACTAGTAATGCAGGGAGGGAGCTGTCTCAGACTTCACCATCCTCCCCCCCCCCCCCCCTCACCCACACACCATTCACTAGCTGGGACATGGGGGAAGTCAGGAGTGAGGGTCAGGCAGCTCCCCCCTGTCTGTGAAGCCAGCCTCTCACTAGTAATGCAGGGAGGGAGCTGTCTCAGACTTCACCATCCTCCCCCCCCCCCTCACCCACACACCATTCACTAGCTGGGTCATGGGGGAAGTCAGGAGTGAGGGTCAGGCAGCTCCCCCCTGTCTGTGAAGCCAGCCTCTCACTAGTAATGCAGGGAGGGAGCTGTCTCAGACTGGTATCAGGGATAGGGCACTGAGTGCAGGAAGATCACAACACCCCTGGTATCAGGAATAGGGTACAGGTTCTAGTCATATTGACTGATCACATTACTTTTTTTGTCAACTACCAACAGTTTTCATTTCCCATCCCCCCAACCATCACCTCAGTTGGAACCTTGGTAACATCAATAGATAAGAGGGCAGCCAGCCAATAGGAATACATATTCATTCCTAACTGACCTTTTCTGACCTGGATAGTGTCAATAATTTGTATCATTTTCTGTTAGTGTTCCTGAGTTTCCATTTCCCATCCCCCCAACCATCACCTCAGTGGGAACCTGGTTAACATCAATAGATAAGAGGGCAGCCAGCCAATAGGAACACATATTCATTCCTAACTGACCTTTACTGACCTGGAAAGTGTCAATTTGTATCATTTTCAGTTAGTGCGCACTAACTCGAGTTAGTGCGCACTAACTCCCGTTAGTGCGCACTAACACGATTTAACGATTTTTAACGATAAATCGTTAGAATTTCTATTGTATCGTGTTCTATAACGATTTAAGACGATATTAAAATTATTGGACGATAATTTTAATCGTTAAAAAACGATTCACATCCCTAGTGGTTTCAGAAATGTAGCCAGGTAGGGGGGTTCCCCGGATGGAGGTAACTCGTAATGGAGGTATCCGGCGCTTTGTAGGTAGTCCCAGTTGGCGTACTAGTTCCTCCAGGATAAAATTCCCACCGGCTCCGGAATCAATAAATGCTAGAGTCTAGAAGGAGCCTCCGGGATACTCTAAGGTTATAGGGACCGTACATTGAGGAGCAGCATTAATACAGCCTAGGGAAATCTCCTCATCTCTCCCTAGACTTGACCATTTCCCAGTCTTGCTGGACATTGACCCAAGAAATGACCCTTGGTACCGCAATACAGGCAGAGCCCCTGGGTGCGGCGTCATCTCTTCTCTTCCTCGGTCAGAGGCGCCCGCCCAAGCTGCATGGGTTCTTCCGAGGAGTTGCTGGTAGCGGATTGTGTCTTGTGAGGTGCAGTCAGAGATCGGGAGAAGGAGGATGCCAGCGAAACTGGCCGGCGAAGGACTCGGCCCTCCTTGGCCCGCTGTTGCAGACGTCGGTCAATCTTCCCTGCTAGATCTATTACCCCATTCAGGGTGGGCGGAACATCCCGGGCCATCAATTCGTCTTTGATACACCCTGCGAGTCCTTCCAGGAAAATACCTCGCAAGCAGTCATCCTGCCAGCCGAGTTCCATAGCCAGAGTGCGGAATTCGATGGCGTAATCCGCCAGAGAACGGGACCCTTGTCTTAGCTGCAGGATCTCAGTGGTAGCGGTAGTCATACGAACTGGTTCATCAAAAGTTTGTTTAAAATGAGTCACAAAATCCTGCAAATTGTGAAGCATGGCGTCTTGATTCTCCCACATGGGTGAGGCCCAAAGCATGGCCTTCCCATCGAGCAGTGACAAAATATATGCCACCTTGACGGCATCAGAAGGGAACTGCCCCGGTAACAAGGTGAAGCGGATGAAGCATTGATTCAGAAACACCCTACACGATTTGGCATCCCCAGAGTAATGTGTGGGCGCCAGAAGTTGAGTCTGCACGGGAGTCGGAGGCACAGGCGAAGGTGGGGGTTGTACCACCTCTGGAGGATTAGCGTCCAACCGGCTGGCTAGACGATCCACCGTAGCTGCCAAGACCTCCAGGCATTGCTGTTGTTGCTGGATTCTTTGGGCCATACCAGTGTGTTGAGTGAAAAAGAACTTTCTCTGATTAGTTTTAAATGTGCCACATGCTAACTTCATGGAGTGTCCCCTAGTCTTTCTATTATCTGAAAGAGTAAATAACCGATTCATATCTACCCGTTCTAGACTTCTCATGATTTTAAACACCTCTATCATATCCCCCCTCAGCTGTCTCTTCTCCAAGCTGAAAAGTCCTAACCTCTTTAGTCTTTCCTCATAGGGTAGCTGTCTACCTGTACCTTTAGCTGTCTACCTGTACCTTTAGGCTGTGCCTTTAAGATTCAGAGCTATTTTATATTTACAGCATTTGTAGAGCTGTTGCTCTCCATGCTCAAGGAACAGCTGGGGTGGCATCACACATGTGGCACTATCTCATCCAAATGTGAGTGCTAGGATGGTGTCCACAGAGAAGGGCCGGCAAGCCACATGGTGCTAGCTAGGACAAACTATGAATGCTGTGTTGGCAGTCATATACAAACTCAAGTGCCACACATGCCTCTTTTTGTGTCAGTATGAGGCAAACCACATTATGGCAGCCAAATGTATTTTATGTCATCTTTACTTTCATGACTGTTTTTCCAGTACACTGTATGGCTCCATTGTCAAAACGAATCCTGAGTAGGCATTCGTGTTTTCTGAATCACAGTGACCCAGACAGAGAAGCAGTGAGAGAAAAAAAGATGATAGCGAGGAGAGCAGCAGATAGCAGTCTATTGGCCTCCTTTCCCCGGAAGGGGATGTAGTACGTGAGGCCTATCAGGCAAAGCAGTGTTGTATAAGGTTTTGGTGAAGCTGGCTGCCACTCAGCATGATGTCCTCGGCTCGTGCGTGGACACATGGGGGATCCGGGGGAAGATCAGGAACTATATCCATTCGTAGTCCATAGCGAAGATCGAGATTATGGAAGACACTGCAGAGCAGCACTATATTTCCAACTTTGGGTGGGGGATACATTAAAGCTCCACCCATCTTGTCCAAACAGTGAAAGCAACTTTTCAGAACTCTGAAGGTGCGTACGATGACACAGCGTGTTGCGATCCCGGGCCGTCCCCGGGACCGCCACTCACCCCGGCGCGGTGCCCCTCCGGTTCCGCCGCGTTTTCGGGCCATGCAGGCCCCAGGAGCGGCGCTCCCACGCCGCGCTGGTTGCCGGCGTTCTCCGCGGCTAGGCCCCGCCCCCTAGCCACGCACGCGCGGCAGGCCCCAGCTCTTAAAGGGGCCAGCGCGGGAAACCTCTGCACTGCCCCCAGGATGACGTCAGACGCTCAGGGTATTTAAACCCTGCATCGAGATACCTTCCTTGCCTTGCAACGAGGTTCCAGGTTTCCTGTCTTTAGTTGCTGCATCCTGTGCTTCCTTGGTTTCCTGATTCCTGATCCCGGACTGGCTTACGACGACCCTCTGGCTCCTGATCCTGATCTGGCTTACGACGACTCCTCGGCTTCTGACTCTGGACTGGCTTACGACGATTCCCTGGCTCTCGACTCTGGACTGGCAAGCGGCGATTCCCTGGCACTCGACTCTGGACTGGCAAGCGGCGACTCTCTGGCACTTGACTCTGGACTGGTGAGCAACGACCCTCCGGCACTCGACCGCGGATCCCGGCTGACTCTGCCCCCGCGGGCTCTCCTAAGTCCCAGCGGCTGGGTTCCTACGGGCTCCTCCTGGGGGGACTCCGGCTTCCAGGGTGAATCTCCTAAGTCCCAGCGGCCGAACTCCTACGAGCTCCTCTCGGGGGAGGCTCGGCTTCCAGGGCGAAGACTTCCTCACCACTGTGTCAGCTTCATCCGTCTTCCTCTCCCTTGCCTAGCCCTTGGTCGTAAAGGGCTTTCCAGGGCCTTCCTCGGGCCAGCCACTTCTCCGTCCTTGCCGCCTCCCGGTCGGGGCTACTGCTACTACCTCGCAGTACTCCATCTTCCGGTCCCGACCGGCCCAAGGGTCCACGAACCCAACACAGCGGGTAGCAAATAAGGCCTCGTATCTCATCTCTGCTGGCGTGTTGGGAATGGCAAGGGGGGTCAGAAGCCAGGTCTTGCAACCGTACCCAGAATCTCCTGCAGCAAAGATAGATTTAAGCCATCAATCATAGCATTGTCACTTGCAGATCTTGCTTGCAAACCTCAGCATCCATTAAGACTGTATAAGGTAGCCTGTACCTTTCCTTGAGCCTTAAAGGCTGATTTGCCTAGCCTAAGTACATGTCACATTGTTCTGGGCCAGTATATGTGCAGGATAGCACTAGCCAAAAGAAGCTCTGCTCTTCCGGACTACTAAATCACATTTGGATATTCCAACAATTGCGTGTCAGGCCCTCACAACCGAGCTAAGGCTACTGGTGTGTAGAAGGCTTCCAACCTTGAAGCAATACATATGAGCTGCCACACCTGTGTTAATTGAAAAAATGGTACCTCATGGTGTGATTGCGAATGTCCCTGCCGGCTCTGCAGTATGTCCTCCATATAAACCAATTTGTGAGGCCTGACACAGGGAATATGCCAGGCCACCAACATGCACAGGACACTGCTTCTGGTTGAGGTGTGAGAGGCTCAAGACCAACTGTGTCTGACAATGTGAATGACGTTCACTAACCCGCCACATGTGATCTTGCAGTACCAGCAGTGTGGATACTTCAAGGTTGTCATTAACCAATGAGATTTAAATAGCTCCCAATGGGACGATAGAAACAGGGGCATTTTGAAATTTAACACATAGAAAGTGTATAGTGCCTGCTCACACACCAAGCTTTAGGGCAGGTGCATTGTTTGCCATCACAAGATTAGCAGGCCTCTGCAGAATGGGGAGAAATAGACAGGCCCTGGGGCAATGGGCTGCTGACATAACTGTGCATGCCACTTGTCATGGCAGTGATGCTTTTCCTCCCCACCAGCCACCCTCCATGTCCATGCCATTTGCCCCAAACACATAGCCAGAGATAGAATATAGAAAGAAGAGTCTCTCTTACCTATGAGCCAACTGTCACTGTACAGGCCATCCTCAAAATTTCACACAGGCCTGATTGCCTAAGTATAAAGGAATCATGTGTGGCTCTCAGGTACCTGGCCACCACATCGAGGATACGCATTCGAGCATCACAGACCACTCGCACATTGATGGAGTGGAAGAGCTTTCTGTTGCGGTACATCTCCTCCCTGTCACGGGGTGGAATGATGGCCACGTGAGTGCAGTCAATAGCTTCCAGAACATTGGGAATGTTTGCAAAGTCATAAAAGCCTTTCTTCAAGTCCATCAAGTCCTGCTAGTCCCGAGGAAATTCTGTGTAGCAATTAATGCGGTCAGAGACCTGATCAGGAAAAAGTGGTTTGGGACACCTACTGTTGTCTGAAGGAGCCGGTTGCCATGAAATGCAGGGTGGGCAACAGTTTGGTGATGCCAGGCACAGCATGGGACCTTTCGGTGACCGGATCCAAATCCCCTCGGATTTCTTCATATAATTCCAAGGTAGCCCGAGAGCTGAGGCAATAACTGCAAACCACATAGTCCTCTGTTATGCCCAGCAAGGATGTTCATGGAGGAAAGATGCGCTCCCTGTATCTCCTCTGCCGTGGCCGCCTGCGTGCCCGGTGCTGCCCTGGGCCCCGACACAGTGGGGCCCATGGTTCGGCCTCCGGTTCAGAGACTTCCCAAAGAGGTCTTGGAGCAGCCCTTGCCTGTTCTTGAGGTTGTTGTTTTCTGCTTATTTTTGTCTGTGGCGAGCTTCCCGAAGCATATCAGCCGCCAAGGTACGATAAATTGTTTTTTCACCATACCGCAAAAAAGAAAAAGGTGTAGTTATTTCTGACATTAAATCCCATGATAGTGTGTGTTACTCTATTGCACTCCACGCTAACAGACCCTCATTTCCATTTACTCCGCCTAAACTCCTCCCACTAGAATATTCAATGTTTAATTTGCAAACGCATTTTGCGTTATTTATCGTGTGCATTACGGCATTATCATGCGCGATGACCCTAACGTGAAATGATAAATGACCCAGTTAGCTGGATATACCTGGTTCTTATCCGGATAAAATTTAGCCCAGTAAGAGGCTCAGTATGCTGTATAACTCATTTAGATGGATAATGAATGATCTAAGTAAGCTTGGTGGACAATACATTATGCTGTTATAGTTCAAGTCTACCATACCTTTAGTGAATGCAAACATTGTATAGCTATGTCATTGTCAACTGAACTTATTTGGTGTTTGTTCTGATTATGCTAAATTCAATACTAGATCATTTCCAGCAATGTCTTTCATTAGTATTTTTTTGGGGGTGAGATGGGGAGGTGGACAGAAATTATAGTATCCCTTGTTTAGGATCAAAAGGGCTAAATGCAATTAATGTTGTGATTTATAAATATCTGCTTTTTAAAGCAGAACTGCTTAATCAGATATTAGTTCAGTTTCTTAAAGCTATAGTCTATTTCTTATAGCTGGCTTATTTACATACAGTCTTCAAAATATACATTTCCCTAAGTTTTTTTAGGTATAGTTCTCTGTTGGTGGCAGTCCTCAGTATCTTTTCTTGTTGAACCATAGATATTTGAATGGTTTATATTTTCAAACTATTTGATGAGGCACCTTTTATTTGGGGAATGCATCAGGCACGGTTTGCAAACATCTTCCTTTTTCCCCTCAAGATTAAAATTCAGCTGTTTATGTGTATTCATACTTTGGAAGTATCAAATTGTCACTGCATAGCTAGAAGGTGGGCTTGATGTACTATGATATGACAAAAGATGCATTATGAACAATGAGGTTATCTTTTCTTACTTACTGATGTAGTGATACAGCATGTAGTATTAGGATTTTTGCTATTAGATGTACTGTGCTTTTATACAATGTTTAAATAACTAAAAGACATTGCATGGCTTGCTTGAAAGATGATTACCAATCCTACAAGTTCAACTTTTCTCCAAGGCAACAGACTAGAAAATGTTGAAGGTATGATAAAATATTTAGTTTGGTTATTACAATGCATTGTATTTCTACGTTGCATTGAATTTCATCATCTGAAAATGGTAGACATTCTGGGATATATGCCATGCTTTGCCAACTATATTTTGAATTCTGCAGCTACTGTTTTGTACTGTCCACACTTACAGTTTCTTTTTCTTAGAATTATATTTTAGAACTTTCTGTTTCCTGTGTTATCTGGTGATAACACCACCAGTACAGCTATAATCATAAACAAAATAATCTATTTTTTTCCTGAGAAATGCCTACTTAGTTCCATTTATTTTGAAAAGGATTTACAATTCAATATCATTTATTTACACTAACCTTAAGAACTAAAAGCATAGTAAATAATAATTTGAATTACAACCATTCAGAGTGATTATGCAACATATTTTAAACTATAAAAAAGTACACGGCAGCAAAATACTCAAGTACTCTTAAGAAAATCAGTTTTTCCAATGGAGAAAATATGTTAAAAGAAATTACTTTAATTCTGACATAACAAAATGAACAACATTTCCTTCATAAAATTGCAAATGTTCCATCCATAATTCTATTCTTTTGGCATTTAAATAGAACCCCTAAACCAGAGCACTTTATAACAGCAACAAGTATGAGTCACTCCCCCAGAGACCTTACCATCTATAGTGGGTACTACAGGCCAATGTAATAGAGGCACAGAAAAAAACGGGCACTCATGACGTGCACCCATCCACCTTTCCTGGGTGCGCGATGCAGTAGGCAATTGTGCATCCCTAGCGCCTCCTTTGCATCGGGCACCCAGAAGAAGTGTGAGCGGGTTAGGAAAACAGATGCTCAATTTTACGAGCATCCATTTTCCTAACCCATGCACAGCCATAGGGTTAGAAAAATGGATGCTTATAAATTGAGCGTCCATTTTCCTAACGACCGCAATCAAGGCATTTTGTTTTCATATTGCTGCTTTCTGTGGTTCCTCCAACTTAATATTAGGGATGTGCATCATTTTTTTGACAGATGAAAATATCGTACGATATTTTCTAAACCGTCATGTATAGGGGGTCCCTGAAAATGATAGGAAAACCCCACAAAATGTTTGTGTGGTTTTCTTATCATTTTGGGGGGGGAGAAAGGGCACACAGAATCCCCCCCAAACCCACCCCGACCCTTTAGATCTAATTATTTACAATCTTCCACCCTCCCAACCCCCCGGAAACTTGCCTAAAGTCCCTGGTGGTCCAGCGGGGGTCCCGGAAGCAATGTCCCCCTCTCAGGCCGTCAGCTGCCACTAATCACAATGGTGCCGATGGCCCTTTGCCCTTACCATGTGGCAGGGGCTATCAGTGCCATTGGCTGGCCCCTGTCACATGGTAGGAGCAATGGATGGCCCACGCCACTTTTTAAGATGACACAAAACAATTGTAAAATGCAATGGATTTGATGTAATAAGATTGTCCTTAATTTTGTGCTGATTGGGAACACCCTGGATTAAATTGGGCCCAGTAACTAGACATATTAAGACATGCTTCCAAGGGCTGAATATCCTCTGAGAGGATCTGATCACAAGGAATTTGCACCAGGAAAACAACTGTATTTTTTTTTAATGAGACTTTCAGCAACTTCTGATCCTGTTCATTTAGCTGATTTGTGTGGCAAGCAAAACATGAAGTTCTGTGTAAGCCTAGGCATAAGAAAAAATAAGAAAAGATTGAATTATTTTAGAGATAATAGTCAAACAATTGACTAGGACTGGCAGAGCATTCTAATTGGCTGAATAACAATAAAGGGGCAGATTAATTTATGTGGCACTGCTGTTCAGTATGCCATACTGCCAGCTTCAGTCCCATCTAGAACAAAACCTCATTTTCCCTGATGATAAAGGCTGCTTCGTCAGGAATGCACTCCCAATACTGTATTTCACTACCGGATAGCAAAATGTACATTTTACTGGTAATGAGTATAATTCTTTTTCAAAGTTGGTGTGAAATATTAAAATGTATAAGAAGCATTCTTCTAGACGAGTGTCACAGTTCAAGTTCATTCTTTCTCTCCTCTCAGTTTCCTCCTTCATGGCTTTGATTTGCCTGACATGGCGAATCCTGCTATGCTTCTGCTATTTTTGAAATGTTTCTCGTACTCTGCATCATTTGGAGTAGCTATTTTGTTTTTCTTATTGCAATCATTCCTGCTGTCATTGCTGTGCTGAGGATGTAATGTTGGTGCTTCGTTATTACCAGGATTGTTACTTTCCTCCTGTATTTTTGCAGCACCAGATTCTAACAGTGTTTCAGCGAGGGTGTTCGATTCTGTAGATGCTCTTTCCTGTCACGTCTGATTTTTTTTAGCATTAGTTCTGAATGGGCATCGTAGTATTAATTTAAAACTTTGCAATTTGTCATATTTCTAGGCATTGCTAAACAGGTTTTCCCTTTATTCACTCTTTGTGCAAAGTAACACATGGCGGCAGCATGTAAGAAGGTTAAGCTGTAGCACAAAAAAAAAAAAAAATCAGCATTTCTGTACTCCTCCCTATTCTCTGTCTGTTCCAGTTTTTCTTGGGAAGGCTGATACAGTCTAGGCAAAGTGTGATTGGTCTGAGCAGTTACCATGGTGATGCTGACTGTTTAGAAGATCTTTTTCCTTCAGCGAACTTGCAGAAAGAGAGAGAATATGCCACACTGAATTTTCTTAAAAGAACAAATCATATAACTCCATGGTTCAGCAGTATTTGGCTCTGTGGGCCTTTGAACATGTAAGTCTGAAAAACCATGTCTTTGCAACTGTTTGACACCCTCCAGTACATGGTATACATTATATGTCTTCTGGTGCATAGAATGTATTTCTTTCTTTATTATTTGGATTCATTACCCACCTTTTAGAATGAGAAATTCAGCCTGGGGGTGGTACAACATGTTAGAAAAGCATCATATAATCAGAAATCATAGGCAGCATAACAATTATATTTAGTAGAAGGTGCACAGTAAAGGCTAAACTTGAAATAAATCAACAGTAATGACCACAGTTAAAATAAACAAACGTCAGCAAAGCATTCATTTGTAGTAGCATGTTCAAAGCATTCAAAATGGTGCCAGGAAGTTTATCGCAGTCAGTTTAGTTCTGATGCATGTGTGGAGGCATATTTTGGCTGCTTTCTAGGGTGGAGAAAGTTCTGAGTTTGCATTAAAGACCTGGTGAAAGAGCCAGGCTTTCACTTGCTTTCCAATGTGGGTGTAGTCATATATTTGCTGGAACTCTTTAGGGAGAGAGTTCCATATGTAACAGACACCTGCTTCTGTCACCAGTAAAGCCTGGGTGAACCCTTAGTCAGAGCAGTAGAGGTTAGTGCCTGGGGGAGGTTATCATTCAAATGCAGCCCCTCCCTTTAAAGGTGCTGGAATGGCCATCTCCCTGAAAGGCCATTCCATTGCTCACAGTCTCCAGGGAGACTGTGGGCAATCCCTTATTATTTGCTTGGAATTAGGAGGTAGTGAGGAACTTTTCTGCATTGAATGTTTCAGGCCCAATCAAAGAAGCCAGGCACAACCTGCCTGGGGATCCTGATCAGGGACGGGAGGGTATTCCTTTTTCAATCGACTCACTGGCTGGTTCGAATTTCCCTCTGGGTTGTTTTTTCGTGTTTTGACAAATTTACTTGGTAGGAGCCTTGTGAGACCCTGTGTCTGGGGCTACTCGGGTTAAGGAAGACCTACCCTTCCATACCTTCAGCAAGGGTGGAGAAGGTAAGTGAACTGCTACAAGGAAGGACTCCGGTATTAAGCTTTGTTGAAGGGAAAGGACATTAAGTTGAGATCCAGGAGGAAGATTTTTTGACTGCCCCTTCCTTCCTGCATTGAAACGGCATCCCTCCCATTGAGGATCCAGAAAAGAGAGATCAAGAGAGAAACAAAATGATAACCGTGAGTAAGAACAAAGTAAAGATCACTGAGGACACCCATTCAGCATTTTCACCCCCCTGGGGAGAAAGAGAGAGAATCTTATTCTCTGTGCCAAAGGCTGTAGTTAGCATTTTTACCAGCTTGGAAGGAGTTTTCCCACCCAGCTAAAGGAGACTCTGCCCACCTGGGAACTCCACTTGTCCAAGCCCTGGAGGGTGAAAGTTTTTCCTTGGCCTGATCTTGAGATTCCTGCACAGATAGAGTGGAAGACTGTAAGATAAAGGAGAGAGATTTATGGTGCAGAGGATTTTGTTATTGCTGCCATTCTACATTTTGATTGCCCAACAGTAACTCCAGCATGTTTATTTGGGCTTAATATTGCACACACATTGTGAAAGAGAGACACCACTCCCAGGGGTAAAGAAAAATGTGCATCCAAGTCACCCCTAGCATGCCAGGGCCTGGAAGAAATATTCTCCCCCCACCCCCCATAGAAAATGTATCCAGGCCCTGGTGGAAAGAGACCATGAGGTTCCAACCCCAAAGATCAACAAATTCTTGTATGGCTCCATCATAGTGTGGTTTGCCTTCCTCGATGGGGGTGAGACATAAGTCAGGTGCTGCTCCCAAAAAAGATAGCCAGCAGGCATCTGTTCTTTAGTCCAGCAGTTCTCAACCGGTGTGTCGCGACACCCTAGTGTGTCGCCAAGCACCGGCAGGGGTGTCGCGTGTTCCCGGACTCTCCCGCTGCTCTTTCTTCCCTGCTGCCATTGCCGCCGGGCTATCAGCACATTCAAGCCCAGCGGAACGGCAGCGGTGCAAAAAAAAAAAAAAGCTGTGGCATCCGTGGCTGCCCTTTTCTTCTTCCCGCACCTGCCCCCCCCCCCCCCGTGACCCAGAACAGGAAGTGATACACAGCGGTGCGCGGGAAGAAGAAAGAGCCGTGCTGCGTGATAGAGTAGCAGTGGCCGCTGCAGCATCGGCCCCTGAGCAATTGAAGCAGCCAGTAATCGGGAAAGGAGACAGCAGCAGGAGCCTCCCGCGGCCGATGTGATTCTTCTTTCTTGGCCTGCGGGGGCTGGAGGAGGCTGCGGCAGCTACCATTTGTGCTCGGGGAGGGGCGGGGAAGAGGAAGTGAGTGAGAGAGAGAAGCAGCCAGCCTGCGTGTGAGTGAGAGCATGTGTGCGAGTGAGAGAAACTGGTCAGAGAGCTGATGTGTGTGTATATGTGAGAGACAATGAAAGTGACCGCTCAAGGAGATGACTGAAGTGTATGTGAAAGTGTGAGACATTAGTCAGGGAGGTGACTGATGTGTGTGTGTGTGAGAGAGAAAAAGCATTGAAGTGAGAAATCTGGGTATGTGAGAAAGCATGGGCGTAAGAAGCCTGGGGGGGTGTGTGTGAAAGAAAGCATAGGAGTGAGAAGCCTGTGTGTGTGTGTGCATGCATGAGAGAGAGACTGGTGTGTGTGAATATGAGAGAAAGAATGTGATTCAGGGAATGAGAAGCCTGTGCAGTGGAGAGCGAGCATGGAAATGAGAGAGAGAGACTGGTGTGTGTGTGTGTAACAGAGAGAAAGTGATTATGGGAATGAGAAGCCTGTGCATGTGAAGAGAGTGAGCATGGGAGTGAGAAACCTGTGTGTGTGTGAGACACAGCATGTGAGGGAGAAGCCTGCATATCTGAAAGAGAACATGGAGTGGGAAGCCTATGTGCATGTGTGTATGCATGAGGAGATCAGGTGACTGGTGTGTGTGTGTGTGTGTGTGTGAGAAAGAAAGCGATTATGGGAATGAGAAGCCTGTGCATGTGAAGAGAGTGAGCATGGGCGTGAGAAACCTGGGTGTGTGTGAGACACAGCATGGGAGTGAGAAGCCTGTATATCTGAAAGAGAACATGGAGTGGGAAGCCTGTGTGTGTGTGTGTGTGTGTATGCATGAGAGAGATCAGGTGACTGGTGTGTGTGTGTGTGTGTGTGTGTGAGAGAGAGAGAGAGAGAGAGAGAAAGTGATTATGGGAATGAGAAACCTGTGCATGTGAAGAGTGAGCATGGGAGTGAGAAACCTGGGTGTGTGTGAGACACAGCATGGGAGTGAGAAGCCTGTATATCTGAAAGAACATGGGAGTGGGAAGCCTGTGTGTGTGTATGCATGAGAGAGATCAGGTGCCTGGTGTGTGTTTGTGTGTGTGTGAGAGAAAGAAAGTGATTATGGGAATGAGAAGCCTGTGCATGTGGAGAGAACAAGCATGGGAGTGAGAGACTGGTGAGTGTGTGTGAGACAGAGAAAGTGATTATGAGAGTGAGAAGCCCGTATATGTAAGTAGAACACGGGAGTGGGAAGCCTGTGTGTGTGTATGGCATGAGAGAAACTGTTCAGGAAGGTGACTGGTGGGTGTTTCAAAGACTGGGAGATGATTGGTGTGTGAGAGACAGAAACTGGTCATGGGGGCATGACTGGTATGGTGTGTGTGTGAGAGACATGGGCACTAAGGAAGAGGTCCATGAGTATAGAGCTTAGCCTCTACTGCTGCTTCTGCCGTGTGCTACGGCCTGCATGGAAGAGGAGTAGGAGAGCTGCTAGAGGGGGTAAGTAAAGGTGGCTTTTTAAGTTTATTTTTCTTGATTGACTGCCATTTTAATTATTTAATATTATGTGATGTGTCTGCTTTTTTTGAAATATTTTATTAGTGTTTGGAGAATTTTTAATAGTTTTTATGAGTTTTTAATTGTTGGATGTTATTCTGTTCATAGCTGTTTAGAAACATTTATTCTGCTTATTAGTATAGTTTTACAATTATTTCTGTTTGGGGATCTATAGCTGCTTGTTAGTTCTGTTTTCCTAATAAGAGGTGTATTGGTGTTTAGGGTCTGATGTAATATTTGTAGTGTTGCCTTTTCATAGATAGGGTTGCTCCTGTTTGAGTGTATTCCATAATACAGGTGTAACTGTGTGCGGATTAGTTTATGTGCATTACTACAGATCCTGGGAGTATGTTAGGTCGGTTCTGTGTCTGTTACCGAGATGAGATATTTTACTAGCATGTAAGAGTTTTATCAGTCTTATTTGTTGTGTTTTCTCAAGAGGACATGCATTGGTGGTAAACTGCTGTCTTTTCATAAGTAGGGCTATTGAGCCTGGAAGTAGAAGGAGTTTGAGTTGCTGTTACTGAGATGACACCAGAACCAGAATATCTTTTTTGTAGGGTGAGTTGTATGGGGAATGTCATAATTCTGCTTTACATCCATTATTGTGGGTCAGGGGGGTTCCCATGGATGCAAACTGTACTTTTACATCTAGCCCCGTGACGATCATGGGTCAGTGTGTGACGCATGTGAGAACCATCTGTCAGGTGTGTCCCGACAGAAAAAAGGTTGAGAACCACTGCTTTAGTCGATGGAGTTGTTATGGAAGCTCCAAGTGAGGATCCTAGTGATCTAGAGGGCATGTAAAATGACAGCCTCTCTCTCAAGTAAATAGATCTGTCACCTCACAGAGCCTTGACAATTCTGGAGGCATTTTATAGCTTCACCCAGGCCTGTGTATTTTTAGGCACTGTCTAAATTACTCATTTCCATGACCTTGTGCATAATTTATGTTTTGTGGAGAAATATTATACTGTAGCTCCTGTTTCACAGGCTAGTATACCTAGGGGTCTATTTGGGAGCAGTGGGGCCATGTTCCAGGTTCTTTTGGTGGGGAGTGGAGAGGGTGATTTAAAGCCTTTCAAGGCCCTAGGCTTTTGTTCAAGGTTTATATTTATGTTGCTTTACATTTGATATGGTTTACTAAACAAAACATACATAACTGAACAAAACTTTTCAAGACATACACTATTCCATTTCAGAGGATAGTCTGGGCCTAACAAGCTTGCTTGAGATTTCAGAGAAAGACCTTGCAAAACCTTCTACCATAATAGTGACTCTGGAATTTGATTCGGATAGAGACTAGCTCTTGAGTCACAATGAATGTTTTCTTCAATTTAAAATCAGGTTAATTCTTGATGTTGACAAATCTACTCAGAGGAAAAGAAGACAGCTTCTGTTGATGAGGCTCAGAGTTCTTCAGTTAGGGATTTCATTTTTTCTAAAATTCCCTTGCAAATGTTTAATTGCATTTAATAATGTCTCATATTTTTTATGAGCCTAGTCAACTAACTTTCAGTGATAATACTGTTCTTCAGGGTTAATCATCTACTGAGTGATCGACAACTTTGCTTGCTTCTTGAGCCCATTTAGTTCTCTTGTTAATTCCAAATTATAATTTTTCTTCTTTATTTTTTCACAGGGTTGTGGTATTGGAACCTATGTATTGTGGACCGGAATGTAAGACTACAAGACATGGCTGTTTTTCTTCCGATGGTTTTGTTTCATGAATTTTCTTTTTATTATCTTTGTAGTTTATAAAATATCAAGGTGTTCTTGATGAATTATTAAAAATTAGGGATTTGCATTCGTTGAGTATCGGGAGGGCATCAAAACGATAAGAAAACCCACAAAATTTCATTTGGTTTTCTTATTGTATTTTTTTTTTTGGAGGGGGGGAGAAAGGGCAAATAAAAAAAACAAACCCTAAACCCACCCCAACCCTTCAAATTTAATTGCAACCCCCCCACCCTCCTGACCCCCCAAGACTTGCCTGACACCCCCCCCCCCCAAGGCTTACTGAAAGTCCCTGGTGGACCAGCGGGGTCCCGGGAGTGATCTGCCCCTCTTGGGTCGTCGGCTGCCACTAATCAAAATGGCGCCAATGGCCCTTTGCCCATTCCATGTGACAGGCTATCGGTGCCATTGGTCGGCCCCTGTCACATGGTAGGAACAATGGATGGCCCGCACCATTTTTTAAGATGTCGCCAGCCATCCATTCCTACCATGTGACAGAGGCCGGACAATGGCACTGATAGCCCGTCACATGGTAAGGGCAAAGGGCCATTGGCACCATTTTGATTAGTGGCAGCCGATGTCCCGAGAGGGGGAGATCGCTCCCAGGACCTTGCTGGACCACCAGGGACTTTCAGTAAGCCTTGGGGGGGGGGGGGGTTCGGGAAAGTCTTGGGGGGTCAGTAGGAAAGTAGATTTCCCAATCTGGCAGTCCTCAAGCTGACTCAATTAGAAATCCACTCGAGTATTCAGGTAATCTCCCTTGGAGTATGGGACTAACTCCCCTCTTCCTTTGGATCACCTCTTGGTTCTTTACACTCTCAAGATTTTCTTTAGATCCCAAGAAAATCAAGTCATAGGACCTCAATACCATCTTTGGCCTGGAGACTAAAGGAACAGAGCATAAGCCATAGTGCATTCATGAGTTTTGTTAAACACATGTGCCGTGGCAAGACGCCTCCCACTGGGAAGTGTCACAGAAAACTACATACTTTTACTCTATCTGACCTCATACATCCAGGATCTGTTGCATGTATGGGATGTTTGGATGACAGCTGTAATACCCCGCCAACCTCGCAGTGCTGCACTTAGGCTAAAGTCCTGTACCTTAAGATTCCGGACCTAACACTGTAACCTGCAGCCTGCAGGGGCTGTCCAGCATGACTTCTGTTGTCCTGCTCTTCTGCTACATACTCTAAGGGCCCACAGCAAAACACCACTTTTATAGGCCCAGCATCCATGATTTCCTGTGGCATGGACTGATTACATCAGTATTACTCTAATGTGGAAATCCCCTGGTCGGCCACTAGATGTCCCTAGTATTCCACCAGTCAGAAGGAATACCACAGTTCAGCACCTCCTCAAGAGGCTGTCTTGAGTGGATGGATCTCTTACTATAAGTAGGGGCTAAGACAGAAGAAGGTATGGCATTTGAGTTTGGATTTTGGAGAGTGAGGAGCTCTTGTAGTTTTGCTTCATTATGAGGCCTACCCGTCGCTAAGTATCTTTTTAGGAGGCTATTCATTTATGTGTCTTCTATTTAAAATAAGAGATTGTTAATATTGTTAATATTTTTCTGCTTTTTGAGTTCAGCCTGGGTTTCTCCTGGTGATGGCCATTCCCCAGATCGTGTATCCTTCTACTGAAAACTGGTGCAAAATTTGCGAGTAAAAAACTTACCTGTGGACCGTGTACCAATGCAGGTAGATACAAAGTTATCCCCCCTTAGCAAACAGTTTGTTAATTGTACAGCAATAAAATCCATTAGGGAATGGTGAATGTTACCGTGGTTCTATGTGGGTCTCTCTCTCTTCTGGAAGAACACCTAATGGGTTTCGCATTCCTCTTTGTGATCCCGACCCTGATCGGTCTCGTACCCTCTCTACACCGGAGACCCGAGGCTTAACACACTCTTACCACCCAGTTGTTATCACTGGGTAGCGAATTTATAAGTCTTTTAGTCTCAGTCCACAATTTCAGTGAATAAAAACAGAAAAGGGAAGAACAAAATCCCAAAGGAAAATAAATGTCAGCAAACCTTGCTCTTTCTTTTAGAGGGTCAATATTCCTGGTTCTGCCAGTCTTTACTGCTCCACAAGCTCTTTCTACAGGGAGACCTTGTCAGATTCTGAGCCTCTCAAGGGAGACTGAAGTATGTCTGCCCAAGATCCCTTTTTATAGGGGATTGGCCCAGTCATCAGGCCTGCCCCCTTCCCACAGCTGCAACTGCTTTCTGAACTCTATTGGTGAAAGAAGCAAAAGGCTGGTTCTCTTCCCCCTCTCTTTTAAGTTTTCCCCCATTGATTCTATGGTTCTCAGCCTAGGGACAATCCACTCCATCACATACTTCCCCCCTTTATTGAGGAACCTTACAGTTATCCATCGAGGTTCCAGCCCCCTCCTGAGGTAGGAAATTGTCATTCCCATGTTCTTTTCCAGCCCTATGCATAACTGTGAATTGATCTGGCTGTAGGGCCAGGTACTAGGGATGTGAATCGTTTTTTGACGATTTAAAACAATCGTCAGATATATTTTAAATCGTCAAAAATCGTTAAGAGTCGCGATACAATAGAAATTCCCCCGATTTCTCGTGAAAAATCATAAATCGGGGGAGGGGGGAGGGCGGGGAAAACCGGCACACCAAAAAAACACCTAAACCCACCCCGACCCTATAAAATGAATACCTTACCTTCCCCCCCCCCCCAAACTTTTTACGAGTACATGGTGGTCCAGTGGGGGCACGGGGACCGATCTCCCGCTCTCGGTCCATTGGCGCCATTTTGGCTGCCACTCAAAAATGGCGCTGATGGCCCGATAAAAAAAACCCCCATCCGACCCTTTAAAAACGACCCCTTAGCTTCCCCCACTCTCCCAATCCCCCCAAAACATACCTGGTGGTCTAGTGGTGGTCCTGGGAGCGATCTCCCGTTCTCAGGCCGTCGGCTGCCACTCATAAAGATGGCGCCGATGGCCCTTTGCCCTTACCATATGACAGGGTATCCGTGCCATTGGCCGGCCCCTGTCACATGGTAGGAGCACTGGCTGGCCGGCGCCATCTTTAAAGATGGCCGCTGCCTTCGTAAAGATGGCCGCCGCCGTATTTGAAGATGGCTGCCACCGTATTTAAAGATGGCGCCGGCCATCCAGTGCTCCTACCATGTGACAGGAGCCGGCCAATGGAACGGATACCCTGTCATATGGTAAGGGCAAAGGGCCATCAGCGCCATCTTTATGAGTGGCAGCCAACGGCCTGAGAACGGGAGATCGCTCCCGGGACCACCACTAGACCACCAGGTATGTTTTGGGGGGCTCAGGAGGGTGGGAGAAGCTAAGGGGTCGTTTTTAAAGGGTCGGGTGGGTTTTTTTTTTATCGGGCCATCGGCGCCATTTTTGAGTGGCAGCCAAAATACCGCCGATGGCCCGAGAGCGGGAGATCGGTCCCCGCGCCCCCACTGGACCACCAGGTAATCGTAAAAAGTTTTGGGGGGGTTCGGGAGGGTGGGGGAAGGTAAGGGGTTAATTTTAAATGGTCGGGCCTCACTACAAAAAAAATAACGATGTGAATCGGAACCAATTCCGATTCACATCACCCACATCACCCATGATCAGATTTTTTCCCCCCTCTAGCCGAACCCGATCGTTAAGACGATCGGGCACACGATTCACATCTCTACCAGGTACTATATCATGAGGCAGGCGTTCGTATTTTTTCTCATAAATTTTTTCCTTTCAAAAATCCATCAGCCTCTTCCTTTTCTGGACCAGTGTTTGTAATTGGGAGCCCTCTCTGCAGGATCCCTGCTCTGGGTCTTTTCCCAGACCTGTCCCCTTTGGCTATACTGATCCTTCTGCATTTGATCTAATACCTGGGTTCCCTTTGTTACCTTTACCTCAATGTTGGACTGTATGTGGACTCTCCCTGATGCCTGTCCCGGAGACAAATTTCTGGACCTCCTCTCTGTAAGGGTGGTCTGCCCACTGCCCTCCATTCGCTTTGGGCCCTTGTAAGTGCAGTATCTTTCACCTGTGACTTGTCTCAGAGGCTTTTGCAAGTCCGCTTTCAATTCAGCAACCTCCTTTGCTACTAGAGCAACCTCACTCTCTGCCGGGGTTGCTTCTTCAGAAATCTCCTGTAGATTTTTTGGAAGCTGTTTTATCTTCTCTGCCCTTTTGTATTCCAATTCTGCTATTCGGTCAGATTGCCATGCTTCCTTGTCAGACTCTTCCTCTGGATCTTCTGTGATCTGCAAATAATCCACATAGGCTTTCCCAGTCTGTCTCCTCTCTTGTTGGGATACCTCAGAAGTATCCCTGGCATAGGATTCTGGCTCTGACCTCTCTGGCTGGGGTCCAGTATTTGGGGTGTGTGTTTCAGGCTTCTTGGCATCCACTTCTTGCTGCAGATCTGTAACCTGTTTCTGCAACTTTGTGCCCATTGAAGGGCTGGGTCTTTCTCCATGACATTTTTTATCCCCTCTCATCCTCAAGGACTGCAGCTCCTTTTCTTTCTGAGCTAGCTGCATGATGCTATCATCAACTGAGACTTTCAGTGCTCTATTTTCTTCTAGAATCTTGCAATTTTGGTCTTGCAGCCACTGGATTCTATCTTCCATCTCCTGTCGCTGGGTAAAATGCACCTCATTCTCCTGGTCTAACTCTAGCTTTAATCTTGTAGCTTCCTCCTTGTCAACCTCCTGGAGTCACTGTTGGGTGGCTATGAGGTCTGAGAGCTCTAGGCATTTGGATTCCCATGTTTTCATCATTGCTT
The DNA here is from genome assembly GCF_901001135.1 of Rhinatrema bivittatum. Taxonomy (NCBI): domain Eukaryota; kingdom Metazoa; phylum Chordata; class Amphibia; order Gymnophiona; family Rhinatrematidae; genus Rhinatrema; species Rhinatrema bivittatum. The sequence continues at coordinate 218,343,511 of NC_042623.1, read as the reverse complement.
TATTCGTGCTCCTCTGTTCCTCTATCAACCTCTACAGTTCTCAATTTAAATTCATCTTCTCCATCTCCACTTCCCTGTGCAACAACTTCTCTGCATCCAGAGTCTCCTGCAGCCCAGAAATCTGGATTTGCAATTCCTGGGCTCATTTAAGGACACTGTGCTGTTGCATTGCTTCTTTATCTTTCCTAGCTTTTACCTCTTGCAATTCCTCTTCTCTCTGGGGTAGTTATGCAGTGAGGTCCTCAATCTGCACTATTTTCACTCTTCTAGCACTTCAGAATTTTTCTGCTGCAGATGTTGAACATTTTCTTCCATTTTCTGTATCTGAACAGCATGTGCCTCCATCTTTTGGTCCCAAAACTGTTTCCAATGTGCAGCTTCCAATTCAGCAGTCTGCCGTAGTCTCTGCTGGGCATTTGGTAGGCACGAGAGCTCTTCATATATTGTTTCCCATGTCCTCACAAACTCTTCATGGATTCTCATAGAAACATAGAAATGACGGCAGAAAAAGACCAATCGGCCCATCTAGTCTACCCCACAGTACCCAGCAAGCTTCCACACTTATTTTTCCATACTTATCTGTTTCATCAACCACCAAGTTCAGGGCCCTTGTTGGTAACTGTTTGATTCAAATTTCCTGCCATCCCCTGTCATTGATACAGAGAGTAATGTTGGAGTTGCATCAAAGGCGAGCATAAGGCTTAATAGTTAAGGGTAGTAACCGCCACATCAAGCAAGTTACCTCAATGCTTGTTTACCCAGACTGCACAGATCAATGCCTTGTTGTATGTTGTCTGAATGTAAATCCTGTTTTCCACATTTCCCCCTGCCGTTGAAGCAGAGAGCAGCGCTGTATATGCATTCATTCATTCAAAGTGATGTATCAGGCTTAATTGGTTTAGGGTAGTAACCACCGTAATAATCATGCTACCCCCACGCTTATTTGTTTACCAAAATTGTGAAGTTCAGTCCTTGTTGGTTGTTGTCTGAATGCAAATCCTCTTTTCCACATTTCCCCATTCATCTGTGCCTCCGCCAGCTCTGACCACTTAGCCTTGGAGTGCGCTAACTGTTGAAGCTTGCGTTGGCCTCGAGCTCGAGACTCTCAAATCTTGGCACGGAACGCAACCTAGGGCTCTCCAAGATGGAACAAGGAGAATGTGTACCCTTGCGGTGAAGACAGTCCAAGTCTCGAATCCTCCGCCGACCTGCATGCCCATGAGACCACCAACACAATGGTGGTCTCTGAATGGTCCTACGACCATTCCAAGCCCTTTCGGACCTGCCACAGTGTGTAGCAGGGGTGCAGGCTGGACAGGGGTCAAGGTGGAAGAAGGTCATAAGCATTGGAGCTTGGAGAGAAGACTGAAACTTGGAGTGAAAACTCTGATGTGGAGCTTGGGACAAAGACAGGAAACAAGAGAGATGAGCAAGACCATCAAGCTCTCTACACAGCATGTGAGGCTGGTTGCGGACCACATTGACCCCTTTGTGCCCTACACAGCCGGATGGCTGGTCGCGGACCACGAGGAGATCATGACTGGCTAAGGTAGTCTCATAGCGCAGGTTAGTGGAAACCCCTCGGATCTTCCGGAGTCGGAACTAGGGAGTCAGATAAAAACTTGGAGTATGGAAACTCAGGATAAAAGCAGGGGAATCTCCGGAGGCATGGGTCCCACCGGACCTGGTGGATTAGGATCCGGAACATGATGAAACTTGGGACATCAGGACATCAAGGAACATCAGGACACCATGAAGATACAAAGATACAGGATACACGGAAGTCCATGGACGAAATCAGTATACCAGTAAGGAGCTGGAAACAAGAGGTCATTGGGAGGACTAGACCAGGAGGACTAGCTCCTTGCCGAAGCAAGGACTGACTGATAGAGAAGCCCTTTTAAGGGCAGGAAGCAGGCAACTTCCTGGAAGAAGTCCAGATGGGCCACACCTGGTTGGCCCTTTAAATCAAGCAAGAAGTCTCGGGCCCACCCCTCAGGAAGGAAGGGGCAGGACCCTGGACAGTGGCCATGCTGCCACTGTACGCTGAGCCGGAGAGGAGATGGAGCAGGCCTCAGGGCAGGCCCGACGAGGGAGCGGCGGAATCCCAGCCACATCAAGAGGCTGAAGAGCGGCTTCCTGCCACAGGCAACATCGCGGATGCGGCCTCCACGCCGCGGAAGAAGATGGCAGCGTTGGCGGCTCTCAAGCCACGAAGGAAGGCCTGGCACAGCTCCTGCCATGCCGGCAAGATTGCGGCCGGACCGCAGAGGTCCGCAGCATCAGCGGCTCCAGGCCACGAGGAAGTCAGGCTGCAGCCTGGTCAGAACGGCGACGGAGGTAAGAGGCGGCTCATGGCTCCGGCCATAGCCACATCGCAACAGTACCCCCTCCTCAAGAGGTCCTTTCCCTACTTCGGGAAGTCCAGGAAGGACAACTGGAACTGAATGGTACAGGTGCGTCCTGCAGGTCGTATGGAAGAACAACGTGGAAAAGACCATAGAACCAGGGAGCACAGAACCAGAGAGCACACAATGAGAACAAGAAAACATGGAGCAAGAATAGAAAAATGGAACAAGAAACAGGCAAATGGAAGAAGAAACAGCGAAGCAAAGAACAAGCAAAACAGTGGAGCAAAGAACCAAGACAAGACAAGAGCAGCACAAGAAAACAAGGAACAGCGAAGCACAGGAACACATGGAAACAAGGCAAAAACACAACGAAGCAGAGAACAACAAGAATACAACAACGGAGCAGAGAACAAGAACAAGGAACAAATGGGGAACAACAAGAGCAAGGAACAAGGCAACAGGAACAAGAACAAAGAACAAGGAACAAGGCCAGGAACAAGGAACAGAGCAGGAACAAGGAACAAGACAAGGAAGACACGGGTGGGAATCCAGGGTGGGATCAGGCTATGACAGCAAACATCAGGTGGGGCGCAGGTGCCTCCTGCGGGTCATGGAACCCCATCCTGGAATTGTCAAGGAACTGGAAGTCTGGGTGCAAGCGCCTCCTGCAGGTTGTAGGAACCAGCTTGCTGAAGTCGTAGAATGATCAAAAAATTTTTTTTCTGGAGTCCAAGACAGGAACTGGGACAAGGGTAGTCCCACCAGGCACATGGCTTCGGCAATCTGTTGGAGCTTGTATCGGCCTCGAGCTCGGGACGCTCAAGGCTTGGCAATCCTGTTGTGCTGACGATGGAACGGAATGCAACCTAGGGTTCTCCAGGATGAAACAAGGAGAATGTGTGCCCTTGCGGTGAAGACAATCCAAGTCTTGAATCCTCCGCCGACCTGCATGCCCAGAGACCACCAATGCAATGGTGGTCTCTGAATGGTCCGCCGACCATTCCAAGCCCTTTCGGACCTGCCACAGGGTGTAGCAGAGGCTGCAGGCTGGAAAGAGGTCACGGTGGAAGAAGGTCATAAGCATTGGAGCTTGGAGAGAAGACTGGAACTTGGAGTGAAGACTCTGATGTGGAGCTTGGGATGAAGACAGGAAACAAGAGGGATAAGCAAGACCCTCAGGTGCCCTACACAGCATGTGGGGCTGGTCGCGGACCACACTGTCCCCTTCACACCCTTCACAGCCGGATGGCTGGTCACGGACCATGAGGAGATTGGGACTGGCTCAGGTAGTCTCATAGCGCAGGTTAGTGGAAACCCTGCGGATCCTCTGGAGTCGGAAATAGGGAGTCAGATAAATCCTTGGAGTATGGAAACTCAGGATAAAAGCAGGGGAATCTCTGGAAGCATGGGTCCCACCAGACCTGGTGCATTAGGAGCGGGAACATGACGGAATTTGGGACATCAGGACATCAAGGAACATCAGGAGACCATGAAGATATGAAGATACAGGATACACGGAGGTCCATGGACGAAATCAGGATACCAGGAAGGAGCTGGAAACAAGAGGTCCTTGGGAGGACTAGCTCCTTGCCGAAGCAAGGACTGACTGACAGAGAACCCTTTTTTAGGGCAGGAAGCAGGCAACTCCCTGGGAGGAGTCCAGATGGGCCACACCTGGCTGGCCCTTTAAATCAAGCTAGAAGTTACGGGCTCCCCCTTAGGAAGGAAGGGGCAGGACCCTGGACAGTGGCCATGCTGCTGCTGTATGCTGAACCGGAGAGGAGACGGAGGAGGCCTCAGGGCAGGCCCAACGAGGGAGCGGCAACATTCCCAGTCGCATCAAGAGGCTGAAGAGCGGCTTTCTGCCGCAGGCAACATGGCGGATGCGGCCTCCATGCCACGGAAGTAGATGGCAGCGTCAGGGGCTCTCAGGCTGCGAAGGAAGGCCTGGCATGGCTCCTGCCATGCCGGCAAGATGATGGCCGGACCGCGGAGGTCCACGGCGTCAGCGGCTCCAGACTGGCTGCGGGAGCGGCGAGATAGCAGCCTCCGGGCCTCGAGGAAGTCAGGCTTCGGCCTGGTCGGAATGGCGTCGGAGGTAAGAGGCAGCTCATGGCTCCGGCCATAGCCACATCGCAACTCTAACCTCTGATGGGCCTCCTGCAACTCACTCCGGAGATGTCCTATTTTCTCACTCGCTATCTTCTGACTATTAAGGAAGTCTGCCAATAACATATTTATTAGGGATGTGAATCGTTTTTTGACGATTTAAAATATTGTCCGATATATTTTAAATCGTCAAAAATCGTTAGAGGCAATATACAATAGGAATTCCCCCGATTTATCGTCAAAAATCGTAAATCGGGGGAAGGGGGAGGGGAAGGGGGAGGGCGGGAAAACCGGCACACTAAAACAACAGTAAAACCCAGCCAGCTTGGGGGAGCCTCCTGACCCCCACAAGACTTGCCAAAAGTCCAGCGGGGGTCTGGGAGCGACCTCCTGCACTCGAATCGTATTGCCGTATTGCAAAATGGCGCCGGCCATACGGCCATTTTGCCATACGGCCGGCACCATTTTGCAATACGGCAATATGGCCACAAGTCCCTGGGGGTCCAGCGGGGATCCGGGAGCGATCTCCTGCGCTCGTGATGTCAGGGGACAGGAACCAAAATGGCGCCGGCGCTACCTTTGCCCTGTCATATGACAGGGCAATGGTAGCGCTGGCGCCATTTCTATTAACGCACCCGTGGCCCGAGAGTGGAAGATCACACCGGGACCCCCCCACTGGACCCCAGGTAATTTAAGACATTTTGGGGGGGTTCGGGAGGTTGGGGGATTTATTTTAAAGGGTCGGGCTGGGTTTTAGGGTTGTTTTAGTGTGCCGGTTTTCCCGCCCTCTCCCGATTTACGATTTACACGATTTAAAAAAAAATAAAACCACGACGATCCGATTCCCTCCCCCCCCCAGCCAAAATCGATCGTTAAGACGATCGATCACACGATTCACACCTCTAATATTTATCTGCTCTTGCTGTTCCATCTCAAGCTTCAGCATACCCAGAGCCGCTTACAATTCAAGCTCTGCTTCTTCCTTCATTTGGATGGCTTCAGCTAATTGTCTGACTAGGGTCTTCCCGCCGGACTCCAGATCCTCTTTATCTTTAGCAGTCATTTCTATACCTTTTTCCTTTTTAACATCAGCCTTCAGGGTTAAGGCTTTCTTTCCTTTTCTCCTCTTACCCTTCATCCTAGATCTTTGCTTTTCCTCAGGTGGGTCCCCCTGTGTCCTCAGTGCTGACCTAAACTCCATCTCCAGTGGGGAGTCCCCTATTAATATGCTGTCAGTGGTCCCAACCTTCTGTCTGGTCATAGCAGTTCTTTGCCCCTCTAAAGTTAGGCCCCTGTTGTAGTTAGAAAGCTTTCCTAGGGACCCTCAATCCCATTATTCCCCGTACATGTCTCCCTATACTCCCAACCAGGCTCTACTTCCATTTCTGGCTCTGCTAATTGACAAGACCCTCTTAAGGACCAGGGGTCACTAGAAAATGGATCTCGTTGGGAAACAACCTCTCCCTGCTCTATCCCTTCCTGTTGTGATCCCATCTTGGCTCCTGGGTTCCTTTATCTCTACCAATACAGCAAGGAATACCATCTCCAGCACCAGTCTTGGGGTCATTTGCCTTACTGAGTACTGGACAATCACCTGTATCCTCCTTCAGGGACTTGCTTTCCCTCTACCCACATTTTATACAGTGCCACCAATGGGTCTTTAGGACAAGCCCACACCAAGTGGCTTTCCTCTTCACAGATTCTGCATCCTAGACATTCCCCAAAAGCATCACTCCTTTCTTCCTCCCCCTGGAAGATATTCAAGGACCTTCCTTTCACTGTCCCATTTACAGCAGGCCTAAACTTTCCTATACTGGCCTTAGACCATTTCCCCTATCTCAAGGAAGATTCTACTTTATGTGATTTTGACCCCACTGCCCTGGGTTCGTCGTTTGAACCTAGGGGTCTGGACTTCTTAGCTGCTTCTCTTGGCCGTCCATATTCTTTCCCTTTACCCGGTTCAAGAATTCCTACAGGCTTATTCAAAACCCTTTTAATGTCTCCCTTGCTATCAGGGTTCACATCCACCCACTGTCAGCTACTCTGTACTACTGGCCTTGAGGGCATATCTTTGCACCCATCTCATTTGGCTAATAAACCCTTACCACCCTCATGCCCTTTGACCATAGGAGCCCTTCCCTCTTAGTGAGTTTCAAACATTTTCCATTGACACTGGTTCTTACTAAAACTTTCACAGCTGGGGCTTCCCCGCTCTCCCCAAACAACTCAAATAATTTCTTAACGGAGGGGTTAGCATCCCAACATTCTCTCCTCAGCTGGCCATAACAACCTCCTTTTCCTAAGTTGTTAGAGTCCAACTTGACTGGTTTTTCCCAGGTTCTGCCATCTTCGATGTTCCGTACCCCAGGGTAGGCTGCACCAGACATTCCCTACTCCAGTGTCCTGCTCGAGCTCTCCATTTCCATTGACTCGCTTATCCATCCACTTGTCCTGTAGGTAGACATTCTCCAGTCAGCTTGACATCCTAGATGGGAAGGACAATCAAAATCCAAGTGTAGACCGTTTCTTCCAGGGGCTGCTCCCATATGAACCTCAGCCCCTTATTTATTTATTTTATTTATTTTTAATTTTTATAGACCGAAGTTCTTGTAGGAACTACAAATCAATCCGGTTTACATACAACTTTTAAATGCCAAAAAGAGTAGTGGGCTTTACATAGAACAGTTGAACAATAAAACAGGTAACAATAGAACTAACAATAAATTATGGAACAAATAGAATAGATAACCAATTAAACATAGTAATGTAGTAATAAATATTATATAGAAAAAAAAAATATAAAAGAGATAGAGTAAATGGAGTGTGAGTAAAATATAAATACAAAGATGAAAGAGCTTAAAAATTAAGGTACAGTTGAAAAAAATTGTAATAGGAAAAAACAGTGAGATAACCCATGATTTGGGTTAAAAGACTTGATTAGGTAGCATTAGATATCTGGGAAGGCTTGACGGAAAAGCCAAGTTTTTAGCTTTTTTTTTATCAGATTTTTTTATCAGATTTTATCAGATTTTTATCAGATTTTTTATCAGATTTTTTATCAGATTGTCAGGAAAATCCTGCATTTTTAGGGTCATACACCCTGCTCTTACACAGCCATGTGGCTCACCACCCTGATTCTTTTTCCATGCCTGGCACAATCTCCCACATTCCTCGAGCCACCATACTTCCTCCAGAGGGTATAGGTAACCTATGTATGCTTACCAGAGGCCATCAAAAACAAGCAAGTTGAGCTCTCCTCGGCTCCTGTAGACCAGGTCTGCTCCCCTCAATGAACCCTGGTCCAACGTCAATCCGTCCCAACTTAGCTCCCTTGTCCGGCAGGTTGGTACTCTTCTACGGGGTCCTTCCTTCATCAGCTGCCCCTGCAGTCTGGCTTCCGGAACCAAGACAAAACAGGCATCTAGAGCTCTCCATTGTCTGGTCAGGCTCAGGAAGACAGTTTTACAATCCCATTTCTGACACTATTTTGTGATGTGGTCCTGTGGGTTCGATAAGGGTCTCTCTCTTCTGGAAGCACACCTAATGGGTTTCACATCTCTTTTTGTGATCCTAGTTAATTGTTTGTCTAGGGCAAGTGTCCTCCCGACCAGGGTCCTGAACCCCATCTCCACAGTCAGCCCATTATCCGTGGAGCCACTGGAAACCCAAGACTAAATACACTCTTACCACCCAGTTGTTTTCACCGGGTAGTGAATTTATAAGTCTTTCAGTATCAGTCCACAGTTTCAGCGAATCAAAACAGAAAAGGGAAGAACAAAATCCCAAAGGAAAATAAATGTCAGCAAACCTTACTTTTTTCTTTAGAGGGTCGAGATTCCTGGTCCGGCCAGTCTTTACTAGGGATGTGAATCGTTTTTCAACGATTAAAATTATCGTCCGATAATGTTTATATCGTCTTAAATCGTTATAGAACACGATACAATAGAAATTCTAACGATTTATCATTAAAAATCGTTAAATCGTGTTAGTGCGCACTAACTGAAAATGATACAAATAAACACTTTCCAGGTCACTGAAGGTCAGTTAGGAATGAATATGTGTTCCTATTGGCTGGCTGCCCTCTTATCTATTGATGTTACCAAGGTTACCACTGAGGTGATGGTTGGGGGGATGGGATGGTTGGGGGGATGGGAAATGGAACTGGAAACTAACGAACACCAACAGAAAATGAAACAAAGTGTTCACACTTCCCAGGTCAGTAAAGGTCACTTAGGAATGAATATGTATGTATGTATTCCTATTGGCTGGCTGTGCTCTTATCTATTGATGTTACCAATATGGTTGGGGGGATGTGAAATGGAAACAGTTGGAAGCTTGACAAAAAAAGTAATGTAATGATCAGCACTCACGTGACTAGAACTTGTTTGTTTATTATTTTTGTTAGCAGGCACCTGAAATGCTAGTGCATGTTGAATTTGCCAATCACTGTGCATTTTAGAAAGGTGGTCCTGGCTGGAACTGTACACAGTTCAAATATATGTAATTGATTGTTGGTAAGTGTATTTTTTAAGTAGCCACACTGGCACCAGTATGTTTACTTTTCCTCCTACTTAACTCACTAGCTCAGCTTTGTAAGAAGGGCTTCTCTGCTTGTGTGTTGTTTTTGTTTGGTGTGAGGAGAGCAGAAACATCAGATCTTTATTCAATCTACTACAGTCATCTCTTACAGTGCCCTATCCCTATTAATACCAGGAGTGTTGTGATCTTCCTGCACACAGTGCCCTAACCCTGATACCAGTCTGAGACAGCTCCCTCCCTGCATTACTAGTGAGAGGCTGGCTTCACAGACAGGGGGGAGCTGCCTGACCCTCACTCCTGACTTCCCCCATGTCCCAGCTAGTGAATGGTGTGTGGGTGAGGGGGGGGGGGGGGAGGATGGTGAAGTCTGAGACAGCTCCCTCCCTGCATTACTAGTGAGAGGCTGGCTTCACAGACAGGGGGGAGCTGCCTGACCCTCACTCCTGACTTCCCCCATGTCCCAGCTAGTGAATGGTGTGTGGGTGAGGGGGGGGGAGGATGGTGAAGTCTGAGACAGCTCCCTCCCTGCATTACTAGTGAGAGGCTGGCTTCACAGACAGGGGGGAGCTGCCTGACCCTCACTCCTGACTTCCCCCATGTCCCAGCTAGTGAATGGTGTGTGGGTGAGGGGGGGGGGGGGGGGGATGGGGAAGTCTGAGACCGCTCCCCCCCTGCATTACTAGTGAGAGGCTGGCTTCACAGACAGGGGGGAGCTGCCTGACCCTCACTCCTGACTTCCCCCATGTCCCAGCTAGTGAATGGTGTGTGGGTGAGGGGGGGGGGGTGGATGGTGAAGTCTGAGACAGCTCCCTCCCTGCATTACTAGTGAGAGGCTGGCTTCACAGACAGGGGGGAGCTGCCTGTCCCTCACTCCTGACTTCCCCCATGTCCCAGCTAGTGAATGGTGTGTGGGTGAGGGGGGGGGGGTGGATGGTGAAGTCTGAGACAGCTCCCTCCCTGCATTACTAGTGAGAGGCTGGCTTCACAGACAGGGGGGAGCTGCCTGACCCTCACTCCTGACTTCCCCCATGTCCCAGCTAGTGAATGGTGTGTGGGTAAGGGGGGGGGGGAGGATGGTGAAGTCTGAGACAGCTCCCTCCCTGCATTACTAGTGAGAGGCTGGCTTCACAGACAGGGGGGAGCTGCCTGACCCTCACTCCTCCGGGGTATTGTGATCTTCCTGCACACAGTGCCCTATCCCTGATACCAGGGGTGTTGTGATCTTCCTGCATGCAGTGCCCTATCCCTATTAATACCAGGAGTGTTGTGATCTTCCTGCATGCAGTGCCCTATCCCTGATATCGGGATGTGTGCAAGAAGATCACAACACCCCCGGTATCAGGAATAGGGCACTGCGTGCAGGAAGATCACAACACCCCCAGTATCAGGAATAGGGCACTGTGTGCAGGAAGATCACAACACCCCTGGTATTAGGGATAGGGCACTGTGTGCAGGAAGATCACAACACTCCTGGTATTAATAGGGATAGGGCACTGTGTGCAGGAAGATCACAACACCCCTGGTATTAGGGATAGGGCACTGTGTGCAGGAAGATCACAACACTCCTGGTATTAATAGGGATAGGGCACTGTGTGCAGGAAGATCACAATACCCCTGGTATCAGGGTTAGGGCACAAGTTCTAGTCACATTGACTGATCACATTACTTGTTTTGTCAAGCTACCAACTGTTTCCATTTCCCATCCCCCATATACTGTCAGTAGGAAACTTGGTAACATGAATAAATAAGAGGGCAGCCAATAGGAATACATATTCATTCCTAAACTGACCTTAACTGACCTGAAAAGTGTCAAATTGTATCATTTTCAGTTAGTGCGCACTAACTCCCAGTTAGTGCGCACTAACTCGAGTTAGTGCGCACTAATCGGAAAAAACGATTTTTAACGATTTTTTAACTAAAAAATCGTGCCTAAGACGATTTTCTTGCCCTGCCACACGATTTCTATCGTTAAGACGATATGGAAAACGATTCACATCCCTAGTCTTTACTGCTCCACGAGCTCTTTCTACAGGGAGACCTTGTCAGCTTCTGAGCCTCTCAAGGGAGATTGAAGTATGTCTGCCCAAGATCCCTTTTTATAGGCCCCTCCCCTGAACTATCCTGATTGGCCCAGTCATCCGGCCTGCCCCTTTCCCACATCTGCAACTGCTTTCTGAACTCTTTTCGTGGAAGAAACAAAAGGCTGGTTCTCTTCACCCTCCCTCTTGATTTTCCCCCCATTGATTCTATGGTTCTTAGCCTGGGGACATCCACTCCATCACAGTTACATTCTTTTAAATAGGCCCCTCTGCCTTATGAATGATAATTGATCCTGGCACTGGCCTATTTTACTACTTAGGCCATAAATTACAGCATACATCTATAAGTGGTAGGTTGCTTCAGAGAAAACAGTTAAATGGTAGTATTAATGAATTTACTTAATTCAACTAGTACATTTTATCATTATCAAGGTGTGCTGTACTCTAAGGACCTGATTTTAAAAAGCATTTACTCCAGTAAAATTATTTTACTGGAGTAAATGCACTTTACTCGAGTAAGTGGGCTTTTGAAAATTGCTACAATATACACCGTTGAATTATTGGATTTACACATGTAAGTGCACTTTACTAGAGTAAATGGCTTTTGAAAATTGCTACAAAAGTAGTTATATTTATGCACATAACTCCTTTTGAAAATGACCCCTTCTATGTTTTGGATTCAATAACCATTGGTTCTATATATGCAGAAAGGCTGAATTAATTCCTTTAGCATTATGCTGGAATTCCAGATTGGTATAGCATACATATCGACCCAGTTTATTTTATTGTTTCTTAAGTGTCCAGCATGTGGCTAAACTCTTAACTGTGAATCCACTAAAACAACATGACTTACTTCTCCTGCACATTAGGTTCAAGATTGCCATTCTTATCTTCAAAGGCCCCTATGGCCTTGCTCCTATCTACGTGACCAGATTTTTGAGTACGTGTATTTCTGGTTAGTTTCTTTGCCTCTTCTTTTCAAGTCAACTCACATTATCTCTTGCAGTCTCAAAGCAGAAGAACTTTTTCTATTTCTGCTCTGATGATCTGGAAACCCTTTCCTGATGACCTTCTTCAGGTTACCTTTTGTACTCCCAATTTTCATGTAGAAACTCATTTTCAGAGTAGAGAACCAAGATGGCTGCTGGAAGGGAGGACGTGCAGTAAGGCGCTCCGAGCTTTGCTTAATTACTTTACTATTACAATGCCTCATACTAAGAGAAAGGGCAAAATACATGTGGAAACCTTGACCATTCCGGTATCTGCGCTTTCTCAAGCGACTATCGAGGGCTTCTTCTCCCCAGTGAATACATTAACCCCAGAAGGAGCATCCGCTGTGGCGGTCGGCGAGAAGCAAACGCTGATGCCGCTGGACTTACAAACATCATTAAGCCCCGGGGCTCCCATGACACCTCACTTCGAGCAATCCCTGGACTTCGGTCCAATTATCCGACCGATGATGTCAGGAGAGTCGGGGCACTTTGAGGGGAAGACAGTAGATATGGCTGCAAGCGCACGGGTTCCCGGAGGAATTGAATTCCCTACACACATGCTGCAGCAATGGCTGGAAACGAGTACAGGAAAAGAACTGGATCCGACCTCGTCAATCTCTACACCTGTGAGGCAAGAAGGCCTGACCATGTCCCCAGGATTGGGACAGGAACATAGTCAGGAAGGTGCGGTAATGGCTGTTTCAGCTTTGCGTGCGGTCAAACCACAAAAAATTACTTTGGAAATTGTATGGAAGGCTTTACTCTCTTTAGAATAATCAATAGTAACATTATCAACAATTATGTCCGAAACACAACAACTTATTTGTCAAATGGATCCACTGTTGGTAACTCATTCTAATAAATTGCAAGATTTGGAAACCCGAGTGTCTCAGTTACAAACTACACAAACAGCTCTTGTTCAACGTGAACAGGCAAAATCTAGGAAAATAGAAAACATGGAAAATGAGATGAGATCCAGAAACCTGGGATTATTAAATTTCCTACAAGTTAATTTAATATCACCATTAGAGCAATTTAAAAAATATTTGCTGGAAATTTTACAAATGCCTAAGGAAGCAATTCCACCTATTCTAAAGATTTATTTCCTAAATACTGAGAAGAAAGATGGAAATGAGGTACAGAATAAACCAGGACAGATATCAGAAATTGACAACCTTACAAATCTTCTTGAGCAAGCGTCGGAAGATCAGATAGACTATCGGTGGACGTTGCTTGTTAGTTTTGCATTTTCCTCGGATAGAGATTCAATATTGAGACTCTTTCTATGAAATAGAGAAGAATTGTACCTAGGCCAGAAGATATGGGTCTATCCAGACGTAACTAAAATTACCCAACTGCAAAGAAAGAGGTTCCTGGCTATGTGCCAGGAGGCAAGAGGTCTTGGAGCCCAGATTACTATATGTTACCCAAGTAAATGTGTTTTGAAATTAAATAATACAAGATTCGTTTTTTTTTATCCGCCTCAACTACACTCTTTTTTTGATTCCCATTCCCTCGGTAATCAAAGCACTATCTAAACCTGTCATGGTATACTATATATTGTTGTACCTCCTTTATTTCTTATAACATTTCACATATGTGAGCTCTTGTATGTAATCTTGGTTCTCTTTATTTCCTTATAACGGGTCAATGTATATTGGTAATGTTTTCCTTGTAATTATAAGTATTACTAGATTGTAGGGATGTGCAGAAGGAAAAAATTAATTTTGTTTTGTTTTTCGTTTTGCCAGAACCAAAATTTGTTTCATTAATTTCATAGGGGGAAAAACCAATTTGTTTATTAGTTTCATTCGTTTTTCATTTTCCCATTAAAGTCAAAGGGTGAAGTATTTGCAGCATATTTTTGGATGCAGAATTGGGGTTTTCTTATCAATTCTGATGAAACTTCTGGGGAGCAATCATCAGAACGAGAAAAGAACTCCAAGGTACTTAGACTGTGGCAAAGTAGCACCAAAGTGGCATGAATAGCCTAAGGCACTGTAAAGGAAAAAAGGGGTACCAGGAGTGGCAAGAGTGCTTTAACAGAGGTGCAAAGCAGCAGTGAGAGTGTAAAAAACACACCACAGCTTCAAAAGAGAGCACCGATAACATTTGCATGAACCCTCGAAGGCAACATGACAGGCAAAGTGGCAAGACAAGTGCCATCAACATACAACAGCACAATGAAGGGGGAACATAGCAAGCAGAAAGTGTGTCAGAAAAAACCACCAGGCGCCGATAAAGGGACAAAGCAGCAGAAAGACTAGCACCAACACACTGAGGAACCATGATAGTGGCAAGAACACCACAAGGAATAGAGTGAGTCATCTGGTGTATGGCAGCATGGCAGAGTGGCAGAAAGTTGATAGGGGCAAGACAGGCTGGCAGAGCGGAGCTGGTATGGTCCCTGTAGTTTTGAAAGGGATAAGACAGGCTGGCAGAGCTGAGGTAGTCAGGTCCCTGTGGTTTTGATAGGGCAAGACAGGCTGGCCCCGGGGAGAGTTATCTTCCTTTGTGCAGGAAAGGGCTCCCTAGAATGGGTTCGCCCCTAGAGTGTGGTGGTTCTGTTGGCATCTAGTGAGCTCTTGCTGGTCTTTTAAAATCTGGTGGACATAGCAGATATACAAACAAGAATTTTGAAGGCAGAGGCGGAGGAGGTTTCCATGTGAACAGTGGTTTAACATGGGTCAGTGGGTGTTAAGAGATAGGCTCCACCCAGGGAGAAATACCTTTCCTTTCTGCAAGAAATGGCTCCCTAGAATGGGTTGTCCCCTAGAGTGTGTTGGTTCCATTGGTGACTAGTGAATACCCAGAAGCTATTAACTGTACTTATGCAGTTCAGTTGATGACAAAGGAACTTGAAGAACTCTCAGAAATAAGAAAACTGCTACTCAAGTCCAATTCTACAATATCAACCTAAGTTGACTTTGTACCCTACAGTGCCTCTGTAAACTATGGGAACACAGAGGATGAACTAGAGTACAACTACCACCAGTGTTCTATAGTACTAGAAACATTAATCTTGGGCCCTAAGAAAGATTTAGGGAAAATGGCCCATATTATGAAGTTCATAAAAACTATTGAGCATATAAAATATCCAAGCTCCAAACTGGACAGACAGGCACACGATTTGAGGTTAAGCCTCCTTGTAGTGATGTAAGGGCTGGACGGGCAGGCACAGCATTTGAGGTCAGGCCCTTGTAGTGACGTAAGGGCTGGACAGACAGGCACAGCGTTTGGAGTCAGGTACATGTGCTGATAATATCTGGAGCATATGAATCAGTTGGAGCTGCTGAAAGGCTTTAAATTGCTTTTATTCATCTTGCCATTCACAGGGAGAATCTGGAAACCCAAGCAAAGGCATGTTTATTTTAAAAAACACTAGCATTTCTATCAACTCTGGTGCCACCCTTGAGTGATGAGGGCTCGTGATATCCCCTGTCATTGCAAATACACTTTCACTGGGCACACTGGTTGGTGGACATGACAGATATCGCTGAGCCACTTTGGCTAGGTGTGGCCAGACAGTGGACTTGTGTACCCAGTAAGCCAGCGGATCTGTCTGCATGTCTTCTATGGGCTCTGTGAGATACCGTGTCACTGACATTTGTGCTGGTGTCTCCTTTGCTTGGGTGGGCTGAGAGTCCTTCTTGCCAGCTACTTTCATTTTAGCCCATTCCAGAACAGATGCTTTTTTAGGGGCAACATGGCTTTGGTGTACTGAAGTGGAGGAGGAAGTACTAGCTGTTGCTGACAGAGTGCTGCTCCTGCTTGGGTTTGCACTACTCTCTGAAGTGCCCACTGTTTCCTCCTCTTCATCATGCCTAATCTGTCTCTGCCTATTGTGCTCCTCTTCATGGACTTTTACTAACAACGGGTCCTTCACAAATGTGAGGCAATCGGACTATAGGGTGAGTTTCCCCTTTCACTTGGGGATCACAGACTGTGGCAAGCATGTATGTGTGGTCTTTTGTTAAAGGTCTTAATCTCTTTTGCACTTGCTTCTGCAAAAAAGTCCAGACAATGCAGCACATCTGCTGTCATTCCCTCTTCTTGTTTAAAGCCCTCCAAATTGTCCTCCAGAAAATTAACTATAGGGATGATGTCAGCCAGAGTGGCACTTCTAGAACTCAGCTCCTCTGTGGCATCCTTGAAGGGCTGCAGGATGTTTACCAGCTGACTCATTACTAACCAATCATGATGCCCTAGGGGACTCTACATACATATGTCCATTGCCGCAGAAAGTTCATGAAGGGCTGTCTGCTGCTCCACTAACATCTGCAGCATCATATAGGTGGAATTCCTCCAGGTGCCAATGTCTTGAATAAGATGCTTGTGAAGCATCTCCAAATCAGTCTGCTTTTGTCGGAGAACCTGCCCCGCCATTACACTTCTGTGGAAATGTGCTTCTATGTTCCTACACTTGGGTATTAACGTATGCAGATATTTATTCTTTTGGTGATTGGACTCCAACCCCAGAGCTGACTTCACTACCAGGTGCAGTGTGTGTGTAAAACATCGGATGTTCTGAAAGTGCCCGTCACATATAGCCTTTACCATGTTTGCACCATTTTCTGTGACAAAGAACCCTGCCTGAAGATTCCTGTCTTGCTGGAGTAGCTGCCAGCCCGCCAGCATCTGTCCGATGCATGCTAAAATATTGGCTGAGCTATGGGCCTCGTCCGTCAGGTGGGTGTGCAGTAAAGCCCACCTTCACCCTGATACTTGTTCACTAATAAAGCTGCTGCCTGCACCTGCCTCATCCAGGTCCCACCAGTGTTTTGTCAGGGAGAGATAAGAGTGTACATCATTCATGTCGGTCCAGATATTGCAGGTGAAATGCACATTCCCCTCTGCCTTAGCTAGCAGTGCTTGTATGCGACTGTGACACTGGTTGTACAGGCTGGAGATGACCTTTCTGCTAAATGTGGTTCTGGAGGGGACTTTGCAATTTGTAACTAAGACCTTCAGCAAATGCTTGAAACCAACATTCTCTACTACCTGCAAGGGCTGGTCAGGATGGGCAACCATTTCACCAATGTTCCTGGTTATAACTTTTGAGGCTGCCTGCCTCCTTCTCCGGGATAGCATTACCGAACACCACCCCATTTCCTCCATGGTGGGTTGTCGATTCTGACACATGAAAGGGGGCTGCTGGCCTGTCACCTGACTGCTAGAAGGGGCTGAGAGCGTGGAATGACTCTTCTCCTTTTCAACCACTTTATGCTGCCTGGAAAAAGGTGTCCCCTGACTGATTCTGCCACCATCCCCAAATGGCAGTACTGTTGGGTGTTGCTTCTGCATATGATGCATCATGCCAAAATTAGTTAGATGTCCCATTTGCTTGCCTCAGCTAATAGCCCTGGCACAGTAATTACACTGAGCAAAACGCGGGTCCTCCGTCACTTTAAAGTGGCTCCAGATCACAAATTTCTTTTGGGATCCC
Source organism: Rhinatrema bivittatum (assembly GCF_901001135.1). NCBI lineage: Eukaryota > Metazoa > Chordata > Amphibia > Gymnophiona > Rhinatrematidae > Rhinatrema > Rhinatrema bivittatum. Next base: position 218,326,035 of record NC_042623.1, on the reverse strand, counting down.
TTCTCTATAGCCTCTGGGATGGATGCTGACACTGGAGTTGAAGTAGTGGGTGCACCCTGAGAAGCAATGCCAGGGGCATCAGTTACCCTCTGTGCCTGCGCTGACTGCTCTTCCTCCTCCTCATCATCAGTTTCATCTCTCCCCTGCAGCACTGAAGTGGAGGCTGAAACAGAACTAACTAATCCTCCAAAACCTTCTTCAGCTATAACATCTTCCATTTCTGATGATGAGAATCCCACACAAGATGATTCTTCATCGGAATCAGAAGCAGTGTCTGAGCTATATTTTAAGCGCTAACTAGAGTCTGATGTCACACTGCTGCTTTTGGGTCTCGCCCTTGTGTTTGCATGACTCAGCCTCCCCCTCCCTCAACTCTAAAACAACTGGGACAGAAACAGGTGGTGGCAGTGCATCTTCTTTAAATTTCAGTTTTTTCCAGATGAAACTGCCTACCCCTCCAGAGATTTTAAATTGGAACAACACCCTTTTTAACTTAAATGGGGGACTGGAACTGCCTTTTAAGGTGCTTCCTCTGCCAGTCCCGATCACTCGTCCACCATTCCCTGACATCATAGATTTAATGTCATTGCCTACTAGGTATTTCAATTAAAATAATTATTTCTTTATTGGTGAATGAACACCTTCATACCAATATATGTGAGTCTGGAAAACATTACACAGATGCACAGTGCAGTGCCTTGCTGTACTACAACTGAAACTGCTGTATGTGCATACAACTAAATTTTAACTCCAGAAGATGCCTAACCGGGATTTGGATTAAAAGAACACTGCTCTACCAATACATGTGAGTTTGGAAAACTACCCACAAAAGTACAGAACAGTGCCTTGTTGTTGTTGTTGTTGTTGTATACTACAACTGAGACAGCTGTATGTGCACACAACTAAATTTTAACTCCAGAAGATGCCAACTGGGGATTTGGATTAAAAGAACACAGTGAATCTGGAAAACTACTCACAGACGCACATTGCAGTGCCTTGCTGTACACTACAACTGAGACTGCTGTATGAGCACACAACAAAATTTTAACTCCAGAAGATGCCAACTGGGGATTTGGATTAAAAGAACATTGTTGTTGAATATATGTGAGTCTGGAAAACTACCCACAGATTCACAGTGCAGTGCCTTGATGTACACTACAACTGAGACTGCAGTATGTGCACACAACAAAATTTAAACTTCAGAGGACTACTGGGGATTTGGATTAAAAGAACACTGCTGTACGAATATATGTGAGTCGAGAAAACTACCCAATAGGTAGTGCAGTGCCTAGATGTACACTTCAACTGAGAATGCTGTATGTGCACACAACAACATTTTAACATCAGAAGATGCCTACTGGGGATTTGGATGATCCCCACTGTACCAATATATGCGAGTCTGGAAAACTACACAGACACACAGTGCAGTGCCTTGCAGTACACTATAACTGAGACTGCTGCTGGTGCACACAACAAAATTTAAACTTCAGAGGACTACTGGGGATTTGGATTAAAAGAACACTGCTGTACGAATATATGTGAGTCGAGAAAACTACCCAATAGGTAGTGCAGTGCCTAGATGTACACTTCAACTGAGAATACTGTATGTGCACACAACAACATTTTAACATCAGAAGATGCCTACTGGGGATTTGGATGATCCCCACTGTACCAATATATGCGAGTCTGGAAAACTACACAGACACACAGTGCAGTGCCTTGCAGTACACTATAACTGAGACTGCTGCTGGTGCACACAACAAAATTTAAACTTCAGAGGACTACTGGGGATTTGGATTAAAAGAACACTGCTGTACGAATATATGTGAGTCGAGAAAACTACCCAATAGGTAGTGCAGTGCCTAGATGTACACTTCAACTGAGAATGCTGTATGTGCACACAACAACATTTTAACATCAGAAGATGCCTACTGGGGATTTGGATTAAAAGGGCACTGTTGTACCAATATATGTGAGTCTGGAAAACTACCCACAGCTGCACAGTGCAGTGCCTTGATATACACTACAACTGTGACTGCTGTATGTGCACACAACTAAATTTTAACTCCAGAGCATGCCTACTGGGGATTTGGATTAAAATAACACTGCTGTATGAATATATGTGAGTCTGGAAAACTACCCTCAGAAGCACAGTGCAGTACCTTGATGTACACTACAACTGAGACTGCTGTGTACAATTCTGGTCGCCGCATCTCAAAAAAGATATAATTGCGATGGAGAAGGTACAGAGAAGGGCTACCAAAATGATAAGGGGAATGGAACAACTCCCCTATGAGGAAAGACTAAAGAGGTTAGGACTTTTCAGCTTGGAGAAGAGACGACTGAGGGGGGATATGATAGAGGTGTTTAAAATCATGAGAGGTCTAGAACGGGTAGATGTGAATCGGTTATTTACTCTTTCGGATAGTAGAAGGACTAGGGGACACTCCATGAAGTTAGCATGGGGCACATTTAAAACTAATCGGAGAAAGTTCTTTTTTACTCAACGCACAATTAAACTGTGGAATTTGTTGCCAGAGAATGTGGTTCGTGCAGTTAGTATAGCTGTGTTTAAAAAAGGATTGGATAAGTTCTTGGAGGAGAAGTCCATTACCTGCTATTAAGTTCACTAAGGGGTAGATTTTAAGAGGCGCGCGAACAGCCTACTTTTGCTTGCGCATCAGACTCAAGCAAAAGTACGCTGGATTTTAGTAGATACGCGCGGAGGCGCGCGTATCCACTAAAATCCTGGATCGGCGCGCGCAAGGCTATCGATTTTGTATAGCCTGCGCGCGCCGAGCCGCGCTGCCTCCCCCCGTTCCCTCCAAGGCCGCTCCGAAATCGGAGCGGCCTCGGAGGGAACTTTCCTTTGCCCTCCCCTCACCTTACCCTCCCTTCCCCTACCTAACCCACCCACCCGGCCCTGTCTACACCCCCCCCTTACCTTTGTCGGGGGATTTACGCCTCCCGGAGGGAGACGTAAATCCCCGCGCGCCAGCGGGCCTGCTGCGCGCCGGGCCGCGACCTGGGGGCGGGTACGGAGGGCGCGGCCACGCCCCCGGGCCGTGGCCACGCCCCATACCCGCCCCCAAAACGCTGCCGACACGCCCCCGCAACGCCGCGCGCTCCGGCCCCGCCCCCCGACACGCCCCCCTCCGAGAACCCCGGGACGTACGCGAGTCCCGGGGCTCTGCGCGCGCCGGGAGGCCTATGTAAAATAGGCTTCCCGGCGCGCAGGGCCCTGCTCGCGTAAATCCGCCCGGTTTTGGGCGGATTTACGCGAGCAGGGCTCTGAAAATCCGCCCCTTAGAGAATAGCCACTGCCATTAGCAATGGTTACATGGAATAGACTAAGTTTTTGGGTACTTGCCAGGTTCTTATGGCCTGGATTGGCCACTGTTGGAAACAGGATGCTGGGCTTGATGGACCCTTGGTCTGACCCAGTATGGCATTTTCTTATGTTCTTATGTTCTTATACAACAAAATTAAAACTTCAGAAGATGCCTACTATGGATGTGGATTCAAAGAACACTGCTGTATGAATACATGTGAGTGTGGAAAACTACACAAACACAGAGTACACTACAATTGAGACTGCTGTATGTGCACACAACAACATTTTAACTCCAGAAGATGCCTACTGGGGATTTGGATTAAAATAACACTGCTGTATGAATATACATGAGTCTGGAAAACTACCCTCAGAAGCACAGTGCAGTGCATTGATGTATACTACAACTGAGACTGCTGTATGTACACATAACAAAATTTTAACACCAGAAGATACCTACTGGGGATTTGGATTAAAAGAACACAGTGAATCTGGAAAACTACTCACAGATGCACAGTGCAGTGCCTTGCTGTACACTACAACTGAGACTGCTGTATGAGCACACAACAAAATTTTAACTCCAGAAGATGCCAACTGGGGATTTGGATTAAAAGAACATTGTTGTTGAATATATGTGAGTCTGGAAAACTACCCACAAATTCACAGTGCTGTGCCTTGATGTACACTACAACTGAGACTGCTGTATGTGCACACAACAACATTTTAACTCCAGATGATGCCTACTGGGGATTTGGATGATCCCCACTGTACCAATATATGCGAGTCTGGAAAACTACACAGACACACAGTGCAGTGCCTTGATGTACACTACAACTGAGACTGCTGCTGGTGCACACAACAAAATTTAAACTCCAGAGGCCTACTGGGGATTTGGATTAAAAGAACACTGCTGTACGAATATATGTGAGTCGGGAAAACTACTCAATAGGTAGTGCAGTGCCAAGATGTACACTTCAGCTGAGAATGCTGTATGTGCACACAATAACATTTTAACTGCAGAACATGCCTACTGGGGATTTGGATTAAAATAACATTGCTGTATGAATATATGTGAGTCTGGAAAACTACCCTCAGAAGCACAGTGCAGTACCTTGATGTACACTACAACTGAGACTGCTGTATGTACATACAACAAAATTAAAACTTCAGAAGATGCCTACTATGGATTTGGATTCAAAGAACACTGCTGTATGAATACATGTGAGTCTGGAAAACTACACAAACACAGAGTACACTACAATTGAGACTGCTGTATGTGCACACAACAACATTTTAACTCCAGAAGATGGCTACTAGGGATTTGGATTAAAGGAACAACGCTGTATTAATATATGTGAGTGTGGAAAACTACCCACTGACGCACAGTGCAGTGCCTTGCAGTTGACTGCAACTGAGACTGCTGCTGGTGCACACAACAAAATTTTAACTCCAGAAGATGCCTACTGGGGATTTTGATGAACACCACTGTACCAATATATGTGAGTCTGGAAAACTATACGGATTCACAGTGCACAGCATTGCTGTACACTACCTTTGAGACTGCTCTATGTACACACAACTAAATTTTAACTCCTGAAGATATCTACTGCGTATGTGGATTTAAAGAACACTGTGAGTCTGGAAAACTAACCACAGATGCACAGTGCAGTGCCTTGATGTACACTACAACTGAGACTATTGTATATGCACACAACAAAATTTTAACTCCAGAAGATGCCTACTGGAGATTTGGATTAAAAGAACACTGCTGTACCAATATATGTGAGTCTGGAAAACTACCCACTGATGCATAGTGCAGTGCCTTGATGTACAGTACAACTGAGACTGCTGTATATGGACACAACAAAATTAAAACTCCAGAGGCCTACTGGGGATTTGGATTAAAAGAACACTGCTGTACCAATATATGTGAGTCTGGAAAACTACCCACTGATGCATAGTGCAGTGCCTTGATGTACAGTACAACTGAGACTGCTGTATATGGACACAACGAAATTAAAACTCCAGAGGCCTACTGGGGATTTGGATTAAAAGAACAATGCTGTACCAATATATGTGAACCTAGAAAACTCCCCACAGATGCACAGTGCAATGCCTTGATGTACACTACAACTGAGACTGCTGTATAAGCACACAAGAAAATTTTATCTCCAGAAAATGCCTACTGCGCATTTGGATTAAAAGGGCACTGCTGTACCAATATATGTGAGTCTGGAAAACTACACAGAAACACAGTGCAGTGGCTTGCAGTACACTGCAACTGAGACTGCTGCTGGTGCACACAACAAAATTTAAACTCCAGAGACCTACTGGGGATTTGGATTAAAGGTACACTGCTGTACTAATATATGTGAGTCTGGAAAACTACCCACAGACACACAGTGCAGTGCCTTGATGTACACTGCAATTGAGACTGCTGTATTTCCACACAACAAAATTTTAACTCCAGAAGATGCCTACTGGGGATTTGGATTAAAAGAACACTGCTCTACTAATAAATGTGAGTCAGGAAAACTACCCACTGATGCACAGCACAGTGCCTTGATGTACACTACAACTGTGATTGCTGTGTGTGCACACAACAAAATTTTAACTCCAGAAGATGCCTAGTGGGGATTTGGATGAATACCGCTGTACCAATATATATGAGTCTGGAAAACTACACAGTCACACAGTGCTGTGCCTGCTGTATGTGTATGTGAATGCTGTATGTCCACACAAAAACATTTAACTCCAGAAGATGCCTATTGGATTAAAAGAAAACTGCTCTACTAATAAATGTGAGTCAGGAAAACTACCCACTGATGCACAGCACAGTGCCTTGATGTACACTACATCTGTGACTGCTGTATGTGCACACAACAAAATTCAAACTCTAGAAGATGCCTACTGGGGATTTGGATGAACACCACTGTACCAATATATGTGAGTCTGGAAAACTACACAGACACACAGTGCAGTGCCTTGCAGTACACTACAACTGAGACTGCTGTTTGTGCACACAACTAAATTTTAACTCCAGAAGATGCCTACTAACGATTTGGATTAAATGAACACTGCTCTACCAATAAATCTGTCTCGAAAACTACCCACAGACGCACAGTGCAGTGCCTTGATGTACACTACAACTTCGACTGCTGTATATGCACACAACAAAATTTTAACTCCAGAAGATGCCTACTGGGGATTTGGATTAAAAGAACACTGCTGTACCAATATATGTGTGTCTGGAAAACTACCCATAGACACAAAGTGCAGTGCCTTGATGTACACTACAACTGAGACTGCTGTATTTCCACACAACAAAATTTTAACTCCAGAAGATGCCTACTGGGGATTTGGATTAAAAGAACACTGCTGTACCAATATATGTGTGTCTGGAAAACTACCCATAGACACACAGTGCAGTGCCTTGATGTACACTACAACTGAGACTGCTGTATTTCCACACAACAAAATTTTAACTCCAGAAGATGCCTACTGGGGATTTGGATTAAAAGAACACTGCTGTACCAATATATGTGTGTCTGGAAAACTACCCATAGACACACAGTGCAGTGCCTTGATGTACACTACAACTGAGACTGCTGTATTTCCACACAACAAAATTTTAACTCCAGAAGATGCCTACTGGGGATTTGGATTAAAAGAACACTGCTCTACTAATAAATGTGAGTCTGGAAAACTACCCACTGATGCACAGCACAGTGCCTTGATGTACACTACAACTGTGATTACTGTATGTGCACACAACAAAATTCAAACTCTAGAAGATGCCTACTGGGGATTTGGATGAACACCACTGTACCAATATATGTGAGTCTGGAAAACTACACAGACACACAGTGCAGTGCCTTGCAGTACACTACAACTGAAACTGCTGTATGTGCACACAACTAAATTTTAACTCCAGAAGATGCCTACTGGGGATTTGGATTAAAAGAACACTGCTGTACCAATATATGTGTGTCTGGAAAACTACCCATAGACACAAAGTGCAGTGCCTTGATGTACACTACAACTGAGACTGCTGTATTTCCACACAACAAAATTTTAACTCCAGAAGATGCCTACTGGGGATTTGGATTAAAAGAACACTGCTGTACCAATATATGTGTGTCTGGAAAACTACCCATAGACACACAGTGCAGTGCCTTGATGTACACTACAACTGAGACTGCTGTATTTCCACACAACAAAATTTTAACTCCAGAAGATGCCTACTGGGGATTTGGATTAAAAGAACACTGCTGTACCAATATATGTGTGTCTGGAAAACTACCCATAGACACACAGTGCAGTGCCTTGATGTACACTACAACTGAGACTGCTGTATTTCCACACAACAAACTTTTAACTCCAGAAGATGCCTACTGGGGATTTGGATTAAAAGAACACTGCTCTACTAATAAATGTGAGTCTGGAAAACTACCCACTGATGCACAGCACAGTGCCTTGATGTACACTACAACTGTGATTACTGTATGTGCACACAACAAAATTCAAACTCTAGAAGATGCCTACTGGGGATTTGGATGAACACCACTGTACCAATATATGTGAGTCTGGAAAACTACACAGACACACAGTGCAGTGCCTTGCAGTACACTACAACTGAGACTGCTGTTTGTGCACACAACTAAATTTTAACTCCAGAAGATGCCTACTGGGGATTTGGATTAAAAGAACACTGCTGTACCAATATGTGAGTCTGGTAAACTACACATACACACAGTGCAGTGCCTTGCAGTAGATTACAACTGAAACTGCTGTATATTCACACAAATAAATTAAAACTCCAGACGCCTACTGGGGATTTGGATTAAAGGAACACCGCTGTACCAATATATGTGAGTCTGGAAAACTGCCCACAGACACACAATGCAATGCCTTGATGTGTAGAGATGTGCTTCGTTTTTCGCCCGAATTAGGAAATTGCACGAAATTTCCTAATTCGTTGCGGTTTCGGAGGTCCTGAAACCCGAAATGAAATTTCCCCGAATTTCGGGGAAATTTCGTTTTTCGGGTTTGCCTGCGGAGAGGGGCACAATTTTTTTTTTTAATTAAAAACCACCCCAAACCACCCCAAACATTTAAATTAACTATTATACACCCCCCCCTCCCCGATCCCGATCCCTCCCTAAGACTTACGAACATCACTGGTCCAGCGGGGTCCCGGGTTCCATTTGCCCTCCGTGCCCGGTACTGCAAGCCGTGCGCCTCAAAATGGTGCCGAATAGCCTGAACTACCATGTCACAGGGGCTTTCGGCGCTATTGGTCAGCCCCTGTCACATGGCCATCGGCGCCATAAGCCTCTGTGACATAGTATGGGCAAAGGCTATCGGCGCCATTTTGGTTACTGGCAGCCGACAACGAAATCGCTCCCGGACCCCTGCTGGACCCCCAGGGGTATCGGTCTTTAATTGTGATCTCTTTGAGACCTCGATAATCGATACAAGGACGCAGTGTACCATCCTTCTTCCCCACGAAGAAGAAGCCTGCTCCCACAGGAGACTTAGATAGTCTAATGAACCCCTTTTGCAAATTCTCCTCATTATACTCCAACGTGGCTTTATTCTCCACCACCGACAGGTGGTAGACACGTCCTTTAGGAGGTTCAGCATTAGGTTTCTTGACATCACCGCCCCTACTCTTGTGAATATTATAAACTCTTCCCTAGAAGAAGGTTACATGCACGATACTAAAAGGAACAATCATCAAACCTATATTAAAGAAAAAAAACATGGACCCCCTTACACTAGCGAACTATAGGCCAGTGTCCAACCTACCACTAATTGCAAAATTAATTGAAAAACAGTTCAAAAACAACCATCTGAGCACTTAGAAAATAACAATATCCTATACCCATCACAACATTGCTTCCGTAAGCACTATAGCACTGAAACTCTTTTACTTGCACTAACAGATAATATACTAAGAGGATTCGACAGTGGAAAACATTACATTCTGCTATTACTGGATTTATCAGCAGCATTTGACATAGTGAATCATGAAAAACTAATCAAAAGACTTGAAGAAATAGGACTACACGGTATCACAATCACATGGTTCAGGTTATATCTAACCAACAGAATATTTCAAGAACAAATTAGTAACACTCTAACTGAAAAAATAACCCTAAAAACAGGAGTTCCACAGGGATCGGCACTTTCAGTGACCCTCTTTAACATATATCTACTTCCACTATGCCATCTCCTCACAGGGCTAGGAATCACACATTACATTTAGGCCGATGACATTCAATTAATCCTACCAATAGAGGAAACCATTGGAAAAACAATAAGTTTAGCCATTATGTATCTTGACATAATAAAACAACTACTAAACCAAATGGAACCGGTAATTAACATCGATAAAACTGAATTCTTACACCTAGAAAGAAAGAATATAAACATTACACAAACACCAATAATATTCGACAGCAACCAAAAAATCAATTTAGCCGAGAAGGTATGCAACCTCGGCGTCATAACTGATACAGAACTAAACCTCAAACAGCATATATCACTAAAGGTTAAAGAAGGGTATGCTAAACTTATGGTTTAGCATACCCTTAGAAAGCTAAAACCATTACTGTCTCTGCCAAACTTTCGCACTGTGCTTCAATCACTAATATTTGCAAGCATTGACTACTATAACGCACTACTGCTTGGTTTACCTTACACTACGATAAGACCACTGCAAATATTACAAAACTCCACAGCGAGAATTCTTACCGGAAAAAGCAAAAAAAAAGATCACATCACAGGTACACTAGCCAAACTGCATTGGCTACCCATCGAACAAAGTGTTCAGTTCAAAGCACTTTGCACAATACACAAATTGATTCACGATGAAAAAGCAGAATGGCTGAACACAGCACTTCGAGTACACGTATCACATAGAAATTTAAGATCAGCAAACAAAGCTCTCTTAACCATTCCATCTGTAAAAACAGCGAGACTAACCCAGTTTAAGGAACGTGCACTATCTCTGCTATACCGGGATACAAATTATATTGCAATGATAGAGAGGAGCACCCGGGAGGAGGTGTGGCTCTTTATGTCGGAATGGCATAGAATCCAACAGGATAAACAACCTGCATGAGACTAAATACAAAATTGAATATTTATGGGTAGAAATCCCTTGTGTGTCGGGGAAGACTATAGTGATAGGGGTATACTACCGTCCACCTGGTCAAGATGGTGAGATGGACAGTGAAATGCTAAGAGAAATTAGGGAAGCTAACCAAATTGGTAGTGCAGTAATAATGGGAGACTTCAATTACCACAATATTGACTGGGTAAATGTATCATCGGGACACGCTAGAGAGATAACGTTCCTGGATGGAATAAATGATAGCTTTAAGGAGCAATTGGTTCAGGAACCGAAGAGAGAGGGAGCAATTTTAGATCTAATTCTCAGTGAAGCACAGGACTTGGTGAGAGAGGTAATGGTGGTGGGGCAGCTTGGCAATAGTGATCATAATGTGATCAAATTTGATTTAATGACTGGAAGAGGAACAGTGAGCAAATCCAAGGCTCTTGTGCTAAACTTTAATAAGGGAAACTTTGATAAAATGAGAAAAATTGTTAGAAAAAAACTGAAAGGAGCAGCTACAAAAGTAAAAAATGTCTAAGAGGCGTGGTCATTGTTAAAAAATACCATTCTAGAAGCACAGGCTAGATATATTCCACACATTAAGAAAGGTGGAAAGAAGGCAACACAATTACCAGCATGGTTAAAAGGGGAGGTGAAAGAATCTTTTTTAGCCAAAAGATCTTCATTCAAAAATTGGAAGAAGGATCCAACAGAAGAAAATAAGATAAAGCATAAACATTGGCAAGTTAAATGTAAGACATTGATAAGACAGGCTAAGAGAGAATTTGAAAAGAAGTTGGCTGTACAGGCAAAAACTCACAGTAAAAACTTTTTTAAATATATCCAAAGCAGGGAGCCTGTGAGGGAGTCAGTTGGACCGATAGATGATCGAGGGGTTAAAGGGGCACTTAGAGAAGATAAGGCCATCACGGAAAGATTAAATGATTTCTTTGCTTCGGTGTTTACTGAAGAGGATGTTGGGGAGGTACCGGTAATGGAGAAGGCTTTCATGGGTAATGATTCAGATGGACTGAATCAATTCACAGTGAACCTAGAAGATGTGGTAGGCCTGATTGACAAACTGAAGAGTAGTAAATCACCTGGACCGGATGGTATACACCTCAGAGTTCTGAAGGAACTAAAAAATGAAATTTCAGACCTATTAGTAAAAATGTGTAACCTATCATTAAAATCATCCATTGTACCTGAAGACTGGAGGATAGCTAATGTAACCCCAATATTTGAAAAGGGCTTCAGGGGCGATCCGGGAAACTACAGACCGGTTAGCCTAACTTCAGTGCCAGGAAAAATAGTGGAAAGTATTCTAAACATCAAAATCACAGAACATAGAGAAAGACATGGTTTAATGGAACAAAGTCAACATGGCTTTACCCAGGGCAATTCTTGCCTTACAAATTTGCTTCACTTTTTTGAAGGAGTTAATATACATGTGGATAAAGGTGAACCGGTAGATGTAGTATACTTGGATTTTCAGAAGGCATTTGACAAAGTTCCTCATGAGAGGCTTCTAGGAAAAGTAAAAAGTCATGGGATAGGTGGTGATGTCCTTTCGTGGATTGCAAACTGGCTAAAAGACAGGAAACAGAGAGTAGGATTAAATGGACAATTTTCTCATTGGAAGGGAGTGGACAGTGGAGTGCCTCAGGGATCTGTATTGGGACCCTTACTTTTCAATATATTTATAAATGATCTGGAAAGAAATACGACGAGTGAGATAATCAAATTTGCAGATGACACAAAATTGTTCAGAGTAGTTAAATCACAAGCAGATTGTGATAAATTGCAGGAAGACCTTGTGAGACTGGAAAATTGGGCATCCAAATGGCAGATGAAATTTAATGTGGATAAGTGCAAGGTGATGCGTATAGGGAAAAATAACCCATGCTATAATTACACAATGTTGGGTTCCATATTAGGTGCTACAACCCAAGAAAGAGATCTAGGCGTCATAGTGGATAACACATTGAAATCGTCGGTTCAGTGTGCTGTGGCAGTCAAAAAAGCAAACAGAATGTTGGGAATTATTAGAAAGGGAATGGTGAATAAAACGGAAAATGTCATAATGCCTCTGTATCGCTCCATGGTGAGACTGCACCTTGAATACTGTGTACAATTCTGGTCGCCGCATCTCAAAAAAGATATAATTGCGATGGAGAAGGTACAGAGAAGGGCTACCAAAATGATAAGGGGAATGGAACAGCTTCCATATGAGGAAAGACTAAAGAGGTTAGGACTTTTCAGCTTGGAGAAGAGACGGCTGAGGGAGGATATGATAGAGATGTTTAAAATTATGAGAGGTCTAGAACGGGCAGATGTGAATCGGTTATTTACTCTTTTGGATAGTAGAAAGACTAGGGGGCACTCCATGAAGTTAGCATGGGGCACATTTAAAACTAATCGGAGAAAGTTCTTTTTTACTCAACGTACAAGTAAACTCTGGAATTTGTTGCCAGAGGATGTGGTTAGTGCAGTTAGTATAGCGGTGTTTAAAAAAGGATTGGATGAGTTCTTGGGGGAGAAGTCCATTACCTGCTATTAAGTTCACTTACAGAATAGCCACTGCCATTAGCAATGATAACATGGAATAGACTTAGTTTTGGGGTACTTGCCATGTTCTTATGGCCTGGATTGGCCACTGTTGGAAACAGGATGCTGGGCCTGATGGACCCTTGGTCTGACCCAGTATGGCATTTTCTTATGTTCTTATGTTCTTATGATGCCTAGGTCTTTTTCCTGGGTGGTAGCTTCTAATATGGAACCTAACGTCGTGTAACTATAGCAAGGGTTATTTTTCCCTATATGCAACACCTTGCACTTGTCCACATTAAATTTCATCTGCTATTTGGATGCCCAATCTTCCAGTCTTGCAAGGTCCTCCTGTAATGTATCACAATCCGCTTGTGATTTAACTACTCTGAATAATTTTGTATCATCCGCAAATTTGATAACCTCACTCATTGTATTCCTTTCCAGATCATTTATATATATATTGAAAAGCACCGGTCCAAGTACAGATCCGTGAGGCACTCCACTGTTTACCCTTTTCCACTGAGAAAATTGTCCATTTAATCCTACTCTCTGTTTCCTGTCTTTTAAGCAGTTTGTAATCCATGAAAGGACATCACCTCCTATCCCATGACTCTTTAGTTTTCTTAGAAGCCTCTCATGAGGGATTTTGTCAAATGCCTTCTGAAAATCCAAATACACTACATCTACCGGTTCACTTTTATCCACATGTTTATTAACCCCTTCAAAAAAAATGAAGCAGATTTGTTAGGCAAGCCTTCCCTTGGGTAAATCCATGTTGACTGTGTTCCATTAAACCATGTCTTTCTAAATGCTCTACGATTTTGATCTTAAGAATAGTTTCCACTATTTTTCCCGGCACTGAAGTCAGGCTCACTGGTCTATAGTTACCCGAATCGCCCCTGGAGCCTTTTTTAAATATTGGGGTTACATTGGCCACCCTCTTCAGGTACAATGGATGATTTTAATGATAGTTTACAAATTTTAACTAATAGATCAGAAATTTCATTTTTATTTCCTTCAGTACCCTAGGATGCATACCATCTGGACCAGGTGATTTGCTACTCTTTAGTTTGTCAATCTGGCCTACTACATCTTCCAGGTTCACAGTGATTTCATTCAGTTTGTCTTACTCATCACCCCTGAAAACCAACTCTGCAACTGGTATCTCCCCAACATCCTCATAAGTAAACATGGAAGCAAAGAATTTATTTGGTCTTTCTGCAATGGCCTTATCTTCCCAAAGAGCCCCTTTAACCCCTCGGTCGTCTAATGGTCCAACTGCTTCCCTCACAGGTTTCTTGCTTAGGATATATTTTAAAAAGTTTTTATTATGAGATTTTGCCTCTATGTCCAACTTCATTTCAAATTCTCTCTCCTGTCATCAATATTTTACACTTAACTTGATAATGCTTATGTTTTATCATATTTTCTTCAGATGGATCCTTCTTCCAATTTTTGAAGGATGTTTTTTTGGCTAAGTTAGCCTTTCACCTCACCTTTTAACCATGATGGTAATCATTTTGCCTTCCTTCCACCTTTCTTAATGTGTGGAATTCATATGGACTGCACATCTAGGATTGTATTTTTAAACAATGTCTATGCCTGTTGAACACTTTTAACCTTTGCAGCTGCACCTTTCAGGGGTTTTTTTTAGCTATTTTCCTCATTTTATCAAAGTTTCCCTTTTGAAAGTTTATTGTTAGAGCTGCAGATTTACTTATTGTCCCCCTTCCAGTTATCAGTTTAGATTTGATCATGAGTGTATGAACTAGGGATGTGAATCGTTTTTAGGACGATTAAAATTATCGTCCGATAATTTTAATATCGTCTTAAACCGTTATGGAACACAATACAATAGAGATTCTAACGATTTATCGTTATAAATCGTTAGAATCGTGAGCCGGCACACTAAAACCCCCTAAAACCCACCCCCGACCCTTTAAATTAAATCCCCCACCCTCCCGAACCCCCCCCAAATGAGTTAAATAACATGCGGGTCCGGAACTGCAGCGGTCCGGAACGGGCTCCTGCTCCTGAATCTTGTTGTCTTCAGCCGGCGCCATTTTCCAAAATGGCGCCGAAAAATGGCGGCGGCCATAGACGAACACGATTGGACGGCAGGAGGTCCTTCCGGACCCCCGCTGGACTTTTGGCAAGTCTCGTGGGGGTCAGGAGGCCCCCCACAAGCTGGCCAAAAGTTCCTGGAGGTCCAGCGGGGGTCAGGGAGCGATTTCCCGCCGCGAATCGTTTTCGTACGGAAAATGGCGCCGGCAGGAGATCGACTGCAGGAGGTTGTTCAGCGAGGCGCCGGAACCCTCGCTGAACGACCTCCTGCAGTCGATCTCCTGCCGGCGCCATTTTCCGTACGAAAACGATTCGCGGCGGGAAATCGCTCCCTGACCCCCGCTGGACCTCCAGGAACTTTTGGCCAGCTTGTGGGGGGCCTCCTGACCCCCACGAGACTTGCCAAAAGTCCAGCAGGGGTCCGGAAGGACCTCCTGCCGTCCAATCGTGTTCGTCTATGGCCGCCGCCATTTTTCGGCGCCATTTTGGAAAATGGCGCCGGCTGAAGACAACAAGATTCAGGAGCAGGAGCCCGTTCCGGACCGCTGCCGTTCCGGACCGCCGCTGGACCCGCAGGTTATTTAACTCATTTGGGGGGGGTTCGGGAGGGTGGGGGATTTAATTTAAAGGGTCGGGGGTGGGTTTTAGGGGGTTTTAATGTGCCGGTTTTGCGATTTTTAGATTTTTCACGATTTTTCACGATTTTTCACGATATTTTACCCCCCCAAACGGCAACAATACGATTCCCTCCCCCTCCCAGCCGAAATCGATCGTTAAGACGATCGAGGACACGATTCACATCCCTAGTATGAACTGCTCCTTAAAGTAATTTCTCCGCGCCTATATAAACGACCGTCAAGACACCTGGTCCGAACTCCTTTTTTGGGTGGAGTTTTCCCACAACTCCCATATTGCTGCTGCCACAGGTACGTCGCCCTTTTCCATCGTCTATGGGAAGCAACCATGACCACTATTGCCCATACCGTTATCGGTACCATCTCCTGCTGTGCAAGCTACTGCGGATGCCTTCAAGGCACTCTAGAATCAGACAAAACTCTGCTTACACCAAGCCGCATCCCGGGCCAAGAAGTCTGTGGACAGCCATCGACACTCGGCTCCTGAGTTCCTTCCTGGCCAGAAAGTCTGGTTGAGTACTATGTATATTCGGCTTAAGATACCTTCCCAAAGGTTTGCACCAAGTTATATTGGACCTTTTCCAATCATTTGTCGTGTTGGACCAGTTACATACCAGCTTCGGTTGCCATCTACTTTGGGAATCACCAATCTTTTCACATATCACTCCTGAAGACAGTAGTCCTATCCTGGCCTTCGCAAAAAGCTCCTGCACCACCTCCTTTGTTTGCTGAGACCGACACCACCTAAAAGGTTCATAAAGTCCTTGATGTTCACTGTAGGGGCCGCCGGTGGGAATACCTCCTTTCTTGGGAGGGTTGTGGCCTCGAAGAAAATTCATGGGAGCCAGCCTGTAACATCCTGGATAAAACCCTCCTCCTTCAATTTCATCATGCCCATCCAGGCAAACCCAGACCTCCAAGGGGGGGCATAAAGAGGGAGGTACTGTTACATGTGCCGGCCACGGCAGACCCACAGCCCGGCCCCCTCACCTCTCTCAAGTGAATCCAGTGCCTGGTCCCTTGCCCTGGCGGCGGTAGCCCAATGGCTCTATCCTCAGGCCACCCCTAATGCCTCCGGCTCAGCTACAGATCCTTGTGCTCCATGTCAGGCCTCTCTGCGTGGCCCGCGGAGAGACGCCACCACTCAGCACTGTGTCCCTCCCTAGGCGCGCGTACACGCATCACTGTGTCTTAAGTAGGGCCCGCAGCAGGAACTGAGCCACGGCCCCAGATGATGACATCAGCGGAGCCCGGGCTCTGCTCCCTAGGATTGCCTTTGCAACAGGTCTCCTCGCTGGTCAAGTACTCGTTGCCTCCTAGAGATTCTCCTCGTTCCTGGTTCCTGATCCTCGCTGACTCCTGTTCCTGGTTTCCTTGTTCCTGGGTTCCTGATCCTCAACCTATCCTTGGATTGCCTCCTCGGACTTTGACCCCTGCTTTGCCTGACTATGCCGTTGACTCTCTCCAAGCCCAGACCTCTGCTTTGCCTGACCACACCGTTGACTGTCTCCAAGTCTGGACCTCTGCTTTGCCTGACCTCGCCATTGCCTCTCTCCAGACCCAGACCTCTGCAATGCCTGACTACTCCGTTGCCTCTCTCCAGACCCAGACCTCTGCATTGCTTGACTACGTTCTAGACTCTCTTCTCATCCAGACCTCAGCCTTACTTGCCACTGCTTCCAGCTTGTCGCCAGCCCTGACTCCAGCTTGCCCTACAATGCCTCTTCAGTCTACATCCTGGACTTGGCCTATTCAGGCTTCAGCCTGTTCTTGCTCGGGCGCCCCCTGTCTGACTTTGATTCTATTGGTGCCACAGTCTCCGGGACTCCACCTCGTCCAGTACAGACTTCTTCTCTCCTCTGTTGCTGCCTCTGGGCTGACCTCAATCCTTCCATCGACGATGACATACAGAGGCCCCCCTAAGTCTAGCTGGCCCCTGTACCCAAAGCCTCAACCCGCGGGGAAAGAGAGCTGGTATTGGTGAAGTACCAGCTGGCCTCCATCCATCAGCCTACTCCATCTGCCAATGGTGGGGACCCATAGGCAAGGTTCACTCTACCCCCCTCCATCTCAATGCAAGGTATAAAAAGTGAACGACCTACGGGAAATGTAAGAGTACTACGTGTGAGCCCATTCATACAACAGCCCAAACTGTCATCTCTTTGAAGAACCCCTTCTCAAGAGTGGAAGCACTAGATCACTGGTGTCCAAAGCCAGTATGTGCAACATGGATACACACACACACACTGCCAGCTCTGGCATATGCATTGGTTTGAAAATGGATGGACCTACAAGTGTAAATGCATCCCCCAGACACTGAGATTGACAGAGGCTAACACAGCATGTCACTCACCGAGACGCACACTGATACAAATAGCTATTGGGTACTGACTACTTGCAGCACTTGGTGCACCTACACATGGCCAATGCATATGTCCTAAACTGTTTGTCATCAAACATCATTGATGTCTGTGGCAGCCTGTCCCTAACTGCTAATAAGATAGTTTGAATCCTTACTCAGCACAGAAGATTACATCTGCCCACATAAAGGACATCTGTCAGAGGCATATATGAAACATACTTTGTCCGAGGTACTGATATGGGTCCCTCAAAACCTCAGATGGCACTAAATGCCTATCTTGCAAGAGACCAACACAGAAGGGCAAAAGCCATCATGCCAACCACATAAGACCTCTGGGAACAGTAGGCCTATACATTCAGCACTGTGGCTGGTTTACTATGGAGGCAGCTTCTAGGCTCCTAAGGTCATCTGCTGACAATACCTTCTCTAGCCTTTATGCTATATACAGAGCTGATCATTGAGCATCTATTAGCACACCTGTCTGCTCACCACTAACTGTAAAAATGACAAATACCACATAAGGCACAGCCTAGAGGATAGCAGCTCTTCCAGCTTGCCCAAAGTTCTGCCAGCCATGTGGATCAGCAAGGGCCTGGAACCATAAAACCATGGAAAGTTGGGGCATGACCTTGGAAACGGAACAATCTGCAAGCTGTTCGTCCCAGGAGTGCTCAACCTATGTGCTTTAAGGGTAGCCACATATAGCATGAGGACTATAACTGATACTAGCTATCACTACAAGCAAACTACTCTGCATATTTTCTGGGTACATACATACAGCAACACCATATGACCATCCATGAACTATAATGGCCAAGGGACTTGCAGCATCCTGACATCTCCATATCTGACTATGACCACCTGTGATATTCAGTCGACACTAACAGTTTCTAACACACCATAGCATTGGGTTCTATGACATGAATCTTTTCTTAGAAGAGATATGGGTGCTTCTAGAGTCATTAGAAAATATACTGTGATGGTGACATTTCAGAGATGACTGGAAATTACAAATGAAGGCAGGACATCATCTGATTCCCATTCATACCTTCACAGAGATGGACCTGCATATTTGTCTAGCCTCCCCGAGAAGGTAACCGAACCAACATGACATCCCAACGGCCAAGGCCCTCAGCTTCTGCACATAATAATTGACAAATAGCCTAGGTAGGTGTAGCAGGATGCATCTATGTATGGGTACATTCAACCATAAAGAGGTATGCTAGCTTAGAAAAACCTGTGAGCATTGTGGAAATGGCACCATGTAGCAGAGGTACTTTACCCAAGGCTATAAGTGAAGGCTTGCTAGGTGAGCACTCTGATGTCATCAGTAGGGTTGCCAACTGCCTCCTGATTTTCAGGACGGGTTCATCCAGTCCTGGATTTTTACCCATCACATGCTGGGACTTGTTTTGATTTCCCTATTGCATTTCCTAGTAAAAGCAAGACTATAAATACATATATGCAGGGGAATAAGACTAGGACTGGATCAACATGTCCTGTAAATCTGGAGCCAGTTGGTAACCCTATTCAGCAGTGGCTCTGAAACTGCTGAAGCAGTGGTGTCAGCTGTGTCTTGGCTTGCCCGTGTGACACAAAGCATCCTCAGTACAGGTGCCTAACTTCACATGCACATGTTTTTCAGCTATGGGATGAAGCTGTAAAGTGGGAACTGTTTACCTGTACTTTTAGGCTTTGCCTTTAAGCTTCAGAGTGAATTGAGATTTAGAGCATTTCCAGAGTAGTTGCTCTCCATGCTCGAGCCCCAGCTGGGGTCCCATCACACCTATGGTACTATCACCCATATGTGAGGATTAGGATGGGGTCTGATGGGGTGGCCCACCAAGCCAAATGCCGCTAGCTAAGCCAAGCCATGTATACTGTTTTGGCAGCTGTACACAAATTCTCGTGGGACACATTCCTCTTTTAGTCTCAGTATCAGGCAGAAAACATAATTCCAGTCACATGTATTTGATGCTATCTTTACTTTGACTATTGTTTTTCAAGTACAGTCTACTGCTCCATTGTCAAGAGGAATCCTAAGTAGGCATACGTGTTTTCTGTTATACACTGATCCAGACAAGGAGCAGTGAGTGCAAGAAAGATAATAGAGAGAACAGCAGCAAACACTAGAGATGTGAATCGTGTCCTCGATCGTCTTAACGATCGATTTCGGCTGGGAGGGGGAGGGAATCGTATTGCTGCCGTTTGGGTGTGTAAACTATCGTGAAAAATCGTTAAAATCGTGAGCCGGCACACTAAACCCCCCTAAAACCCACCCCGACCCTTTAAATTAAATCCCCCACCCTCCCGAACCCCCCCCCCAAATGCTTTAAATTACCTGGGGATCCGGCGGTGGTCCAGAACGGCAGCGGTCCGGAACGGTCCCCTCAATAGAATCGTGTTGTCTTCAGCCGGCGCCATTTTTCAAAATGGGCGCCGCAAAATGGCGGCGGCCATAGACAAAAACGATTCGACGGAAGAGGTCGTTCCGGACCCCCGCTGGACTTTTGGCAAGTCTTGTGGGGGTCAGGAGGCCCCCCCAAGCTGGCCAAAAGTTTCCTGGGAGTCCAGCGGGGTTCCGGGAGCGATTTCTTGCCGCAAATCGTTTTCGTACGGAAAATGGCGCCGGCAGGAGATCGACTGCAGGAGGTCGTCCAGCAGGGGTTCCGGACCGCCGCTGAACGACCTCCTGCACTCGATCTCCTGCCGGCACCATTTTCCGTACGAAAACGATTCGCGGCAAGAAATCGCTCCCGGAACCCCGCTGGACTCCCAGGAAACTTTTGGCCAGCTTGGGGGGGCCTCCTGACCCCCACAAGACTTGCCAAAAGTCCAGCGGGGGTCCGGAACGACCTCCTCCGTCGAATCGTTTTTGTCTATGGCCGCCGCCATTTTGCGGCGGCCATTTTGAAAAATGGCGCCGGCTGAAGACAACACAATTCTATTGAGGGGGCCGTTCCGGACCGCCGCCGTTCTGGACCACCGCCGGATCCCCAGGTAATTTAAAGCATTGGGGGGGGGGGTTTCGGGAGGGTGGGGGATTTAATTTAAAGGGTCGGGGGTGGGTTTTAGAGGGTTTTAGTGTGCCGGTTTTCCTGCCCTCCCTCTTCCCCCGATTTACGATTTTTTAACGATAAATCGGGGGAATTGGTATTGTATCGTGGCCCTAACGATTTTTTGACGATTTAAAATATATCGGACGATATTTTAAATCGTCAAAAAACGATTCACATCCCTAGCAAACACTCTACTGGCCTCCCTTGCCTGGAAGGAGTTGGGGTAGTTGAGGCCTAACAGGCAAATTAGTGTTCTAAGGGTTTGCAAAAGCTGGCTGCCACTCGGCATTGTGTCCTTGGCATATGTGGGTGCACATGGGGGACTGGGGGTAGATCCGGAAGAATCTCCATTGGTAGTCCATGGTTTAGAGTAAGATTATGGAAGACACAGCAGAGCAGCACTATATCTCCTACGTTGGGTGGGGCATACATTAAAACTACATCCGTTTAGTCCAAATAGTGAAATCTACATTTGAGAACTCTGAAGGTGCATTCAATGACACAGCGGGTAGAATATAAGGCCTCATTGTACCTTGTCTCCACCAGCATGTTGGGAATGGCAACAGGCATGAGAAGCCAGGTCTTGCAACCGTACCCTGAATCTCTTGAGGCAAAGGCAGATTTAGGGAATCAATCATAGAACAGTCACTTAAAGATCTGGCTGGCAAACCACAGCATGCTATAAGACTGTAGAAGCTAGCCTCTAACTTAGCCTGAGCCTTAAAAGCCTATTTCACTACCCTAAGTGCATGCCACTTTGTTCTGGGACAGTTTATGTCCAGGATAGCAGTAACCAAATCTATCTCAGATCTTCTGGACTACTAAAGTGCATCTGGGGATTCCAATAAATGTGTGGCAGACCCTCACAACCAAGCTAAGGCTACTCGTTCTTAGCAGTCAGCCAACATTAAAGCAATACATAAGAGCTGCCACACCTGTCCAAGCAGAAAAACTTCTACCTCATGGTCTGATTGGGCAAGTCCCTGCCTACTCTGCAGTATGTCCTCCAATTTGTGAGCCTTGAAACAGGGATTATGCATGGACCCGAAAATGCAAAGGCCACTGCTTCTGATTTAGTTGTGTGATGGTCAGGACAAACTGTATCTGACATATTGTTTGACCCATCACTAACAGGCCACACTTGATCTGACTGTATCAGCAGTATGCATACTTCAAGCTTGTGATTAAGCAATGAGATTTCAACTGCTCAAATGGGAGAATAGGAACAGGCCACTTTTGAAAGTGAACACGTAGAAAGTATATAGTCCTGCTCAGACACCAAGCTTTAGTGCATTATTTGCCCTCACAAGATTAGCAGGTCTCTGCAGCATGGGGAGAATAAGGCAGGCCCTGGGGCAATGGCCTACAGACAAAAGTGTACAAGCCACTTATCATGGCAGCGATGCTGTTTCATCCCCCATGCCATTTGCCACCAATGCATAGCCAGAGATTGAATAGAGAAAGAATTGTCTCTCTTACCTAAGAGCCAACCGTCACTGTAGAGGCCATCCTCAAAGTTTTCACACAGGCCTGATTGTCTAAGTATAAAGGAGTCATGTGTGGCTTCTGGGTACCTGACCACCACATCGAGGATGCGCATTTGAGCGTCACAGACCACTTGCATGTTGATGGAGTGGAAGAGCTTTCTGTTGCAGTATATCTCTTCCCTGTCACGGGGTGGAATGATGGCCACATGACTGCAGTCGATAGCTCCCAGAACACTGGGAAAGTTTGAAAAGGCATAAAAGCCTCTTTTCAAGTCCATCAAGTCCTGTCTGTCCCGAGGAAATGCTATGTAGTAATTAATGCAATCAGAGACAGCTGTTATGACTGGTCCAGACAGCGGGAAATAGTGGTTTGGGATATTTCCCCCCACAACCCCTAATGTGGTTTGGAAGGAGCCGCTTGCCATGAAATGCAGGATGGCCAAGAGTTTGGTGAGGTCTGGCACAGCATAGGACCTTTCCATCACTGGATCCAGATTCTATTGGATTTCTTCATATAATTCATGGATAGCCGAAAAGCTGAGGCAATACCTGCTAACCACATAATCCTCTGGCATGACCAGCAATGATATTCGGGGAGGAAAGATGCTCTCCCTGTATCTCCTCTGCCGTGGCAGCCTGCATGCCAGGCATTGCTGTTGGCCCTGACCTTCTCCCTGTGGTGCCACTGGTTGGCCTATGGTGCAGGGACTTCCCTAGGAGGGCTTGGAAATGCCCTTGCCTGTTGTTGAGGTTATTGTTGTTGTTGTTCCTCTTGTTGTTGTCTGTGGCGAGCCTCCCGAAGTATCCAGTATCCCTCAACAAGTAAACTTGCCACAAACATTATGGCTTTAGGAAGCAGGAGCAGGTAAGAACAAGTGTTTTTATTGGGCCAGGGGGGCCTGGTAGGTTTGTTTGATATTTTTATTGCACTCAATAATCACCACAATAATACCTGTGATTTGCAATAACGGCCATGGGTGTGTGAGAAAAGGTTTTTTCACCATACCATAAAAAAAGGTGTAGTTATTTCTGACTTTAAATCCTGCATTAGTGTGTGTTATGCTTTTGCATTCTGTGCTAGCAGACCTTCGTTTCCAGAAACTCCTCCCCAACTCCTCCCACTTGCATACTAAATGTAAAATTTGCATAGTAATGTAAATGTAGTAGGGCCCCTAATGCATTTTGATGAATGACCCAGATAGTTGTTGTATGATAACACTTTGCCTTCTGGCCATTAACCTTTTAGTCTTTTAACATCTGTAGTTACAACGTTATCTCTCTCATTGTGGTTTTTGCACAACTGCCTTTCAATATTTCTAAGCAACTATCTTTGATTTACTAGGTCTTGAGTTAAACCATGGAACATGTGTACAAACACATCTGGACTTTATTCAGTGCTACTTTATTATAAGCATCAGTCAATAAAGAGTACCATCTATTGACTGCGTCTTCAGCATTTGTTTCTTTTAAGCAATCAATTCCCAAACACACAGTTCTCTCTAAAAGTATCTAAATCAACACATATCTAATGACAATTGTTTTGTGACAATGAGCAAAGCACCTTAAACTGGATGAATGAATGGTCTGACCAGAGAAGTTTTAAGACATGCAGTGGGTGAATTTCTCTTGCCCCGTTTGCCTCATGAGTAGGAATTAATTGTCTGAGGTCAGCACGGACCATTGTAGACAACAGTTTTGTTGCATATATAGATTCATTACAGTCCAATATGCACATTGAAGTAATCAATTATCAAGTTATCGTATCATAACATAAATTAATCAATAACTCAGCAAGCTGAATAATCTGAACCATGACTGCTCTGGGTGATGCTACAGCAAACATATAAACCAACCTAAAACTTTACATACATTGCTTCCACAGCTGGCACAAGGGAATAATATGAAGAGTTTACCTTTAAATAATTAGGACCTCTCTGCCACATTTTTCTGGATGAACTTGTTCTACATAAATAAACCCTACTGGGCAGGTTTGATTCAATATCGCCTTATCAAAATCATTGTGCCAAGATTCAGCTATTATGAGCATATCCAACACATGCTGAGAAATAATATCCAAAAGATAAAAATTCTTATTCTTAACAGATCTAATGCTAAGATAACCCATTAGCAACTGCATGGGCATTATCTTCCTTAGGCAGATAGTTGTCTTTTTATAACTATAATGATGGGAATCTCACTTTGTATATTTGTAATGTTTAAACCCACACTATTACTGGTGAGCAAACAAGAAAGACTCGCACAACAGAGTAAAATAATTCCATAATTGCAATTGAACACTCAAATGAGTCACAGTGTGATTCTTTCAGCAGGCCCTGTGCCACGGCTCCTGGTCCACTAAAGGGTGCAAAAAAGGTGCAGACCATTTGGTGGGTCCTTGTGTGAAGGCCTACCAGGAAGCTGGGAGGTACCACTGGCTTCAGTGGTGGATCAGGATTCCTCAGACAGCAATTGCAGAGAGTTAAGGTGGGCTTACGCACTCAATTCCAGGTGGCATACATTAGTTGCCATAAACTGGCTGGCACAACTCACACAATAATATTCTACAGTAAACTGCAACATAGTCATAAAAGAGTCATCTCCCAATCTAGTCACATCATTAGATTTCTGGTGCAGAATGTTTATTGCCCTGTAAATTTAAATGAATATACTAATTAAACCCTTGGGATGACTTTCCCAATAGAGTAATTAATTTTCAGACATATAGAGCTGATCCCCTAGAATACGTATCGTGCTCAGGAAGGGAGCTAGAAACTAGACTGTGGAAGCAGTGCAAAATGCAGGAAAAATGTGAGTGAATGAATGAAGAAATAGGAAACAAGACAGAAAGAAAGAATTAGAGGAGATAGTGAAACATGGGGAGAGAAAGACACACACTGTGTCTCCTGATAGCTTAATCTGAAAAAAACACATTAACGAGCTTGATAATTATGGACATATGGGAAGAACAGCCTTTGCTTCCTTGAGCTATGCTGCTTCAAGATTGAGGCAAAATAGGGTGCACTTCACACTGCTGCTGCTAATGTGTGGGTCGGGACTTCTGCTTTCAGATACATTTCACAGCAAAAGGCAGCCTTATAAAAAGAGAGTCTCATACACCTCCTTGTAAGACTGCAATCACTCTTCATACAGCTAAATCCCAGTGCATGATTTAGTGTTCAGCAGTCCCTGTTTCTTCTCTGGCATTCCTGATATACACCTGCATCCATTCCTAGCTTTTGTGGTACTTCAGCTAAGCTTTTCTGGGTGACTCCACACATTCTTCCACGTCCACACTACAGCATGTTTTATCACAGGCTAGATATAATTTTTCTGGAGAAGCAGGGTCTACGAGGAGGAAAAGCTGGACAAGAATATTCCCAGTCAGGATGTGCTTTTGTTTGAAACAAAACATCAAATTCTATGAAATTATGTTTTTTGGGGTTTTTTTTTTTTTTTTTCATTTTTAGTGCACACTATATCAGTACACATTAACATAAAATAGTGCTCACTATTTATTATTTATTTCAAGTTAATGCACACTATTTTAATGTAGTGCACAGTATTTGGAATTAGTGCACACAATTTCAGTTAGTATGTATTAATTTGAATTAATGCACACTAAAAACGATACATTTTAAAATGAAAACTGTTAAAAACAAAACCAAAGAAAAAGGAAATTAATGAAAAATGAAACAAAACTAACAAAACAAAATATTTTACCATACACATACCTAATTCCAGGGCTGTGTTGGAAGGGGTTCCCGGCATAGCTCCCATTTTCTTGCTTAGTTCAGGGGTAGATTCTGAGTGAAAAGTTTGAAAATCTTTTGCATTTCTGCACCATATTTGCATTATTTTATGTACTCCCTCCCCCTTTTCAACAGATCAACTTCAGAGACTGTTGAGCCCTAAACCACTCATTGCAGTGCCTGGGCACAAGCACAGCACAGATCTGTGCTGTGGGGATCAGGATCACCTGCTAGAGGCCCAGGAGATCACCAAAACAAAACCAATCCAAACCAAATGCTGTATACCAAAAGAAAGTTGTACTTTTTTTAAAGTCTACAAGATTCAGCAAGAAAGAAAATTCAGATGAATTCAAAGTAGACAATGTAAATAAGTTATCACTCATCCTGCTAAATGTAAGGTTCTCCCTTTTACTTTCCCACTAATGCCTGGATTATCTAATGTCTATGTGAAGTGCTAACTTTTTTGCACTAAGTGACAGAATTGTATTTCCTACATGCACCTAGCCATAATGCTGTCATCCTAGGTAGGATATTTACATCACTATAGGAGGCCCACCTTGTAACTCGAGGTGAGGTTTAGGAATCAGTGTAGGGGTTAGGGGCCACTTTGACATTTAAAGTGAGACGTACAAACAGAATAGTGCTCTCTTGTGAAGATTTGATGACCTTTGGAGTGAGGAAACTCACCCAAAGATGAGATTTGTGCAGTTCTCTCAACCTAGCTTGATGTTACCCAGGTAGAGAGTCCATCAAGCTAGGTTGAGAGAACATTGCACAAATCTCTTCTTTGGGTGAGTTTCCTCTCCCTTTAAGCTAGCTGTTTGAAGTTTCCTGGATAGCTTTTCACCTTTGCAAATGAGAAAGCACCTCTTTCATTCAGAATTTTAGAGTACAGCCTCTTAGCTGCTGTTCCCATGTTCCCTGTAAGACATGTTTACATCCAACTACAGACCATGTCAATTCAGAACTCCCCCCTGGAGTCACCTTTTATATCATTCTAAAATTGTTCACCTACTGTGAGGAATGGACTTTCCTATCACTTATATCTGAAATTACCATGTTCTGAATCTCTTGTCTCTTAAAGATTCCTAAATTTTCTCTAAAAATCCTAGCTAGCTTTACATTTAAATATTAAATAATGTAAATTTTAAGAGATAAAAATGAAGTCGTTTTCAAACTTGCTTGTATGTCTGTATAATTTATTTTGTTGTAGTTTGGGGGTTCTGGGATTGTGAAAAGGAATGGAATGTGCATTTGTGTAAAATAATTGGACAGACAAACTGAAAGGCCATTTCTGGATCATTCTGAATGGAACGAATCAAAAATAGCCTTGCCTGAAAATACTTGAAAAATGTGGAGTATTTTTTCTATGGCCTTCTGGGGCCCCTGCCTGGGCTCCCAATGCCACTTTTCATATCTTCCCTGGGCCCATCTGAGCACCCTACCCCTTCTAAGACATTGAAACCTGGGCCTAACCAGCTCAACTGAGCCAAATCCATTCAGGGCCTCCCTATGCCCCCCAAACCTCCTCTTGTTTCCCAGAAATCATCTGGGTCTCAGGGCCAGCCAATACCATTTTCTCATTTTCTTGCATGTCTATATATTTGTAAAGCCGTACAAGAAATTGGAACTGGATGATCCTGAAACTGGAACCATTTTGATTGAACTTTGGCACCAGTCTCAGGGTAGGAGCCCCACTGTATTTAAATATGGTACCCAGACCTGAGACTGGCCTCTGGCAAGATCCCCATGCAAGGTGTAAGATGGGGCCTGTGAGGTTCCAGGTCCTGGCTGATTTCTAGGGAGGCAGAAGAGGGAGTAAGAGGGATGTTGGGAGTTCCTGGCATCTTAGCAGGAGTTGGGGAGACTGGAGAGGCATGGGAAGGTGTTGGGAAACTCTAGAAAGTGATGAAAGGGGCCCCATTTCATGTTTTTAAATATATGTTTGTTTTGGTTTGGCAAATGAAGTGAACTGAAATAAACTGAAATAAACATTAAAACAAACTGTAAAAATGAATTGAAACAAAAAATTTTAGTCTGCATATCCCAAACAAGGAATTTAAGCCATCAACAACAATATAATTGTTAAGAACTTTGATTTTGATGATTTTATTTTTGTAATCTCTTAGCCTCAGGTACAAAAATTTTAGATTGTAAGCCCTTTTGGGGGATAGTGAATTACCTATTGTACCTTATTGTAAACCGATGTGATATCTCTTTTTGAAATGAACATCGGTATATGAAAATGGTAAATAAATAAAATAAATAAACATGGGAGGGAGAATAGCTTAGAAGAGGATCTTCTGCATGAGGGGAGACAAAGGGGGAGGACTGGGAATGCAGAAATGACCAGGGACATGAAAAGGGAGGATTGGAGAAGGAGAGAGGGAAGGGGGAAGGAGGAAGGGGATGAGGGGGAAGGGGGAAGGGGATGAGGGAAGAGGGATTACATTTTTGAGGTGAGGTTCTTTTTCTGTTTTTATTTCCCCCATCCCTAACCCCTTCTTTCCTTTATTCCTGGTGCCCTTCTCGCACACACCTTCCCCCAACACATATCCGGCACTGATTCCCTCACTTGCACAATGCCCTCTCGCTCCATAGAGATAGCCTTTAGCCAATAGCAGGAGGGGGGAGTGCTCGGTACCTCAGGATGTTTCCCCTTCCTCTGATCCTAGGAATTAGAATCATGCTTTGAACCATGCTGTCTGAGCAAAATGTATGTTGGCCAGCCTTGAGCTCTGGTCTGCTCTGTTGTCCTGCCTCTGAATCAGGGAGAGGCTTGTGGAAATACTGATTCAAGCAGGCTAGGAGGATGTGCAGAAGTCCAGTGGTTCTGCCACTGAGGAAAATGGTCCTCAGGAATTCAAATGGAAACTGCACCTGATGACGTGGACTCTGTCCTCAAAAGCTCATGACTCAATACATTGGATAGTCTATAAGGTATTATACTTTTATATTCTGAAAGTGCTCAATTCACCATATAAAGGAAGAAAAGACCTCAGAACCAGGCATGCATTTGTTTTGTAAACATTTGTACATACTTTGGTAACTATAATCACCGGTTAAAAACTTTGATATCCTCTGCAAACTTTTTTATTGCAAAACACTTTAAAAAAATCTTTTTTGAATGTGTTTTTAATTTTCTTGAATATTTATAAAAATTACTTAT
Source organism: Rhinatrema bivittatum (assembly GCF_901001135.1). Lineage (NCBI taxonomy): Eukaryota > Metazoa > Chordata > Amphibia > Gymnophiona > Rhinatrematidae > Rhinatrema > Rhinatrema bivittatum. The sequence goes on along the minus strand of NC_042623.1, from coordinate 218,296,506 downwards.
CTCAATGAATTAAACTTTTAGAATTGAGGTGATCTGAATTTACCTTGCCTTGTTTTGCAGCTCCTTCAGGGTGGAACCTAAAAAATACAGATTGATTAATATCTATGTTTTAGAAATCATGCCAAAGATAGTAATTATTATGCATACTTATAGCTCTAGTAGATTCAGTGCATTTTAATCTCTGAGTGACATTCTCTCTGTAAATAATTCAAACAATGCTAACACATGCTCAGTGGGACGGTAACTTTCCCAATTGTGGACCCTTGGGCCGGCTAGAAGATGGTGATGCAGCGCTGAAAGGATAATCACAGTGGAGTTTTAGCTGGGAGGTGGACTTGAACCAGAGATCCAAGAGAATCTTCACCACTGAAGACCCGAGGTCCCCCGGGAGGAGCCCTAGGGGACCCGAGCCGCTTGGACTTAGGCGCGAACTCTGGGGATGAAGGTACGAAGTGAGTCCCGGAAGTAGAGAGTCGAAAGGAGAAGTTGGAGCCAGGAGACCAACAGGAACTTCACCACTGGAAGCCTGAGGTCCCCCCTGGGAGGAGCCCCTGAGGACCCGAACCGCTTGGACTTAGGTGCGGTCTCCGGAGGATGAGAGTCTTGAAGATAAGTCCAAATCAAGGCAGGCAGTAGAGAGGTAAGACGTGGAGTCAAACCAAGAGTCAGAGCAGGCGGCAGACAGCAGAGAACGAAGACAAGCCAGAAGTCAGAATGGGCAGCGAAGCAGGATACCGAAGAACAAACCGAAGTCAGGAGCCAGGAAGACCAACCAAGGGGATGCAGGAACAGGAGCAGGCAAGGACAGGCTGGAACAGGAACAAGGCTGGATTGGAGCAGGACTCAGGAACATGCTGGAACAGGAACAAGCAGGAACAAAGACAGCAACTAGAAAACTCAAAGAGCATAAGAACATGCCATACTAGGTCAGCCCAAGGGTACATCAAGCCCAGCATCCTGTTTCCAACAGTGGCCAATCCAGGCCATAAGAACATGGCAAGTACCCAAAAACTAAGTCTATTCCATGTTATCGTTGCTAGTAATAGTGGTGGTTATTATCTAAGTCAAATTAATTAATAGCACTTCTCCTCCAAGAACTTATTCGATCCTTTTTTAAACACAGCTATACTAACTGCACTAACCACATCTTCTGGCAACAAATTCCAGATTTTAATTGTGCGTTGAGTGAAAAAGAACTTTTTCCGATTAGTTTTAAATGTGCCACATGTTAACTTTATGGAGTGCCCCCTAGTCTTTCTATTATCCGAAATAGTAAAAAAACGATTCACATCTACCCGTTCTAGACCTCTCATGATTTTAAACACCTCTATCATATCCCCCCTCAGCCGTCTCTTCTCCAAGCTGAAAAGTCCTAACCTCTTTAGTCTTTCCTCACAGGGGAGTTGTTCCGTTCCCCTTATCATTTTGGTCGCCCTTCTCTGTACCTTCTCCATCGCAATTATATCTTTTTTGAGATGCGGCGACCAGAATTGTACACAGTATTCAAGGTACGATCTCACCATGGACTGATAAAGAGGCATTATGACATTTTCCGTTTTATTCACCATTCCTTTTCTAATAATTTCCAACATTCTGTTTGCTTTTTTGACTGCCGCAGCACACTGAACCGATGATTTCAATGTGTTATCCACTATGATGCCTAGATCTCTTTCTTGGGTAGTAGCACCTAATATGGAACCTAACATTGTGTAACTATAGCAAGTGTTATTTTTCCCTATATGCATCACCTTGCACTTGTCCACATTAAATTTCATCTGCCATTTGGATGCCCAATTTTCCAGTCTCACAAGGTCTTCCTGCAATTTATCACAATCTGCTTGTGATTTAACTACTCTGAACAATTTTGTATCATCTGAAAATTTGATTACCTCACTCATCATATTTCTTTCCAGATCATTTATAAATATATTGAAAAGTATGGGTCCCAATACAGATCCCCGAGGCACTTCACTGCCCATTCCCTTCCACTGAGAAAATTGTCCATTTAATCCTACTCTCTGTTTTCTGTCTTTTAGCCAGTTTGTAATCCACGAAAGGACATCGCCACCTATCCCTTGACTTTTTACATTTCCTAGAAGCCTCTCATGAGGAACTTTGTCAAACGCCTTCTGAAAATCCAAATACACTACATCTACCGGTTCACCTTTCTCTACATATTTATTAAATCCTTCAAAAAAGTGAATCAGATTTGTGAGGCAAGACTTGCCTTGGGTAAAGCCATGCTGACTTTGTTCCATTAAATTATGTCTTTCTATATGTTCTGTGATTTTGATATTTAGAACACTATACACTATTTTTCCTGGCTCTGAAATTAGACTAACTGGTCTGTAGTTTCCCGGATCGCCCCTGGAGCCCTTTTTAAATTTTGGGGTTACATTAGCCACCCTCCAGTCTTCAGGTACAATGGATGATTTTAATGATAGGTTACAAATTTTTACTAATAGGTCTGAAATTACATGTTTTAGTTCCTTCAGAACCCTGGGGTATATACCATCTGATCCAGGTGATTTACTACTCCTTCAGTTTGTCAGTCAGGCCTACCACATCTTCTAGGTTAACAGTGCTTTGGTTCAGTCCATCTGAATCATTACCTATGAAAGCCTTCTCCGCTATGGGTATCTCCCCAACAACCTCTTCAGTAAACAATGAAGCAAAGAAATCATTTAATCTTTCTGCGATAGCGTTATCTTCTCTAAGTGCCCCTTTAACCCCTCGATTATCTAACGGTCCAACCTACTCCCTCACAGTCTTTCTGCTTCAGATATAATTTAAAATGTTTTTACTGTGAGTTTTTGCCTCTATGGCCAACTTCTTTTCAAATTCTCTCTTAGCCTGTCTTATCAATGTCATACATTTAACTTGCCAACGCTTATGAATTATCCTATTTTCTTCAGTTGGATTTTTCTTCCAATTTTTGAATGAAGATCTTTTGGCTAAAATTGCTTCTTTCACCTCCCCTTTTAATCATGCCGGTAATCATTTGCTCCGCTATATTGTTGGTATAACTTATTTGCTGCTTATAGTCATTCTCATAAGTGACTGGTTTGTTATATATTATGCCTACTATATATATATAATAGTAAGTAGTTAGATCTCATTATTTTTTTTGGGGGGGTGTTTTTTTTGTTCCTCTAGTGATCCTCTGATTCCTTTCACTCATATCTCCACTACTCACTGCCACCCTTGATACCAACATTGTCTGCCCCTTTAATGACATTGCAATGTCATTTTTAAGAGTCTTTAATACCTTACATTCTAGATGACTTAAATTATTGGCATTTTTAAATGTTTTATTTAATTTGATTCCAAATTCTATACATCATTGAGAATCAACTTCCTATAGGTATCCAAGATCAAATCCATTGTTCCCAGAGGACACCACTTTTGTCATCGTTGTGAGCCCTTGTGTTATGATATAGTTGATGCAACCTAGCAGGTGAACTACTAAGCCCATGTCCAGACACACCCTAGGCTGAGTTGGAGCTGGACCTTCACATAGACCAGCACCACAGGTTGAGCTCTTGGGATTTAGGCAAATATCCCAAAGGGCAGTCAGAATGACAGAGTCCAGTCAGGCTAGCGTTAGGGCAGGCAGTGTTCAACGTGAAGTTGAGGTCCGAAGCAGAGTCAGGACCGAAAGATCAGGCAAACAAGGGACTAGGACACGGCAGGAAAGGCTGGAAGAGGCAAGATAGGCTTGGATGAGGCAAATCAGGCATGGATGAAGCAGGGCATGCTGGAGGAGACAAGGCAGGATAGACAAGGCAAGGCAGGCTTGGACAAGGCAGGGCAGGCTAGATGAGGCAAGGTGGGCTTCGATGAGGCAGGATCAGGAACCAGTTAAAAGCAAGGCAAGATCAGGAATGCCTGAGCAACATGCACTGAAGATAAGCAGGAGGACCTGTTACTGAGGCAAAGCTAGGGAGTGCAGCTGGGGTTTATACTCCCAGCTGCATGACGTCATCCCTGCATGTTAGTTGCTAGGGATGGGAATCGTGTGCCTGATTGTTTTAACGATCGGGTTCGGCTGGGGGGAATCTGATCATTAGAGATGTGAATTGGGATCGGTTCCGATTCCAATTCACATCACTAATTTTTTTTAGTGAGGCCTGCGCCGATAAAAAAAACCCCACCCCGACCCTTTAAAATTACCCCCTTAGCCTCCCCCACTCTCCCGACCCCCCCAAAAAACTTTTTACACATACCTAGTGGTCCAGGGGGGCCGCGGGGAGCGATCTCCTGTTCCCAAACCATCAGCTGCGCTAAAAAAAATGGCGCCGATGGCCCTTTGCCCTTACCATATGACAGGGTATCCGTGCCATTGGCCGGTCTCTGTCACATGGTAGGAGCACTGGATGGCCGGCGCCATCTTTAAAGATGGCACCGGCCATCCAGTGCTCCTACCATGTGACAGGGGCCGGCCAATGGCACGGATACCCTGTCACATGGTAAGGGCAAAGGGCCATCGGCGCCATCTTTATGAGTGGCAGCAGATGGCCCGAGAGCGGGAGATCGCTCCCCGCGCCCCCCCCCCCCCCCGGACCACCAAGTAATTTTAAAAGGTTTTTGGGGAGTCGGGAGGGTGGGGGAGGCTAAGGGGTTCAGTTTAAACGGTCGGGTGGATTTTTTTTTTATTGGGCCATCGGCGCCATTTATATTATTGGCAGCCAAAATGGCGCCGATGGCCCGAGAGCGGAAGATTGCGCAGGGACCCCCACCACTGGACCACCAGGTAATTTAACATTTTGGAGGGGTTTGGGAGGGTAAGGGATTGGTTTTAAAGGGTCGGGGTGGGTTTAGGGGCTGTTTTGGTGTGCTGGTTTTCCCGCCCTCCCCCCAAATAATTCCCGTGCCCGATTTAATGATTTTTGACGATAAATCGGGGAAATTTGTATTGTATCATGCACTCTAACGATTTTTGACGATTTAAAAAATATCTGACGATTTTTTTAAATCGTCAAAAAACGATTCACATCCCTTTAGTTACTCCGATTCCTACCATAGGGCCTTTAAGTGGTGGGACACTGCTCACGTACCTAGAAAGGGCCCTCGGGAAGAGCAGTATGGTGGCTTCTTCATCAGTGTCTGTGTGGGCTAGCAGCGGATTGGTAAGTGTGGTTAGTCACCATATTCTTGAATTTTGTTGTCCACAATCTACATATTGTGAAAAATACATTTTAAAAGATAAAGAACAAATTAATCTCTCAAACTCAATGTGGAAGTGAAAGGAATCATGTGGAGTAGCTGGGACAAATGAAAGGCTTATTGATTCCTGTTTCTCAACACCAGTGAAGATGCAACTTGAAAGATTTATAACTATTGATTTCAGTTGTTCTGTGGTAATGATCGAGTCCATTTTCTCTGAGAAGGACCCTAATTGGACGCTATTCTTTGATTCTCCAGTTGCCTCTGGCCTCTTTGACATGTCCTCCTGCTAGACTCTAAATATTGTGCAGTGTTGTCCTGTGTTCTTTGAGAATGTGTTATGCCCATCGGTCGCAGATGGCTGCGACTGAATTTACTCACATCGTGCACCGACCTGCTCCCCTCTCTAGGCCTGCTCGCGGCATGGGCTAGTCTTTGCCACTGCATTCCCCATGGTTCCTCGTGGCAGTCAAGACGCTGCCGCTCCCCACGCTGACTCTGGGCCTTCGTAGGTGTCCGCGCATGCCACTGGAGCCTCTTTTAAAATCTCCTCAGTGGGAACCTCAGGGACGTGCCGGATTGATGACATCATTACATCAGAGTACTTAAGCTCCACCTTCATCCTCAGCTAGCCAACTTGGCAACGAGTTCCATTACTTCTCTATGAGCTCTTGTGACTTCTGTTCCTGTGGTGATGCTATCGTACCTTGGACTCTGGACCTTGCCTGGTACCTGCTCCTCAAGGGCCAGCATTTGCCCTTTATGGGGACTTAGTCTCCTGGCCTCTCCCGCCCCTAGGGCTGGCCCTGTGCCTTCCAGTAAGTCCTATCCTGCTGGTTCCCCACTCCTCGGGATCGCCTCTAGAAACAGCTTCACCACTTGGGAGTTCTACTTCTGTGCTTCCCCACTCCTTGGGGAAGTGCCAACTTTCACTACTGTAACCGTCACAGCTGCCCCGCTCCTCGGGGAGGTGCCCACATTCTATACTGTGACTGCAAGTGCTTCCCCACTCCTTGGGGTAGTGCCCACGTTCTATACTTTGGACTACCAGTGCATCCCCGCTCCTCAGGGTAGCACCCTTGATTCCACCACCGGTCACTGCTGGTATCTCCCGCTCCTCAGGCTGTCCTACGGCATCCCTGCTCTGTGGGTTGGCCTATGTCATTGCATCAGTACCTCCTTTGCTGTGCGGCTCCGCCCCCTTTGGTTGCCTTCCTGTAATACCTCCTGCATGTCCTGTGTCATGCTCCCCACTCTGCGGGTCTACCTAGTGCCATCTCCTCCTGAGGTCTCTACCTAGGTACTGATTCCTAGCCTGCTACGAACTGTGGAGATCCCTCCTTGCTGTGTCTCCTGCCCCGCTCCTCGGGACCTCTCCACTGTCTCTACCAGAACTCTCTGCTGTGCCTGACCTCGCCTCCTGATGGTGTAGACTGGTGGGGCCCCTCCCCACAGGTAGTAACAACACTCACCTCGGGCCAAGGGTCCACAAACCCACCAACCATTACAGAACGTTCTTCTCCCTCTCATGAACCATCTGACAAGAATGTTTCAGAAGTAACCCGACGCTTGCTCTTTTTATGATGTATTCCACTCCATGGGTAAATTGTACCTTCCTGATAGTCCTTTTCATTGCTAATACATTTTGCTAATTTATATTTCCTAATGTCATTTCTAAACTATTCAATGGACCTCTGTAATTCTTCATAATTGGAGTCAAATAATTCAGTGACTATTGTGAAGTTTAATGATGAGATGTTCTCATCTAATAGCTGTTTGAGTTCATTGCTGATTTGCTTACTTGTTTCAATAATTAAAACAACTAAGCCAACTCATCTTTATACTATGCCCAGATCAGAGACTGGATTAGAGACTTTGAGAGGCCTTGTATCTGAAATGTGAGTGCTAAAACTATAACTTTTGTAGGGAAGAAACTTTCCTCTGACTTATAAGATGGAGTTGAGCTCTTGTCTGTTTGTGCCTTTTTCTTTTTTGAAATTGTTTCTTTATTATTGCTTCCTTTTTTCCTTTTCTCCTTCTGCCTTTATTTTCCTTATTGTGGTATGACTTCACTTGCTAAATTTCCTTTTCCTCTTTTTCCTTTTTTGTATTATTTTATTTATTTTTGTTACAAATATTGTCTTTTAATAATGGTATCATCTGAATAGAAATAAAGTAAAAAAAAATATATAACCTTCCTAAACTGTATTTATTTAAAAGATGTATAATCTACCTATCTACAGTTCAGGGTGGAGTGCAAGTTGCTTGATATGTCTGAAATTTGTAAGCCAGGTCCTATGTTATGTGTACATAAAAATAAAGCATTTTTAGAGATCTGATTCCAAGTGTGGCATACCTACAGGGGCTCCCCAACATCACATTTGCTCATTTCAAAATGAAAGACTGACACGGTAGCAGAATAAAAGTAGGCAGCATGAGGCACTGCTGGTCTCTTCTTCCTACTCCTGTTGGCTGACTTGGTGGTAGTGAGGAATCAGTGGGGTTGAGAGGAGGGCTGATTGCTGTGGCGGGCAGGGTTGGCCAGGGAGGGGATTGGTATAGGCTAAGGAGGATTGATGACAGAGGGAGGAAGAAGTGTTGGTTTGCCTGGACTATAGCCCACTCTCTCCTTAACTTGTCTCCTGTTTTCCTGTGATTCCATGAGGACTGGTCATTTCTACCACCAGGGCCATACTTTACAACCCTTGCTGTGGCATTGTGAGGAACTTCTTCTCCCAGGAGTTACTTGATAAATTATTTTTTGAAAATAAAGAGTGTCTCGCCAAGTGGAGCAGACTAGGTGAGAGCCTCTGAATAAGAAATTTGTTCCGCCTCACTGAATATTCCTCTTGGTGGAGATTATCATTCTAGATGATGATAGCAGATACATACTTAATCATACTGAAGATGCTAAAAGTGCTGTAAATGCAAAGTTGACAAGAACTGTGGAAGGACTTTCAGCCAAAGATGAAATGTTGTTCATTGGGGCATGCTTTTGTTTTACAAGCCTGATTAATGAAAACTAGTGCAAATTAATACTTCACATTCTCCAGGTTCTAGCAAATCACTAGAAAGTATGTAAATTTATGATGAAACTGTAGAGATTTTAGATTTGTTTATCCGCAGAATTTATCATTCCGCTATAAACATAGCAGAATGAAAAGCCACGGCCAGAAAAGGGGCAGGGCAATAATATGCACCCAGCCACATTGCGGCAGTATGTTTTCGCCCACCGTGGTTATGGCCGTGCTGCACACTATCGGCCCCATAGCGCCACTGCAAAAGGTGTTATTTCCGGCCTTACTGCCAGCAATAATGTGTAAAACATTATTGCCCACAGCGATACCAGCATAAACATTTTTTTAACCCCAAACCCCACCCCTTTCTCTCATTTAAATGTTAAAGTCGTGATGCGGTCGTTATCACTTATGTTAGGATGTTATTGCGTGCAATAACGCCCTAACGCACGCGATAACAGCCCATTGCAATTTGAAAAATGATCCCCATAGTTAGGAATTCTTTCTGTCTTTTCCCAATGGCTAACCATTGGGAAAAGACAGATATTTGCCTGTCTTTTCCCAATGGTTAGCCAGGGCCATATGACAATATTTGGATCATACAATGGGATTGCCCCTCCCCCCCATGCAGAGATTCCATGCATGCCTACAACTCTGCCTCCTAACTGAATTTCAGAGCTGTTCTGATAACTTCTTAGAAAGTGCTTGTGCCCTATACAACTACGACTCCAACTGATTTATTTATGCTTACTTGAGGGCAGGAGTAAACCCTCTCACCTCATGGCTGCATCCACGGAGCTCCATTAAAGTCACTTTCTTCTCACTCTCTCTCTCTCTCTCTCTCTTCCTCTTGTCTAGCACTATTTCATGTCATCCCATTTATTCCATGCTCCTTTCCCCTCTCTCCCTGTCCCTAGATGGGCCATCCCTTCTCATATGGCCCCCAGTGTTGGATTCTCTGATCTTGTCCCTTGCCTCTCCCCTCCTCTTTTCATTTCCTTTCTGAGTTTGTGTTTTGTGTTTAATATCTCTGGTGATATATTCCAAAACAGCAGGGCAGGGTTCTTATAGGTTAGGACATCCTTACAACACAGTTTGATACTTTATTTTAAAACATTGAGAACTCTTTATGGAAACCAAAATAAGTTTTCACTGGACAAATAAACTGTCCATTATTTATAAGATTTTATACATCCTGCAGTTTGTTATATAGTAAGTGATATCTGTATAATTTTTGGATTACAGCAGGGTTTCTCAACAACCATTCTCTGGCCAGCCACCGGACCCTTGCGCATTTCTGCCGGTCTGTGGTGATTGCAGTAGGATGAGGAGGAAACAAAACCTGCACTGAGGCTGCACACACTCCACTGCACCCTGCACCACAACCAGCAGAGACTTTTCCTTTCCCATCCTGTCCGGCCTTCCCTGTGGACCTTTCTTTTCCCAGTTGGGTCCAGGTCCTATCTCTGAGAGGAGAGCATCTGCATGGTAACAAGCCTGCATGAGACTGAGTCAGGATCTGCTTTGCTCTAGGGCCTTGCCTCCCACACAGAAGCCAGGAGAGGACATGGCTACTATGAGGCCTGAGGGCAGCGCAGGCACTGACTTTCTCTCATGCAGGCTCATTAATTTTATTTATTTATTTATTTAAGAGTTTTTATATACCGTCATTAAGTTATTTACCATCATAACGGTTTATAATAGGGCACCTATATCAAAGAAACAAGTGGATCATAATTTACATAGGTGGTGCCATTAATATTTAGTAACAAATAATATTATGAATAATATGGTATATAAGGCAATATTAAAATGCTGTTGTTTCTCTCCCAGAGATTGGGCCTTGGCATCAGCTCCAACTGGGAAAAAAGTCCATGGAGTAAGGGTTTTAATGTTTCTGGCTGGCAGTTGGGAAGGAGGGAGGGATTTCTTATATTTTTTGCTTTTAATGATGAGCTGTGGCTGACTGGATGGGGGAGGGAAAGAGAGAGGGAGAGATATTTTTTTTCAATGATCAAATAATGGTTGGCTGGGAGGGAGATGGAGGTATTTAGTTTCTTTTCTAAGGACAATACTGTTGGCTGGCTAGGAAAAGGAAAGGGACGAGATAGAGGGCAAATAAAAGCAACCTTTATTTTTAGAAAATAAAATCCTTAAACTGGCTGTTTACAACTGAAGGGCTGACCCATGAGTATATCTTCCCACCCTGCTTTTTAATTTTCGGGGGGACCTCCCCTCCCCATTCTACTAATCATCACTGCAATTGGTCCATTAAATTTAAGGAAGGTAGCTAGCTGGTCCCTGGCATACAAAGGGTTGAGAAACACTGGACTAGAGCACCATGAATCTTCACTCACAATTATTAGAGGTTTTCCCCTGTTTTATATCTCCTCTGAACTCATGTTGTGTAATCATTGCAGTGACACTCATCAACCAGAGGCCATGCTCTGGTGCTCCTTCTGGAACACTATAATCATAGGCCCTAAATCTAGCCAACAGGTGACATCATTGCACAATGACTGGGACTCCCTCACTGAAGGGGCTATAAGTGCAACATCCCCAGCCCTGGCCAATCAGGGGAGCAGAAATCCTAACCTGGGAATCAAAGCCAGGTCACCTGCAGTGTACAGCATGCCACTAAGCCACCAGACCAGCCTCTTCAGCACAGCATTTTAATGTAACCTTAATGGGTTTCTTATATGCTATGAATTTATTATCTGTTATGAATTTTGACATCCCCCTGGACTCCTTAAATTGAAGTTTATGGTTTATATTCCATTCCATGAATATTATTTGTTGAACTGTTTAAGACCTGCAATAGCTTAAATTTTATATTAAATGCTACATAATTGGGCAACTGTTAAAAGTTAAGCTTTGAATGTAAAAATCACTTGCAAAATGATATGAGGACAGATCACCACAGAATACACAATACTATTGCACATTTTTTGAACTAAGATAAACTATTTGTGAAACTCCTGAATACTTTTAAGTAGGAAATAAGAGTTTAAGTGGATATCATTCATTAATGACATATTTACAATGCCTGCTAAGGTCTAAGTGACAGTGTACTCCTGCATATAGTGCTGTAAACCCTGGAGCAGTAATTTTAATGAATTGCTAGTTTTTGCTGTTAGATAAGCCTGCACATATCTATAATAAAAGGAGAAATTAATATTAATATTTTTCTTTGTTTAATTTCCATCCCAAGGTCCCTATTGTCTCAAGTATCTTTTCCAGTCAGCAGTCATGTTCCTCAGATGTTGTCCCATAGATTAACACATCATCCATGTAAGTCACTATGCCACCGTGGTCCTCAAGAAGTTCTGTCATCTTGCATTGGAATAAGGGCTGGTCCTGCTAAATGGGAGTCTTTGGAAGAAGTAACATCCCTATGGTACTATGAAAGTAGTCAGGATGGCAATTTTCTCATCTAATGGGATCTGCCAACATCTACTGGCTTCATCAAATTTGGAGACTTATCCAAACCTTTAAAAAAAAGTTTGGATTCGTTCTTGGAGGAGAAGTCCATTAACTGCTATTAATCAAGTTGACTTAGGAAATTGCCTCTGCTATTATTACTGGCATCAGTAGCAGGGGATCTTCTTGGTGTTTGGGTACTTGCCAAGTTTGGCCTCTGTTGGAGAAAGGATGCTGGGCTTGATGGATCCTTGGTCTGACCCAGCATGGCAATTTCTTATGTTCTTATGTTCTTACTATAGCTCCTCCTTCCATCTTGGAGTTATGTGGGGAGAATTAAATTTTCCCTTTTGACATGCCTGCTGACCGCAGAGCCCTGCGGTCGGCCTTGCTCACCTCCTGCCACCCTACAGCTGTGGCAGCAGGCCCTGCCTCCCTGGCAGCGTTGGGGAGCAGCTGTTGACACAAGCCTCTCCTCCTCTCTCCTCTCTTTCCGGTGGCCAGGATGTTGCCGACTGCTGCTCCTCTGCGGGTCCCTCCTACGCGTGCGTGCGCGCCTCCTCCTGGGCCTTAAAGGGCCGTGGCGGGACATTGCTGCCGGCCCTCCCCAATAACGTCACCAGATCCAGCCTATTTGTTGTGTCCGTCGGTTTCCGATGCCCTCTCTCCGCCCTCCTTACCTCTTTGGTGCCTCCCTCTTTGTCCGCGGGAAGATTGGCTGCAGCGGCATCCTTCTGCCGAGGCCCTCCGGCGACCCCAGACCTGCTAAAAGCTGCAACCTGCCATGTTTCCTGGAGGCCTAGGGACGCGCGTGCGGTGCAGCCCTGACTGAAGTACTGGCAATGGCGTGAACCTCGGGGGCGTCCCCTAAAGATGACATCACCCGCGATGGATATATAAGGTCCTAGAATTTGCTAACAGATGGAGTTAGCAAGGCTTACTCTACCTAAGCTACTCTGCCTCCTCGGACTTACTAGGGGTACCCGCTCCTCAGGGGCCTCGCTCTCTTCTTTGTTTTTCAGGTGACAGTCTGGATCCGCTCCTCGAGGGCCCTCATTCCCAGACTTACTCGGTAGTCTCTTCTGCCTGGAAGTCATCACTGCCAACTACATCAGTGAGTTATCATTGCTCTCTCTGAGCTTTCCCTGGAACCAGGTATTCGCTCCTCGAGGGCCTATACATTCCAGCTCCTGGGCTTCTGAGACATTGTGTGAGTGTTACCATCTGGTTCAGTACATGAACTCTGCATCCCCTGCCTACTAACTATATTTCAGTTTCTCTACAGCTCAGCCTCCAGGGATTGCTGTTCCAGTATCTGAGGGACTACAGCCCAACCGGGCATTCCAGCTCACTACTGCCACCTCTGGTGGTTCAGTATACTGTCTAATAAAAGAACTAGTGTGTGTCTGTCTCCATACTCTGAGCATGACCAGTGGTCCCTCTCGGGATCTTCCCCCGGGGGCATGGTCATCTGCCACCGGTCCAAGGATCCACCCACAACTCTCCTAAATAACAACAGATTGCTAACTACCAAGCAGACTGTTAACTCCGAATTGAACAGATTGCTAACTACCAAGCAGACTGTTAACTCCGAACTGAACACTATTTAAGGCTGCATCGGGCTTCCAGCAGGTGGCTTGGCAACAGGTCTCCTCGCTGTCTTCTTCCAGCATATTCCATTTCCTGTTCCTGCATTCCAGTTCCTGTTCCTGTGTCCCAGCTCCCTTTCCTGCATTCCAGTTCCTGTTCCTCTCCCCTCAGACAGACCTTGTCTCTTGTCCAGGCTTGCTTCTTGACCACATCTTCTGCCGCCTGGACCGGACCTGACCACGTCTTCTGCTGCCTGCCTCAGACCATCGGTCCCTAGTGGCTGTTCGCCTCTCCTGGCTGTGCCTTACGGGATCATCCATGCAGAGGCCCACCTAAGACCAGCCGGCCCCAGTACCCAAGGGCTCAACCTGAGGGAATGAGAGCTGATAGTGACGAAGCTCCTTCTGGCCTCTGCTTCCCGTTTGGCCTCACCTCCTGACAGTGGGGATCTGTGGGGGCTCCCTCATAGGTGGCACAAACATCACCTCGGGCCAAGGGTCCACGAGCACAACAGATTGCCAAGCCCATGGACCTGATGGAGGCATCCGTCTTGTAGGCCATTCCGGGCCTGACCCAGAAGATCCTTGAACAGCAGAAGGTCTTGGAAGCTCTCGCAGTCTCAGTGGAACGTCTTGGTGCCCATCTGGATTCCACCATCTCAGCAGGTCCATCGGTCCCTCCTGCTCCAGGCTACGTGGTGCCCGCACTGACTACACGCCCCGTCATACCATTTCCTGCTCCCCCATATTTTTCCGTGGACCCCCAACTGTGTCAGGGCTTTCTGAATCAATGTAATAAGCATTTCTGCCTCCAGTCTGCGCTCTTCCCCGATGATGCAACGAAGACCACCCACCTACATCCTCTCGCTCTTGAACGGCAAGGCCGTTGGATGGCCATTGAACAGTAAGGCCATTGGCCTCTTCCTTGTGGGAGCGCTCAGATCCCATCCTGAGGGACCTGCAAAGTTTCTTGGCACTCTTCCACACGGTCCTCAATGATCCTGGTCAACAGACAGCCTCGGGTTCAACTCTCCTCTACCTATGCCAGGGCTCCCGTTCCTTCACAGACTATGTCATCGAGTGCCGTACCCTGGCCTCGGAACACTGGGGCAAGGACTGCCTGCGTTCCTTCTTCTTGGATGGTTTGGATGCCAGAATAAAGGACGAGCTGGTGGCTCGTGAACTACCAGCCTCCCTGTACGCCCTCACAGACCTAGCCGGCCGCATAGACTACCGACTTCAAGAGTGGAACCATGACTTGCTACCATCGAAGAAGCATCCACCCACTTCCCAGCACTCCCAGAGCTCCCGGAGTTCCCCCTCTGAAGCAGAGCTCCGTTACGAGTGGAGTCACAGGGGAAGAACCCATGCAATTGGGCTGTGGCAGGCTAACTCCAGAGGAACGTCTCCGACATTAGCGGTCCGACCTCTGCCTTTATTGTAGAGAAGCTGGGCACGTAATAGCCCATTGTCTAGTACATCCTGTAAACTCTCGGGCCTAGGTTTTGAAGGGGAACTGTCCCTAGGCCTGTCCTCACCAGTTCCCTCACTAACCCTACCTGTGACACTCTCGGTGGACAACCACGACTTCCACACCCTTGCTCTAGTGGACTCCGGGGCAGGAGGCAATTTCATCTTGAAGCTGCTGGTGGAACACCTTCATATTCCTACTCGTCTCTGTCCAGTGCCGCTTGTGCTCTTATCCATTCATGGCGAACCCCTACCTGGCAGGATTACTCACACCATCATTCCTGTGAAACTCTGCATGGGCTCCCTCAACATGGAGCATTTGGCATTCCACGTCATCAACAAAGCCATTCACCCCGTGCCTTGGCCTGCCATGGCTCCAGCAGCACTCTCCCCAATTTAATTAGGCTTCCCTGCCGCTGTCCCAGTGGGGCCCAACCTGCCACACCTCCTGTCTGGTGAAGGTCACCGCTAAGCACTGCCTCACAACCTCGCTCCTCCCTTCTGGTCTTCTGCCCCAGTATGTGTCCTTTTCGGATGTCTTCTCAAAAAATGGAGCGGACACACTGCCACCTCATCGCCAGTATGAGGGTGCTATCAATTTCCTGTCCAACAATGAGCCTCCATGGGGCAGGGTCCACCCTGTATCTCTTACAGAGACCCAAAGGCTTCATACGGCGATCTACCTCCTCCACGGGGCAGGCTTCTTTTTTGTGGCTAAGAAGGATGGGACACTTCGCCCATGCATTGATTACCGGGGATTGAATGCCATCACCAAAAAGAACCGCTTGTTGCATTTCATGAGCATGGCAGGCCCGTGGCCGGCTCCACTCACTCCCAACACCCGGGTTCTGGACCTGGCCCTTCCTTCTTGGCAGCAGTAGGCAGTCGCCTCCGGGCTCACGCTCCTGCTACGCTCCCAGGCTCCTCCGGCAGCTCTGCGGCCTCCTCCGGTCCCAGTCGGGTCTTCCATGTGCATCAAGGGGAGACGCCTCCATCACCTAGTTCCAGTCTGTTTGCCTTTAGGTGCGTGTGCACTCGCACTTCACTGACTTTAAACGGGCCGTGGCGGGAAACCTTCCCGCAGCCCCGGATGATGACGTCTCCAGGCCTTACTATTTAAGGCAGGCTCCGCCATTCATTCTTTGCCTTGGCAGCAGGTCTCCATGCTTCCTGTCGTGTGCTTAGTTACTGCTCATTCGTGTTCCTGTTCCTGTAACTGACCTAGTTCCAGTCTTTGTGTTCCTGTTCCAGTCCTTGTGTTCCAGTTCCAGCTTCCTGTTTCCTGATTACCCTTTGGACGGATTCCTTGGCTTTGACCTTCACTTGTTCCTGACCACGCTTTGGATGGATTCCTTGGTTTTGACACTTGCTTGTTCTTGACCACACTCTGGACAGATTCCTTGGTTTTGACCCTTGCTTGTTCCTGACCACGCTCTGGACAGATTGCTTGGCTTTGACCTTCGCTTGTTCCTGACCACGCTTTGGACAGATTCCTTGGCTTTGACCCTTGCTTGAACCTGACCTTGTCTCCAGCCACCTGCCCTGACTTCAGCTTTAACCTGACCTTGCCTCCAGCTGACTGCCTTGGACTTGGCCTTTCTTAGGCACTTGCCTACTTGCAAACCTGGGCGGTGTTGGGGATGCAGCAGGATGGTGCGTTCATGTGTTGTGACTCCTGGAATGGCTTCTTCTGGGGCCACAAGAGGCAGCAGCGGCAGTGTGGTGGTAGTGGCACTTCCGGGTGCCCCACTGAGCGGTGTGGGGAGCACAGCTGCATAGAGAAAAGCCTCTCTTCCAGCCTTCGACCTTGCATCTCGAGCCTGGACAGGAGGTAGGAGCAGGGCTCACTGATGACAGACTGTAGTGCGCCCCAACGGGCTGTGTTGAGGACGCAGCAGGAAAGAGCATTCATGTGTTGTGACTCTCGGACTGGCTTCTTCTTGGGGCCACAAGAGGCAGCAGCGGCAGTGTGGTGGTAGTGGCACTGCCGTGTCCCCCAGTGGGCAGTGTGGGGAGCACTGCTGCATAGAGCAAAGCCTCTCTTCCAGCCCTTGACCTTGCATCTCGGGCCTGGACAGGAGGCAGGAGGCAGGCAGGAGCAGTGCTTACTCCTGGCAGGCTGTAGTGTGCCCCAAGGGGCAGTGTTGGGGACACAGCAGGAAGGAGCATTCATGTGTTGTGTTGTGACTCCCGGACTGTCTTCTTCTGGGGGCCACAAGAGGCAACAGCGGCAGTGTGCTACTGGGTGCCCCAGCGGGCGGTGAGGGGAGTTCAGCTGCTCAGAGCGAAGCCTCTCTTCCAGCCCCCAACCTTGCATCCCAGGCCTAGACAAGAGGCTCACTCCTCCTCCCAGTCACAGGGAACTTCCAGATACCCAAGCAGTGGAAAGTGCATTTTGAGGAAAACCAATTGCTCTACTAAGTCTGGAGACTAATGTGCATGGTGTGGACTCACAATGTTCCTTGTTATTGAAAATACTCTTTCACTTTGCACACTGATTGGTGGGTAGGAAAGAAAGTACTGTGCTACTATGGCAAGATCAGGCCACATTGAAGCTTTCTGTGCCCAATATCTCAAGGGATCTGAGTCCATGCTCTGAATTGGCTCAGACAGAAACTCTTAACTTGAATTTCTGAAAGCTTCTCTTGCAGGTATTGCTGCTGGTCAACACAACTCACAATTATACCAACAAGTGATGCTCTTGACTTGTACATGATACCCAATTCATGAAACTTGGGATGAGATTAGTCTCTCATGGGAGGGGAGCAGCTGGTGGAAGCAGTTGAGCAGAATGGAGTTGGAGACTGAGATGATCCTAATTCATCATCATCATCCTTAAAACTGACCCTTTTTGACATTATATTTTCAACCATTGCAATCAACTTATTTTTCCAGTGTGTAAGAGCATTGCACTTGAGAGCAAAACTGCCTTTCACTCGTGGGTCACATATAACGGCTAACATATAGAAATCCCTTTGCATGACAGGTTTCAACCTTTTCTGTACTTGTTCTTTTAAGCATTTCACAAGAAGTAACTCTTCCTTTGAGAACTCTGGCTGATGCAGAAATCTCTGAAATACCTGCTCCAGGTAGTATATTGGAGGTATGACATCACCTAACGTGGCTGTAGCTGAACTCATTGCATCAGTATATTCTTTAAAAGGCTTGAGGACATGCACCATCTGTGCAATGTTTGTCCAGTCCTGACATCCAAGAGGACTTTCCAATCCAATTTCAGATGCCATTGCCAAATCATGAAGAGGTATCTGCTGTTCACACAACCTCTCCACCATAAGATAAGTGGAATTCCATCTGGTAGGCCTCTCTCTGAGATGCTTCCCACTTTTCACACTACGATTGAAATGTCCAGCTATTTTGCAACACTTTTCAATCAACCGCTTTAGGACTTGACTAGTACCACCTTCCTTGCCATTAAGCCCCAAAGCATCCCTCACTATCAGGTGCAGTGTATGTGGAAAGCATTGGATGCCCTTTAATCCACCATCACCCAGAGCCTTAACAATGTTGGCACCATTGTCAGTAATGAAATATCCATTTAAACATTCCATATCACTGCTTCTAAGGAGCCCATTCCATCTTTCCATCATCCCCTGAATTGCGTGTAAGATATTTTCTGAAGTGTGGCTCTTGTCTAGCACTTGAGCATGCAGTAAAGCCCACCGGTATCCTGGTGAAACCTTTTTGGAGCTGCTGGTGCAACTGCTGCCTCTGGTAACAGGTAATGCCTCATCCAGCTGCCACCAATGTGCTGTTAGAGACACATTCAAACTAGTCCAAATATCAGTGGTGAGATGGATGATCTTCCCCTTCGCCCTTGTCATCACAATCTGCATTTCAGCACAACACTTTGTGTATAGGGAAGGAAGCACCTGATGGCTAAATGTAGTTCTTGAAGGAAGTTTGTCGTAAGGGGCAAAAAAATGTATAGCCACTTAAATCCCTCATTTTCTACAATCTGCAGTGGCTGATCATCCACAGCAACCATTACAGCAATATGTTGTGTGCCTACTTTGGATATTGCTTGCTTTCTACTCTGTAAAATTGCAGAAGGACACCACCCCATCTGCTCAATGGTAGCTTACCGTTGCTGCCAGGGAAGAGGAGGAGACTGCTGCTGCTGCAGATGCATACAATCTTATGTACTACTTTCCTTCTGTGGCTTCCCTGTTGCTTTAATTGAAGCCTGGGCAAGCACAATGGTGGGACCAGCTTCTTCTGCAAGTAACAGTGCTCTATGTTATTTTTCCAGGTGATATTTCATGTTGCTGTTAGTAAGATGTCCAATACTTCTTCCACGGCCCACCATCTTTTTACAATGGATACATTCGGCAAATCTCTGATCAGCCACAACATGAAAATGATTCCAAATCTTAGATGTCCTTCTACTGTCCCTTACTCTAGGCTGGACACTTGTTGTCATTTTCATACTAGTAGCACTAGAAATAGTAGTAGTAGTAGTAGTAGTAGTTTTAGTCATGTGTTGATGTTCAAATGGTGTAGGGGTAGGGGTATCACTGGCAGTGGTTATTTTTGCAATCTGACTGACATTGTCATTGGTGGTGTTCTCCTCATCCTCCTCCTCCTCAGAATTTTTACTAGCCAAGAAACCCTGATCATCAACTTCATCATTCTCTTCCCTATCATCATCAATATCTGATTCATCATGCAAGTCTTTCTTTAGCACTGTTCTTTCATCTAAGAATTTGACCTTTTCATCACATTGTTCTGGTTTAGCTCCTTCCTTCCCTTGCAAGTAACCTTGCGCACCAAATCCTCATTCTCTTTCTTCTCAAAAAATCACATGTTTTTTCAAGACTGCTCTTTCTGGTAGCACTAGTACTAGCGCCAGTGCTCTTACCACCAAATATTTTCCAGCCAAAACTAGTAGTACTATTAGTACCACATTTTCTTCCAGAAGGGAGTAGCATGATGATTGAACAATTTATTAAATTAGTTTGGTATTTTAAAACTTTACTGAGCTAATAGCTAATAGCCCCAGACCACAGGATAAAGGATATAATGAGTGAGTGACACTGATGATTGATAATTTGATATAGTATATATATATATTGCGGTATTGCATGATCTGATTGATGAACGACTGCCAGCCAGGCACAGTCAAAGCTGCAAATGCAAGTCTAGCACCAACAACTAAGCTGGCAGGCACAGCAGTGAGACACTAGTTAGGTATTTTTAAAACTTTGATTGATAAACTAGTGGCTCACTGGCTAGTGACACTAGGCTAGTAGCCTAGCTAAGCTATAAATGTAGTAGATTGATATAAAAAATCTACTACACTACTGCTGCACTGTTTGGTATTGAGATGTGCTTCGTTTTTTTCTACCGGGTCGTTTTTCGGTTCGAGTACTTCATGGTACATTTCGGGTTTTCTCGTTTCGTTTTTCGGAAAAACGAAACGAGGAAACCCGAAAATGGGGCCGAAAAACGAATCAGTAATCGAAGCTAAAAAAAACCCACCCCAAGCACTTAAAAATGTTTTAAAGCATACATATACAACCCCCCCCCCCCCCCATCCCGATCCCTCCCCAAGACTTACGAAGATCCCTGGTGGTCCAGCGGGGTCCCGGCTTCTATTTGCCCTCCGTGCCCTCCGTGCCAGTGCAAGCCGCACGCCTCCGAATAGCCCGAACTACCATGTCACAGGGGCTTTCGGCGCTATTGGCCAGCCCCTGTCACATGGCCATCGGCGCCATCTTGTGCTCCTATCATGTGACAGGAGCTGACCAATGGCGCCGAAAGCCTCTGTGACATAGTATGGGCAAAGGCTATCGGCGCCATTTTGGTTACTGGCAGCCGAAAACGAAATCGCTCCCGGACCCCTGCTGGACCCCCAGGGATTATTGGCAAGCCTTGGGGGGGTCAGGAGGGGGCTCCTGACCCCCCCAAGGCTTGCCAAAATTTCGTTGAATTTCCTACTTCGGGCGAAAAACGATACACATCTCTAATATATATAGCCCCAGACCACAGGACAGATATATAGGATATATAGGATATAGGATATATAGTGACACTAGTGATCTAATTGATATACTAGCAGTGACACAAGGCTAGTAGCCTAGCTAGCTATAATAAATCTAGTAGATTGCTATAAAAATTAATAAATCTACTAAAACACTGCTGCACTGCACAGAAAGCACAAGCACTGCTGCTGGTGCCTAGGCTAGGATAATGCTGCTAAGTGCTAAATGCTAAGTAAGTAGCAGTAGCTCACTGGCTAGTAGCCACTAACCACTACCAGTGACACTAAGCTAGTAGCTTAGATAGCTAGTAGTAGCAGCTAGCTAAGCCAGCTACCTATGAGCTACCCCTTAACAAGAAAGACTGTATCAATTAACAGCTGTAGCTAATTACTGATTGATTGATATAATCAATAATAAATCTAGTAGACTGATATAATAAGTCAAGTAGAACTTGAATGAATGGATTGAATAAAGAGCTGATGTTTTCTTCTCAAACCCCACAAAACAAAAGCAACACACAAGCAGAGACCCCCTTATTATATAGCTAGTGAGTAAAAGTAGGAGGGAAAATAAACCTATAATTGGCCAGTTCAAAAATACATTTAACCAATTAAAATGTACCTGTCATAAAAAATGAAACAGGATTGGAAAATTAAAAGTGTGTGCATAAAGCATATAATTCCAAGACCCCCTTTCTAAAATGCACAGGGATTGTCAAATTCAAAACATGCACTAGCATTTCATCTGCCAGTGCCTGGTAACACAAGAATAAACAAACAAATTCTAGTCACATGACTGATGACATGTAATCACAGATTCACAGTAGGACTAGAACATTTTGTCAAGCTATCCCCCATTCCCATTCCCCATTCCCCCATATAAAATACATTCTGTAAAAAAAACACCACCTCAGTGGGAGCATTGGTAACATGAATAAATAACAAGAAGACAGCCAATAAGAATGCATATTCATTCATAAATTGAATAAAAAGTGTCAATTTAGTATCATTTTCTCTTACTGCGCACTAACAGATATTAGTGCGCACTGCCATATACTTAGGGCCAGATTTTCAAAGGGGTATGCGCGTAAGATATGGGCGTACCCCCCGAAAACCTGCCCGAAGTTCCCCCTGCGCACGCTGAGCCTATGTTGAGTAGGCTCGGCGGCGTGCGTAAGTCCTGGGACTTTCTTGGGGGGGTGTCGGGGGGCGTGTTGCGGCAGGGCATCATTTGGGGGCGGGGCCGCGGGCAGGTGTAACTTGTGCAACAAAGGTAGGGGGGATTTAGGTAGGGCTCGGGGGGGGGGGGGGGTTAGGTAGGGGAAGGAAGGCGAAGGTGGGGGGGTGGAGGGAACGGAGGCAGGCTGCGCGGCCACCGAACAGGGCACAAACCTGGCCTCCAGAAGCGGGAATAGGTCCAGGAGCACTGAGGTAAGGGTCTGGTCGTGACGCTCGCGGCCAGGACCGCAACATCCATGCTTGGAGCCTGGCTCTGCTCTTTAACCAGTTCAGAGTGCCTAGTCATCTCTGTGGCTGTGGACAGCATTGGATCTTTCTACATTTGCAACTTCAGTGACATACCTTTGTCCTGAAATCTAATCATCAGCCTGACCTGGATCTGGTCCTCTTTAACAGCTCCAAAGTCAAAGCATTCAGCCAGCATATACAAATTGGGGATAAAGTACTATTCATACATTTCCAGGAACTCATTGTACCTGCTCCTGCTTTCCTCAGCCTGGAAAACAAATAATTTGAAGATGTGCTCAGTAGGGATGTGAATCGTTTTTGAACGATTAAAATGATCTTCCTAAATCGTTAGAGTGCACGATACAATACAAATGCCCCCGATTTATCGTCAGGGGCATTTGTATTGTATCGTTAAATAGGGCACGGGAATTATTTGGGGGAGGGCGGGAAAACCAGCACACCAAAACAACCCCTAAACCCACCCCGACCCTTTAAAACCAATTCCTTACCCTCCCCCACCCTCCCGAACACCCCCAAAATGTTAAATTACTAGGTGGTCCAGTGGGGGGGGGGGGGTGTCCCGGCGCGATCTCCCGCTCTCGGGCCATCGGCGCCATTTTGGCTGCCACTAATTAAATAGACGCCGATGGCCCGATAAAAAAAAAAAACCCACCCGACCCTTTAAATCGACCCCCCTTAGCCTCCCCCACCCTCCCGACCCTTTTTTTTTAGGGAGGCCCGCGCCGCTAAAAAAAAAAACCCACCCGACCCTTTAAATCGACCCCACCCACCCCACCAAAACCTTTTAAAATTACCTGGTGGTCCAGGGGGGCCTCGGGGGGCCTCGGGGAGAGATCCAGGGAGGCCTCGGAGAGAGATTTCCCGTTCCCAGGCATCAGCTGTTCTAAAAAAAAATGGCGCCGATGCCCCTTTGCCCTTACCATGTGACAGGGTATCCGTGCCATTGGCTGGCCCCTGTCACATGGTAGGAGCACTGGATGGCCGGCGCCATCTTTAAAGATGGCGCCGGCCATCTTTACTCATCAGCCCCTATTGTATATATTATACAATAGGGGCTGATGAGTATATATTATACAATAGGGGCTGATGAGTAAAGATGGCCGGAGAGAGATTTCCCGTTCCCAGGCATCAGCTGTTCTAAAAAAAAATGGCGCCGATGCCCCTTTGCCCTTACCATGTGACAGGGTATCCGTGCCATTGGCCGGCCCCTGTCACATGGTAGGAGCACTGGATGGCCGGTGCCATCTTTAAAGATGGCGCCGGCCATCTTTACTCATCAGCCCCTATTGTATATATTATACAATAGGGGCTGATGAGTATATATTATACAATAGGGGCTGATGAGTAAAGATGGCCGGCGCCATCTTTAAAGATGGCGCCGGCCATCCAGTGCTCCTACCATGAGACAGGGGCCGGCCAATGGCACGGATACCCTGTCACATGGTAAGGGCAAAGGGGCATCGGCGCCATTTTTTTTTAGAACAGCTGATGCCTGGGAACGGGAAATCTCTCTCCGAGGCCCCCCTGGATCTCTCCTCTCCCTGAGGCCCCCTGAGGGCCCCCTGGACCACCAGGTAATTTTAAAAGGTTTTGGGGGGGTCGGGAGAGTGGGGTCAATTTAAAGGGTCGGGTGGGTTTTGTTTTTTTAGCGGCGCGGGCCTCCTTAAAAAAAAAAATTAGCGATGTGAATTGGAAACGATTCCAATTCACATATCTTAACGATCAGATTCCCCCCCCCCCCCACCCCCCAGCCGAATCTGATCGTTAAGATGATCTGGCACACGATTCACATCTCTAGTGCTCAGCCCATTGTATAAATGAGTGTGCACACTTGTACCACCTCATCCTCCGCATACAGGCTAGCTGCCAATCCTGTACCTGGAAAAAGTCTGTCAAGGTCAAGCAGGCTGGTATCAGGGAGTATCCCCACAGAAGCCATATAAGGCTGCATGACAGGACTGGAGCTGGTCTTCTGCCTATCCAGCCCCTTTCCCTGCAGGTTGAGTCCTTGGGTTCTGGAGGCTGGCAGGGCTTGTCTTCTATGGAACATCATGGTATGGATGGAGCTGAGTACAGACATAGGCTGGATAAGGAAAGACTGTTTGGACAAGGCAAGGCAAGCTGGAAGCTGAGGGCAGGCACAAGCTGAAAGCTGGATACAGATACTGCCTGAGGACTAGTCACAGGTGCTGGCTGGGAGATGGACACAGGTACTGTCCGGGAACTGAGCACAGGTACTGGCTGGGGCTGGATCCAGAGCACAGACTGCGGCTGGATAGAGGACACAGGCTACATCAGGAAAAGAGCAAGGATTGGGAAAAAGACAAGGGAATAGACATGATGGCACAAGACAGAATAAGGACAGGACTGGAATAGACAGAACAGGCAACAGAAAACAGGGAAGCCTAACAGGACACAAGGCTGACTAGGAGGACCCAGCAAGCTTGAAGGCCACAGAGGAAGACAAGGAGGACAAAGAGGCCATAGAACAAGGCAAGGATGCCCAAGAGGTTTCAAGGCAAAGCAGGCCACAGGGTAAGATAAGGCAGAAGGCCCAGATGTCACAGGGCAAGGCAAGGCAGAAAGCCTGGAGGCCATAGGGCTAGATAAGGCAGAAGGTCAGGAGGCCACAAGGTAAGACAAGGTCTGGTTAGGCTGTAAGGTAAAACAGAATAGCAAGATAGAGGTGGCCAGGTCAGAGAGCTGAGGTGACTCAATGAAAAGGCACTGAGGCTTTGAGTAGACTGGGTTAAGTAGGGCTGAGGCTTGAGCATAGTAGGATCAGTGAGGAGGTACCTGACAAGATAATGAGCAAGGAAAATTTGCACAGCAGACAGAACCTTAGCAAGGTAGTGAGTGAAGCTCGCTGGAGGTCTCTGCTGATGGAGAGGCGTCATAGCAGTTAAAACCAGGGCATGGTGAGGCTACACAGCAGGTGAAACCATGACAAACTCTAGCACCAGTCAGACCATGATGCTACATTAGCAATGTTGAAGCCTGCAGGAGGGTCCACCTTTGCCATCTTGATGCACTGAGGTAGTCAAAGCAGGCAGGAAACCAACTCTTGAAATCCAAGCTAGGTTGAGAGAACATTGCACAAATCTCATTTTTGGGTGAGTTTCCTCACGCCAAAGGTCATCAAATCTTCACAAGAGAGCACTGTTCTGTTCGTACATTTCACTTTGAATGTTAAAGTGGTCCCTAACCCCTACACTAATACCTAAACCTCACCTCGAGTTACTAGGTGGCCTCCTATAGAGATATAAATACCTACCTAGGATGAGGGTATTGGGGTAGATTTTTTTAAAAAACGCGATCGTGTACTTTTGTTTGCGCAGCAGGCGCAAACAAAAGTACGCTGGATTTTATAAGATACGCGCATAGCCGCGCGTTTCCTCTAAAATCCTGGATCGGCGTGCGCAAGGCTGCCGATTTTGGGCAGCCTGCGTGCGCCGAGCCGCGCAGCCTGCCTCCGTTCCCTCCGAGGTCACTCCAAAATCGGAGCGGCCTCGGAGGGAACTTCCTTTTGCCCTCCCCTCACCTTCTCTCCCTTCCCCTACCTAACCCACCCCCCCTGCCCTATCTAAACTCCCCCCTTACCTTTGTCCCTAGATTTACGCCTGCGAGAAGCAGATGTAAATCTACGCGCGCCAGCGGACTGCTGGCGCGCCGTCTTCCGACTCGGGGGCTGGTCCGGAGGTCTGGACCACGCCCCCGGGCCAGCACCACGCCCCCTGTCCCGTCCCCAAAACGCCGCATCATCCGGTCCCACCCCCTGACATGCCCCCGACACGCCCCCTTCAAAAAACCCTGGGACCTAAGCACGTCCCGGGGCTTTGCGCGCGCCGGCGGCCTATGCAAAATAGGCGCGCCGGCGCGTAAGGCCCTGCTCGCATAAATCCAGGTGGATTTACGCGAGCAGGGCTTTTAAAATCCGCCCGATTATGTCTAGTCTCTCTCTCTCTCTTTCTCTCTCTCTCTCTCTCTCTCATTACAAAATAAAGGCAATTTATTGTTTAGAGTTCAACTTGTCAGAAAAGATGTAAAAAGCACAAGGGAACAACAATTCCTTGCTGATCAAATTTGCAGAAAGAGATGTTTTAGGTACCGGAAAACATGAAAATAACCTTTCATTCCTTCACATGCCTCTTCTCTCTTTTTGGGTTCACATCTGTCCTCTAGGTTAAATATTTATGGACAATCAGCTCAGAGAGCCAGAGGCCTTGACAAAGGTTAAGAAGCTGTGACTAAGAGGAGAGGAAGGCCTACCACTTTACCTTTCATTCTGCCTTACCCCCTCTTACCTTGTTCACATCATTTCCTCTGTCCCCTGTCCTTCCTTTTTCCAGTTTTGCAGTGGAGGTTGTCATCCTCCTTACTGTTTACCCACCTGAGACTAATTTGGCCTGTATCTTAGTAGTTGTGCATCACTGGATTTGAGAGTGTGGTAAAGACCTGCACAGTTTTCTTCTCTATTATGATGGGTTAGACTTTGCCTACCACCCTGGGCAGCTTACTAAAAAGGCAGTTAAGAAATCAATACATGTAATTTAATTAAAGTTTTTGGTGATGCATCAGTCAGTGCCAGCGGATCTCTGGACAATTTTCTCGCAGTTTACCTGCAATTTCCTGCAGGGGATATAGTGTATTGAGAGCTCTTTTTAATTGGAGAGGGTAGATATACAGGATGTAGATATATTTGCATTTGCTATCATGGCAGAATGAATGCAACAACCAAGAAAATGGCATTTACAGATATTTTAAAAATAGTTGGACACCAGCAAAGATAAAAAAAAAAAGCTTCTTTTTTTTTTTTTTTTTTGGTTTGAACAGTCAAAATTTACTGAAATGGAGCACTGCTGCTTTGTTTAAAAAAAAAAAAGAGAGAGAATGGAGATTTGCAAGTGTTAAAAAAACACGTTGCTTATGTTAGGAGCTGTGCGGGTACAGCTGCTCTCCTGACAGATTTATGCCAGCCTTGAGCAGCACTAAATATATATTCAGGCTTGAAAGCTGCCGAGGGTAATAAAATATGTATAGGTATTTGTGTTAATAGGTTACTTTGGACGGAGCAGTAGGCATTAATGGAGCAACTATAGAGACCCATCCCTTCTACATGCTGTTGATATATATATACATATATTTTTTTTTTTTGGGGGGTGGGCTCTGACAAATATTTCCTCCTTTCTTGCTATTTTGTGTGCCTGTATGTGGGGGTACTTAATAACGTCCGAATATCTGCTTTCTCTGGAAGTTGCAATGGTGGGGCGAGGGACGATTTCAAATATCACAGCACCCTAGAAGCTAAAAAGGTTTTAGTTTAACAGAACCCATTGAGAAAGCCAAGGTCTAACATGAGAAATATTTCACTGTGGCTAGAAGGAAAAAAGTTCAACTTCTTTTGGAATGGCCCATCTAGTGCAATAAGAATAAAATCAAGGTGGACTGTGTCCATGACTAACAAACACCTACGCCTTTATTGAGCTGAGATCACATATTACAGCTTCATAATTAAGACTCCC
Organism: Rhinatrema bivittatum; assembly: GCF_901001135.1. Lineage (NCBI taxonomy): Eukaryota > Metazoa > Chordata > Amphibia > Gymnophiona > Rhinatrematidae > Rhinatrema > Rhinatrema bivittatum. The sequence goes on along the minus strand of NC_042623.1, from coordinate 218,268,833 downwards.
AGGGCAGATTATTTGAATAATGGAGCAATAATGGGAAGCAGATCCTCCAGTGCTGATCTTTGCTATATGTTGCCCCTTCAAAAGAATGTTTGCTTGATTTGACGTAATTGTTTTCTGTAGCATAAAGGTGTTAGTTTAAATATTTGGAACACATGCAGGACAATTTGGGTTAATAGGTAGCAGCACATTTCTTTTTGGAATGAGTGTGGAAATATCTTTTCTTGCAATGATACTGTTAACAGGAAGCTTCTAGCTGCATTAAGAAATGCCTCCTTAGTGATTGGTTGCCCACATAAATGCACAGCGTGAACCTTACCTGTGTAATTAGTCCAGAAGAGGGTTTTATACCCATTATTAATTATGATGCAGAGGCAGTTATAGCTCCAAAATAATACAAATAATGGCTATACTTATAAGCTCTCTGACTAAATGGGTATATAATTTGATCATTATGGAATCTTAGTGGTAATTTCTGTCATAGAGAGTTTTGCAACAATTAAAAGAGGTGTTTTTTAAAAATTATTATCAATCCTGGAAGGTGTGAAAGCTTATAATCCACTTGATTTTGTCACAGCAGTACTGTGAAGAAAAGAAACCTTTCAAGTGCTTTGAAATCATGTCACTCTTTCTCATTAGCGATCAGAATTAGGGGGACTTCAAACAGCATTATATATTTTTGTAGCATAATCTAAAAACAGCTGAGATCCTTAGGTAGGATAACTTTGATTAACTTTGAAAACTTGTTAACCATTTGGCACCAAACTGAGTCCATTGTTTCTGAAATTGAAAGCTCATTGGCTTTATTTCCTTATACTTTTTTTTATTTTTTACTTTTTATGCATCAAAATAATTTTAAAATTCTCCAGCTCACAGCCTATTTTGAATGCATAAGAAAAATATGAAATTGTGCTATATACATAGAATATGGCATGCTTCTTAGTTCATGTATCTTCTGTATCTCATTGAATAAAACCGATGCAGAATTAAAGTTGTTAATTGAATACTTTGTCCTGTTCATATAAGTGTAAACCCACTCCCCCTCCTTCCCTTCCCTAGGGCTCAATCGGCACCCGCAGGAGTGATAAAAACCTGCCTACAGCACCGAAACCAGGATTCTTTCCTCGGGAATAGCAGAATACTATGGGGCCCAAGGGGAGAATTGCACACAGAAACAACTGTCCATGCCTGGACTGTGTTCAAAAACAGAGAAAATAATTTATTTTACAGTTCTGAAATAGATGACCATAGGAGACAGGAAAAATCAGCAAATAGTCCAACTCACAAAAACTGTAGATACATCTTCTTAGTCAAGTTATAGAAACTCTCAGGGGCTTTTCATTCTTCTGTCATGCAGCCTGAGTCACTAGTTAGCAGAATTCTCCAACAATACATCTCAGGACTTTATTCTTCCTCGAGACCCAAAGACAGACAGGAGAATCTTTCCTTTTGTCTTTCTCTATACTGGTAGCATACTTCTCCAGAAGAAGGATTGTTGTCCCAGAGACAAAGAGACATCTCTCCAGATGATCTGTGCAATGTGCCAGAGATATTTAATCAGTTTCTCTAGTAGACTACCAGGAACAGGCAACACACTGGGGATGCCCTCCCTAAACCTCACAATAGGTGGTCCATATTCAAATGCTACTTAGATGGATAAGTAGGACTTATCCATTTAAATGGCACACGCTTAATATCCAGCTATATTCAGCAGTCACCATTGAGCCAGATAATCACTTATCCAGCCTAAGTAGTTAGCCAGATTTTCAATAGGCAGGCAATGGGTGTAACTGGGCGAAGCTAATTATCCAGTTAACTTAGCCAGATATAACAATGAGCTGGCAGGAAGACACCTCAAAATCCTCCAGTGGCAGAGATGCCACCATGACTCCACCACCGTGCCCACTCGTGCCGTCTTTAGGCATGCACATGTGCTATTGCGCTAAAGATGTAAGCCCCACAGTGGGAAACTGAGGATTTGCGCTCTTATGACGTCAGTGCCGGCTGGGTATTTAAGTCTGGTTCTTGCTTTCAGGCAATGCCTTCTGGAACTTGTATAAAAAATCTAACAACTAGCAAACGCAATCTACTGTTCCTCCTTTGGCTCCTCTGGCAGTGGCCACCTTCTATACCTTCCAGATATGCAGGAGACCCTACGTTGTTGCTGAGGATTCTTGATCAGTGCTTTATGCACTTTTCTTTGCAACCCACGCAGTTTTCCAGAGATTCCATCAAGACAACTTTTATCCTCTCCCTTCTTGATGGGAGGGCCCTGGTCTGGGCATCACTGCTATGGGAGCGAGGCGACATCCTGCTTCACGACCTGCAGCAGTTTGTAAAGCATTCAAGCTAGTCCTTTGATGAACCTGGCTGACTGCTCACTGTGGGGTTAGACCTGTTACACCTATGTCAGGGTTCAAATACCCTGGCAGAATACGCCATTGAGTTCTGAACTATGGCCTTGGAATTTAATTGGAGGGAGGATAGTCTCAAGTATTTTCCTATAAGGGCTATCCTCTCGAAAAAGGATGAGTTGGCCGCTCGAGAACTCCCCGAATCCCTTGACGCCCTCATTGATCTGGCTGGGAGGATTGATAGGCGACTCCAGCAGAGAACCCGAGAATTACGAGTCCCTTGAAGATCCGTACCACTTGCTCCTTCTTTCTCACACCCTCTCACTCCATCACCTGTTACCTCGTCTGGATCAACAAACCAAGAAGAGACTATGCAGCTTGGAAAGAGCCTTCTTTCATTGGAGGAGAGACTCCGGTGGTGTTCTCTAGGTCTGTGTTTCTACTGTGCCAGGCAGGGGCATCTACGAGCTCAATGCCCATTGAAGCCGGGAAACTCCAGAGCCTAGGAGTCGGTGGGGATTTAACTCTAGGCTGTGCTCTTCCCCTCTCCCCAGCTTACTCTAACCCATGACTCTTACGACTGATGCCCGTGAATTTTCCACCCTCGCCTTAGTGGACTCCGGAGCAGGTGGAAATTTATCATGAAGGCCTTGGTGGAACACCTCAAACTTCCACCATCCTAGAGCAACTCCACTTTACATTTCATCCATCTATGGTGAGCCTTTGCCTGGGCAAACTACCACCATGACCGAGCCCCTGACCCTCCGGTCCAGCCTTCTCCGTCTAGTAAAGATAGCCTTCCATGTCCTCGAGAAGGCAGTACACCCCATTGTTTTGGGGCTACCCTGGCTACAGACCCACTCTCCTAGTTTTGAATGGGAATATCTCCAACTGTCCCAATGGAGCCCTTGTTGTCTGTCTTCATGTATGCTTCCTGTAAGACCTCCATCACCACTTCCATTAGCCACAACCTCCCTGGGAATAACCCTCCAGTATGCCATTTATGCGGATATGTTCTCCAACAGGCAGCTGACATTCTATCAGAACAGCTTCCTTTTGACTGTGCTATAAACCTAATTCCAGGAACTATGCCACCCCATGGAAGAGTATATTCTCTCTCTCTCCCAGAGATTAAGGCCATGGCTCAGTATGTCTGAGATAATCTTGATAAAGGACTCATCAGGCCTTCCACTTCCCCTGCAGGTGCATGGGTTTTTTTTTGTAACCAAAAAAAGATGGGACACTGCGCTCCTGTATCGATTACAGGGGGCTTAACGCCATAACTAAGAAAGACAGATGCCCTCTTCCACTCATACCAGAATTACTTGATTGACTCCAAAGGGCCAAGATCTTTACCAAGTAGATCTGCATGGAGCAAACAATTTGGTCCGCATAAAGAAGGGAGATGAATGGAAAACCATGTTTAATACATGAGATGGTCACTGGTTAGGCCTTTCAAGGCATGATGAACAAAATCTTCAGAGACCTCCTGTACACCTATGTAGTAGTCTACCTGGATGACATTCTCGTCTTCTCTAAAGATTTATCTTCTCATCATTGAGATGTCAATCAAATGCTCCAGAGGCTTTGAGTCGATAAACTGTACGCTAAATTGGAAAATTGCCTATTTGAAAAAGAGAGTCTGCCCTTCTAGTCTGCCCTTCTTGGAATATATAATATCCAGCAAGGACCCAGAGAAGATGAAATTCATTATAAATTGGCCTCAACCCTCTGGTCTTCGCCCATTGCAAAGATTTCTAGGATTTGCCAATTTTTATTGCCATTGTATTCCCAACTATTCTCAGATAGTAGCTCCCCTCATGGCCAACGGAAGCAGTCATGGCCTTCTCTAATCTAAAACAAACCTTCCTCGAAGAACCATGTCTCTGCCGCTGGACCCCACGCTCCCCTTTATCATCGAGGTTGGCGCTTCCTTAGAAGGAGTAGGAGCTGTTTTAAATCAACTCTCGGATAAGGGGGTCTCTGACCCTATTAATTTTTCTCAAAAAAATTCTCTCCAGCGGAACGGAATTATGGAATCGGGGACAAGGAACTGTTAACCATAAAACTGGCTTTCAAAGAATGGCTGCATTGGTTATAAGGGGCACAACACCGAATTACTGTATATATGGACCATAAAAATCTAGAACATCTCCGTAACACGCAACACTTAAATGCCCGTCAGGCCCAATGGCCATTGATTTTCGCCCGCTTTGACTTTGAGGTGAAATATAGACCAGCTCATAAAAACATCCATGTTGTGGCAAAACATCGTCCGAGTTGGGGGACTAAAAATCTTGTGTATCTTGACACACCATTTGGATATAAAATTAAAGCTGTACCTTCTTGGCTTCTAAACTATTGAGTTGTATCCTCTTTATAAGAAGGGATCCTTACCTCCTAGCGCTACACCTTTATGTTTTGGGATTACCTTTGCATGTACCACTTGTCTTTTCCACCTTGTATATGCTATACTGCCTCATCTTTCAGCATGGAATTCAGTTCACCACTAGGTTTTCGAGGAACTTATGCTCTATCATCCCCAAACCAACTGGCAAATGGAGCAGACTATTCAAATTTTCAAAGCTTTCCTAAGAGCTTATGTAAGCAGCTCATAAGATAACTGGGCTTCACTACTGCCTAGGACAGAATTCTGCCACAATAACCACGAAGGTGAATCCGCAGGGTCCTCATCATTTTAGATTGTCTATGATAGGCACCTGAGAATTCTACTTCTGGTACCCGTCTTTTCCTTGACCCTTAGCTGACTCTCTAGCCCAAGACCTTGAGGAATTTTGGCAGAAGACCAGGCAACATCTTGTTTCTGCAAGACAGTGCTACAAAAAGCACACTGATAAGAAATGCCATCTGATGTCACACTTCTGACAGCGCCACACTTCAAGCCAGGCGATAAAGTGAGGCTCAATGCATGGCATCTCCACCTAAAGATGCCATCCATGAGGTTCATCCCCAGATTCATCAGACCTTTTTCAATTGTCCGCCAAGTAGAATAGCTCAGTTACCAACTGCACCTGCCTCCCATTCTCAGAGTCCATGATGACTTCCATGTTTCCTTGTTAAAGCCACTACTTTTGTTCTGGCCATCTCATTCAGTATCCAAATCCATAGAAGCAATCTGTGAGGCGGGTACTGAATATGAGGTACAGACCATCTTGAATTCCAAACTTATCAAAGGGAAACTGTTCTACCTCATCTTAATGAAGGGATTCGGTGGTAAGGAAAACACCTGGGAGCCCACTTTCAAATCCCCATCTCACTGCAGAATACCATTGACACTTCCCCCACAAACCTTGTTGCGACCCCAGTCGCCTGCGCGGCGACCGGGTCCTTACCTGGCCTCCGGGCTCCCCAACCGCACCCCGAGCCGCGTGGCAAGAGGCCTTCCTGGCCGCATGGCAGCGGCGTCTCTCTCGTGGAGACGCCGTCGCGTCCTGTAATCGGCCCCTCCCCCTGCTGGGGAACGCGCACGCGCGAAGAGCCAGCCTTTGTAGGTCCAGCACCCGGAAGTGCTGAACCGCCCCTCTCTTGACGTCAGACGCCGGCAGACTATTTAAACCGGCACCTGGCTCCTCAGCTTTGCCTTGCAACGTGGTCACTCTTTGGAGAGAGTAGTTGCTGTTCCTGAGTTCCTGTGTTCCTGATCTTGGTTTGTCTCACGATTCTGCCTGATTGCTGCCTGTCCTGATCTTGGTTTGTCTCACGATTCTGCCTGATTGCTGCCTGTCCTGATCCTGGTTTGTCTCACGATTCTGCCTGATTGCTGCCTGTCCTGATCCTGGTTTGTCTCACGTTTCTGCCTGACTGCCGCCTGTCCTGATCCTGGTTCGCCTCTCGATTCTGCCTGTCTGCTGCCAGTCCTGACCCCAGTCCGCTCCAGGTTTTCCTTCACGCCAGTGACTCTCCTAAGTCCCAGCGGTCCGGGTCCCTACGGGCTCCTCCTGGGGGGACCTCGGACTTCCAGGGCGAAGCCACCTAAGTCCTAGCGACCCAGGCAGGGTCACGGGTTTCCAGGTGAAGATCCATCCCTTGCTGAGTGTGTCTGCCTTCCGACTGTCATCTTGCCGGTCGGCCCAAGGATCCACACCCAGACCGTAACAGTTTGCAAGGCCATGGATGCGGCAGACCTAGCTGGCTTGCAGGCCATTCCCGGACTGGCTCAGCGCTTGGTTCAACAGCAACAGGTACTGGACTCCTTGGCGGCCACCGTGGAACGGTTGGCTACCCGCATGGACGTTGAACCCGCGGCACCGGTTCCGGTTCCTGTAGCTATACCAGCACCTGTGGTGACGCTTCATACCCCCACGCAGCTTCCAGCTCCCTCGCGTTTTGCTGGGGATTCTAAGGCCTGTTCGGGCTTTCTGAATCAGTGCTTTGTACGGTTCGCCCTGCTGCCCAATCAGTTTCCCTCAGATGGAATCAAGGTGGCTTACATCTTTTCGTTACTTGATGGTCGAGCCTTAAACTGGGCGTCTCCCATGTGGGACAAGAACGATCCCGCCCTGAGTGATCTGAACTTGTTTGTGGAGGAATTCCGAGCAGCATTCGACGAGCCTGCACGTCAGGCCTCCGCAACTTCTGAGCTACTCCAGCTCCGGCAGGGGACACAAACCCTAGCCGACTACGCTCTGGAATTTCGCACACTTGCTCAAGAAGTGGGTTGGGCCGATGACGCCCTTCGTGGGGTTTTCCTAGAGGGCCTGGCGGCTAGGATTAAGGATGAGCTCGCCGCTCGGGATCTTCCAGAGGACCTTAATTCGCTTATTAACGTGGCTGGGCACATCGACCGACGCCTGCAACAAAGAGCGAAGGAGGGGCGCTCTCCCCGCCGCCTGGCACCCGTACCATCGGCTACCACTAGATCCTCGAACTCTGGAGCTCGTACCACCGGCACCCCAGCGGAGTCTTCCATGGAGGAACCTATGCACCTAGGAAGATCCGCTTTGACCCCCGAAGAGAGGCAACGCCGCCGGGACTTGCGTTTATGTTTGTACTGCGGAGGTAAGGGCCATTTCCTGGCCCAATGCAAGGAGCGGCCGGGAAACTCCCGCACCTAGGGGTAAGTGAGGAGGTCTCCCTAGGTTGTCTAAATGCAACTCCTCATTGTACCGTGCCGGTAACCCTCAAGTACCCAGGTGGTTCCTTCAACACACAGGCCCTCATTGATTCTGGGGCAGGAGGGAACTTTATCACTAAGGACTTGGTAAAACGCCTTCAGCTCTCCACGCAGCCTCAGGAACCACCCTTACGGGTCACCTCCATTCAGTGTACTCCGCTCTCTGGCAGCATAACTACCAGTACCACGCCCATCATCCTCCAAACAGGCCTGCTTCACACGGAGAGGATTTCGTTCCTGATTTTGGAGAAATCAGTATATCCCGTGGTTCTTGGGTTACCCTGGCTCAAACTGCATTCCCCGGAGATTCGATGGGACGATTTCCAGATTGTTCGCTGGAGTTCACAGTGCTCTCGTTCTTGCATCCAGCCCTGGTAGGGTCCGCCAACGCCTCTGGCACAGACAGATGTCAGGTTTCAGCTTCCGTCCTCGTACCAGGATTTTGCTGATGTGTTCTCTAAAGAAAAAGCGGAATTATTACCACAGCATCGTCCTTTTGATTGTGCGATTGAATTGCTTCCTGGCTCCACTCCCCCCCCCGTGGGAGAGTATATCCACTATCTCAGCCTGAAACCCGGGCCATGTCAGATTACATTTCTGAGAATCTCGCAAAGGGGTTTATTCGCCCCTCTAAGTCGCCTGCAGGAGCGGGTTTCTTTTTTGTGGCAAAGAAAGATGGGTCTTTGCGGCCCTGTATAGACTATCGGGGACTTAATGCCATAACCAAGAAGAATCGCTACCCACTGCCGTTAATCCCGGAGCTGTTGGACAAACTCCAGGGGGCACAGGTATTCACAAAGCTGGACTTACGAGGGGCCTACAATTTGGTCCGTATCCGTCCCGGGGACGAATGGAAGACCGTTTTCAACACCCGGGACGGACATTATGAATACTTAGTGATGCCATTTGGCCTATGCAACGCTCCCGCAGTGTTCCAGCACTTAATGAATGAGATTCTTCGGGACTTCCTACAGTCATGCGTCATAGTATACTTAGATGACGTTCTTATCTACTCCTCGGACCTAGTCTCTCATCGACGACATGTTCGACAGGTACTTCAGATTCTGCGGGATCATCGGTTGTTTGCGAAATTGGAGAAATGTGTCTTTGAGCAGAATTCCTTGCCCTTTTTAGGGTATATCGTTTCTGCAACTGGTTTTCGCATGGATCCCAGCAAGGTATCTGCCATCCGGAATTGGCCGCGGCCGGGGGGTTTGAAGGCTTTGCAACGCTTCTTAGGCTTTGCAAATTTCTACCGCCACTTTATTCCACAGTATTCCCAGATGGTGGCGCCACTCACCACCCTAACTAAGAAGGGTGCGGACACTCGAATCTGGCCTGCCGAGGCTTGCAAAGCTTTTGAGGACTTAAAGGAGGCTTTCCTCCAAGACACTTGTTTGCGACATCCGAATCCTACTCAGCCTTTCTTCGTGGAGGTGGATGCCTCTAGTGTGGCGGTAGGGGCGGTCCTCTCACAAAAATCCCCTTCTGGCCATTTATTCCCTTGTTTCCTATTTCTCCAAGAAGTTTTACTCCCGCCGAGAACAACTATGGGATTGGGGATAAGGAGCTGTTGGCAATCAGTTGGCATTAGAAGAGTGGAGGCAATGGTTGGAGGGAGCGAGTCATCCTGTGACGGTCCTACCACCGACCACAAGAATTTGGAGTTCCTGAACCAAGCCCAGCGACTGAACCCCAGACAGGCGCGGTGGTCGCTGTTTTTTAGTCGGTTTGACTTTATCCTCAAGTACCGACCTGCCGCTAAGAACATCCGGGCGGACGCTCGGATGTTCTTTTCCTCCGGAATGATATTCCGGAGGAAAAGGAGGAATCTCCTCAGTATATTATTGATCCAGCCAAAGTCCAGTTAGCCAGTACTGCCGTATCCTCTGAAGAACGTGTTGTAGTTCCTCGCAGGGACCGCAAGAGAGTTCTCGCTTGGGCTCATGATTCCCTCTCCGGTGGTCACGCCGGAAGGGAGAGGACCCTCGATCTTCTGAATCGATATTACTGGTGGCCCAAGGTGCGCCAGGATGTACGCCTGTACGTGGATTCTTGTCCTGTTTGCGCCAGGCAGAAGCCTCTAAGCGGTCGCCCATGGGGGCTCCTGCAACCACTTCCTATACCCACGGAACCCTGGACTCATATTGCCACTGATTTTGTGGTGGACCTACCTCCTTCCGAGGGCAACACGGTGATATGGGTAACGGTAGACCGTTTCTCCAAAATGGTTCATCTCGTACCATTACCCAAGTTACCTTCGGCACCCGAGTTGGCCCTTCTGTTCACACAGCATATCTTCAGGGCTCACGGGCTCCCGCAAAGCATCGTTTCTGACCGGGGCCCTCAGTTCACGGCTCGATTTTGGCAGGCCATCTGCCGGAAATTTGGCGTACAGTTGAATCTATCTACAGCTTTCCACCCACAGAGTAATGGACAGACTGAACGCATGAATAGGTCCTTGAAGACGTTCCTTCGAAGTTTCATCTCTGAAAGGGGAAACAACTGGGTGTCCCTCCTTCCCTGGGCCGAGTTTGCCTACAACAATCACACCCACTCGGTAACGGGACAATCACCCTTCCAGACAGTTTTTGGTCGCCACCTGAAACCGCCGGTGCCCATTCCAGTTACCGTGCCATCACCGGCAGCTCTAACGGTGGCTCAACAGATTCATCATCTCTGGAGGACGGTCCAGCAGCGACTCACATCTTCTGCAGAAAAGGCACAAAAATGTGCCAATCGCCACCGACGACCAGCGCCCGTATTCTTACCCGGCACCAAGGTGTGGCTAAGCACCAGGAACCTCCATTTGCCGGGCCGCTCCAGGAAATTGGCATCAAGATACTGTGGTCCCTTCACTATAGCAGAACGAATTGGGTTAGTCTCGTATAGACTCCGTCTGCCCTCGTCTTTACGTATTCACAACGTGTTCCACGTCTCTCTACTGAAACCAGTGGTACTCTCCCGTTTCCATCATCCCTCGACTGATGCTGTATCATCCTCCTCTAATGAAGAACCTACTTATCAGGTACGAGAAGTATTAGATGTCCGTTTCCGGGCTCGTCGCTGGGAATACCTGTTGGCATGGGAGGGTTGCGGTCCTGAGGAGGATTCCTGGGAGCCAGCCCGGAATATTCTGGACAAATCGCTGTTAGCCCAATTCCATCGGGACAATCCTGGAAAGCCGGGTCCCCTGAGGAGGGGGCGTAAGAAGGGGGGTACTGTTGCGACCCCAGTCGCCTGCGCGGCAACCGGGTCCTTACCTGGCCTCCGGGCTCCCCAACCGCACCCCGAGCCGCGTGGCAAGAGGCCTTCCTGGCCGCATGGCAGCGGCGTCTCTCTCGTGGAGACGCCGTCGCGTCCTGTAATCGGCCCCTCCCCCTGCTGGGGAACGCGCGCGCGCGAAGAGCCAGCCTTTGTAGGTCCAGCACCCGGAAGTGCTGAACCGCCCCTCTCTTGACGTCAGACGCCGGCAGACTATTTAAACCGGCACCTGGCTCCTCAGCTTTGCCTTGCAACGTGGTCACTCTTTGGAGAGAGTAGTTGCTGTTCCTGAGTTCCTGTGTTCCTGATCTTGGTTTGTCTCACGATTCTGCCTGATTGCTGCCTGTCCTGATCTTGGTTTGTCTCACGATTCTGCCTGATTGCTGCCTGTCCTGATCCTGGTTTGTCTCACGATTCTGCCTGATTGCTGCCTGTCCTGATCCTGGTTTGTCTCACGTTTCTGCCTGACTGCTGCCTGTCCTGATCCTGGTTCGCCTCTCGATTCTGCCTGTCTGCTGCCAGTCCTGACCCCAGTCCGCTCCAGGTTTTCCTTCACGCCAGTGACTCTCCTAAGTCCCAGTGGTCCGGGTCCCTACGGGCTCCTCCTGGGGGGACCTCGGACTTCCAGGGCGAAGCCACCTAAGTCCTAGCAACCCGGGCAGGGTCACGGGTTTCCAGGTGAAGATCCATCCCTTGCTGAGTGTGTCTGCCTTCCGACCGTCATCTTGCCGGTCGGCCCAAGGATCCACACCCAGACCGTAACAAACCTCAGCCTAAGGTCCTAGGGAAGGGGATTAGAGGAGGAGGTACTGTAACAATGGGCTGGCCACAGGTCAGCTCTGTAACCATCTGACTCACCCCAATACATAGCATAATTCTCCAGCAGCAGGAAAGTTGCATGATTCCAGTAGCCAGTAGCCACCTAATCCCTCTGGGAATCCTATTGCACTTGTTGTTTGATCTCTTTCATTGTAATCGCCCGCTAGCTAAGTTGGCTCTACCCTCTTTCCTCTAGCTAATCCAGTTTTCCCGTTATTATAGCGTTCCCCTTAAATTAGCTTGAAGTTTCTCTCATGTATAGCCCTATGTTTATATTATACTTAATTTATTTCTATGATATCATGTATTCATTGTTTCTTCATGTTCAGTATATCACATGTTCTTGGTATTCCTACCAATTGTTCAGTGTTTCTGCATGTTTTATTATATCACATGTTTCATTGTCCATGGCGACCATTCAGTTTTGATGTAAACCGGTGTGATATGTATACTTTACAGGAACATCGGTATAGAAAAGTTAAAAATAAATAAATAAATAAATGATTCCACCATCCTACCATGTGACAGGGGCAGACCAATGGCATGGTAGCCCCTGTCACATGGTAAGGGCAAAGGGCCACCGGCGCCATTTTGGTTACTGGCTGCTGACGGCCCAAGAGTGGGAGATCACTCCCAGGACCTCTGCGGGACCACCACGGATTTTAGGCAAGTTTTGGGGAGGGGGTCCGGAGGATGCGGGGGTTGTAAATAACGAAATTTTAAGGGTTGGGTCGGGTTTTTTTTTTTCTGGCGAAAATTGCTGAGAAAAAAACAAAAACAACCCGATGCAAAACGAAGTTTTTCACAGGTTGGCCGACCCGTAGCCCGACCCGCGATGAAAAAATGAAACACATCTCTACCATATAAGTAGCGATATTCAGACTTATTCGAATAAGTTAATCAGATAAATTAGACCTGTTTGATAGGACGTCTAAACTTAGCTGGATAACACTTATCTTGCAGTGCTGCTGAATATCCCATGTAAGCCAGATAAGTCTTATCTGGCTAACTTACTTAGCTATCTATGGCTGAATATTGGCCTCCAACTAGATGTTTTATTGTCACAAGAATCTTCTCAAAATTCTCAGAGCTCCCAGTGCCTTGTGAAAGGCACTTTTATATTCCATACCAAACCCATCCCCTTTGGGGACTGAACCTCCTACGCATCATTAAAGCTAAAGCTGACAACTCCTAAACTTCCCTTAAAGCCCCCGCTACAGAAAATCCTACAGTCATTTTACTGAATGGCACCTTTTTCGTGAACCCAGACAAGGGCCACCTCTTTGTATTTCACAAAACGAGCAGTATGAGAATCCTGTAAAACTGTCAAGAAATAAATGTCATTCAAGGGGATACAATAAGAAACCTTTCAGCTCTGATCTGCCCTTACTGGTCTTTGTTCACACAATTTAAGAAAAAGTTTGTAGCTACACAGTTGTATGATTGTTAGGGATGTGCAGAAGGAAAAAATTAGTTTTGATTTGGTTTTCGTTTCGCCAGGACCCAAATTTGTTGCATTAGTTTCATAGGGGGGAAAACCAATTTGATTATTTGTTTTATTCATTAGAGATGTGCATTCGTTTATCACGAATTAGGCAATTTCAACAAAATTGCCTAATTCGTAGTGGTTCGAGGGACCTGAACCACGAAAAGGATTTTCCCCAAACTTTTGGGCTCAGGAGTCCCCCCCCCCCCAAGACTTGCCAAAAGTCCCTGGTGCTCCAGCGGTGGTCCAGGGGCGATCTCCTGCACTCGGGCCGTGGGCTGCCAGTATTCAAAATGGCGCCGAAAGCCTTTGTACTTACTATGTCACAGGGGCTACCGGTGCCATTGGTCGGCCCCTGTCACATGGTAGGAGCACAAGATGGAGCTGGCTGTCCATTGCTCCTATCATGTGACAGGGGCTGACCAATGGCACCGGTAGCCCCTGTGACATCGTAAGGGCAAAGGGCCATCGGCGCCATTTTAATTCGTGGCAGGCCCGACAGCCCGAGGGCACAGAGGGAGAGATCACTCACGGGACCCCGCTGGCCACCAGGGCTTTTAGTAAGTCTTGGGAAGGGATCAAGATGGTGGTGGTGGTGGTGGGGGGGGGGGGGTTTAAGAAAGTAAAATTGAAGGGTTGGGGGTGGGTTTTTTTCCGCTTTGGGGTTTTTTAAAAATTTGTTTTTCCGGGTTCGGGTCGGGTTCCAGCTTCATTTTAGGTGAAAAACGACGTTTTCCCACGAAGCGCCCAAACTGAAACCCGACCCAAGCCAGAACAATGAAGCTCATCTCTATTTCGTTGTCCGTTTTCCCATTAAAGTCAATGGGGGAAGTATTTGCAGCCTATATTTGGCGCAGAATTGGGGTTTTCTTATCAATTCTGATGAAACTTCTGGGGAGCAATCATCAGAAAGAGAAAAGAGCTCCAAAGTCCTTAGAATGTGGCAAAATGGCACCAAAGTGGCTTGAATAGCCTACATAAGAACATAAGAACATGACATACTGGGTCAGACCAGTCAAGCTCAGCATCCTGTTTTCAACAGTGGCCAATCTAGACCATAAGAAACTGGCAAGTACCCAAAAACCAAGTCTATTCCATGTTACCATTGCTAGTAATAGCAGCAGCTATTTTCTAAGTCAACTTAATAACAGATAATGGACTTCTTCTCCAAGAACGTATCCAATCCTTTTTAAACACAGCTATACTAACTGCACTAACCACATCCTCTGGCAACAAATTACAGAGCTTAATTGTGCGTTGAGTGAAAAAGAACTTTCTCAGATTAGTTTTAAATGTGCCACATGCTAACTTCATAGAGTACCCCCCAGTCTTTCTATTATCTGAAAGAGTAAATAACTGAATCACATCTACCTGTTCTAGACCTCTCATGATTTTAAACACCTCTATCATATCCCCCTGGTCTGTAGTTTCCCTAATCATCCCTGGAGCCCTTTTTAAATATTGGGGTTACATTAGCTATCTCCCAGTCTTCAGGTACAATGGATGATTTTAATGATAGGTTACAATTTTTACTAATAGGTCTGAAATTTCATTTTTGAGTTCTTTCATAACTCTGGGGTATTAACCATCTGGTCCAGGTGATATACTACTCTTCAGTTTGTCAATCAGGCCTACCACATCTTCTAGGTTCTCCGTGATTTGGTTCGGTCCATCTGAATCATTACCCATGAAACCTTCTCCAGTACGGGTACCTCCCCAATATCCTCTTCAGTAAGCACAGAAGCAAAGAAATCATTTAATCTTTCCACGATGGCCTTATCTTCTCTAAGTGCCCCTTTAAACCCTCGATCATCTAACGGTCCAACTGACTCCCTCACAGGCTTTCTGCTTCAGATATAAGAACATAAGAACATAAGAAAATATCATACTGGGTCAGACCAAGGGTCCATCAAGCCCAGCATCCTGTTTCCAACAGTGGCCAATCCAGGCCATAAGAACCTGGCAAGAACCCAAAAACTAAGTCTATTCCATGATACCATTGCTAATGGCAGTGGCTATTCTCTAAGTGAACTTAATAGCAGGTAATGGACTTCTCCTCCAAGAACTTATCCAATCCTTTTTTAAACATCGCTATACTAACTGCACTAACCACATCCTCTGGCAACAAATTCCAGAGTTTAATTGTGCATTGAGTAAAAAAGAACTTTCTCCGATTAGTTTTAAATGTGCCCCATGCTAACTTCATGGAGTGCCCCCTAGTCTTTCTACTATCCGAAAGAGTAAATAACCGATTCACATCTACTCGTTCTAGACGTCTCATAATTTTAAACATCTCTATCATATCCCCCCTCAGCCGTCTCTCCTCCAAGCTGAAAAGTCCTAACCTCTTTAGTCTTTCCTCATAGGGGAGCTGTTCCATTCCCCTTATAATTTTGGTAGCCCTTCTCTGTACCTTCTCCATCCCAATTATATCTTTTTTTAGATGTGGTGACCAGAATTGTACACAGTATTCAAGGTGCTGTCTCACCATGGAACAATACTGAGGCATTAAGACATTTTCCGTTTTATTCACCATTCCCTTTCTAATAATTCCCAACATTCTGTTTGCTTTTTTGACTGCCACAGCACACTGAACCGACGATTTCAATGTGTTATCCACTATGAGGCCTAGATCTCTTTCTTAGGTTGTAGCACCTAATATGGAACCCAACATTGTGTAATTATTAGGGATGTGAATCGTGTCCTCGATCGTCTTAACGATCAATTTCGGCTGGGAGGGGGAGGGAATCGTATTGTTGCCGTTTGGGGGGGTAAAATATCGTGAAAAATCGTGAAAAATCAAAAAAACGTAAAATCGCAAAACCGGCACATTAAAACCCCCTAAAACCCACCCCCGACCCTTTAAATTAAATCCCCCACCCCCAAATGACTTAAATAACCTGCGGGTCCAGCGGCGGTCCGGAACGGCAGCGGTCCGGAACGGGCTCCTGCTACTGAATCTTGTTGTCTTCAGCCGGCGCCATTTTCCAAAATGGCGCCGAAAAATGGCGGCGGCCATAGACGAACACGATTGGACGGCAGGAGGTCCTTCCGGACCCCCGCTGGACTTTTGGCAAGTCTTGTGGGGGTCAGGAGGCCCCCCCCCAAGCTTGCCAAAAGTTCCTGGAGGTCCAGCGGGGGTCAGGGAGCGATTTCCCGCCGCAAATCGTTTTCGTACGGAAAATGGCGCCGGCAGGAGATCGACTGCAGGAGATCGTTCAGCGAGGCGCCAGAACCCTCGCTGAACGACCTCCTGCAGTCGATCTCCTGCCGGCGCCATTTTCCGTACGGAAAATGGCGCCGGCCATACACTTATGGCCGGCGCCATTTTCCGTACGAAAACGATTCGTGGCGGGAAATCGCTCCCTGACCCCCGCTGGACCTCCAGGAACTTTTGGCCAGCTTGGGGGGGGGCCTCCTGACCCCCACAAGACTTGCCAAAAGTCCAGCGGGGGTCCGAAAGGACCTCCTGCCGTCCAATCGTGTTCGTCTATGGCCGCCGCCATTTTTCGGCGCCATTTTGGAAAATGGCGCCGGCTGAAGACAACAAGATTCAGTAGCAGGAGCCCGTTCCGGACCGCTGCCGTTCCGGACCCCCGCTGGACCCGCAGGTTATTTAAGTCATTGGGGGGGGGGGTTTGGGAGGGTGGGGGATTTAATTTAAAGGGTCGGGGGTGGGTTTTAGGGGGTTTTAGTGTGCCGGCTCACGATTCTAATGATTTATAACGATAAATCGTTAGAATCTCTATTGTATTGTGTTCCATAACGGTTTAAGACGATATTAAAATTATCGGACGATAATTTTAATCGTCCTAAAACGATTCACATCCCTAGTAATTATAGCATGGGTTATTTTTTCCTATATGCATCACCTTGCACTTATCCACATTAAATTTCATCTGCCATTTCGATGCCCAATTTTCCAGTCTCATAAGGTCTTCCTGCAATTTATCACAATCTGCTTGTGATTTAACTACTCTGAACAATTTTGTGT
The DNA here is from genome assembly GCF_901001135.1 of Rhinatrema bivittatum. NCBI lineage: Eukaryota > Metazoa > Chordata > Amphibia > Gymnophiona > Rhinatrematidae > Rhinatrema > Rhinatrema bivittatum. Next base: position 218,251,785 of record NC_042623.1, on the reverse strand, counting down.
CATCTGCAAATTTGATTATCTCACTCGTCTTATTTCTTTCCAGATCATTTATAAATATATTGAAAAATAAGGGTCCCAATGCAGATCCCTGAGGCACTCCACTGTCCCCTCCCTTCCACTGAGAAAATTGTCCATTTAATCCTACTCTCTGTTTCCTGTCTTTTAGCCAGTTTGCAATCCACGAAAGGACATCGCCACCTATCCCATGACGTTTTACTTTTCCTAGAAGCCTTTCATGAGGAACTTTGTCAAACGCCTTCTGAAAATCCATGTATACTACATCTACCGGTTCACCTTTATCCACATGTTTATTAACTCCTTCAAAAATGTGAAGCAGATTTGTGAGGCAAGACTGCCCTGGGTAAAGTCATGCTGACTTTGTTCCATTAAACTATGTCTTTCTATATGTTCTGTGATTTTGATGTTTAGAACCCTTTCCACTATTTTTCCTGGCACTGAAGTCAGGCTAACCGGTCTGTAGTTTCCCGGATCGCCCCTGGAGTCCTTTTTAAATATTGGGGTTATATTTGTTATCCTCCAGTCTTCAGGACTGTGAGTTTTTGCCTCTAAGGCCAATTTTTTTTTAATTCTCTCTTAGGGGTAGATTTTCAAAAAATCGGCGTACTTTCAAAAAATAGGCGTATTTTCAAAAAATAGGCGTACTTTTGCTGGCGCATCAGGCGCCAGCAAAAGTACGCTGGATTTTAGTAGATACGCGCGGAGCCGCGCGTATCCACTAAAATCCTGGATCGGCGCGCGCAAGGCTATGAATTCTGTATAGCCGGCGCGCGCCGAGTCGCGCAGCCTACCCCTGCTCCAATTTCGGAGCGGCCTTGGAGGGAATCCTCTAATGCCCTCCCCTCACCTTCCCCTCCCTTCCTCTACCTAACCCACCCGCCCGGCCCTGTCTACACCCCCACCTTACCTTTCTCTGGGGATTTACGCCTCCCGGAGGGAGAAGTAAATCCCCGCGCGCCAGCGGGCCTGTTGCGCGCCGGGACGCGACCTGGGAGCGGGTACGGAGGGCGCGGCCACGCCCCCGGACTGCCCCGGGCTGTAGCCACGCCCCCATACCTGCCACCAAAACGCTGCCAACACGCCCCCTAAACGCCGCGACGACCGGGCCCGCCCCCGACATGCCCCCCTCGGAGAACCCCGGGACTTACGCGAGTCCCGGGGCTCTGCGCGCACCGGTAGGCCTATGTAAAATAGGCTCACCGGCTCGCAGGGCCCTGCTCGCCTAAATCCGCCCGGTTTTGGGTGGATTTAGGCGAGCAGGGCTCTGAAAATCCGCCCCTCAGCCTGTCTTATCAATGTCTTACATTTAACTTGCCAATGCTTATGCATTGGCAAGTTTTTTTCTTTTGGATCCTTCTTCCAGTTTTTGAATGAAGATCTTTTGGCTAAAATAGCTTCTTTCACTTCCCCTTTTATCAATGCTGGTAATCGTTTTGCCTTCTTTCCACCTTCTTTTATTGTGTGGAATACATCTGGATTGTGCTTCTAGGATGGTATTTTTTAACAATGACCACGCCTCTTGCACACTTTTTGCCTTTGTAGCTGCTCCTTTCAGTTTTTTTCTAATACTTTTTCTCATTTTATCAAAGTTTCCCTTTTGAAAGTTTAGCACGAGAGCCGTGGATTTGCTTACTGGCCCCCTTCCAGTCATTAATTCAAATTTGATCATATTATGATCACTGTTGCCAAGCGACCCCACCACCGTTACCTCTATCACCAAATCCTGTGCTCCACTGAGAATTAGATCTAAAATTGTTCCCTCTTGTCAATTCCTGAACCAATTGCTCCATAAAAATGTAATTTATTCCATCCAGGAACTTTATATCTCTAACATGTACCTATGATACATTTACCCAGTCAATATTGGGTAATTGAAGTCTCCCATATCGCACTACCAATTTGGTTAGCTTCCTTTATTTCTCTTAGCATTTCACTGTCAGTCTCACCATCTTGATCAGGTGGACAGTAGTATACTCCTATCATTATAGTCTTCCCCAACACACAAGGGATTTCTACACATAAAGATTCAATTGTGCATTTAGTCTCATGCAGGATGTTTATCCTGTTGGACTCTATGCCATCCCGGACATAAAGCGCTACATCTCCTCCCAGGTGCTCCTCTCTGTCATTGCAATATAATTTGTACCCCGGTATACCACTGTCCCAATGGTTGTCATCCTTCCACCATGTCTCTGAGATACCAATTAAGTCTATGTCATCATTCACTGCTATACATTCTAATTCTCCCATCTTACTTCTTGGACTTCTGGCATTAGCATACAAACATTTCAATGTTTTTTTTTTGTTTGTATTTTCATTCTGCTTTTTAATTGATAGGGATAAGTTAGAATTTTTTTTAGCTCAGGTGAGTTTTTAGTTACAGGCACTTAGACTACTTTTCTTATTATTGGAACCTCACTGTCGGGATGCCCTAACTCTAATGCAATATTAGTATCCTTTGAAGATACTTCTCTCCAAACCATGCACTGCTGAGCGACTGTCAGCTTTCCCCTTTGTTCTAGTTTAAAAGCTGCTCTATCTCCTTTTTAAAGGTTAGCGCCAGCAGTCTAGTTCCAACCTGGTTAAGGTGGAGTCCATCCCTTTGGAAGAGACTCCCCCTTCCCCAAAAGGTTCCCCAGTTCCTAACAAAACTGAATCCCTCTTCCTTGCACCATCGTGTCATCCACGCATTGAGTCTCCGGAGCTCTGCCTGCCTCTGGTGATCTGCGCTTGGAACAGGGAGCATTTCAGAGAATGCTACCCTGGAGAATCTGGATTTAAGCTTTCTACCTAAGAGCCTAAATTAGGCTTCCAGAACCTCCCTCCCACATTTTCCTATGTCGTTGGTGCCCACATTTACTATAACAGCCGGCTCCTCCCCAGCACTGTCTAAAATCATATCTAGGTGATGCGTGAGGTTCGCCACCTTTGCACCAGGTAGGCATGTTACAAGGCGATCCTCATGCCCACCAGCCACCCAGCTGTCTACATTCATAATAATCGAATCACCAACTATGACGTCCAACCTAACCCTTCCCTCCTGGGCAGTAGGCTTTGTGGAGATATCCTCAGTGCGGAAGGATAATGCATCACCTCGAGAGCAGGTCCTTGCTACAGGATCCTTTCCTGCTGCACCAGGTTGATGCTCTCCAATCATGAGACCTTTTTCCTCCAAGGCAGTACCAGGGCTGCCAGTCTGAATTTGGAACTTGGCTACTATGTCCCTGAAGGTCTCATCTATATACCTCTCTGTCTGCCTCAGCTCCTCCAGGTCTGCCACTCTACCCTCAAGAGATCGGACTCATTCTTTGAGAGCCAGGAGCTCTTTGCATCACTTGCACATGTACAATTTCTCACTGGCGGGTAAAAAAGTCAAACATGTGCCACTTGATGCAAAAGACTGGGAAGCCCCCCTCTTGCTGCTGGACTGCTGCCTTCATCTCAAATTTGTTCAGTTCCTACTTAAGTTTTCAGTTGCTATGGGAGTAGGAGTGTCAAGATTGCTTTAAAAGAGTTGCAAAGCAGCAGCGAGAGTGTCAAAAACACACCACAGCTTCAAAAGTGAGCCCCGATAACAGCTGCATGAGCCTTCGAAGGCAGCATGACAGGCAAAGTTGCAAAACAAATGGCATCAACATCCTACAGCACAATGAAGGGGGAACATAGCAAGCAGAAAGAGTGTCAGAGAAAACCACAAGGTGCCGATAAAGGGACAAAGCAGCAGAAATACTAGTACCAACAGACTGAGGAACCATGATAGTGGCAAGAACACCACAAGGAGTAGAGTGAGTCATCTGGTGTATGGAAGCAAGGCAGAGTGGCAGAAAGTTGATAGGGGCAAGACAGGCTGGCAGAGCAGAGGTAGTCTGGTCCCTGTGATTTTGATAGGGGCAAGATAGGCTGGCGCCAGGGAGAGTTCCCTTTACTTTGTGCAGGAAAGGGCTCCCTAGAATGGGGTCACCCATAGAGTGGGGTGTTTCCATTGTCGTCTAGTGAGCTCTCGCTGGTCTTTTAAAATATAGTGGATGAAGTAGATATACAAACAAAAATTTTGAAGGAGGAGGCAGAGGAGATTTCCATGTGAACAGCGGTTCACCATGGGTCAGCGGGTGTAAAGAGATAGGGTGGCTACACCGGGGAGAGTTCCCTTTCCTTTGCACAAGAAAAGGCTCCCTAGAATGGGTTTTTGGAACCCAGAGTAGAGCACAAGCCTTCAAGTGTGGCGAGTCGACGTGGAGGAGGTTTCCATGTGAACAGCGGTTCAACATGAGTCAGAGGGTGCTAAGAAATAGGCATGCTACACCCGGGGAGAGTTCACTTTCCATGTGCAGAAAAGGGCTCCCTAAAATGTGTTGGCCCCTGGAGTGGAGTACAAGCCTTCAAGCGTGGTGAGTCGATGTGGAGGAGGTTTCCATGTGAACAGCGGTTCTGGTTAAACATGGGTCGATGGGTTCTAAGAGATAGGCTGGCTACACCCGGGGAGAGTTCCCTTTCCTTTGCACAGGAAAAGTCTCCCTAGAATGGGTTTGCCCCTAGAGTGGAGCATGAGCCTTTAAGCGTAGCGAGTTACGTGGAGGAGGTTTCCATGTGAACAGCTGTTCTGGTTCAACAAGGGTAAACGGGTACTAAGAGATAAGCTGGCTAAACCCGGGGAGAGTTCAATTTCCTTTGTGCAGGAAAGGGCTCCCTAGAATGGGTTGTTGGCCCCTAGAGGGGAGCACGAGCCTTCAAGCGTGGTGAGTCGATGTGGAGGAGGTTTCCATGTGAACAGCTGTTCTGGTTCAACATGGGTCAACGGATTCTAAAAGATAGGCTGGCTACACCCGGACAGAGTTCCCTTTCCTTTGCGCAGGAAAGGGCTCCCTGAAATGGGTTGGCCGCTAGAGTGTGGTGGATCCTTTGGCGTCTACCCAGAAGCTATTAACTGTACTTAAGCACTACAGTTGATGACAAAGGAACTTGAAGAGCTCTCAGAAATAAGAAAAATGCTACTCGTCCAAATCTACAATTTCAACCTATGTTGACTTGAAGCCTACAGTGCCTCTGTAAACTATGGGAACAGAGAGGATGAACTAGAGTACAACTACCACCAGTTTCTATAGTACTAGAAACATTAATGTTGGCACGTAAGAAACATCTAGGGAAAATGGCCCATATTATGAAGGTCAGGAAAACCATTGAGCATATGAAATATGCAAGCTCCAAGCTGGACAGACAGGCACAGCGTTTGATGTCAGGCCCTTGTAGGGATGTAAGGCCTGGACAGTGGACAGACAGGAAAGTTGATAGGGGCAAGACAGGCTGGCAGAGGACAGTGGATGGACAGGCACAGCATTAGAGGTCAGGCCCTTGTAGGGACATAAGGCCTGGACAGGCACAGCATTAGAGGTCAAGCCCTTGTAGGGACGTTGGAGGTCAAGCCCTTGTAGGGACGTAAAGCCTGGAAGGACAGGTGCAGCGTTAGAGGTCATGCTCTTGTAGGGACATAAGGCCTGCACAGAGAGGCACAGCATTAGAGGTCAAGCCCTTTTAGGGAAGTATGGCCTGGAAAGACAGGCAAAGCATTAGAGGTGTGCCCTTGTTGGGACGAAAGGCCTGGATGGACAGGCAAAGCACTAGAGGTCAAGCACTTGTAAGAATCTAAGGCCTGGACAGCAAGCACAGCTTTAGATTTCAGACCCTTGTAGGGACATAAGTTCTGGTCGGACAGGCACAGCATTAGAGGTGAAGCCCTTGTAGGGACCTAAAGCCTGGACAGACAGGCACAGCAATAGAGGTCAAGCCCTTGTAGGGACGTAAGGCCTGGACGGAAAGGCACAGCGTTAACGGTCAGGCCCTAGTAGGGACGTAAGGCCTGGACAGTGGATGGACAGGTACAGCATTAGAAGTCAGGCCCTTGTAGGTATATCAGGCCTGGATGGACATGCACAGTGTTAGAGGTCAAACCCTTGTAGGGAAGTAAGGCCTTGACAGTGGATGGACAGGAGCAGCATTAGAGGTCAAGCCCTTGTAGGGATGTAAGGCCTGGATGGACAGGCACAGCATTAGCGGTCAAGCCCTTTTATGGATGTACAGGCTGGGCAGACAGGCACAGTATTAGTGGTCAAGCCCTTGTAGGGATGTAAGGCCTGGATGGACAGTCACAGCATTACAGGTCAAGGCCTTGTAGGGACGAATGTCCTGGACAGACAAGCACAGCAGTAGAGGTCAGGCCCTTGTAGGGACGTAAGGCCTGACCTGGAGTGGCACAGCATTATTGGTCAAGCCATTGTAGGGACATAAGGACTGGACAGTGGACGGAGAGGCACAGCATTAGAGTTCAGGCTTTTGTAGGGACGTAAGGCCTGGACTGTGGATGGACAGGCACAGTATTAGAGGTCAGGCTCTTGTAGGGATGTAAGGCCTGAAAAGTGGATGGAGAGGCACAGCATTAGCGGTGAAGCCCTTTTATGGATGTACAGGCTGGGCAGACAGGCACAGTATTAGTGGTCAAGCCCTTGTAGGGATGTAAGGCCTGGATGGACAGTCACAGCATTACAGGTCAAGGCCTTGTAGGGATGAATGTCCTGGACAGACAAGCACAGCAGTAGAGGTCAGGCCCTTGTAGGGACATAAGGCCTAGACGGACAGGCACAGCATTAGAAGTCAGGCCCTTGTAGGGACATAAGACCTGGCAGACAGGCAGAGCATTAGAGGTCAAGCCCTTGTAGGCACATACAGCCTGGATGGAAAGGCACAGCATTAGAGGTCAGGCCCTTGTAGGGACATAAGGCCTGACCTGGAGTGGCACAGCATTATTGGTCAAGCCATTGTAGGGACATAAGGACTGGATAGTGGATGGAGAGGCACAGCATTAGGGTTCAAGCTTTTGTAGGGACGTAAGGCCTGGACAGTGGATGGACAGGCACAGTATTAGAGGTCAGGCTCTTGTAGGGATGTAAGGCCTGAAAAGTGGATGGAGAGGCACAGCATTAGAGGTGAAGCCCTTTTATGGATGTACAGGCTGGGCAGACAGGCACAGTATTAGTGGTCAAGCCCTTGTAGGGATGTAAGGCCTGGATGGACAGTCACAGCATTACAGGTCAGGGCCTTGTAGGGATGAATGTCCTGGACAGACAAGCACAGCAGTAGAGGTCAGGCCCTTCTAGGGACGTAAGGCCTAGACGGACAGGCACAGCATTAGAGGTCAGGCCCTTGTAGGGACATAAGACCTGGCAGACAGGCAGAGCATTAAAGGTCAAGCCCTTGTAGGCACGTACAGCCTGGATGGAAAGGCACAGCATTAGAGGTCAGGCCCTTGTAGGGACATAAGGCCTGACCTGGAGTGGCACAGCATTATTGGTCAAGCCATTGTAGGGACATAAGGACTGGATAGTGGACGGAGAGGCACAGCATTAGAATTCAGGCTTTTGTAGGGACGTAAGGCCTGGACAGTGGATGGACAGGCAGAGTATTAGAGGTCAGGCTCTTGTAGGGATGTAAGACCTGAAAAGTGGATGGAGAGGCACAGCATTAGAGGTGAAGCCCTTGTAGGGATGTAATTCCTGGACGGACAGGCACAGGATTGTAGATCAAGAAGGGACGTAAAGCCTGGATGGACACGCAGAGCAATAGAGGTCAAGCCCTTGTAGGGTCATAAGGCCTGGACGGAAAGGCACAACATTAGAAGTCAGGCCCTTTTTGGGATGTAAGGCCTGGATGGTCAGGAACAGCACTGGAGGTCAAGCCCTTGTAGGGACGTAAGGTCTGGATGGACAGGCACAGTATTAGAGGTCAAGCTTTTGTAGGCACGTAAGGGGGGATGGACAGAAACAGCGTTAGAAGTCAAGCCCTTCTGGGACGTAAGACCTGGACAGTGGATGGACAGGCACAGCATTAGAGGTCAGGCCCTTGAAAGTACGTAAGGCCTGGATAGTGGACGGACAGGCACAGCATTAGATGACAAGCCTTTGTAGGTACGTAAGACCTGGATGGACCAGCACAGCATTAGAGGTCAAGCCCTTGTAGGGTCGTACATCCTGGACAGACAGGCACAGCATTAGAGGTCAAGCCCATGTGGGCATGTAAGACCTGGACAGTGGATGGGCAGGCACAGCGTTAGAGGTCAAGCCCTTGTAGGGACATAAGGCCTGGATGGACAGGCACAGCGTTAGAGGTCAAGCCCTTGTAGGGTTGTACGGCCTGGCCGGACAGGCACAGCATTAGAGGTCAAGCCCTTGTAGGTATGTAAGACCTGGACAGTGGATGGGCAGGCACAGCATTAGTGTTCAGGCCCTTTTAGGGATGTATGGCCTGGAAGGACAGGCACAACGTTAAAGGTCAGGCCCTTGTAGGAACATAAGGCCTGGATACACAGGCACAGCATTAGAGGTCAAGCCCTTGTAGGGAAGTATGCCCTGGACAGTAGACAGACAGGCACAGTGTTAGAGGTCAAACCCTTGTAGGGATGTAAGGCCTGGACAGACAGGCACAGCATTAGAGGTCAAGCCCTTTTTGGGACATATGGCCTGGACAGACAGGCACAGCATTAGGTGTCAGACCCTTGTAGGGATGTAAGGCCTGGATGGACAGCCACAGCATTATAGGTCAAGCCCTTGTAGGGATTTACGGCCTGGACAGACAGGCACAGCATTAGAGGTCAAGCCCTTGTAGGCACGTAAGGCCTGGACATTAGATGGACAGGTACAGCATTAGAAGTCAGGCCTTTGAAAGGACGCAAGGCCTGGATGGACAGCACAGCATTAGAGGTCAAGTCCTTAAAGGGACTTAAGGCTTGGACAGTGGATGGACAGGGTGAGTATTAGATGTCAAGCCCTTGTAGGATCATATGTCCTGGATGGACAGGCACAGCATTTGAGGTCAAGCCCCTGTAGGGATGTAAGACCCGGATGGATAGGTTCAGCATTAGAGGTCAAGCCCTTGTAGGGAAGTGTGGCCTGGATAGTGGACAGACAGGCACAGTTTTAGAGGTGAAACCCTTGTAGGGATGTAAGGCCTGGATAGACAGGCACAGCATTAGAGGTCAAGCCCTGTTTGGGATGTATGGCCTGGACAGAGAGGCACAGCATTAGATGTCAGGCCCTTGTAGGGATGTAAGGCCTGGATGGACAGCCACAGCTTTATAGGTCAAGCCCTTGTAGGGATGTATGGCCTGGACAGAAAGGCACAGCATTAGAGGACAGACCCTTGTATGGATGTAAGGCCTGAATGGACAGGCACAGCGTTAGAGGTCAGGCCGTCATAGGGACATCAGGCCTAGACGGACAGGCACAGCATTAGAGTAAAGCCCTTGTACTCAGATATGGCCTGGACGGACAGGCACAGCATTAGTGGTCAGGCCCTCTTAGGGACGTAAGGTCTGGATGGAGATGCACAGCATTAGAGCTCAAGCCCTTATAGGGACGTAAGGCCTGTACGGACAGCCACAGCATTAGAGGTCAAGCCCTTGTAGGGACGTAAGGCCTGGATGGACATGCACAGCATTAGAAGTCAGGCCCTTGTAGAGACGTAAGGCCTGGTTGGACAGGCACAGCACTAGAGGTCAAGCCCTTGTAGGGATGTACGACCTGGACAGACAAGTACAGTATTAGAGGTCAGGCCCTTGTAGGGATGTAAAGCCTGGATGGAAAGGCACAGCATTAGAGGTCAAGCCTTTGTAGGCACATAAGTATGGATGGACAGGCACAGCATTAGACGTAAGACCTGGACGAACTGGCACAGCAGGCCTTATCTCCCTTGTAGGGAGATAAGGCCTGGACAGTGTACGGACAGGCACAGCATTAGAGGTCAAGCTCTTGTAGGGACATAAGGCCTGGACAGTAGACGGACAGGCACAGCGTTAGAGGTCAAGCCCTTTTAGGGTCGTAAGGCCTGGATGCACAGGCATAGCATTAGAGTTCAAGCCCTTGTAGGGATGTAAGGCCTGAACAGTGTACGGACAGGCACAGCATTAGAGTTTAGGCCCTTGTAGGGATGTAAATCCTGGATGGACAAGCACAGCACTAGAGGTCAAGCCCTTGTAGGGATGTAAGGCTTGGATGTACTGCCACAGCATTAGAGGTCAAGCCCTTGTAGGGACGTAAGGCCTGGATGGACAGGGACAGCATTAGAGATCAAGCCCTTGTAGGGACGTAAGGCCTGGACAGTGGAAGGACAGGCACAGCATTAGATGCCAGGCACTTGTAGGGACATAAGGCCTGGACAGTGGATGGACAGGCACAGCATTAGAGTTCATGCCCTTGAAGGAACGTAAGGCCTGGATGGACAGGCACAGCATTAGAGTTCAAGCCCTTGTAGGATCGTAAAGCCTGGATAGTGGACAGACAGGCACAGCATTAGAGGACAGACCCTTGTATGGATGTAAGGCCTGAATGGACAGGCACAGCGTTAGAGGTCAGGCCGTCATAGGGACATAAGGCCTAGACGGACAGGCACAGCATTAGAGTAAAGCCCTTGTACTCAGATATGGCCTGGACGGACAGGCACAGCATTAGTGGTCAGGCCCTCTTAGGGACGTAAGGTCTGGATGGAGATGCACAGCATTAGAGCTCAAGCCCTTATAGGGACGTAAGGCCTGTACGGACAGCCACAGCATTAGAGGTCAAGCCCTTGTAGGGACATAAGGCCTGGATGGACATGCACAGCGTTAGAAGTCAGGCCCTTGTAGAGACGTAAGGCCTGGTTGGACAGGCACAGCACTAGAGGTCAAGCCCTTGTAGGGATGTACGGCCTGGACAGACAAGTACAGCATTAGAGGTCAGGCCCTTGTAGGGATGTAAAGCCTGGATGGACAGGCACAGCATTAGAGTTCAAGCCCTTGTAGGGACGTAAGGCCTTGTCAGTGGACGGACAGGCACAACATTAGAGTTCAGGCCCTTGTAGGGACGTAAGGCCTGGATGGATAGCCACAGAATTAAAGGTCAAGCCCTTGTAGGGACGTACCGCCTGGACGGACAGGCACAGCATTAGAGGTCAGGCCCTTGTAGGGACGTAAGGCCTGGACATTGAACGGACAGGCACAGCATTAGAGTTCATGCCCTTGTAGGAACATAAGGCTTGGATGGACAGGCACAGCATTAAAGTTCAAGCCCTTGTAGGGACGTAAAGCCTGGATAGTGGAAGGACAGGCACAGCATTAGAGGTCAGGCCCTTGTAGGGACGTAAGGCCTGGACAGTGGATGGACAGGCACTGCATTAGAGTTCAAGCCCTTGTCTGGATGTAAAGCCTGGATAGTGGACGGACAGGCACAGCATTAGAGGTCAGGCCCTTGTAGGGACGTAAAGCCTGGACAGTAGACGGACAGGCACAGCATTAGAGTTCAGGCCCTTGTAGGGACTTAAGACCTGGACGTATAGGCACAACATTAGAGGTCAGGCCCTTTTAGGGACATAAGGCCTGGACAGACAGGCACAGAGGTCAGGCTCTTGTAGGGACGTAAGGCCTATCTAGACAGGCACAGTGTTAGAGGTCAAGCCCTTCTAGGGATGTAAGTCTGGGTGGACAGGCACAGCATTTGAAGTCAAGCCCTTGTAGGGACCTATGGTTTGGACAGGCAGGCACAATGTTTGAGGTCAGTCCCTTGAAGGGATGTATGGCCTGGACAGTGGATGGACAGGCACAGTGTTTGAGGTCAGGCCCTTCTAAATACCCAGAAGCTATTTACTGTTCTTATGCACTTCAGCTGATGACAAAGGAACTTGAGGAGCTTTCAGAAATAACAAAACCGCTTCTCAAGTCCAAATCTACAATATCAACCTATGTTGACTTTGTAACTTTACACAGTGCCTCTGTAAACTATGGGAATGCAGAGAATGGAGTGCAACTACCACCAGTTTTCTATAGTACTAGAAACATTAACATTGGCACCTAAGAAAGTTTTAGGGAAAATGACCCATATTAGGTCATGAAAACTATTGAGCATATGAAATATGCAAGCTCCAATCATCTTAAGTCAGCTTTTTATGTTCTTACATTCCAAATGTTGCAAAACAGGAAAAAGAATATTCTGGAAAGAAGTGATACACAAGTACATGAAACTGAAATTAGAAATGCTAGAACTAAACTCAGACAGGCACAGCGTTTGAGGTCAGGCCCTTGTAGTGACGTAAGGGCTGGACAGATACTCACAGCATTAGAGGTTAAGCCATTGTAGGGACGTAAGACCTGGACAGTGGATGGACAGGCTCAACATTAGAGGTCAAGCCCTTGTAGGGATGTAAGGCCTGGACGGACAGGCCTTACATCCAAAATGCAGATGAAATTTAATGTGGATAAGTGCAATGTGATGCATATAGGGAAAAATAACCCATGCTATAATTACACAATGTTGGGTTCCATTTTAGGTGCTACAACCCAAGAAAGAGATTTAGGTGTCATAGTGGATAACACATTGAAATCGTCAGTTCAGTGTGCTGTGGCAGTCAAAAAAGCAAACAGAATGTTGGTAATTATTAGAAAGGGAATGGTGAATAAAACGGAAAATGTCATAATGCCTCTGTATCGCTCCATGGTGAGACCCCACCTTGAATACTGTGTACAATTCTGGTCGCCACATCTCAAAAAAGATATAATTGCGATGGAGAAGGTACAGAGAAGGGCTACCAAAATGACAAGGGGAATGGAGCAGCTCCCCTATGAGGAAAGACTAAAGAGGTTAGGACTTTTCAGCTTGGAGAAGAGACGACTGAGGGGGGATATGATAGAGATGTTTAAAATCATGAGAGGTTTAGAACAGGTAGATGTGAATCGGTTATTTACTCTTTCAGATAATAGAAAGACTATGGGGCACTCCATGAAGTTAGCATGGGGCACATTTAAAACTAATTGGAGAAAGTTCTTTTTTACTCAGCGCACACTTAAACTCTGGAATTTGTTGCCAGAGGATGTGGTTAGTAGGGATGTGAATCATTTTTGAACGATTAATATTATCGTCAGATAATTTTAAAATCGTTCTAAATCGTTAGAGTGCACGACACAATACAAATGCCCCCGATTTATCGTCAGGGGCATTTGTATTGTATCGTTAAATAGGGCACGGGAATTATTTGGGGGAGGGTGGGAAAACCGGAACACCAAAACAACCCCTAAACCTACCCCGACCCTTTAAAACCAATTCCTTAACCTCCCCCACCCTCCCGAACCCCCCCAAAATGTTAAGTTACCTGGTGGTCCAGTGGGGGGGGGGGGGGGGGGTCCCGGCGCGATCTCCCGCTCTCGGGCCATCGGCGCCATTTTGGCTGCCACTAATTAAAATGGCGCCGATGGCCCAATAAAAAAAAAAAACCCACCCGACCCTTTAAATCGACTCCCCACCCTTCCGACCCTTTTTTTTTTTTAAGGGAGGCCCGCGCCGCTAAAAAAAAAAAACCCACCCGACCCTTTAAATCAACCCCCCCTCCCGACCCCCCAAAACCTTTTAAAATTACCTGGTGGTCCAGGGGGGCCTCAGGGGGCCTCGGGGAGAGATCCAGGGGGGCCTCGGCACCATCTTTAAAGATGGCGCCGGCCACCTCTACTCATCAGCCCCTATTATACTATACTCTATAATAGGGGCTGTTGAGTAAAGATGGCGCCGGCCATCCAGTGCTCCTACCATGTGACAGGGGCCGGCCAATGGCACGGATACCCTGTCACATGGTAAGGGCAAAGGGGCATCGGCGCCATTTTGTTTTTAGAACAGCTGATGCCTGGGCTCGGGAAATCTCTTCCCGAGGCCCCCCTGGATCTCTCCTCTCCCCGAGACCCCCTGGATCTCTCCCCAAGGCCCCCCGAGGCCCCCCTGGACCACCAGGTAATTTTAAAAGGTAAAAGGTAAAAAAAAAAAATTAGCGATGTGAATTGGAATCGGAAACAATTCCAATTCACATATCTTTTAACGATCAGATTTCCACCCCCCCCCCCCCCCCAGCCGAATCTGATCATTAAGACAATCTGGCACACGATTCACATCTCTAGTGGTTAATGCAGTTACTATAGCTGTGTTTAAAAAAGGATTGGATAAGTTCTTGGAGAAGTCCATCACCTGCTATTAAGTTCACTTAGAGAATAGCCACTGCCATTAGCAATGGTAACTTGAAATAGACTTAGTTTTTGGGTACTTGCCAGGTTCTTATGGCCTGGATTGGTCACTGTTGGAAACAGGATGCTGGGCTTGATGGACCCTTGGTCTGACCCAGTATGGCATTTTCTTATGTTCTTATACCCTTATAGGGACGTAAGGCCTAGATGGACAGGCACAGCGTTTGAGGTCAGGTACATGTGCTGATACAATCTGGCACAGAGGAGGCAGTTGGAGCTGCTGCAAGTCTTTCAATTGCTTTTATTCATTTTGCATTTCACGGGGAAAATGTGGAAACCCAACAAAGGCATGTTTATTTTCAAACACACTAAGAACATAAGAACATAAGAAATTGCCATGCTGGGTCAGACCAAGGGTCCATCAAGCCCAGCATCCTGTTTCCAACAGAGGCCAAAACCAGGCCACAAGAACCTGGCAATTACCCAAACACTAAGAAGATCACTAGCATTTTCATCAACTCTGGTGCCAGCCTTCAGTGGTGAGGGCTCATGATATCCCCTGTCTTTGAAAATACATGTTCACTGGGCACACTGGTTGGTGGACATGACAGATATTGCTGAGCCACTTTGGCTAGGTGTGGCCAGATAGTGGACTAGTAGAGATGTACAGACCAAACGTTTATGTTCATAAGTCCATAAGTCGAAAGGGGGGGGGGGGGGTCAATTTCGGTCAATATGGACATATGGAGAATTCCATAAGTTGAGTCTATGTCCATACGTGCAAATAAAAATTTAAACCCCTCACCCTCCTTAATCCTCCCCCTCCCCAAGACTTACCAAAACTCCCTGGAGTCAGGACGCCATTTCTGAACTCCTTTGCGAGGAGCACGTGACGTCGACGTCACGTGATTCCCCGTGCGTTCGCTCCGGGACCCTCGTTGCACCCAAAAGGAACTTTTGGCCAGCTTGGGGGGTTCAGGAGGTCTCATACACAGACACACCCTCAGGCAGGCACCCATGCATTCACACACATACACCCCCAGGCAGACTCCCATTCATACACATGCACACACT
This sequence comes from Rhinatrema bivittatum, assembly GCF_901001135.1. NCBI lineage: Eukaryota > Metazoa > Chordata > Amphibia > Gymnophiona > Rhinatrematidae > Rhinatrema > Rhinatrema bivittatum. The sequence continues at coordinate 218,236,676 of NC_042623.1, read as the reverse complement.
AAAGGCAGAGACCCCCCTTTCTTTCTTTTGCAGCAACCTCAGAGCCTCTCTCATTCCTCTGCTGCCACTGTCACTGCTGCCGCGTGGCTATTGGGGAAGTGCTGATTGCTTCTACTGGCACTGAAACCCATTCTGCTGCCTCCTCTGTGCAGGCCCCGTGGGCTTCCAATTCCTCCATGCTGATCTCGTACATTGTGAGATCCACATAGAGAAAGTGCTACTCTTGCACATTCCCAAAGATTACATGTGCCAATCAGTAAAAAGTAATTTATTTTTTTTACATTTGCTGTCTGATCTTAGTTTTCTAATCAGTTGGTCTCAGGCTTTTTTTTTTTCCACCTTCCCTTTCTAATTTTTTAGCCAATTCCTTTTATATTGTCTTTTTTTCTATTTCTTTTCTCTCCATCTCTCCATCTGTCTCATTCTCACATGCTCTCTCTCTCTCTCTCTCTCTCTCACACACACACACACAGGCTCTCACTCTCACATGCTCTCTCTCATACAATCATTTATACACACAGTCTCTCACTGGCACATGCTGTCTGAGTCTCACACACATAGGCTCTCTCACTCCAACATGCTGTCTTGCTCAAGCACAGGCTCTCACTGTCACATGCTGTCTCTCTCACACACACAGAGGCTCTCACATGCTGTCTCTGCAAACATTCAGGTCTTCACTCCCACACACAGTGTCTCAACTCATCTCATACACGCACACATACACACTCTACAGGCCCTCAGCCACTCTCTCACCTCTGGGCCTCTTCTTTACGGGTCGCCACCAGGATGGGCTCTCAGTGGCCCTGGTCTTCTCAGGCCGCACTGCTCCTCTTCTGCATGTGGCTGATGCTCTTCCTCCTTCCTGCCTGCGCGGCTCCGGCAACATTTTTCTTCCGGGGCCGCGCAGGCAGGAAGGAGGAGGAGCACCTGCACGTTTAGATGTGACCTTTTTCTTCAGGCCGTGGTGATGTGAGCTCCACAACGGCCCTGCTGATCTTCTTGCTGTGTGTATCCGGCACACAGACAGCAGTAGTTCAAGGCTCAGCCACCAGTGGGATGAGGTCCACTGGTGGCCATCGGCGGCCCGGCGCCCCCTAATGCTCGGCGCCCTAGGCGATCGCCTAGTTCGCCTAGTGCTTCCACCGGCCCTGCTCATATCTACAAAATAAAATGGAAAATTTTGAGAATAACATATGTTGTTCCAATCTTAGGATGTTAAATTTTCCTAAGAAAAAATTTGTCTTACCCATTGAAATGCTCCGTAAATATTTTCTAGAAATTCTATGTATAAAAGAAGTCCTCCGATTTCCAAGGCTTATTACCTGCCTGTTAAGTCTTCTTTGCAAGTGAATATATATGTCTGGGTGCCTCCTTTTGGTTGTATTTCCCCTGTAAATATGTGGTGAAAATGTTGAGATAAAATATGTGTTTTTTGATCCCCTACAATTAAATTCTTTTGTCAATAGCAAAATTAATCCAGACCCCTCAATTGCTAGAACTAGCTCCGAATAATGTGTTCCGACTATTGAAAGAAAAATTCACTAGCTTTGTGATGGCCTGTTTCTTTTTGATTTTGATAGATTAAATTTCTTTCAGATTTTCATTGGAACTCCCCCCAAAATGTGGTCTGACAGGATATTACAGGGATTAAATGTTAGACTTTATTATTCCTGTTAAATATTGTTCATGATTTATGAGAACTATATATCATTTCTTGTCAAGTTTATTCTTGTTAACTGAATTTAAAAAAGCAATAAATAAAATATTTTTTAAAAAGGCCTTTTACTCTCTTGCACCTGCTTCTGCAAAAAGTCCAGAAAATGCAGCACCTCTGCTGTCATTCCCTCTTCCTGTTTAAAGCCCTCCAAATTGTCCTCCAGAAAATTAACTATAGGGACGATGTCAGCCAAGGTGGCACTTCTGAAACTCAGCTCCTCCGTAGCATCCTTGAAGGGCTGCAGTATTTTTACCAGCTGACTCATGACTAACCAATCATGATGCCCTAGGGAACTCTGCACATCTATGTCCATTTCCACAGAAAGTTTATGAATGGGTGTCTGCTACTCCACTAACCTCTGTAGCATCATATAGGTGGAATTCCACCGGGTGGCAATGTCTTGAATGAGATGCTTGTGAGGCATCTCCAAATCAGTCTGCTTTTGTCGGAGAACCTGCCCCACCTTCACACTTCTGTGGAAGTGCTCTGCTATGTTCCTACACTTGTGTATTAAGTCATGCAGGTATTCATTCCCTTGGTGCTTGGACTCCAACCCCAGAGGTGACTTCACTACCAGGTGCAGAGTGTGTGCAAAACATCGGATGTTCTGAAAGCCCTCTTCGCATATTGCCTTTACCATGTTTGCACCATTGTCTGTGATAAAGAACCCTGCCTGAAGATTCCTGTCTCGCTGGTGTAGCTGCAGCCCGCCAGCATATTAGTTATTTATTATTTATTTAAAAGTTTTTATATACCATCATTAAGTTATTTACCATCATAACGGTTTACAATAGGGCACATAAAACAAAGAGAACTTAGAACATACTTTACATAGAGGGTGCTATTATTATTCAGTAACAAAAAACACATTAAGTATAATATGGTTTATGACGTTGACTTTACATTAATGAAATTCTCATGGGAGATTATATGTTTTATTGCTATTCAACCTGTTGGTTTGACTACAATTATCAGAGGGATAAAATAATTTCCAGGTAGTATCTGGAGATTGTGTGCTGGGTGCTCTATGTCCGCTTATCTGTCTGATGCTTGCTAGAATATTGGCTGATGTATGGGCATTGTCCATCAGGTGGGTGTGCAGTAAAGCCCACCTCCACCCTGATACTTGTTCACTAATAGAGCTGCTGCCTGCCCCTGCCTCAGCCAGGTCCCACCAGTGTACTGTCAGGGAGAGTAGCAGCATTCAGTGTGGTCCAGTTATCGCAGGTGAAATGCACATTCCCCTGTGCCTTAGCTAGCAGCGCTTGGATGTGACTGTGACACTGGTTGTACAGGCTGGGGATAACCTTTCTGCTAAATCTGGTTCTGGAGGGCACTTTGTAATTTGGAACTATGACCTTCAGCAAATGCTTGAAACCCACATTCTCCATTATCTGCAAGGGCTGGTCATCAAGGGCAATCATTTCTGCAATGCTCCTGGTTACAACTTTTGAGGCTGCCTACCTCCTTCCCCGGGATAGCGTTAGCGAACACCACCCCATTTCCTCCATGGTGGTTGTCGCTGCTGATACATGGCAGGGGGCTGCTGGCCTGCCACCTGACTGCTAGAAGGGGCAGAGGGCGTGGGGTGACTCTGCTCCTTTTCAACCACTTTATGCTGATTGGTACTGCCACCATCCCCAAATGGCAATACTGTTGGGTGTTGCTTCTGCTTAAGATGCATCATGCCAAAATTAGTTAGATGTCCCATTTGCTTGCCTCTGCTAATAGCCCTGGCACAGTAATTACAGATCGCAGATTTCTTTCAGGATCCCTTCTCTGTAGCCTTCGGGGTGGATGCTGGCACTGCAGCTGAAGTAATGGGTGTACCCTGAGAAGCAATGCCAGGGGCATCAGTAACACTCTGTGCCTGCGCTGACTGCTCTTCCTCCTGATCATCATCATTTTCATCTCTCCCCTGCAGCACTGAAGTGGAGGCTAAGACAGAACTAACTAATCCTCCTAAACCTTCTTCAGCTATTACTTCTTCCATTTCTGATGATGAGAATTCCACATAAGATGATTCTTCATCGGAATCAGAAGCAAACAGTACCTGTGCTACATTTTCAATTCTAAGTCGAGTCTGCTGTCGCACTGCTGCTTTTGGGTGTCACCCTTTTGTCTTGCATGACTCAGCCTCCCATTCCCTCACCTCCAAAACTACAGGGTCAGAAACAGGTGGTGGTGATACATCATCTTTAAATTTCATTTTTTTCCAGATGGAAATGCCTGCACCCTCCAGAGATTTTTGATTGGAACAGGTCCCTTTTTAACTTTAATGGAGGACTGGCACGTCTTTTTGAAGTGCCTCCTCTGCCAGTCCCAATCGCTTGACCACGTCTAGCTTTCCCTGACATCATGGATTTAATGTCACTGCCTACAAGATATTTCAGTTAAAAGAATTATTTCCAAAAGAGGCCTACTGGGAATTTGGCTTCAAAGAGCACCGCTGTCCCTATATATGTCAGTCTGCAAAACTGCCCACAGATGCAGTGCCTTGATGTACACTACAATTGGGACCGCTTTATGTGCACACAACAAACTTGTAACTACAAAAGAGGCCTACTGGGGATTTGGCTTCAAAGAGCACCGCTGTCCCAATATATGTGAGTCTGCAAAACTGCCCACAGATGCAGTGCCTTGATGTACACTACATAAGAACATAAGAAATTGCCATGCTGGGTCAGACCAAGGGTCCATCAAGCCCAGCATCCTGTTTCCAACAGAAGCCAAATCCAGGGCACAAGAACCTGGCAATTACCCAAACACTAAGAAGATCCCATGTTACTGATGCAATTAATAGCAGTGGCTATTCCCTAAGTAGACCTGATTAATAGCTGTTAATGGACTTCTCCTCCAAGAACTTATACAAACCTTTTTTGAACCCAACTACACTAACTGCACTAACCACATCCTCTGGCAACAAATTCCAGAACTTTATTGTGTGTTGAGTGAAAAAGAAATTTCTCCGATTAGTCTTAAATGTGTTACTTGCTAACTTCATGGAATGCCCTGTAGTCCTTCTACAAAAGAGACCTACTGGGGATTTGGCTTCAAAGAGCACCGCTGTCCCAATATATGTGAGTCTGCAAAACTGCCCCCAGGCCTGTATGTCCACTATAACTGGGACCACTGTTTGTGCACACACCAAACTTATAACTACAAAAGAGTCCTACTGGGCATTTGGCTTCAGAGAGCACTGCTGTCCCAGTATATGTGAGTCTGCAAAATTGCCCATTGATGCCCAGTGGACTGCCTTCTTTGCTTAAAAGAGCACTGCTGACCAAATATATGTGAGACTGCAAAACTGCCCACTGATGCCCAGTGCACTGCCTTCTTGGCGTAAAAGAGCACTGCTGTCCCAGTATATGTGAGTCTGCAAAACTGCCCACTGACGCCCAGTGCACTGCCTTCTTGGCTTAAAAGGGCACTGCTGTCCCAGTATATGTGAGTCTGCAAAACGGCCCACTGGCGCCCAGTGCACTGCCTTCTTGGCTTAAAAGGGCACTGCTGTCCCAGTATATGTGAGTCTGCAAACGGCCCACTGACACCCAGTGCACTGCCTTTTTGGCCTAAAAGAGCACTGTTGTACCAATATATGTGAGTCTGCAAAACTGCCCACTGATGCCCAGTGCACTGCCTTCTTGGCTTAAAAGGGCACTGCTGTCCCAGTATATGTGAGTCTGAAAAACTGCATTCTGACACCAAGTGCACTGCCTTCTTGGCTTAAAAGAGTAGTGCAGTACCAATTAGAGATGTGGTTCGTTTATCACACATTAGGCAATTTCAGCAAAATTACCTATCATCATGGGTCGGGGGCCCCGAACCCCCGAAACGGATTTTCCCTGAACTTTGGGGAAAATCCGTTTTTCAGGGTTTGTACAGGGAGAGGGGCACATTTTATTTTTTTAAATTAAAAACTACCCCAAGCATTACAATTAACTATAATACAACCCCCCCCCCACACACACACACACACCACCACCACCATCCCGATCCCTCCCCAAGACTTACTAACATCCCTGGTAGTCCAGTGGGGTCCCGCGAGCGATTTGTCCCTCTGTGCCCGGCGTGCCTGCCTCGCTCAGAATGGCGCAGATAGCCTCTGAATTACTATGTCACAGGGGCTACCGGCGCTATTGGTCAGCCCTGTCACATGGTAGGAGCAACCGACCAATGGCGCCGATAGCCCCTGTGACATAGTATGGGCAAAGACTATCAGCGCCATTTTGGTTACTGGCAGCCGACGGCCCAAGGGCAGGAGATCGCTCCAGGACCCCAGCTGGACCCCCTCCTGACCCCCTCCTGACCCCCCCCCCCCCAAGACTTGCCAAAAGTCCCTGGGCATCCAGCGGGGGTCCGGGAGCGATCTCATCCTCGGCTGCTAGTAATCAAAATGGCACCGATAGCCTTTGCACATACTATGTCACAGGGGCTACCGACGCCATTGGTCAGCCCCTGTCACATGGTAAGAGCACAAGATGGCGCCGATGGCCATGTGACAGGGGCTGACCAATGGCGCCAGTAGCCCCTGTGACATAGTAATTCAGAGGCTATCGGTGCCATTCTGAGCGAGGCAGGCACGCCAGGCACGGAGGGACAAATCGCTCGCAGGACCCCGCTGGACCACCAGGGATGTTGGTAAGTCTTGGGGAGGGATCGGGATGGTGGGGGGGGGGGGGGGGGGGTTTGTATTATGCTTAGGGTGGGTTTTTTTTTTAGCTTCGTTTTCCCACGTCGTTTTTTGAGCTGGTTTTGTTTTTCTCTCTTAGTTTTTTATTCGTTTGTCAAAAAGACTAACCGAGGAAAACCGAACTTTACCCCAAAGTGTCTGACTCAAAAAACGACCCGGTAGTAAAAAACGAAGCACATCTCTGGTACCAATATATGTGAGTCTGTAAAACTGCCCACTGACGCCCAGTGCACTGCCTTCTTGGCGTAAAAGAGCACTGCTGTACCAATATATTTGAGTCTGCAAAACTGCCCACTGATGCCCAGTGCACTGCCTTCTTGGCTTAAAAGAGCACTGCTGTCCCAATATATAAGAACATAAAAACATAAGAACATGCCATGCTGGGTCAGACCAAGGGTCCATCAAGCCCAGCATCCTGTTTCCAACAGTGGCCAATCCAGGCCATAAAATCCTGGCAAATACCCAAAAATTAAGTCTATCCCATGTTACTGATGCTAGTAATAGCAATGGCTATTTTCTAAGTCAACTTAATTAATAGCAGGTAATGGACTTCTCCTCCAAGAACTTATCCAATCCTTTTTTAAACACAGCTACACTAACTGCACTAACCACATCCCCTGGCAACAAATTCCAGGGTTTAATTGTGCGTTCAGTGAAAAAGGACTTTCTCTGATTAGTTTTAAATGTGCCACATGCTAACTTCATGGAGTGCCCCCTAGTCTTTCTATTATCTGAAAGAGTAAATAACCGATTCACATCTATCCGTTCTAGACCTCTCATGATTTTAAATACCTCTATCATATCCCCCCCTCAGCCGTCTCTTCTCCAAGCCATCTCTTTCCTCATAGGGGAGCTGTTCCATCCCCCTTATCATTTTAGTCACCCTTCTCTGTACCTTCTCCATCGCAATTATATCTTTTTTGAGATGCGGCGACCAGAATTGTTCACAGTATTCAAGGTGCGATCTCACCATGGAGCAATACAGAGGCATTATGACATTTTACATTTTATTCACCATTCCCTTTCTAATAATTCCCAACATTCTGTTTGTTTTTTTGACTGCCGCAGCACACTGAACCGACAATTTCAAAGTGTTATCCATTATGAGACCTAGATCTCTTTCTTGGGTGGTAGAACCTAATATGGAACCTAACATGGGTTATTTTTCCCTATATGCATCACCTTGCATTTATCCACATTAAATTTCATCTGCCATTTCGATGCCCAATTTTCCAGTCTCACAAGATCTTCCTGCAATTTATCACAATTTGCTCATGATTTAACTACTCTGAAGAATTTTGTATCATCTGCAAATTTGATTACCTCACTCATCGTATTTCTTTCTAGATCATTTATAAATATATTGAAAAGTAAGGGTCCCAAAACAGATCCCTGAGGTGCTCCACTGTCCTCTCCCTTCCACTGCAAAACTGCCCACTGATGCCCAGTGCACTGCATTCTTGGCTTAAAAGAGCACTGCTGTCCCAATATATGTGAGTCTGCAAAACTGCCCACTGACGCCCAGTGCACTGCCTTCTTCGCTTAAAATGAGCACTGTTGTACCAATATATGTGAGCCTGCAAAACTGCCCACTGACGCCCAGTGCAGTGCCTTCTTGGCTTAAAAGAGCACAGAGAGATAGTATGAGTTAAATAAAAAAAACCTGAGTTAAAAAAAAAGCCTGGCTTGGCACAGCAGCAAAAACAAAGAAATATCTTTTTCAATGGAAAATTCTATCAAAGTAGCTAGCAATTCAATACAGATTTGAGACACTCAGACTAGCTCTGAGTAAAGCCACTATCTCCAGACCACCCCCGCAAAGAAAGAGCATGGCACGCCACGTGCTTAAGGTATAAATAGTGCTGCATGATCAGGAATAGCTTCACAGAGCACTGAGTGAGAGCGACGATTGGCTGCATTAGAAAAATGCTTAGCTCTGATAGATTGCATTCTCGTCTCCTTGCCACCCTGTCTGACCCACTCTATGGCAGGGCTGTGAGGTCACTTATGACTCACAGGAAAGGGCTGGTTTTTGCTATGGATACTCCCACATGGCTTTCTCCTATTTCAAACGGCCTCTAAGATATCACTGCGAACCAAAAGAATGAAACTAATATGATATGTTTTATTATGTGGGGGATCAAGATGCATTTCGCGAACCCACGAATACAACGAATAGGGACTTATGCATTGTGGATTGCACATTAGTTGAAAACGAATGCACATCCCTAATGATTGTGTAACATGAGTAAACATCCTTCAGCTCCCCGGTTCATTCTATACCATCCCACAGAGATCTAAGCATGTCATTCAAGTTAGTGTGGTCTAGTAATACTGCCGTGAAAGCTTTATTGACTCTGAAAACATTAGCAGAGATTGTCAAAAAATCTGAAATAGTCAAGTCCTAGAGGAACACTATGGACTTGTAGATGGCATCTGAATTTTTATGCTAAACTGCAGAAACTATAACCCCAGGATCCTGTAAAGATATTGTGCCTCTTACAATTTGATTTTTTTTTTTTTTATTTTGAGGTGTCAGATATAGTCAGTTCCTAGTGGTGGTTCTTGACTGTAATTGAATGCCTGTAAAAATATGTTACTAGAAATAAACTGTGAAGCAAAACATACTCTGCCAACCTAATTTTTCAAGAATGTTAATAGATTGACATTATTTTCATACAAAATTGAAGGTTTTAAAATCAGGTCCTGCAGTGAGGGCAATTCAAAGTCTATTAACAGAACTACTGGACTTAAAATTAAATGTGTTACACTGTTCTTTTTAACCATGCAGTAAGAAAGTAGTCATTTCTAGTGCTTTTGGTCCTTTAACCAGATCAATATTTCAATGTTAAGGTCATGAATAGAAAGCAAGCACAAATATGGACCACTCAAGCTCTAGATTCTAAGACTGCTGCATTGCTAAGGCATTTTGGTACCTGTGGATTACTTATCAATAGAAATAGGTGTTGCGCTAGAGGTGGACCCTTGGCCTGGTGCAGGATTGGTATGGCCCTCTGGTCGGACCCAGAGAGCACCTGCCACCAGGAGGTAAAACACAATAACAGTCCGGGGTTTCTGCAAGTTGAATTCTTGGGTAGCCGGACCGCCTGGACTTAGGTGGGCCTCAGATGGTCTCCGAGAGAGGTAGCGGAGGGGTGTGCCCACCACGAGCAAGGGTGTGCGGCTGATGCAAAGAGGATGGACCAGACCCGAACTGAAAGCTCTGGAGACTTCAGGGATGTAACAGTTCAGGAAGGTTCTCCGGGCGAGGCAGGCAGCGCATGCGGGTCTAGTCAGATGAAGGCCGCAAGTGGATTCCAAGCAGGTTGGTCTGGTAGTCACGGTAGGGCAGAAGAGAGTGTCCGAGTGAAGCGCAAGGGTCAGAGCCAGTCCAGAATGGTCAGCCAAAGCAGGGGTCAATACCAAGGTCAGTCCGAGCGTAGTCAAGACAAGCGAAAGATGCTTGATTGCATAGGAAGAGGAATGGTCAGAAGAAAAAGGGAGATGATATTGCCCCTGTATAGGTCCCCGGTGAGACTGTACCTTCAAAAGGATATAAACAGAATGGAGTCAGTCCAGAGGGCGACTACTAAAATGAAAAATCTAAACATGTATATCCTAGAGGAAAGGATAGGGGAGAATAGGGAAGGTATGATAGAGACATTCAGATATCTCAAAAGTTTCCATTTACAGAAGGTGAGCCTTTTTCATTGGAAAGGAGGCTCTAGAATGAGGGGTGTTACAAGGAAGTTGAAAGGAGTTAGACTCAGAAGAAATCTTTGGAAATATTTCTTTACAGATAGAGTGGTGGATTCATTGAACAGCCTCACCATGGAAGGGGTGAGACAAAAACAGTATCTGAATTCAAGAAAGCATAGGATAAAAATACAAGGAATTTCTAAGGAAGCGATGCTAAATTAATTAGATGGGTAGACACAGACTGGATGGACCATATGGTGTTTTTCTTCTGTCATGTTTCTATGTTTCTAAATGTTCTTTCTACCTTTATTTTTGTCTTTATTCCTCTCTCCTTCCCTTTGCTCTGTTTGTCTGCTGGCATTAATCATTTTCACAAGTCTTCTTTTCTTGTATTCTATATATATCTTCTTATTCCCATCTTTCCTTACCTTCCATCTGTCTCTCTTCCATGTCATGTCTCTCCATCTCTTTTCTGTGCCTCTTTCCTCCATCATCACTTTTTCACTTAGTTTTCTCCATTTCTCTCAACATCTTTCCATTTTCTTATTCCTGTCCCCTTGAGACTATCTCATCACTCATCTAACTCTCCATCTTCCCCGTCTCTTCTCTCAGCTTGCAAAGACTTCCTCTCTGACCCTCTCTCTCTTCCCTCTTTCTCCCACCTCCACCCCTAAGGACTCATCTTTTCTCCCTTCCTTCAGCCTACCTCTACCTTCTCCCAACTCTTTCTCCACCACCAGGCCATCCAGAGCCTGGGACTAACTGAAGGAGCTGCTGCCTGGCCACAGGAGAAGGCAGTGCCATGGGAAGAGAAGCTGCTGCATTCTCACTTTCTCATGGTCCCTAGAATGTGTCCAGCAGTAGAAGCTGCACCAGGGACTCTACCAGAGAGGTAGAGTGTGTGCCTGCAGCTGCTGCTAGACACATTCCAGGGACCACAGGAGAGGGTTAAGAAGATGCAGAAGTTCCTCTTCCTGTGGCAGCTGTCTCAGGATGACACTCACAATTAGGAAAATCTCTACCCTCCCTTCTCTGGACATCCACTGTCCCTTTCTCCTTCCTCATCAGTTCCCCTTAACAACTACTCTCCATCCTCTCCCCTTCCCTCCTCCCTCTTGACAAAAATGCTCTTTTCTCCTCTCTTCCTTTCTTCCCCCCACTTGTACTCTTCCTCAGCACATCTCTGCCCCTTAACCTTTTTCTGTCTCCCCCTTCTCCTTGTTCTCCATCTCCCATTCAACTCTTGCTCTCTCTTCTTGCTTACCTCTCTTCCCCCTTGTTCTCCCCAGAGCTGTAACTAGCTAAAATCCTGTTCCTCCTCCCCCACTCCCTCCCCTTATTCTGCTTCTTCCTCCTCTCCCTTTATCCTTCACTTTCTCCCACTACTCTCCTTTTTCACTTTCTCCCACCCCTCTCCTTTTTCTTCCCTTTTTTGCTCCTCTTTATCGCACCCCATTTACCCTCACTCAACCTGCTGTAAATCTTCCCTGCCCTCTCTCTCCTCTTTCTTACCCCTCCTACTCTTATTCTCCTCCCCTCATCTCCTTCGTAGGTGCCCTCTGTAGAAAACTTGCTTCTGAGCTGCGGATGCTGCTTCCCCCACCTCCTGCAATTGGTTGGTTCTGATGAGCACAATGAGCCAGTCAACAGCAGGAGGTAGGTGTGAGCTGCAGGCTAAGAAGCACATCCTCTGTGTTCCCTGACTGGCAATCCTCCTGCAGTCTTAGTGGTGGCTGCTCAAGCTGGCACTGCCTTTTCCAGTGCTGGAGAAAAAGAGGAAGCCCTGCTGGGATGGGAAGGAAGGCCACCAAGAAGAGGCAGTGCAATATTTAGGGCTTATATTCACTCTCTCATGTCCCTTTCATGGTGATGCCTTTTTTTTTTTTTTTTTAGCGCTTCTGATGGCATTTGCTTTAATGTTTCTACTGAATTCCCTTTATATCCTTCATCCACCAATGAAAGATGAATGATGGATGGGGTCGGGGGGGAGGGGATAAGGGGAGGGGAAGGTAGGTTCAAGGTCATTATAATTATATTCCTTCTGTAATTACCTCCAGCAGCTGTCTTTGCAAATAATTTTCAAATTATATAAAAATAGCATAGCAACAACAATCACAATTAGAGTTGCCAACTTTTAACGGTCAAATTTCTGAATATTTGAAGATGCTGTTTAATATCTGCACTGATGGGTTTCATGCATGTGTGACTTGTACTGCCACTTTCGAGCTTAGGAAAACACAGGAACATAGAATATAGCAGATAAGGACCCATCTAGCCTGCCCAATTAATTTTGCTACAGTGTCATTGTCCCCAGTTGATCTCTGACTTTCCCCTCACTTTATTGCTAATAATGATCCTCTATATTTATCCAGTGCTTTCCTGAATTGTTATTGCTTTTGCCTCTGTCACCTCTATCACTGAGAGATTGTTCCATGCATCCATCACCCTTTCTGTGAAAAATATTTTCTGAGGTTACCCCTTCGGAGACTCATATCATCACCACTACTTCTCAAATGTCTTTACTCTGAAAAACTTAGCAAACTACTGTTTTGTAATGTTTTTTCAGGCCTCTAAATCATGGACTGAAGTTTATGCAAGTGACACAAAATAAATGTATCCAACACACTGAATATAGAGTAGCTACCAAAGCGCACACTGTATTTTATAATTGAAGGGGAGGATCAGATGCTAACCTGCTGCTGGAGGGCTAAACTCAGGACATTTCCAAACATCTTAGCTCTTCTTCTTTTTTCAATACAGTACCCTACAAGATCTGTACAGACTGGAAGAAATCAGAACAGTTGCAGCATGATTTTGCAATCATTTTAAAAGACTAAATTAGAAGCTTGTTACATTAATTTGGCATGCATAATGATGTATACTGTATAGTACCTTGTATCTTTTTCACTTTGTCCTAAACTTGTGTTAACATCAAAAGGAATTATACTGTGCTACAAAAACCTAGTTGCTTGTTTGAATTTGCATTTTAGATTTAACTACTTGCCATTTGCAAATCTCAACTCAAGGCAAGTTGCAGCAACTCAGCTACTGTAATTTACCTTTCCTTAATGCACAGTATTCAATGGGATTCTAAGAGACCATTTTATGAGGAGTGAATAGGTAACAAAAAAACTGTTAATAATGTACATTAGCTCAGTATTAACAATTCCGAGGTCCATATTCAGAGGCATTTAACTGGATAACCTAGATGTTATCCAGCTAATTGAATATTTGAGCACTTCTACAGCTAAATGTTAGCCAGATATCTTAGGGGCATTCCAGGGATGTTTGGGGGAGGAGTTACATTAGCTGGATAAGTTGTCTGGCTAATTCCAATATTCAGAGTTAGCCAGATAACTCATCTGGCTAAGACTGGTTGTGCTGTAGAGCTTTCCTAAAGTTAGTTGGATAAAGTTATGGAGGGGATAGAGGTAAGGGAGATAGAGGCCTGGAGGCAGGTAAGAAGAACAATTTAGAAGGCTTCTGAGGGAGTTGGAATGCAGAGAATGGTTTGAGAATGGGGAAGTATAAGGATGCAGAGATTGAGTTGGAAGACATTGTAGTAAAGGAGAAAAACACAAGAATGGCATTGCTGATAGAGGTGTCAGTGCATAATAACTAGTCTGTGGATCGTATGGAGAAAGTGAAGATCCCTAATTACCTTCCCCCTCACCCAGAATCTTAAATCTTCCTTTCCTCTCCCCCCTCCCAAGCATCTCTTTTTTATCACTCTTGAGTCCCCATTCTCACCCCCTCCCAGAAGGAAAAATTTCCTTGAGCCTCTCCTCTGAGCAGCAATTCTGGTGGCACCTTCGGCCTTCCCTCCCAACAGCAACTCTAGAATTCCCTCTTGCGCAGCTCCAGTGGTAATTCCAGTCTCCCTCTCCAGCAGCAGCAGGCCTCCCTCTTCTGGTGCAACTCCAGTGGTGACTGTAACTATGGCAATGGATCTGGCCTCCTTCCTCCTTCAGAAACGTCCTCCTATCTCCTGGGGACTGTATCTCCAAATGGATTTATTTTGCACATACCTTGACAGGAATGAACCTCATTCATAACCCAGGGTAGATTGGGAATGATCTGACTTTCAAATTTATTCCTAATGCCCTTATTAATACTTGTATTGTGCCAAAGAGAACCTCCTTCTGGAGTTCATAGCATGTAATATGTATCATAGATATATTAAGTTGCACTTGAATATTCTTCATAATCAGGCCAGTAGAGCCCAATATATTTGAGACTATTTCTGTATCTTTCTGCCATATTTTCTTGATCTCTGATTGCATCTTTTTGCTTAAGGATCTTTGCTTTCTCCATGCAATCCACAGACTAGTCATAGGGTATTGACAACTCTGTCAGCCATGCCATTCTTGTGTTTTTCTCCTTTACCAAAATGTCCCCCAACCCAATCCCTGCACCCTCTCACTCCCACCAACCTCCACCCAATCCGTTCATTCCAATTTCCTCCCACAAGCATTCCAAATTGATCATCTTACCCACTTCCCAGCCATTTCTCCACCTTTCTGCTCTCCAAAGCCTGGCAGAAAAGTGGGGCCAGTGGTCCATTGTGTCTAACCCTATCACTCCTCCTGCTATTGGTACTTTTCCTCTCCCTTCTGTGTGCTTCAGATCATCTGTTTGAATCATACAGCGGGAAGAGTAGAAGCATTGGTACCAAGATGAAAAAGTTAGAAATGTATTTATTTATTTGTAGAGTTTTATATACCGTTATTCGGTAGGGCCATCATAACGGTTTACAAAATATGCAATTATCATACAAAATATGCAATTAGCATACAATCAAATCTCAGACCTGCTCTCATTGATCAAGTCATGTGGGGAGTGGGGGGAAGGGGCAGGCGACACTTACTTCCTTGGCTCCAGCGGCTGCAGCTGAGGGCAAGAGGCAGCCCTGGTGGCTCTTCTTTTCTTTGGATTCATGTAGATCATATCGGGTAGCAGGATAATATGACAGTAGAAACAAGCAATGGCTTTTATCTTTGAACCTGCAGGTCCATCAGGAGAAGAAGTAGAAGCCTGATGATGCTCTTTTGTGGCACCCCATTCTTCGCCACAGCCCAGCACGTGTGCCACTGCCACAGTGCTGCCCCCAAATTTTGGTGCTATAAAGGCCGAATTTTAAAAGCCCTAAATGCGGCAATGCTGGAAGATGCGCACGGGCCACACAGATTTTTAAAAGCTTGCAGCCACGCGCATTTCTCCCGGTACACAGATAAAAAAGATTTGACAAAAAAGGGTGGGATGTGGGCATGATCTGGGCGGGCCATGGGTGGGCTGAGACTGCATCCATGAAGTCACTTACTTGCTCTGTCACATGGCTGGATCCCTCAACCTCGTAACTTGCTTCTGCTATGGACAGCGTGTAAACTGTTACATTTTTTAAAAAGGGTAGTCAGTGGGGTCTAGGGGTCAGGGCTAGTAGGGTAAAAGGGAGGTGAGTTAGGTAGGTGGTTTAGGAAGTCTTCTCCTTTACTGAAGCAAACTGAGAGGGAACTGGAAAATAGGCCTATTTATTTATTTATTTATTTATTTATTTATTTAAAACTTTTTCTATACCGTCGTTAAGGTGGGTACCGTCACAACAGTTTACAGTAAGGCACAAAAGAAATGCTATTAACCTCTATCAGTTTACACAGGTGCCATAATGTTCGGTAACATAGTTTTAATCAATGTTAGTTGTTAAATGAGAGTGAACGCTGTCATGTCCCGTTTGATTCTATAGCAGTTTTGAGTCAAGGACTCATTCTATAAGTAACTTATCCTTTACTGATGAATTCTATTAAAAACAAAAACATACACCCTTAGTGATTTCTGTTTGCGTGGGTGTTTTGTCCCTTGCACTTACCTGGTTTAAACCTTGCATTTCCCTGGATTCCCTTCTCTTTTTGAAAGGCTTGTTTGAATAGCCAAGTTTTAAGATTTTTTTTGAAAGTTTTGTTTTCTCTTTGTAGTCTTAATTCCAATGGCATGGAGTTCCATAATATGGGTCCTGCTAAGGATAATGCCCTTTCTCTTACCTGTGTTAGTCTTGCTGTCTTGACTGATGGAATCGTCAGAAGCGCTTTGTTGGCTGATCTTAAATTTCTGTTGAGGATGTGTACGCGAAGGGCTGTGTTCAGCCAGTCTGCGTTTTCGTTGTGTATTAATTTGTGTATGGTGCATAGTGTCTTGTACTGTATTCTTTGTTCAATGGGAAGCCAGTGCAACTCAGCCAGTGTTATTGCGTCACCGCACGTACGTGCTAAAATTCCCCCCCCCCCGTTCAAGACAGGATTCATGCGCACATGCATGCATCAATATAAAATCTACCTTTGTGTTATCACCTAGGTCTTCTTATAGTTAAACTGGCTTTGAGCACAACAGGTATTTTATGTCTTTTGCAAAATATATGCTAGGATTGATGATTATTGTTACTGCTCTCTGGTTCCAAACTTGTGCTAGTTCAACCCCATTTTTGTGTGTATTCTTTTGTTATAAACTGGATTCCCAAAGCCATGAGGATATACTGCAGTTTCAGTTTCCAGAATAGTTAGAGAGTAATTGCATGATTACAGGCCTCAGATTATATAAGCAGTCATGCCACTTAACTGTATGAGAATGTAATTGTCATACCTGCTTGGGCATTGAATGAAGGCAGAATAGTTTTTCATAGGTGGTATGATATCACAAAGCAGAGAAAATATTAAAACAGCAAGAAGCTCAAACCAAAAACAGTTAGACATTATTACTGTAAGGAGAAACACGTTTTCTGCATTTGAGAACATTTCTAACTGTAATAGCACAACAGGATACACATTCAATTAAAATGATACAGAACCTTATGCTCAAAGCACTTGGCTTTGTTTTGTGCCCTAAACCTCTCCATTTATCTAAATCTTGAAGCAATTTTACTTAATATGCTCCCTGTTGTTATATTGCTTACACACTTCAGTTACACACCCTAGCTATTACAATGAACTAATATCTCCTGGGTTTCTCAGTCCATATTTAGTAATTCGAAAGTGCATTTCCAGGAAGGCAGTAAGGACTTTCGTTTTCAGCTTCTGTTTTATTATTCCCAGGAATTTATCGCTGCCTATTATTAAAAAAATAGGAGAAAAATCAGTGGAATAAAATGAATTTATTTCTTTTCCACTGTTTTCCTCCCATTCTTGTTTGTTACAATAACACTGAAAAAATTCCAGGGGAAAATAAAATGAAAAATGAGAACAAAGGTCCCTATCTCTAAGGTATGAATATATGTTCAAATCAGTAAAGATACAATTACTGAAATCATTTAGTGGAAGATAATTCATAACTGAATTAGACAAAAAAAATAAAAGAATCACACTTGTGATGAAAGTAGCAGTTCATATGGGCACAATCAATTTCATGACATCAGCTTGCCTATGTATATATAGAGCTGTGACACTTTTCTAGCTGAACCATGGGAACTGTTTCACTCCTTTTTTTTTTTTTGGGGGGGGGGTTCAACTTTAATCGCACAGTAAGGGGCAGATTTTAAAACATACATGCGGGCACACATTTGTGGGTGCAACTTGGCGCGCACAAATGTACGCCTGATTTTATAACATGCGTGCAAAGCCATGCACATGTTATAAAATCAGGAGTCGGCGCATGCAAGGGGGTGCACACTAGTACAAATTGCACGCGCTGAGCCCTCGAGGAGCCCCGCTGGCTTTCCCCATTCCCTCCCCCACCTTCCCCTCCCTGTCCCACCCCCAACCCTAAAGAACCCCCCCCCCGTACCTTTGTTTTGGAAGTTACGCCTGCCAAAGCCACCCAGCCACGCCCCCGGACCACCATGCCATGCCCCCAGACCATCTGCTCCGCCCCTGTCCTGCCCCCTATCCGCCCATTCAGAAAAGCCCCGGGACATACACGCGTCCCGGGGCTTTATGTGCGCCGCCGGGCCTTTTGAAAATAGGCCCGGCGCGTGTAACCCCCTACTCTCATAAATCCTCCTGGATTTACGCGTGTAGGACTTTGAAAATCTGCCCCTAACTGTGGACAAGACAATGACATGGCCTTAAATCATAAACCCTTGCTATTGTTATTATTTTGAATTTTAAATCAATTTTTTCCTAGAAACAATGGGAGGACTGTAGTTATCTGTAGGGCAGACCAGGTAAAGTCTCCGGCAATCAATTTTTTAGACAGGAAACTGTGAAAAATGCACTGTGCTAGTGTCTTCAGAGAGATTCCCTCATTAATGAATTCACCCTTTGAATTAATAATTCACATTTTCTTTCTGCTTCATGCCCAGTAATGTATGGAATTTTCTTTTCAGCATTCATAAAAACTGCTAAAAGTTTATAATTACACTGTGTTCTTGAAATCTTAGCTTCAGAAACTTTTAACTAGCTATTATTTCTGTGTTATAATTGGAGCTTGGCTTTTCAACTGTTTTATTTATAAGGCTATCCAAACTTGCTTTAATCCATGAAAAATGTTAGGGATGTGTTGTCATTTGAAATTAAAACAAAAAAAAACCCCAGTTTTGTTTGTTTTAATTTCCCATTTGTTTTCAAAATGCAGCCACCAGCTATCCTATGCAATAAAAAGCCAGTGTCCATGCTGCCAAATTAGAAAATCGAAGGCCCTAGAGCAGGGGGCTAACTTCGGTCCATGAGAGGCATAAACAGGCCAGGTTTTCAGGATAATCCATAATGAATATGCAAGATATAGATTTGCATGCACTGCCTCCATTGTATGCAAATATCTCATGCATATTCATTGTGGATATCCTGAAAAACTGACTGGCTGTGGGGTACCCAGGACAGGTTTAGGAAGCCCTGCATTAGGGAAACCTCCTAAGACTGGCAGTTACAACCATAAACACCTTGTTGGACAGAATGGATAGGCCATTTTGGTCTTTATCTATCATCATTTAATATCGGGCCGATACAGTACAGTGCGCTCCGGCGGAGCGCATGTTAACCTGCCATTGGACGCGTGTTTTCCCTTACCCCTTATTCAGTAAGGGGCGGAAAACACGCGTCCAACCTGCCGAACCTAATAGCGCCCTCAACATGCAAATGCATGTTGAGGACCCTATTAGGTATTCGCGCGCAATTCAGTAAGTAAAATGTGCAGCCAAGCCGCACATTTTATTTTCAGAAATTAGCCCCTACCCAAAGGTAGGGGCTAATTTCTTCGGGCACCAGGAAAGTGCACAGAAAAGCAGTAAAAACTGCTTTTCTGTGCACCCTCCGACTTAATATCATGGCAATATTAAGTTGGAGGTCCTGAAGAGTAAAAAAAAGTAACAAAAAAAAGAAAATAAAATTTTGAAGTCGGCCGGCGGCTGTCGGGTTGAAAACCAGACGCTCAATTTTTCCGGCGTTCGGTTTCCGAGCCCGTGGCTGTCAGCAGGCTCGAAAACAGACGCCGACAAAATTGAGCGTTGGCTGTCAAACCCGCTGACAGCTGCCGCTCCGGGCCAAAAGGAGGCGCTAGGGATGCGCTAGTGTCCCTAGCGCCTCCTTTTGCCCGTTTCTACCACCGGACCTAATTTAAATACTGAATTGCGTGCACAGGCGAGTGGCCTGTGCACGCGCAGGGAGAGCGGGCGTTCGCCCGCTCTCCCGCGGACTTTACTGAATCAGCCCATATGTTACTAAGGCATTTGTCTAAAGTTCTGAATAATGATTAGCAAGATATAGACAATATATATATAAACTAGTGACCCAAAATTTTCCAAGACTAATCAGGCTGTTTTTATATAGGGAATTTCAGCGATGACACAGAGATTAGGTTTCCTATTAAATATACCCTAGGTTAGGGATAATAATATTCTGGGCTGTCTACCTAACATTTGGCAACCTATGCTAGCCTGGGGCAATAAGGAGTTGTTTCTACTGTAACTAACCAAGGGCTGAGAGAAGCCAGTAGTTCAGAGTGTGAAGAACTGGTAGCCTGGGGCTGAATAGAGATGCAGTCAGGCTGGATTTGGGAAAAACTGTGACTCTGGCATCCTGGAGGTCTATTCATAGGGAGGGTCATTTTTAAAGGCATTTCCATGGGTAAAAATGTGCTTTGCTCACGAAAATAGTTTGTTATAAAATTTCCTGCTCGTTATGCAGGGAAACTTAGGTGAGTATAGCCTGTATGCACATTTTTCTTTCTTTCTTTTATTTACTGTTTTTAGATACCACCTTTCTGAAATTGATCAGGGTGGTTTACATATTTAAAACATACATAGTAGGTAGTGGCCTAGGGCACCGGAAGTGGCAGGGCAGCAGAGTAGCTGGTAAGGGTGGCAGAGGAGGACAGAGGAGATGAGAAGTGGCATGGGTGAGTTTATTGTCATTGTTTAGTATTTTCCTTTTTGAAAATTGCTTTCCTTTTCTCCACAGCTCTTAACAGAATCTATTTATGAGCACTTATCAAAGTAAAACTTTCCTGCTAGGGATGTGCAGAGGCAAATGTTTCATTTCAGTTCATTTATTTATTTCATAGATCACCTCCATTTATTTGGTTTGTTTCAAACAGCAACTAAAAAAGTGTATATTTGTTCTATTTGTTTTTTCATTTCCCATTAAAGTCAATTGGGGAAATAATTCAGTCCATTTTGAGTTTAATTATGGTTTCTTTGTGCCTGAGTTTTTGTCCCCTCATTATTAGAAGGGGGTTGAAAACTCCAAGTCAGCAAGACTGAGGGAAAATGACACCAAAAGCAGAAAGAATAGCCTAAGGCACCATAAAGGGGCAAAAGGGTACCAGCTGTAGAATTTCAAGGCACAGTCAGATGAACAAAGCAGCAGCAGCAGGAGTGGCAAAAACACCCCAAAGTTTCAAAGAGGGCATCAATAACAATAGCATGAATCCCAAAAGGCAGCACGAGCAAGGCCATGTGGCATCAAGAATGGCATGAACATCTATGGCATCATAAATGGAGAACAAAGCAGAAAAGATGCATAAAAAAAAGCCAGGTAGTGACAGTGCGACAAAGCGGAACAAAGATCGACATGAAGAATCCAAAGCACCATGAGAGTTGCAAAGCAGCCACCCACAGTGGCAAGAACACTCCAAGCTGTAGAGTCTGGGATGTGGCATAAGATGTTTAACAGCAAGGCACAGTAGCAGCAAGACCGCTGAGGTGTAGAGTCTGGGGTATGGCAGAAAGGCTAAGTGGCAGCAAGACCACAAGGCATAGTATAAGAGGTATAGTAAGTCAGAGAGGCACAAGACCCCCAAGAATTAGCTTGAAGGGCATAGATGGAAGCAAGGCAGAATGGCAGAAAGACCCCCAAAGTGTATCATAAGGAACAGGGTAGCTTTAATTTGATTGGTCCACAATCCTATCTACTTGCCCTCTTTTTCTACCTTGGCTCTCTCCTGGCTACTACCTCACTCAGGAATTTCTTGTTTGATCTACTACTTACCAATCTCAATACAGCATTTTTTAGTGGGCTCATAGACATGAATAGGAAACAAACAAATGAAACCAAAATTTCAAGGGGTCCATAAATGAAACAAAAATTGTCTCATTTGTTGCATTTTATCCATTTGTTCAAATGAATGTATATCCTTAGGGGCGGATCTTCAAAACTCCGCAAATAGCTTACTTTTGTTTGCGCTCCAGGCGCAAACAAAAGTAAGCTGGATTTTAGTAGATACGCGCGAAGCCGCGCGTATCTACTAAAAAACCTGGGTCGGCGCGCGCAAGTCTATCAATTTTGTATAGCCGGCGCGCGCCGAGCCGCGCGGCCTACCCCCATTCCCTCCGAGGCCGCTCCAAAATCGGAGCGGCCTCGGAGGGAATCCTCTAACACCCTCCCCTAACCTTCCCCTCCCTTCCTCTACCTAACCCACCCGCCCGGCCCTGTCTAACCCCCCCCCCTTACCTTTGTTGGGGGATTTACGCCTCCCAGAGGGAGGCGTAAATCCCCGCGCGCCAGCGGGCCTCCTCCGCGCCGGGACGCGACCTGGAGGCGGGTACGGAGGGCGCGGCCACGCCCCCAGACCGCCCAGGGCCATAGCCACGCCCCCGTACCCGCCCCCAAAACGCTGCCGACACGCCCCCAAAACGGCGCGCCGACAGGGACCGCCCCCGACACGCCCCCCTCGGAGAACCCCGGGACTTACGCGAGTCCCGGGGCTCTGCGCGCGCCGGTGGGCCTATGTAAAATAGGCGCACCGGCGAGCAGGGCTCTGAAAATCCGCCCCTTAATGCCTGAACATTTTTGCATTCACCAAGGAAGTTCTGAGTAAAGTCCCAGAGCTCAGTAGGTGAATGAATGGTCATGCCACTGAGTTGCCTCATTCAACTTGCCTTAGCTCAAAAGATGAGCAATGGCCAAATACAAGCTTTAATCATGGAAGCCTTTCACTGTAACCTTCAAACTTAAAAGTAATTACAGTGGAGGATCTGGTTGAAAATCATATTAAAAAAAACAAAACAGAAGTTGATAGCTCAAAACCAAACAAACCATTTTATTGAAAAAAATAGCATGGTCTGTAAATCAACAGAAACGACAGAATTAGTATCTTCAGGTGACCCAATTTCATTGCTGTTTTCCTCTGCCAGCATTCCTTAAATGAATTCAATTTAATAAGCTACTACACTGTGCACTGTATTTTTGTTTCCTTCTCTGCAGATCATTGAAATTGCCTTCTTGAGCAAGATGGCTGGAAAAAGGGCAGCTGTTTTCCAAAAATTTTGATCTGAGATGAAGCTAAGTGCTAAATGAAATAGGCTCCGTTCCAATTTCAGATGCAGCAAATAGCTGAAGTGGATTTTATGAGAGCTATTAACAGAAATATCACTCTGTCTTTCTGGCTTGTTGCCAAGCAATAAAGGATTTTTTGGAATTTTAAATTCTGAACCAACTGTAAATCATCTACAAGTGTCTCACACAGAGGGAACAATTACCTCAAGACCCTCTAATTCTTTTCCTTTTGCCCTTTTGTCTGCTAAAGATTAAGAGGGAAAATATTAGTTAAAAAGCTGACAGACTCTTCTTCATACCGACCAGCTTCGGTCTCCTCTCATTTTGGTTGCTTGCTGCTTATTTTAACTGTCATTTTAGCTTCTTGCCATCGCATAATGTAATTCCTTGGTAACCAAAGATAAGAGTTTGCCTGTTCTAGAAGATTTCAAAAGCACAACAAATGAAGTGGTAATTATAGGCCTTGTCACCAAAAAGTAATCACCAGACAGCATAAAAATGCAGCCTATCTGTACTATTAATTATGTTACAGAATATGCTTTTTCTAAATGATAAAATAGCATTACAGATGACCAAGGAAAGAACTTAAGCACATGAATAATTTTTAAACATTAAGTATTAAAAAAATATGAGCTTAAATGCTCCAGCTTTTTAATGATATTTGCAAAGATGTTAGGCCTTTATGACGATAATGAGCAATTTATTAAGAAAATCATAGGAGTGGTCAACTCTGGTCTTTAAGCGCCATTTTGAGTCATAGCAGGCCCGACAGCCCGACGGCATGGAGGGAGATATCGCTCGCGGGACCCCGCTGGACCACTAGGGATTTTTAGTAAGTCTTGGGGAGGGATTGGGAAGGGGGGGTGTAAGAAAGTTAAATTTAAGGATTAGGGTGGGTTTCTTTTCCCGATTCGTGTTGTTTTTTTAATTCATTTATCTGGTTCCGGGTTCGGGTTCCAGTTTCGTTTTTGGCAAAAAACGATCCGTGGGAAAACTCGTTTTCCCACGAAGCGCCCGAACCGAAACCTGACCCGAGCCAGAAA
Source organism: Rhinatrema bivittatum (assembly GCF_901001135.1). NCBI lineage: Eukaryota > Metazoa > Chordata > Amphibia > Gymnophiona > Rhinatrematidae > Rhinatrema > Rhinatrema bivittatum. The sequence goes on along the minus strand of NC_042623.1, from coordinate 218,212,832 downwards.
AATAAAGCTCATCTCTACAACATACCTGTGCAAAGGGAAGGGAACTCTCCCCAGGTGTAGCCTATCTTTTAGTACCCACTGACCCATGTTGAACCAGAACCACTGTTCACATGGAAACCTCATCCACCTCGGCCTTCAAAATTCTCGTTTGTATATCTGCTACGTCCACCAGATTTTAGAAGACTAGCGAGAGCTCACTAGATGCCAACGGAAACACCACACTCTAGGGGCGAACCCATTCTAGGGATCCCTTTCCTGCACAAAGGAAAGGGAACTCTTGCTGTGCCAGCCTGTCTTGCCTCTATCAAAACCACTGGGACCAGACTACCTCCACTCTGCCACCCTGTCTTGCCCCTATCAGGTTTCTGCCACTCTGCCTTGCTGCCTTACACCAGACAACTCACTCTACTTCTTGTGGTGTTCTTGCCACTATCATAGTTCCTCAGTATGTTGGTGCTAGTCTTTTTGCTGCTTTGTCCCTTTATCGGCGGCTTGTGGTTTTTTTCTGTCACTCTTTCTGCTTGCTATGTTCCCCCTTCATTGTGCTGTAGGATGTTGATGCCACTTGTCTTGCCACTTTGCCTGTCGTGCTGCCTTCGAAGGTTCATGCAACTGTTACTGGGGGTCTCTTTTGAAGCTGTGGTGTATTTTTGACACTCTTGCTGCTGCTTTGCACCTCTGTTAAAGCACTCTTGCCATTCCTGGTACCCCTTTGCCCCTTTACAGTGCCTTTTGCTAATCATACCACTTTGGTGCTACTTTGCTACAATCTAAGTACCTTGGAGCTCTTTCTCTTTCTGCTAATTGCTCCTGAGATGTTTCATCAGAATTGATAAGAAAATCACAATTCTGCAGCCCAAAATAGGCTGCAAATACTTCCCCCATTGACTTTAATGGGAAGCGAAAAATTAATGAAACTAATAAACGAATTGGTTTTTCCCCCTGTGAAACTAATGAAATGTATTTGGGTCCTGGAAGAACGAAAAACAAAATGAAACAAATTCTTTACTTCTGCACATCCCTAAACTATATATCTAAGATGCTTTACCATTCTTAATTGTAGACTTTTCCAATTTGTGCTTTAAAAATAAGTTTGAAGTTCAAAATGATTCCAAGATCCCTAACCTAAAAACATAAGAACATAAGAACATGCCATACTGGGTCAGACCAAGGGTCTATCAAGCCCAGCATCCTGTTTCCAACCTTGGCTAATCCAGGCCATAAGAACCTGGCAAGTACCCAAAAACTAAGTCTATTCCATGTTACTGTTGCTAGTAATTAGAGATGTGAATCGTGTGCCCGATCGTTTTAACGATCAGGTTCGGATGGTGGGAGAAAAAAATCGGATCGTTAGAGATGTGAATTGGAATCGGTTCAGATTCCAATTCACATTGTAAATTTTTTAGTGAGGCCTGAGCAGATTAAAAAAACCCACCCCGACCCTTTACAAATGACCCCTTTGCTCTCCCACCCTCCCGAACCCCCCCCCCCAAATGTTAAATTACCTGGTGGTCCAGTTGGGGGGGGGGGGGGGGGTCCCGGCGCGATCTCCCGCTCTCGGGCCATCGGCGCCATTTTGGCTACCACTGATAAAAATGGCGCCAATGGCCCGATAAAAAAAACCCACCCTGACCCTTTACAAATTACCCCTCTGCTTCTCCCACCCTCCCGACCCCCCCAAAAACCTTTTACATGTACCTGGTGGTCTAGCGGGGGGTCCGGGAGCCATACCTTCAATCATACCCTCGGTGCCGGTGCTGGAGGTTTCAAAATGGCGCCGATCGCCTTTGCCCTCACTATGTCACAGGGAGCGACCATCGCTCCCTGTGACATAGTGAGGGCAAAGGCGATCGGCGCCATTTTGAAACCTCCAGCACCGGCACAATATTTCTTTCCAGATCATTTATAAATATATTGAAAAGTAAGGGTCCCAATACAGATCCCTGAGGCAGTGCACTGCCCCTTCCAGTGAGAAAATTGTCCATTTAATCCTACTCTCTGATTCCTGTCTTTTAGCCAGTTTGTAATCCACGAAAGGACATCACCACCTATCCCATTACTTTTTACTTTTCCTAGAAGCCTCTCATGAGGAACTTTGTCAAATGCCTTCTGAAAATCCAAGTACACTACATCTACCGGTTCACCTTTATCCACATGTTTATTAACTCCTTCAAAAACGTGAATCAAATTTGTGAGGCAAGACTTGCCTTGGTTAAAGCCATGCTGACTTTGTTCCATTAAACCATGTCTTTCTATATGTTCTGTGATTTTGATATTTAGAACACTTTCCACTATTTTTCCTGGCACTGTCAGGCTAACTGGTCTCTAGTTTCCCAGATCGCCCCTGGAGCCCTTTTTAAATATTGGGGTTAAATTATCTATCCTCCAGTCTTCAGGTACAATGGATGATTTTAATGATAGGTTACACATTTTTACTAATAGGTCTGAAATTTCATTTTTCAGTTCCTTCAGACCTCTGGGGTGTATACCATCTGGTTCAGTTGATTTACTACTCGTCAGTTTGTCAATCAGGCCTCCAACATCTTCTAGGTTCACCGTGATTTGGTTCAGTCCATCTGAACCAAATCACCAACCCATGAAAACCTTCTCCGGTACTGGTACCTCCCCAACATCCTCTTCAGTAAACACTGAAGCAAAGAAATAATTTAATCTTTCCGCGATGACCTTATCTTCTCTAAGTGCTCCTTTAACCCCTCAATCATCCAACGGTCCAACCGACTCCCTCACAGGCTTTCTGCTTTGGATATATTTTTTAGGGATGTGAATCGTTTTTCAACGATTAAAATTATCATCCGATAATTTTAAAATCGTCATAAATCGTTAAAGAACGCAATACAATAGGAATTCCCCCGATTTATCGTTAAAAGAATCGTTAATCGGGTTAGTGGGCACTAATGGGAGTTAGTGCGCACTAACAATGGTTAGTGCGCACTAACAGAAAATGATACAAATTGACACTTTTCAGGTCAGTTAGGAATGAATATGTATTCCTATTGGCTGGCTGCCCTCTTATTTATTGATGTTACCAAGGTTCCCACTGAGGTGTTGTGATCTTCCTGCACACATCCCTGTATCAGGGACAGGGCACTGCGTGCAGGAAGATCACAACACTCCCGGTATCAGGGATAGGGCACTGAGTGCAGGAAGATCACAACACTCCCGGTATCAGGGATAGGGCACTGCGTGCAGGAAGATCACAACACTCCCGGTATCAGGGATACGGCACTGAGTGCAGGAAGATCACAACACCCCTGGTATCAGGGATACGGCACTGCGTGCAGGAAGATCACAACACTCCCGGTATCAGGGATAGGGCACTGAGTGCAGGAAGATCACAACACCCCCGGTATCAGGGATAGGGCACTGCATGCAGGAAGATCACAACACTCCCGGTATCAGGGATACGGCACTGCATGCAGGAAGATCACAACACTCCCGGTATCAGGGTTAGGGCACTGAGTGCAGGAAGATCACAACACTCCCGTTATCAGGGATAGGGCACTGTGTGCAGGAAGATCACAACACTCCCGGTAACAGGGATAGGGCACTGCATGCAGGAAGATCACAACACTCCCGGTATCAGGGATAGGGCACTGTGTGCAGGAAGATCACAACACTCCCGGTAACAGGGATAGGGCACTGCGTGCAGGAAGATCACAACACTCCCGGTATCAGGGTTAGGGCACTGAGTGCAGGAAGATCACAACACTCCCGTTATCAGGGATAGGGCACTGTGTGCAGGAAGATCACAACACTCCTGGTAACAGGGATAGGGCACTGCATGCAGGAAGATCACAACACTCCCGGTATCAGGGTTAGGGCACTGTGTGCAGGAAGATCACAACACTCCCAGTATCAGGGATATGGCACTGAGTGCAGGAAGATCACAACACCCCTGGTATCAGGGAAAGGGCACTGTGTGCAGGAAGATCACAACACTCCCGGTATCAGGGATACAGCACTGCATGCAGGAAGATCACAACACTCCCGGTCTCAGGGATACGGCACTGCATGCAGGAAGATCACAACACTCCCGGTATCAGGGTTAGGGCACTGAGTGCAGGAAGATCACAACACCCCTGGTATCAGGGATAGGGCACTGTGTGCAGGAAGATCACAACACTCCCGGTATCAGGGATACAGCACTGCATGCAGGAAGATCACAACACTCCCGGTATCAGAGATAGGGCACAAGTTCTAGTCACATTGACTGATCACATTACTTTTTTTGTCAAGCTACCAACCGTTTCCATTTCCCATCCTCCATATATTGTCAGTGGGAACCTTGGTAACATGAATAAATAAGAGGGCAGCCAATAGGAATACATATTCATTCCTAAACTGACCTTAACTAACCTGAAAAGTATCAAATTGTATCATTTTCTGTTAGTGCGCACTAACTTCCTTTTAGCACGCACTAACTCCCGTTAGTGCACACTAATCGGAAAATCCGATTTTTTTTACTAAAAAATCGTGCCAAACACGATTTTCTTCTCCTGCCAGACGATTTCAATCGTTAAGACAATCGGGCACACGATTCACATCCCTAATATTTTTAAATGTTTTTACTGTGAGCTTTTGCCTCTACGGCGAACTTCTTTTCAAATTGTCTCTTAGCCTGTCTTATCAATGTCTTACATTTAACTTGCCAACGCTTATGCATTATCCTATTTTATTCTGTTGGATCCTTCTTCCAATTTTTGAATGAAGATCTTTTGGCTAAAATAGCTTCTTTCACCTCCCCTTTTAACCATGCCAGTAATTGTTTTGCCTTCTTTCCACCTTTTTTAATGTGTGGAATACATCTGGACTGTGCTTCTAGGATGCTATTTTTTAACAATGACCACGTCTCTTGCACACTTTTTACCTTTGTAGCTGTTCCTTTGTTTTTTTCTAAAAAATTTTCTCATTTTATCAAAGTTTCCCCTTTGAAGGTTTAGCACGAGTACCGTGGATTTGCCCACTGTCCCCCTTCCAGTCATTAATTCAAATTTGATCATATTATGATCACTATTGCCAAACGGCCCCACCACTCTTACCTCTCTCACCAAATCCTGTGCTCCACTGAGAATTAGATCTAAAATTGCTTCCTCTTTTGTCAGTTCCTGAACCACTTGCTCCCTAAAAATGTCATTTATTCCATCCAAGAACTTTATATCTCTACATGTCCCGATGATACATTTACCCAGTCAATATTGGGGTAATTGAAATCTCCCATTATTACTGCACTACCAATTTGGTTAGCTTCCCTAATTTCTCTTAGCATTTCACTGTCAGTCTCACCATCTTGACAAGGTTGACGGTAGTATACTCCTATCACTATAGTCTTCCCTGACACACAAAGGATTTCTACCCATAAAGATTCAATTGTGCATGTATTCTCATGCAGGATGTTTATCCTGTTGGACTTTATGCCATCCCAGACACACCTCCTCCCGGGAGGTGTGTCTGGGATGGCATAAAGTCCACACCTCCTCCCGGGTGCTCCTCTCTGTCATTGCGATATAATTTGTACCCCGGTATAGCACTGTCCCATTGGTTATCCTCTTTCCACCATGTCTCTGAGATGCCAATTAAGTCTATGTCATCATTCACTGCTATACATTCTAATTCTCCCATCTTACTTCTTAGACTCCTGGCATTAGCATACAAACATTTCAAAGGTTTTTTTTTGTTTGTATTTTCATTCTGCTTTTTAATTGATAGGGATAAGTTAGAATATTTTAGCTCAGGTGAGTTTTTAGTTATAGGAACTAGGACTACTTTTCTTATTATTGGAACCTCACTGTCGGGATGCCCTAATTCTAATGCATCATTAGTATCCTTTGAAGATACCTCTCTCCGAACCATGTGCTGCTGAGCGACCTGTAACACTAATGGCATAATTTCCTCATTGGTTAAAAATTTTACTAATTACTAATTAATTTGATGCCTGTTGCTGCTGACTCAAAAGAGCTCGATTTTAGATATATTCAATACTATCAATTATGACCATCAAGAATTTTACCTTCTGTAAACACTTGGCCATCTGCAAGGTGGTTTCTTGTACTGAGCCAACCAGTGGGAAGGTTAGTTGGATGTCAATCTGTAGAAAATGTATTTATTATGTCAGAGGACTTAAACAATCCCAGGGAGGCTAAATACAAATTAATGTAGCTGAGTGGGCCAGACCTTGCAGTACTCTATTGAGCATGGGTTTTTCCTCTATTTCCATCAACATTTACCTGGAACATCTGGTCAAACAATTTTAATACCATGCTCCCTATTCCATTGCTGATAACCTAGATATCAAGATCACATGTGATCTCATGTCAAATGCAGATGAGACATCTGGAAGCATCACTATAATTGATATGCCTCTATTTATCTCTCTTAATAATATTTCTACCACTGATACAAGTAATGTTTCTGTGCCATGATTAGCTGCAATCTAATACCCTTAAAGGTAGATTTTTAAACTGGCGTGTACTCACAGTTCCCGGCGCGGGATCATAGATGCGTGATTTTATAACATGCGTGCGCTCATGTGCGCATGTTATAAAATCCTCTATCTGCATACACATGAGCGCCCAATTTTATATTGGTGTGCGCATGTGTGCCCGGGTGCCAACTTGTGTGTCCCGACCCCTAAATCCCCTTTAGCTAGCCTTTTTTTGTTTGTTTTTATACTTACCTGCTCTCCCGAGCAGTAGTAAGTTGTGCGAGCCAGCCGACTGCCAGTGCATTCTTCAGTGGGACAGCACCTAATTACACTATCCTGGCCCACCCACAGCCTGCCCACTCCCTGCCCAGAATACACCCCCAGCCCGCCCCTTTTGAATTCAGCCAGACTTTGGCATGAACCAGGAGATATGCGTGTGCCTGGAGCCCTTTAAAAATCCCTGCGGTGTGCGCACAGCCCAGTCACGCACATATCTCAGGGTTTTTACGTGCACCAGCGATTTAAAATTAGCCCATTATTATATTTAATATAAGTAGTTACTGCAAAGCAGATTTTACAATAATCTTGGACATGCTAGGAAAATTAGGTATAGGTTTATAATTACCATGCTCCCTGTTATCACCAAGAAACTCTTTAATACTAGTCTAACACTGGCTGCCTTTAAAGAATCAGGCAACAGATTTTTACTGAATGTCGCATTAAGAATGCAAAGTTACAAATGACAATTAAGGATATACCTTCAATTGCATGAATTGGTAATCTGAAATGAAATAGGGTATGTTTGTTTTGTTTCATTGATTATAAAACTAATGGACATTGCTTCTGAAAATACCAAATATTTTTGTTTACATTTATTTCCATATCCCATTCAAGTCTATGGGGCATATAAAACTGCAGGATTTTTTCCTACTCGAGGAAAGCCTGTAAAGCCACTGTTGCTACATTGACTGAAGCTGGTTGAGAAAGTACAAGTGAGGGGCAGAACCAATCAAGGTCAAGCGTTTTTTAGTAGCCTAAGAGTATTTGAATGGATTGACAATGAGTTCCTCATTTTTTGAAAATTGAAACTAAAAGCAATATGCAGAATTGATTAGTCTTTATTTTGTTTCCTAATTTCTGTTGTGGTTTTGAGGTGTTGGCTTGGATTCTTGGGTACTGCGGTGATGGCCACTCCCACGGAAGGAGCCCTGTGAGGAACCGCAGTACTAGGCTAGACTAGAGACACGCAGAGAGATTTGTCTTTTATTATACAGCTGGATGATACCAACAGAGGTGGCAGTAGTGAGTTGATCTAGTAGTAGCAGTCCAGGGACCCTCGGCAGAGGAGACCCGTCTCACAATGGTAGATGTTAGAAGCACACGGTAGTATAGGGAGTTCCAGTTGCAGGGTCCCAGTGCTGAGCTGTAGATGAGGCAGACTGATAAAGGTTAGATTGCTCACTAAATTGGTAGCTGTATAGATGTAGATCTCAACAGGCAGAAGTAGTTGGATTACAGGCACCAAGGCAGGGAGAGCAGGCCCTCGAGGAGCAAGTACCTGGTATCCCAGATAGGCATCTGAAAGAAAGCAAAGGGCCCCCAAGGAGCGGGTACCCAGGTTAGATGAAATACCCCGAAGGGCAGAGAGAGCTTCCAGCGGCAGCATGGAAGCGGCAGAGTAGCTCAGACCAGAGGCATTCCAATCCTTGCTAACTCACAGGCCGATACAGTAAAGCGCGGCTGCGGTTACCCTGTTTCTAACCCGCTTTCTACGCACAATTTGGACGCGTATGTCTAACCCGCGATTCAGTATCTGGTTTTATGCGTCCTTACCGCTTCTTGAAATCAACGCATATACCTTTACGCCCGCGGCATGTATATGATATGTTAATGATCGGATTAGCTATTCCCTCCGATACAGTAACGTGCGCCTAGATTATCGCCTTTTTAACCAGCTATTTTGCCTCGTCTTTAACCTGCAAATTTACCGCCTACCCTGACCCTGGCGTTAGTGTGGTGAACTTAGCTGCCCAGACCCAAACCAACCCAATCCACAGAAAAAAATGCTTCTCGCACAAGGGGGAAAAATTATTACAAAAAATAAAGCAAGGCGCAGGGCGAAAATCATTTCTGTATTACGCTCGGTCGTCGGGGATTGCCAGGTTGAGAAGCATCAGGCAAGCCCCAGCAGCCGGTGATCGGCGGCAGGGAGCGCAGCAAAGCACCTGTGCAGGCAGCTCTGATTTTCCGCCTCCTTCGGACGGGCAAGAGAGAGACGAAATTTCACGGGGAAACTTTCCCCCAGCCCCCGCTCACCTGCCCTGGCTGCAGCCACGCAAGCCCCCAGCAGCAGCAGCAGCAGCAGAAGGGCATCCATGGGTGCCGGTCTCAGTGCGGGCGTGCTGACAGCTCCGGAGCAGCCCCTGTCGTCTCTCCCCTCCTCCCGAGGCGCGCTCCCTGGCTCCCCTGCCTCCCGGGGGAAGCCGGTGGCGAGAGCGGCTTCAGCAGCCTGGGGCGGATTGGGCTCTCCCCATGTACCTTCGCCGGCGGGGGCTGCTGGAAGCCGCCTTGCTTGGGGAGAGCCCAATCCGCCCCAGGCTGCTGAAGCCGCTCTCGCCGCCGGCTTTCCCCGGTTGGCCATTTGACTGAGGATGATATGCAGAGGTGAAGTCAAGTGTGATGTCGAACTTCTTACACAAAGCCTTCCAGAACTTGGCTGTAAATTGGGCTCCTCTGTCTGAGACAATGTGTTTTGGCATGCTGTGTAGGCGAAAGATGTGGCTGATGAATAGTTTAGCAAGCTCCATAGCTGAAGGCAAGCCGGGGAGAGCCAGGAAGTGAGCCATCTTCGAGAAACGATCCACATTAACCCAGATGGTATTGTTACCTCCAGAAAGTGGTAAGTCTACCACAAGGTCTGTGGCAGTGTGGGTCCAGGGCTCATCTGGTACTGGTAAGGGATGAAGCAGGCCCCAAGGATGTCCGGGCAGAGGTTTCTATCTGGCGCAATTGGAACAAGAAGCTACGTACTCAAAAGTGTCTTCCTTCATGGAGGGCCATCAGTAGTACTTCTCTAGCTTCAACAGAGTTCATCGTTGACCAGGATGTCCAGCCAGTTTCGAATCGTGAGCCCATGCTAACAGTTTCTTTCTTAGATTGCAGGGTACAATGGTCTTGCCCGGAGGTACTGGATGTGTAGCTGATAAAATAACTCTCTTCGGGTCAATGATATGCTGGGGTTCATCAGTTATGTCTTCAGAGAGAAAAGAGTGAGATAGGGCATCTGCTCTGATGTTCTTAGCTCCAGGGCAGTATTTCAGCACAAAGTCAAATCTGTTGAAGAACAGGGACCATCTCGGCTGTCTGTGGTTAAGGCGCTGGGCATGATGGAGGTACTCCAGATTCTTGTGATCAGTCTAAACAGTGATCTGATGTTGTACACCTTCTAGCCAGGGGCGCCACTCCTCAAATGCCATCTCTATCATCAGTAGTTCTTTATCCCCAATGCCGTTGTTCTTCTCCACTGACAAGAAACATCAGGAGAAGAAAGAACATGGATACAAGATCTTAGAGTCACTGGTCTGGCTTAGCACGGCTCCTACACCTACGTCCAAGGCATCGACTTCCACAATGAAGGGCCATTCAGGGTCCAGATGGCGGAGGCATGGCTTACTTGAGAAGGCATCTTTTAGCTTCTGAAATGCTGTCACAGCCGCCATAGACCAATTGGTGACGTTGGCACCTTTCTTTGTCATTGCAGTATAATGGAACTGTCAGTGAAGAGTAATTTTGATGAAAGTTCTGTAGTAGTTGGTGAATCCCAGAAATTGTCTAAGAGCTTTCAAACCAGTGGGTTGTGTCCATTTTTGAATACTCTCAAGCTTCTGAGGGTCCATCTGGAAACCTTTGTTCGAAACAATGTATCCTAAGAAGGGCACACATTCCTTGTGGAATTCACATTTTGACAGCTTAGCGTATAAGCGATTCTCGCGTAGTCTCTGTAGCACTCTTGACATCTTCCAGATGGGTATTCAGGTCCTGGGAAAATATCAAGATGTCGTCTAAGTACACGACGACACATTGGTAGAGTAGATCATGCAGAATGTCATTCATCATGTTTTGGAAGAGAGCCGGGGCATTGCACAGGCCGAAGGGCATCACCAGTTATTCAAAGTGCCCATCCCTGGTATTAAAAGCCGTCTTCCATTCCTCACCAGATCAGATGCAAGCTAGATTTTCTCCTTTGAGATCAAGCTTGGCAAATATCTTGGCTCCCTGTAGTCTATCGAATAGCTCCAAGATGAGTGGTAAGGGATAGCGATCCTTTACAGTGATCTCCTTTAGACCTCTGTAGTCAATACATGGACGTAATGTTCAAGAGGCCAAGAGTCCCAGAAGACCACTTCAGGGAGAGACTCGAGTCAAGTCTATACCAGGCCTATTCCCTCAGGTCCTGTTGCTGGTGAAGAAGAACCAATGCAGTTAGGCCACAGTCATTTAACTTCTAAAGAGAGAAGAACACAAAAGAGGTTGGGACTATGCATGTATTGAGGACAAGCTGGTCATGCTGTACAAACATGCCCTATCTGTCCGGGAAACTGGCAGACCTAAGTCCTGTGGGAGGACTCATCTTAGGTCTAACTGCACCCTCTACTCCACTCTCTCTTCCTGTATCCTTAATCTACAGACCTGTAGAATATCAGACCCTTGCCTTAGTGGATTCTGGGGCAGGTGGAAATTTTGAAACGTATAGTGGAACATTTGCGGATCCCCATGACTACCATGACTTCTCCACTACTTTTGTCTTCTATCCATGGGGAGCCCTTACCGGGTGAAGTAACCCTGCTCACAGAACCAGTGAGCTTACGTATCGGTGCTCTTCATACAGAGACTATTTCCTTCTTTGTGCTAGAGAAGGCCATGCACCCCTTAGTACTTGGGCTACCGTGACTGCAGAAATATATGCCACAATTCAACTGGGCTACTTTGGAGCTTTCACATTGGGGTCCAGATTGCCATGGCAAATGCCTGATGGAAATTTCTTCAATACCCTGCATGCCAACTACCCCATTGCTGCCTGGGTTTCCGCCACAATATGCATCTTTTCAAGATGTATTTTCCAAAGAAGCTGATGATGTATGTATGTATTTATTTATTTATTTAACATTTTTTATATACCGATAGCCGTTTGCACATCGTATCGGTGTACATTTAACTCAGAACTAGTAGGCGATGCCTTTACATGGAACAGAAACTGAAAATAAACAGTAAAGTATAGTAACAGATATTACAATGGACAAGTTAAACAATATTAATAAAAGTAATGTACAGTATATTTACAATAGCGACAATAGCCATATGTACAATAGCGTACATATGGCATATTGTACATATGCCTCCACACAGATCATATGACAGCACCATCAATTTGAAGCCTAACATAGAACCACCCAAAGGAAGGGTTTACCCTCTCTCCGTAGTAGAAAATAAAGCGATGTCAGAGTACATTCAGGAGAATATTCAAAAAGGCTTCAGAAGACCCTCCAAGTTCTTCGTGGGGAAGAAGGACGGAACATTACGTCCATGCATTGACTACAGAGGTCTAAACGAGATCACTGTAAAGGATCGCTATCCCTTACCACTCACGTCGGAGCTATTAGATAGACTACAGAGAGCCAAGATATTCTCCAAGCTTGATCTCAAAGGAGCCTGTAATCTAGTTCGCATCTGCTATGGCGATGAATGGAAGACGGCTTTTAATACCAGGGATGGGCACTTTGAATACCTGGTGATGCCCTTCGGCCTGTGCAACACCCCGGCTGTCTTTCAAAACATGATTAACGACATTTTGCGTGATCTACTCTATCAATGTGTCATTGTGTACTTAGAGGACATCTTGATATTTTCATAGGACCTGAATACCAATCTGGAAGATGTCAAATGAGTGCTGCAGAGAATTCGCGAGAATCGCTTATATGCCAAGGTGTCGAAATGCGAATTCCACAAGGAATCTGTGCCCTTTTTAGGATATATTGTTTCAAACAAAGGTTTCCAGATGGACCCTCTGAAGCTTGAGAGTATTCAAAAATGGACACAACCCACTAGTTTGAAAGCTCTTAGATGATTTCTGGGATTCACCAACTACTACAGAACCTTCATCAAGAATTACTCTTCACTGACAGTTCCATTAACTGCAATGACGAAGAAAGGTGCCAACGTAGCCAATTGGTCTACAGAGGCGGTGACAGCATTTCAGAAGCTAAAATACGCCTTCTTAAGTAAGCCATGCCTCCGCCATCTGGACCCTGAACGGCCCTTCATTGTGGAAGTCGATGCCTCGGACGTAGGCGTAGGAGCCGTGCTAAGCCAGACCAGTGACTCTAAGATCTTGTATCCATGTTCTTTCCCATGTTGGCGCTTCTAGAATCGAGATCCTCTGTGGAATTCTTGAAGAGCTTCAGGATCTGTATTAAATGCTTCATCACTACCCAGTCATGATGCCCCAGGGGGCAATCCATATTATCTCTATTTCCAGAGACAGATCATAAATGGGTGACTGCTGCCCCACTAATGTCTGCAGTATCATATAGATGGATTTCTAGCAGTTGCTAATATCTTGAATCAGATGCTTATGGGGTATCCCAAATTCTTCCTGCTTCTCATGGAGAAACAGCCCTCTTTATATTTCAATAGAAAAGCCCCAGTATTTTCCTGCACCTCTCTACTAAGTACTTTATGATTGGATTATTGTGGATCTTGGGCCCCCATTTTCAGGGCATCCCTTACTGCCAGGTTCAGCAAGTGCACAAAGTAATGGATTTCCTGAAAGCCTCCATCTTTCATTGCCCTTATCATATTTTTCCCACTGTGTCACTGTGTGTCACAAAGAAACCTACATAAAGACTCCTGCATCTCCGATCTAGCTGCCAACCCTCCAGCATCTTTCTTACAGCTGATAGAATATTGCATGAGGTATAGCTATAATCCATCATCTGGGTATGCAGTAGGGATGTGCATTCGTTTAGAACGAATTAGGCAATTTCAACGAAATTGCCTAATTCGTCCTGGTTCGGGAGACCCAAATCCCAAAACAGAGTCTTCCCAAAATTTGGGAAAAAATTAGTTTTTGGGTTAGCATGGGGAGGAGGGGCACATTTATTAAAAAAAAAAAAAACAAAACAAACCCAACCCTTCAAATTTACTTAATTACAATGCCCCCCACCATTCCGATCCCCCCCCCCAAGACTTACTGAAAGCCCTGGTAGTCCAGTGGAGGTCCTGGGAGCGATCTTCTGCTTTCGGGCCGTCGGGCCTGCCAGGAATCAAAATGGCGCCGGTAGCCCTTTGCCCTTACCATGTGACAGGGGCTACCGGTACCATTTGTCAGCCCCTGTCACATGGTAGGAGCAATGGACAGGTGGCGCCATCTTAGAAAATGGCGCGGGCCATCCATTGCTCTTTCCATGTGACAGGGGCTGACCAATGGCACCTGTAGCCCCTGCCATATGGTAAGGACAAAGCGCCACCGGTGCCATTTTGATTAGAGGCAGCTGATGGTCCGCGAGGGAGAGATCGCTCCCGGGACCCCACTGGACCAGCAGGGCTTTTAGTAAGTCTTGGGGGGGGGGGGGGGGGGGGTTGTACTTAAGTAAATTTGAAGGGTTGGGGCGGGAGGGGGGGGGGGGTTTCGGTCTGTTTCTGAAAGCAAAACGAAAAAAGTTTCCAGGTTCAGGGAGTGAACCAAAATTGTCCACCCCGAACCGAAAAAAAATTTTTTTTTCACATCCCTAGTATGCAGCACAACCCACCTGCATCTGATACTCAGCCCTTGTTAGAGCTGCTGCTGTCTGCTCCTATTTCAGTTATGTCCCTCCAGTGTGCCGTCAGCATTCCTGCTGGTCCAGATCACTGAAGTGCACACTACTCCCCCTGTGCCTTAGCCAGCTTTGCCTGTATATGACTATGCCACTGGCTGTACAGGGTGTTGATAACTGCCTACCAAATATATTTCTTAAGGGCACTTTGTAACTAGATGCTAACCCATGAATCAGACACAAAGTCCATGTTCTCCACTACCTGAGGGGCTGGTCATCCAGTGCAATCATCTGATGTATCTCATTACTACTTTTGATACTACTTGCCTCTTGCCATAGGACAGTGATATGGAACACTACCTCATTTCTTCTATGGTGGGTTTCCAATGCAGACACATGGTAGGAGGCTGTTGGCCTGCAATCTGATTGGTAGAAGGAGCCATGGGATCAGCTTGGGGAAAAGTCTTTTCCTTTTCAACTTTTTCTCTGGATTTTACTTTGAGTGGCAGAGGGGGATCCACAGACTAGTACTTCTACCCTCTCCTGATGCCAATACTAATGATTGCTGCTTCTGTAAGTGATGTTGCATCCCAGCATTTGTCAGATATCCCAGTATCTTCCTTCAACTGATGGCCTTATTGCAGTGAATATACTGAGTAAAACACAGTTCCTCTAATGTGATTCCAGGCCAAGGATGTCTTATGCTATCTTTTCTCTGCATCCTTGGAAGCTTCTGCTAGAATTACAGTTGAGGTTGAAGGTGGACCATGAGGAAAAAGGCCAGAGGTATCACTCATGCTTTCTACCTGGACTTCCTGCTCTTCCTGGGTTTGATTTCAACACAGTATCATCTATCTCCCCCATTACTTCACTGGAGGCTAAAATGCTGCTGACTAAACCTTCCAAATTTTCTTCAACTACTAGCTCTACAATTTCTGATTCAGTGAATCCCATACAAGATTACTCCTCAGAATCAGATGTTGAAAACAGTGCCTCCATTGCTTCAGAACCAATAAGCAAGAGAAGTGTACTGCTGGTTTTGGGTGTAAAACTTCCACTGCCCCTGTCCATGCTCCTGCCCTGCTAATGCCAGCCTCAAATGGCTCTTCCAAATGTTGCTCCTGCTCCAAAACAAGAAGGAGAAGAACAGGCAGAAGCAGCAAAAGATCTCCAGATTTCAATTTCTTCTGGCTTGAGCTGGCTTTTAATTCTGGCATTCTGTAGATTAAAAAAAAGGTCTCTGTTTAGGGGCAGGTCTACCTTTTTTCTTGCTGTTACCATAAGCTGAGCTGGCTCTGCAGTTAATCTGCTGCTCCTGCCATTTACTCCTCTGCCCTTTCCTTGCAGTGGCATGATGGAATTTGAAAAGTCGACTGGGGGGTTAGATATTACAAAATATTTTACTAATACTGTACCACTACTCACAGTACCACTCTAGTGTGTGGCAAAATGTCTGTCACACACAGACAAGTATGCAGTGTATGTGTGTGCATTACTAATTGACTTGTTTTGTGCATACAAAAAACTGTTAGAAACAGAACCAAGAAGGCTGGCACACTGGCAATGCTCTTCTCCTCAGCTGTCTACTAACCTCACTGCTCTTTGTTAGATCAGATGGAGACAAAATAATCACTGCACTGCTTCAATCTCCATGCCACTCCTATCTTACCACAAATGTTCACAGAAAGCAGTGCCACTGCTTCTGTCTTCTATCACAGTGAGTGAGAGAGAGACTAGATCATTCACTACAGTAAAGAAGATCAGAAAAAGTAATTTACCTGTGTCAAAGCATACTTTTAAAAAGCTTTATTTCCATTCTAAGAGAGCTTCTGAATGCACAGCTCTTCTCTGCAAACTACCAGAGAACAATTAAACAATTAGAGAGCTTCTTGCGCACACTCAGATCTTTCAGTAGGAGGACATCAGCATCACTTGATCCAGATAGCATCTATAGGCTGGTTAATAAGATGCTTCACCGTGATTTGTTCTCCATCTGGTCTTCTTGCCAACCAGCAAGTTGGGCTCCTTGATGTGCCATCAGCTAAACAAGCAGCACTTGCCTTCTGGAACTCTTTGTCAGAAGAGCTATGATTATCACATTGTAAAAAGTCATTTATAGTGTCATGAAAGACCTTTCTTTTCCAACAGGCTTACTATCCTTCTAAGACTGCAGGTCATATCTGTATATCTTGTCATTGATGAATTATGTATTCTGGATTTACATTTATTTGTTCCTATTTTCTGTGTGTTAAAAGTATAAATCGCCTAATCCTTTGGGGCGGATTTTAAAAGCCCTGCTCGCGTAAATCCGCCCGGATTTACGCGAGCAGGGCCTTGCGCGCCGGTGCGCCTATGTTCCATAGGCCTACCGGCGCGCACAGAGCCCCGGGACTCGGGTAAGTCCCGGGGTTTTTCAAGGGGGCATGTCGGGGGCGTGTCGGATCGGCGCAGCGTTTTGGGGGCGGGACGCGGCGTTTCGGGGGCGGGCCCGGGGTCATGGTTTCGGCCCAGGGCGGTCCGAGGGCATGGCCGCACCCTCCGGAACCGCCCCCAGGTTGCGTCTCGGCGCACTTTCTTAAAATCTACCCCTTTGTGTATAGGTGATATATAAATCTAAATAAACATAAACATAAACTTGTAATGCCTTGGCTCCCAGGAAGCTGTTATGTCACACAGGCAAGAATTGGTTGTTATAGTTACCAGTTGTGTGTTTTCTCAGCACAAGCATAGACTTGAATGGGAAATATAAATGAATGAGGCAAAATTTTTCATTTAAATCCATGGGCACCCATCATTTATTTTGAGATCCACAAATGAAACAAAAATGGACTAATTTGTTGCATTTTATCCATTTGTTTCAAATAAGTGCACATCCCTCGAAAATATATAAGGATATCCCTTCCTAGTAAACCTGATGTGGGTTTATTGCTAGATTTTCTTTTTTGACTTTTTCAAAAGTATATTGCTTCTAATTGGAACATTAAATATCTTCCCTTGATAAAGCATTGGGTTAATGAGCTGCTTAGGACAGTTGCAATGCTATAAAAACACATATGTATTCTGAGAAATAAGAATAATAATTTCTACAATATTTGGAAGAGCAATCCTTAAGATATTGATTAACTGTTGGCAAGAGATTTGAGAATATGCAATGGTCTATTGGACAATATGAATGACAATTATAGTATGTAGCTTTTGATAATTAAAGCACCACTTGAGGATCTTAATGTGATTTATTATAACAATGTTTTATTTATGATTGTTTGATAGATAATTGAGTATTGCAATCTCAAGCTTGGCTGACCCTGGTGAATTCTCAGTATGAAGAGTTACATTAATTATACATCTGTTATGGTGCTTATATTTGTTTATTTGATCTGAGTGAAATATGATTTGTAGAATATCAAACTGAAAAATAATTTTCAATAAATATGGAAAAGTGAACTTGGATGACTTGAGTAGACTAAGAGTCCAATTCACTAAAGCTGTACAGATCCCTGCATGTTTTAATGCTTGATTCATTAAATATGCACATGACTGTGTGGATGTGAAAACAAAACTGTGTGGTGGGGTTTAAATGCTCACAGAAACTTGTCAATGCTGCAACTTAAACCACATGCACAGCTTTGTGATCATGCGTGCAACAACACATTCTGTTTCCTGGCAGGAACTTATAAAAGGCTGCCTTGCCCCTTCCCTCGAAGATAGTATTGAGATGAGGGAGGAGGAAGAGGAGGAGGACTTTGCTGGACAAAGGTTAGAGGAAAGAATTTGGAAGTAGTTCTTTGGTCTCTTCAATTTCTTTTGAGTATGGTGTCTTGTTTATACCTAGTTACTCTTCTCATACCTTTCTGTTATCTTCTTGTGTTACCTGAATAAGTGTCTGTGTGCTGTATGAGTCTTTGTCCCTATCTAGTCATTGTTATGCAGTTTGAATGACAGTAAATAGTGTATGTTAGTACAACTCAAATGGAGCCTGTGAGTAGCTGAGTGTATGTGGTTCAGAATGGGCATGCAAGGAGTACTAGAGGAATGAGAATGGGCCGGCCAATGGCACTGATACCCACTTTCACATGGTAAGGGCAAAGGGCCATCAGTACCATTTTGATTAGTGGCAGCAGACGGCCTGAGAGGGGGATATCACTCCTGGAATCCCCGCTGGACCACCATGGACTTTAGGCAAGTTTTGGGGGGGTTGGGAGGGTGGGGGATTGTAAATAATTAGATCTGAAGGGTTGGGGTGGGTTTGGGGTTTTTTTCCTGTGTGCCCTTTTCCCCCCCAAAAAAAAAAACGATAAGAAAACCACACAAAATTTCGTGGGGTTTTCCTATCATTTTCGGGGACCCCCCAGATACATGACAAATTAGGAAATATCGTACGATATTTTAATTCGTAAAAAAACCGATGCACATCCCTAGAATGTATAAACTGAAACATGTTGAAAAGAACTGAATGTTGAGCGCCCTGTCCGTGCTTGTCCCGTGCACGGGCCTGCTTACCTTCCCAACTCTGCAGGTCCTGGGTCAGCCTCTCCCACGGCCGCAGCAAGCTCCTCAAGGCCTCGGCATCCTGCGACGGCAGTCGCTGGGCCTTCCTCAGTTCACCAGGCCTCACAGTGGGGCTCGGCATCCTCCGTGGAATTGGCCCCGCCCCTAGGTGTACGCATGTGGATAGCGCGGTCCCTTATAGGGCCAGGGGTGGGTCCTAACTCCGTGGCATGCCCTGATTGAGCACAGTATATCAGGAAGTTCCTGCCTTCACTTCCTTGCCTTGGCAATCGGGTAGACACCATGTGTGTACTAGTTTGCCTCAGTGTCTCATCACTTGTTCCAGTCTTGTTCCAGCCTTTTTCCAGGGTCCTCCTGTTCCAGCATCCTTCTGTTCCAGTTACTTCCTGTCACAGCGTCCTTCTGTTCCAGCTTCTGACTGTTCCCACGTTCCCTCAGGAAGTACCTCTTGGACTGACTCTCTGGTACTGACCTCTGCCTGTTCTTGACTACACTGATCGCAGCCCAGATTCTGACCCTCACCTGCCTCCTTGACCACATCTGATCTCTGGAACTTGACCCCTGCTTTGACTGACCACGTCTCCTTGAGCCTGGCCCTACTCCTAGCCTTATCACAGACACTGTTCTGGTCTTCCTTGCTTCCTCAAGTCTCCAGTTCTGACATCGACCACGCACCCTTGATCCGAGTACACGGTGGAATTCAGGACCCTGGCTACTGAGCTCAGTTGGCAAGAGGTGTGTCTGCAAGCCATCTTCCTAGATGGTCTCTCCAGTACTCTCAAAGATGAACTCGCCATCCGTGAGACTCCCACATCTCTAGAGGACCTGATCTCCCTCTCTGGAAGGATCAATCATCGACTCCAGCAAAAGTGCCTAGAAGTAAAGGCCTCTCGATTTCCTACTCCACGCCCAATGCGTGCCGTAAGCTCTCCCTCTAAGGCTTCATCGGCACCACCACTTCCTGCTGAGGAACCTATGCAGGTTAACCATGGGCGACTGTCTCTGACCGAGCATCTTCTTCGGAGGAAGGAGGTCTTTGCCTTTACTGTGGTGCTTCTGGACATCTTTGGCAGTCTTGCCTGGTCTGACTGGGAAACTGCGACGCCTGAGCCCGGAGGGGTTCCCAAGCTTGGGAGCTACTGTCACCGGCCCCCCAATTTCTACTTCCAATCTCGCTTAGTATCGAGCCTCGCTCCTTCACCACCACTGCCCTTGTTAATACAGGGGCAAGTGGCAGCTTCATTATGGATGACATCGTCAAGCTTCTGAATATTCCTCTACAACTCCTAGAGGTTGCCCTTCACATTTCATCCATCCAAGGGGAATACCTTCCCGGACTCATCACTCACCATACGGTGGCCGTCCACCTCACTGTGGGCACTCTCCATGAAGAGGAGATGTCTTTCTATATACTTAAGCGTTCTACACATCCAGTCGTCCTAGGGCTGCCCTGGCTCCAGATCCAGATCCATGGACCTCAATTCAATTGGCATTCATTGCAGTTGGTGCAATGGGGCCTGCAATGCCAGAAGACCTATCTACAACAAGTATCTCCAACGGTAACAGTTCTAAAGACCACAACTCTTACTGGGCTGGCAGCCCAGTACTCTGAATTCGAGGATGTCTTTTCTAAGCAAAAGGCTGACACACTACCTCCACTTCGCAAACTGAATTGCCTTATAGAACCTCTGCCAGGAACAATGCCTACCAAGGGCAGAACCTACCCATTGTCTCATCTAGAAACCCTAGCCATGTCAGAGTATATTAAAGAAAACCTGGAAAAAGTGTTCATCAGACCCTCCGACTCTCCCGCCGGAGCAGGGTTTTTCTTCGTCAAAAAAAAGGATGGAGGGTTTTGCCCTTGTATTGACTACAGAGAGCTTATCACCATAACCCGTAAGGACAGATACCCGTTGCCCCTCATTAGCGAACTGTTGACCGCCTCCAAGGGGCTTGCATGTTTATCAAGTTGGACCTGAGGGGTGTGTACAATCTTATATGTATCCAACTGGAAGATATTTGGAAGACCGCATTCAATACTAGGGATGGTCACTACGAGTACCTCGTGATGCACTTTGGCTTATGTAATGCCCCAGCTGTCTTTCCACGTCTCATGAACGAGATCCTCCGAGATATGCTGTACTCTTTTGTAGTCGTATACATGGATGACATCCTGATATTTTCTAAGGATCTGGAATCACATCGAGATCACGTCAAGACCGTACTTCAACACCTCAGAGAGAATCATCTCTATGCCAAATTGGAGAAATGCACCTTTGAACTAAACCGCTTACCCTTCCTAGGGTATAGCATCTCCGATCGAAGATTTTCTATGGATCCAGAGAAGCTTCAAGGCATTTGAGACTGGCCCCAGCCAGTTGGCCTCCACACATTGTAACGCTTCCTTGGTTTCACGAAGTATTATAGAAGCTTTTTTGCTAATTACTCTACTCTGGCCGCCCCGCTCACTGCCATGACAAAGAAAGGAGCTAACACCCGTGTTTGGACTCCCAAAGCTCAAGCTGCCTTCCAAACACTAAAAGAAGCCTTCTGTTCCGGCCCATGACTGAAACACCCAGATCCTAGATGCCCCTTCGCCGTAGAAGTCGACACATCCGCTATTGTTGCTGGGGCGGTCTTGAGCCAATTTGCTCCCAAGGGTACATTAGTACCGAGTTCATTCTATTCACACAAGTTCTCACCGACTCAACAGAATTACACAGTCGGGGATCGGGAACTCCTTGCGGTCAAGCTGGCTCTCCAAGAGTGGCACAACACAAATTTACTATCTTCACTGACCACAAAAACCTTGAGCATCTGAAGGAGGCCCAATTCCTGAACCCGAGACAAGCCCGATGGGTGCTGTTCTTCGAAAGATTCCAGTTTGATTTGTGCTATCACCCGGGTTCTAAGAATCTCCGTGCAGATGCGCTCTCCAGATCATTCGAGCCAGAAGATGTCCCAAGACATATCATTGACCCTGCCTGTGTAACCCTTGCAGCAACTACCACGGCCCATGCCAGGAAAACCGTCGTTCCACAGAGGTTATGTGAATGGGTTTTTAAGTGGGCCCACAATTCTAAGCTAGCAGGCCATCCGGGCCGCACAAGGACCCTCAAGATGCTGCAGAGACATTATCGGTGGCCCAATATAGTTCAAGATTCCCGCAACTATGTTGACTCGTGCCCCAGCTCTTCCCAACAAAAGCCTCCAAAAGGGCAACCATAGGGCCTTCTCCAACCGCTTCCAGCTCCCACTGAACCTTGGTCAAGCATATTGACGGATTTCATCAGAGATCTGCCATCATCACAGAATAATACAGTGATTTGGGTCATCATTGACTGTTTTTCCAAAATGGGTCACTTTATTTCCCTGCATGGCCTTCCATCAGCTCCAGAGCTGGCCAAGTTGTTCCTCAAGCACGTCTTTCATCTTCATGGCCTTCCTAAAGATATCATATTGGACCGAGGACCACAATTCACTGCAAGGTACTGGCGCTCCTTGTGTAAAAAGTTCAATATAACCTTGAATTTCACATCAGCCTACCATCCCCAGGCCAATGGCCAAGCGGAAAGAACCAACTGGACCCTAAAGACCTCCCTTCGCTCATATGTGAATGATCAGCAGGACAACTGGTCCAATCTACTGCCTTGGGCAGAGTTGTCACATAATACCCACATCACCGCTTCAAATGATGTATCACCGTTCTCCATGGTATTTGGCCGACAGCCACGTTTACCACTACCAGTACCTCTCGCCGTCCCATCGCCAGGCGCCCAGGTTACGGCTCACACCATTCGACAGGTGTGGAATCAAGTCAAGGAATGCCTCAACCAAGCTGCTGAATGTTCCAAACGTACTTCCGATGCCCACAGATGTCCCGCCCACTCTTCCATCCTGGCTAGAAGGTGTGGCTAAGCACCCGGCATATAAGGTTATGACTTCCCTCATATCGCCTGGCACCAAAATATTTGGCCCATTTCCAGTCCTTCGAATAGTGGGTGCTGTTTCATACTAGCTACAATTACCTCATGTGATGGGCATCCATAACACGTTCCATGTCTCCTTGTTAAATCTACTCATGCTCTCCTGGCCTTCCTGCAGAGATACTCCACCGCGACAGGTCTCTACAGAATCCGACAACACCCTCCAGGTAAGAGAGGTCCTCGACATCCGTCGGCATCGAGGCCGCTGGGAATACCTTTTTGCCTGGGAAGGGTATGGGGCCGAAGAAAACTCCTGGGAACCCTTGCACAACATCCTAGATAAGGAACTCCTCAGGGCCTTCCACAGGGCTCATCCTGAGAAATCTCAGCCGCGTAGGGGGAGGCCTAGAAAGGGAATACTGTTGTGCGCCCTGTCTGCGCTTGGCCTGTGCACGGGCCTGCTTACCTTTCCAACTCCTCTGCAGATCCCGAGTTAGTGTCTCCCACGGCCGCAGCTAGCTCCTCAAGGCCTCAGCATCCCGCGGCGATGGTCGCTGGGCCTTCCTCAGCATACCAGGCCTCACAGTGGGGCTCGGCATCCTCAGTGCCATCAGCCCGGCCCCTAGGCACGCATGCGCGGACCACCTGGTCTCTTATAGGGCCAGGTGCAGGTCCTAGTTCCACAGCACGCCCTGATTGAGCACAGTATATCAGGAAGTTTCTGCCTTCACTTCTTTGCCTTGGCAATTGGGTCGACACCGTGTGTGTACTAGTTTACCTCAGTGTCTCATCACTTGTTTCAGTCTTGTTCCAGTACCCTCCTGTTCCAGTGTCCTTCTATGCAGCGTCTGTCTGTTCCTGCATTTGGACTGACTCTCTGGTACTGACCTCTGTCTGTTCTTGACTACGCCGATCACTGCCCAGATTCTGACCCTCACCTGCCTCCTTGACCATGCCTGATGTCTGGAACCTGACCCCTGCTTTGGCTGACCACTCTCAGACTGACCTTTGGAGCTTGACCCCTGCTTTGACTGACTACTCTCGGATTGACCTTTGGAACTTGACCCCTGCTTTGGCTGACTACTCTTGGACTGACCTCTGGAACGTGACCCCTGCTATTACTGACCACGTCTCCTTGAGCTTGGCCCTACTTCTTGCCTTGTCATTACATACACTGTTCTGGCCTTCCTTGCTTCCTCAATTCTCCAGTTCTGACATTGACCGCACACCCTTGATCCTGGTGGGCACACCTCTATACTTCCTGCCGGGAGACCCTGCGAGGCCCACCTAAGTACAAGTGGCCTGGGTCCCCAAGGGCTCCACCCTGGGGGACCTCGGGCTTCCAGTGGTAAAGCTCCAGCTAGCCTCTGTCTCCTCCTGTGCTCCGCCTCCTGGTGGCAGTTGCTTCCTGGGTCCAACCAGGAAGCCCCTCCTCACTGTCTCAGGACAAGGGTCCACCTCCAGGTGGAACACTGAACTGGAACCCACAACAAGCCAGCATCTATAAGCATAGCAGCAATGGAAAAACAAAAACCATTACCATTCTTCATAAAACATAAAATTATAAAATCAAGAAATATAAAACATTAATCATAATAGTTAAATCATAGTCATAAAATTAATAAATATTTTAAACCAGTTAACAAATAGAATATCAAAAATTTCCCAAACACCAATAAAATATTTCAAAACATCTGTTGAATAAAAAAAACCAATTAAAATATGTTCGAATATTTCCCCCCAAAATTCAATAAAATATTTAAAAACAGTAGAAACATCAAATTACACCCAATAATTAAAAATGATTAAAAAAATCTCCTGCTCACTGGTGGATGGCCTTACAGCTCAGTCCTCTCCCAAAAATTCTCAGCATCTACATGCATCCTATCTGTGACCTCAACCAGTCCTTCAATATCAAGTGCTACCTATTTGCGGATGACATCCAACTCTGCATCAAAATGGGATCTGACCAAACTTCATCCATTACCAATTTTAATAACTGTGTTAGTGGTAGCCCAATGGCTTAGTAAACACAAATTCAACTTTAACCCATCTAAACTGGAACTCTTCTGGCTCAGTCACCAAGGTCACTCCCTAAAATTGTTTCCCTCATTAGCAGGTACTGCCTTACATCCTAAGGATTCAGCACAAAGTCTTGAGTTTCAACAACCAAAATCTCACAATGGAATGCCAAATTTCAAAAGTAGTAAGGCCCTTCTTCATGTATCTGTGTCAAATTTGCCATCTACATAATTTTCTTCATAAACACAATCTTGCTATTGTAATCCATGCATTAATCTCCAGCAGAATTGAGTACTGTAATTCCTTATACAATGGTATCTCATACAAAGTACTGCTGTGAAGATTTTGGTAGGTGCAAAAGCAACAGATCATATCAAGTCTATTCTACATGACCTTCAGTGGCTCCCAGTAGAAAGCAGGATAAAATTTAACACACTTTGCTTTGTCTACAAATGCATGAATAAACAGGCCCTTGAATACCTCTTTCATGTTCTCTCCCCTTACATGCCATCAAGAGAACTCTGGCCAACCAAAATGGCTCTTCTTTCCTTTCCTCTCCTTCCCTCACCACTACCAGATAGTCCTGCATGAGACTCTGCGCTTTCAGCTATTACACATAAACAATTTGGAACAAAGTACCACTAACTCTGCGTCTAGAGCCATGCTACCTTAAGTTCAGGAAAAAAGCTAAGGTATGGCTTTTCAGCCAGGCCTTCTCCTAAGATCTTAGACGCAACTTAAGACTCAACAGAGTCCCCCTTTCTCGGCCACCCTCCTGACTGGCTCAACCTCAGCCCTTGCTCCCGCAATCAGCGACTGACCCATCAGGGTCCGGAGTAGGCCGCAACGCACCGCCATCGACCTCGTGAAGCCACTCCTCCTACCTGCTTCGGACGGCCCCTCGAGTGACATCATCCAAAGGAGCCCTTAAAGTAAGACCTGCTCCAAGGCGTCACTCCTTTCTCAGCCGCCCTCCCGACCGGCTCGACCTTGTCCGTTGCTCCTGCGATCAGCGACTGACCCATCGGGATCCGGAGTAGGCTGCAACGCATCGCCATCGACCTCGTGAAGCCGTGCCTCTTACCTGCTTTGGATGGCCCCTCGAGTGACATCATCTGGAGGAGCCCTTAGAGTAAGGCCTGCTCCAAGGCATCTTGCAAACAAGGAGCAGGCCCCTTGGCGTGCCCCTGAACGACGCACCAAATTTCACCAATTTCACTAGTCGCTATTAGTCTTTCCCACCCCATTTCCCCCTCCCACCCCCTACCTTTGCTCTTATCCCCTTCCCCCTCCCTAAACTTTTCTAAGCTCATCATACTTTTTCACCTACTCCTATTTACCCTTAAATTATGTCTAGACATCCCATCCCTACTCTCAGATACTACTCCCACCAACCCAGCTACCATTCACTCACCCATCCCAGCCATCTCACTAGACAATTACTTCCAATCATGCTTAGTCTTCTCACTCAATTTCTTGGCCTCACGGCCCTCACCCTAATGCTGTTCAATGCACAATCGATAACCAAAAAAAATCACCATTCTCCGTGATGAAAACCCATTCCCCATGATGAAAACCCAGATATATGTGCTATCACGGAGTCTTGGCTTAAAGACACAGACACAGTCTCTCAACCAACTCCCTAATAATACCTATAATATTTTCTCTATCCCCAGACCCAAAAAAAATGGTGGAAGGCTCCTGCTAGCAGCTAAAAAAGAACTGAAACTCACTTCACACACTGTTTATACAGCCCCTAAATTTGAAATGGGGCTTTTGAAATCGCCACAGCTATAAGTTTGCCTTGCCTATATACCTCCTGGTCTCCTTGACAAAAACCCCTCACCCCTCATAGAATTCATTGTACAAAATATAAATATAGACATACCTGCCATCATTTTGGGTGATTTCAATGTACATGTTGATGCTATACCGCCCTCTCCCTCTTGCGAAACCATTCTATCATCCCTCAAGGCTATGGGCTTCAAACAAATCCTAACAAACCCCAGGCACAAAGCTGGGCACACCCTTGACCTCATATATTATAGGGGTGTGCATTCGGATTGACCGCATTAGTAAAACGCTACTCATATTTTTTTTTCAACTTAAAAAATTGATTCGACATAAACGATCGGATTTCCCACATATCCAACATAGATATGTTGGATATGTGGGAAATCGCGATTGTTGAGCCAAAATAAAAATATAAACCCCCTCACCCCCGACTTACCACAACTCCCTGGTGATGGAGCGAGGAGTGAGGACGCCATTTCTGCAATCCTTGGCGAGAAAATTGATTCGACATAAACGATCGGATTTCCCACATATCCAACATAGATATGTTTGGCCAGCTTGGGGGGGCCTCCTGACCCCCCCAAGCTGGCCAAAAGTTCTTTTTGGGCCGAACGAGCCGTCCGGCGCGAACTCGCCGGGAATCACGTGACGCCGGCGTCACTCGACATGCCGCCGACGTCACATGCTTCTCGCCAAGGATTGCAGAAATGATGTCCTCACTCCTCGCTCGATCACCAGGGAGTTGTGGTAAGTCTGGGGGGGGGGATTAAGGAGGGTGAGGGGGTTTAAATTTTTTTTTTGCACATATGTACATATACCCAACTCATTGGATTTTTTTTATGTCCATATTGGCCGCAAGTGGGACCCCCTTTCGGACATAAGAAATATGAACATAAAATTTTGCTCTGCACATCCCTGATATATTATTCATTAACAATGCTATCTCCCCAGACGCCCCCACTTACACACCCATTCCATGGTCTGATCACCACCTTATATGAACAACACTCTCTCTGCACTTTAAAACCATACAAACACATGCAAGAATCAATACCATACACTTTCGTAAAACCTGCTCCATAGACGACCTCACTGCCACACTTAACAATGACCTACACAAATTAGATCTGTCGGATACTGACACTGCCATCTCATCTTGGAATTCCCTCACCAATAATATCGCTAATCAAATCTGTCCCGTAATTAAAAAAAATAAATAAACCACTAGCACCTCCAAAAAACCCTGGTACACCCCCGAATTAAAAATCATGAAGCATACTCTCAGAAAATTAGAAAAGATCTGGTGCAAAGACCCTTCACCCACCCATCTAGCTAGATACAAATGCTCCCTTCACAATTACCACAATCAAACCCTCAAATGTAAAAGAGATTTCCATGCCAAAAGAATCCACGATTTGCAATTCAATTCTAATGCTCTCTTTAGTTATGTATCCGAAATGACCAAGATAGCTCCCCTGCTCATACCTGAAGAAGATGCAAAAACCAAAAGTGAAGACCTAGCTCAATTCTTTCATGACAAAATAGAAAAAATCCTGTCTCGTTTCTCCACCACTTACCTTCCACTGTAACCATAACGCCTAACCCTAATGCATCACTCAACACCTTCAAGACCACTGCCACCTCTGAAATCAAATCCATTCTCAAGAAACTCAAACCTTCCACACACCCCAGTGATACCATCCCCACTAAACTACTCCTGACCATCCCAGAAGTAATCTCACCACCCATCACCAACATCATAAATAGCTCCCTAACGCTAGGAGTAGTCCACACTGTCCTTAAACAGGCCATCATCAAACCCATACTTAAGAAACCCAAATCTGACCCTGCCACCCTAACTAATTGCCGTCCCATCTCTAACTTGCCTTTTCTGGCAAAAATCTTAGAAAAAGTGGTAAACACACAACTCACGGATTACCTAGAAAAATATAATATCCTTTCACCCCACCAATTTGACTTTCGTAAGAACTTCAGTACTGAAACACTGTTACTTGCGCTCACAGACTCCCTCCATACAGGAATAGACAAAGGAAAATCCTATATACTTGCAATGTATGGCAAGTATATCTGAGGCTTTCGACACTATAAACCACAATACCCTTATCAACTGCGTTAAGGAAATTGGCATATCAGACACCCCCTTACTTTGGTTCGAGTCTTACCTCAAAAATAGGCAATACAAAGTCAAGTTTATGAACAAAGAATCACAAGCATATAATGTATTCCATGTGGTCCCGCAAGGCTGTCCTCCGGATCGCCACTGCCGAAGACCTGCGCGACTGGCGCCCAAGCCCCGCCAGGGGAAGGTCAGGTCAGTGACTGCCCTCCACACCCGGGAGGCTCCAGCGCCGACCGTGCATCCAAACTCGGCCGCCATTAGGGAAAACCTGCAAGAGAGAAAAAAAGAGAAGCGCGCCTAAGGCCCGCCCACCGAACAGCAGCCACCCTACCAGAGCCAGCCTGGCTGGGCTTTAAACTTGAGCTCTGCTAGGCGCCGCACGCTGAGCGTCGCACGCCGAAGGAGCATGACAAAGGGGCAGGCCCCTTTGTGCAGCACCTTCATTCAGCCCTGCAAGGACCCACCGAGCCTTCTTCACGGCTCCACTGCATCACCCTCCTTCCAAGACACAGGCAACAGTCCCCGGAACCCCTGCGCTACCTAAGAAAACTCGTGTTCCCCAGTAAGTATTGCCTCTACCATGTTTGATATCCCTACCTCAGTCAGCACCCCATAGCATTTACCCCTCACCTCCTAGACAATCACCGCGCTCACCCAGATACAGGCAATAGTCCTCCAGACTGCAGCAGCACAGAAACATCCGACCCATTCATCTGGCCGGATCCAGAATACCGCAACACCCAGAGAGTGGAAGAAGAGAGGATAAAGGAAGAGGGGCCTCTACATAGTTAAACCTGCCCACCCCTGGGACACCAGACACCACACTACCATAGCTTCTTCCAGACCGTCGATAGCAGACTCCATACAATTGAGTCCAACACGGATCACTCCACAGCTCTGCCATTAACGAGACTTCTCCCCTTCTCATAGCTATCACTATTCGCTTTCACGCCCAATCCCCCCCTAATAGAAATCCGGGAAGAAATGCTAACACATCAGATCCCCATCAGATACCACCGCCACCGCTCAAGCACTCTTCCAGATGAAGAAATACCATCAAGAGTTTCCAAATCTCTCATCCCAATCATGCTCACCCCTCTGACCCAATTCTTAGGGCTCGCCCTACTCTCGGTAACCCTTATTAATGCACAATCCCTAACCAAAAAGACACACATCCTCAACGACTACCTCCTGGACGCCAACCCAGACATCTGTGCCATCACAGAAACCTGGCTAAGAAACTCGGACATTGCTCTAATTAACCAAATTCCTACACACATATATGACATCGCCACCTTCCACAGACACAAAAAACGAGGGGGCGGTCTTCTTCTAGCCACCAAGAAATAACTCAGACTTACGGCACATACCATCAGGACTGACTCCAAATTGGAATTGGGTTTAGTCAAATCTAAACTGCTGCAACTACTACTAATCTACGCTCCTCCAGGAGTACTAGAAGCCGACCCCTCACCCCTTATAGAATCCATAGTAAAGCATATCAACTCAGACCTCCCAACCATGATCATGGGTGACTTTAACCTCCATATCGACGCCTTACCTCGCTCCTCTAATTGTGAAACCCTCCTCACTACCCTCAATGCAATGGGATTCAGTCAGATCATCAACAACCTTACACACAAAGCTGGACACTCCATGGATCTAATCTTCATCAATTCTAATTTCCCCTGCACAATAGAACCCTCGTGTACCCCTATACCCTGGTCAGACCACTTCCTGATAAAATCCACCTTCTCCACAAATAAACAGACACACACACCACATCACCTTTCAACCATTCAATACAGGAAATCATGCCCATCCGATATGCTTAGTGATCAGCTTTCCAAGGAACTCACAAACCTAGATCTATCCAATCCAGACTCAGCCTTATCTTCTTGGCATAAGATTACGGAAGCAGTTGCAAACAAATTATGCCCAATAGTCTCCAAAACATTGGTGGGCCCGGCGCCGGATGTTCAGAGCCCACCCTTAATGGCAGCTCGCCCATCGACGCCGGAACGGGGGAGGGGAGAAAGGGCCGCGCGCTGGGCCTCGGCCTTCCCCAGCTTGGCACACCACCTACCTGATCGAACGCGGCCCGCTCGAACACAGCCGGGGGGTGATGTCAGCGGGAGCACCGGCGGCGCTACCCAGTGACGGCAGCACCCCCGTTAAAAGGGCACGGCGGGAGGATTGCACTCCTTTTGAGCGCACCCGCAGCAACAGAAAAAAAAAATTAAAATACAAATAAAAATACAAAAAGGGGAGGGTTCATCCGCGCCCTCGGGCCCAGCAAGCACTGCCCGGTGGAGGCCCGCGGCTAGACGGCGGCCAAGGGGATCGCGTGCAGGTAGCACCCCAATATCTGCGAGAGCAGGGGGACAGGGGAGGCACGCGATGCGTGCCCCCAGGTGGGCGGGGCTTGATTGGCCTCAGTTCAAAGAGGGCATAGGGCTCTGAGACTCGGCAGGACCGCAGAGGCATCCAGTACACACCTGCCGATGGAATTGTGATTTTCGGGGGTTCCTTCTCTTGCCTACTCCCCATTATCCCCCCAACTCATACCCATAATTACCATAATTCCAGCCTTCCTCCTGGATGTGAGGTCGAGGTCGGGAGGCCAAATTTTCAGAAAATTGCGTCATTGGCTTTTTTCCCATTACATAGTTATTAGAACGCAGCCCAAGAGCGTCCCATGCCTCCCTGCGCTGTCTGGTCCCGCTATTGATCGTGATGGCAAGTTACTTTTCAATTCGCAGACTGGGGAAGGGCGCTGGTCTTGCAGCCGGATTGTACATGCAGCTGCAGAAAAATTATTTTTTTTGTTGTTGTTGCATTTTCATTCCAAAGTACATATTTTGAGTGTGTGGAATTAGGATTGTAAAGTGTCTGTAGAGAACTTGATGTTTGCAGCGTTTGAATCCACTCCATGCCTCGGGTCAATGCAGGGCAGGAGCCTTGGCAGAGTTTCGATGGTGGCCTCTCCTTCCAGTATAGACAGAGGGAAGGGAGGACAGCGACCCCGAGGAAGGAATCGGTCCGCAGGCCTCGGGCCTCTGCTCCCGAGTGTGTTTGTAAGCTAATATCTTCCTTTTTACTTCTCTTGTTTGCAGGAACATTTGCGAGTGGAGGCAGGATTCACGTGGTAGTTGTCAATTATTACAAAAAAAAAAAAAAAGAAGAGCAATAATAAAACTGAATATATATATATATACCGTAACTTTGCTTGCATCTTTCAGCATTAGCAGGCGAAGCATATTCACCCAAGCGCCATGGAGACCCGCAGAGCAGTCGGAAAAAGACAAGTAAAGCGAGCTGGCGCAACAGCAAGCGCGTCGAGGAACACCAATGGAGGGGCACCCAACAGGCAAATGGCACAACCTAAGGCAGCATCTACGAGGAATAAAGGGAGAAGTCTAACTCAGAGGGGTGCCGGCAGAAAAGGAGCAAAGAAGCAGAACACCGTCAGACACCCGAGACAATGATGACACCAGATTCCAGTGTGGCTCAAGAAGCCGTTTTATCCGCTCCAACGTGCCCCGAGAGCGGAGGGGTAACAGCTATGGCGCCAGTACCCCCATCGGCTGTAGCACCAGAACAATCGAGACCGGCCAGAAGCGTGGAACAAGGTTGGTCAAGAACAGATTCCCTCCAGCCACAAGCCCAGCGCACAACCAGATCATATCCAACTTGGTTCGAAGACTAGAACGAATGGTATTCGCGGCCACCGTGGATCAGCGCAGCACCTTACGCACACGATGAGCGTGAACTGACATGGCGGGAAGGAGCACATCAACGAGGACGCGGCTATCGACACTTTGAACAGCCTCCATGGTGGTATAGGCAAGCGCCATCGCAAGCCATGGGTGTACATGATAAAGAAGATAACAGACACTTCCCACTAGTTCCATACAGTTATCTACCTAGCAGCATGGCAGCAGATGACGGCGAACACCCGTACAGCAGTAACATAAACTTAGCGACGGCAGATCGTGCCAACACCACAAGGCAAGAAGAGGTCACGATAGCACACGACATCAGGAATGAAGACAACAGACCAGTAATCAGCAGTCAGGCAGGAGGGAGCCTGCACAGACAGCAAGGCGAAGCGGGTGAGTTATTAGGGGGCGAGAAAACACCAGATGCGCTGCAAGCAACACAAACAAAACGGGCAAAGCACAGATCAAAGCGTAGGCGCAGATCCAATTCTAGCTCGAGTAGTGATTCCACCACCTCGTCCTCCGACCCAGCCACAGACAGCGATCAACCCCTAACTCGAGTGTAAAGGAGTCAAGGGGCCCTCCGGCGCTGACCACGTTGTCCGAGCTGTGGGAGGCGGTGCCCAAGACTTTAAGAAAAAAAATCAAAAACCGTAAATACGTGGACATTTTTTCCATTCTGCATGGAAGACGAAAAACAGAGGAGAGAAAGAAACGGAGAGCGGAATCCACCTCCTTAAGCAAAGAGGTAAAAATTCCCAAAACCATTGTTAATTGGGCCATTGCCTTCATGCATATGACGAGCGTCGTCGGTCACAGTGGCCCGACACAGTACGGCCCCATGTTGAGTTACGCCGTGAATATCTTAAGGGCTTACCAGCAGCATGATAGCTGGGCGTGGCTCAATTATGATGAGCAATTCCACGACAAAATGGAGGAGAACCATTTTATGACCTGGGGCACACAAGATGTCAATTTATGGATCAATCAGATGACACGCAAGCCATTCGATAATACAAGCAGGTCAAGGGCAACAAAAAGGTCATCCCCACATCGATTTCACACAAAATCCCATCCGCGACCTCAAGATAGTACCTGCTAGCGGTACAACAAGACAGGTTGCACCTTCCCCGATTGCAAGTACAAACACGTATGCACAGAATGCGCAGCATCCCACCTGTTTTCAAAATGCCCAAGGAGGCAGGTTGCAGGGAGTAAGCCTAAAGCTATCGCAAATGGCACCATTTGAAAAAGCTCCCTCGCCATAAAATTGGAAGCCATGCAACCATGGTTAGACGTATATCCCAATCGAAAAAAGGCTTACAAATTAACTAAGGGTTTCACGCAAGGTTTCGTCATACCTTTCCAAGGAAGCATCGAGGACACGCACACAGGCAACGCCCATTCAGCAGCCCAATTCAAGGAGATCGTGCAAGATAAGCTTGCTAACAAAATGGCGCACGGCAGAATTGCGGGCCCGTTCCAGGTCTCACCTTTCCCGCACATGTTCCTATCCCCACTGGCCGTAATTCCAAAAAAGGAACCGGGGAAATATCGATTGATTTTAAACCTCTCCTACTCCCCAGGCCATTCGGTAAATGACCACTTGCCACCCGAGGAATGCACGGTCTAGTACGCTTCATTCGACTCCGCAATACAGTTGGTCCGAGCTTGCGGAGTAGGGGCCTTGATGGCAAAAGCGGACATTGAATCCGCTTTCCGCTTACTCCCAGTGCACCTGATGAGCTTCCCATTGCTGGGCTTCAAGTTCAACAACTTGTACTACTTCGACAAATGCATGCCTATGGGCTGCTCCGTGTCATGTGCGTACTTTGAGCTATTCAGCTCATTCTTACATTGGGTTATGGAAAAGCGCACATCCTCGAACAACATCATTCACTACCTAGACGATTTCCTATTCGTCGGACCCAGAGAGTCAAACGCCTGCTTCAGCCAATTAACAGAATTTTAAAAATTGACTAACGACTTCGGCGTTCCATTAGCACACAGCAAAACGGAAGGTCCCACAACGACCATTTCCTTCCTCGGGATCGAAATCAACTCTAAATCAATGATAGCAAAACTCCCAGAAGAAAAGGTCGACAAGCTCCGTGGACTAATACAACAAGTGCAATCAGCAAAGAAGATAACGCTTCACGTGGCACAATCCATACTGGGAACCCTAAACTTCGCTTGCCGAATTATCCCGATGGGAAGGGTTTTCATGAGGAGGCTCGCCGCAGCAACTGTAGGAATACAACAGCCACACCATTTCCTCCGGCTATCAAAGCACATACGGGACAATTTCAGCATATGGAACACATTCCTCACCAACTTCAACGGAATATCGATACTACAGGGACCTCCACTGTCCAACGTCGATTTACACATTCACACAGACGCATCAGGAGGCTGGGGCTTCGGAGCCATATGCCAGAATTCATGGTGCGTGGAGAAGTGGCCAGAGGACTGGATAGCGGGAGGCCTCACGAAGAACATTACTTTTCTCGAACTCTTTCCGATTTTGGTGACTTTAGTGCTCTGGAGCGAGAGGATCAGAAATAAGCACATAATATTTTGGTCCGATAACAAGGCTGTCGTGCAGGTACTAAATGCCCAATCGGAAAAGTGCCCCGCAGTGGTCACCTTATTAAGGGAAATCGTACTAGAAGCCTTGCAGAACAACATCACCTTGCGCGCTAGACACGTGCCAGGCACAAGTAACGGTGCTGCGGACTCCCTCTCCCGTGCTAAATTTCCTTTGTTTTACAAGCAGGTACCGACAGCAGAGGAAGTGGGAACTCCAATGCTGACGCGCTTATGGAACATTGGTCGCCAAGCACTCAAGATTTGATCCGCAGGTCAGTTGCCACATCCACATGGAGGGCGTACCGGCGCGGATACGAAGCAGTCGCCAAATTCTTGAAGAAGCGGGGATGGCAATCGGGACCCATAAACGAGGACCTCATGGTGGCATTCATCGTCTCGTCCAAAGAGGCAGGCGTCACACGGAATTCCGTAACAAAAAGTATGGCGGGTTTCGCATTCTTCACTAAAGCGCGCGGGTGGGGCGACCCCACTAAGTCATTCCTCATCAAAAAAGTAATGTCAGGATGGGCAAGGCAAACAGTTACAAAGGATCACAGACATCCCATTACACACAACATGCTGAGGTGATTATTGGAAAGGCTACCAGCCACCTGCTCTAATCCGTTCGAGGCAGTATTGTTCCAACTAGCCTTCTCCCTGGCATTCTTCGGAGCATTCCGAATCAGCGAACTTGTAAAACAACAACAAGGAGGACGAAGGAAGGAGCGGGCTGAGGCGTGACAACGTAGTATACACTACCAAAAAACAACGATTACCATACCAAAGTCGAAAACCGACCAAGAAGGGAGAGGCACCACGCTGTCCCTCTCCCCAGTCGCTACTTGCGTAACTTGCCCAATACGCAACTTCGAAAACTATGAGAATACGCCCGAAGGGAGGAGCGCTCCTACTGATTCACGCCGATAGTTCCCCCCTCACCAGATTTCAATTCTCTGTAGTACTACGAGCAGCTGTGACAGAGATGAACTTGGACCCAAAAAAGTTCACTACACATTCCTTCAGGATCGGCGCCGCCACAAGCGCGGCGCAGGCCGGGTTGCAAACGGACACCATCAAAAAAAATCGGCAGGGGGAAATCCAGCGCGGTCAATTTATATGTCCGCCTCGACAGAGTTGACACAGTTAACTAACCGTAACATGGTGCTCGCTAACATGCAATGTAGAGATGTGAATCGTGTGCCCGATCATCTTAACGATCAGGTTCGGATGGTGGGAGGGAAAAATCGGATCGTTAGAGATTGTGAATTGCAATCGTTCCGATTCCAATTCACATTGTTAAATTTTTAGTGAGGCCTGAACAGATAAACAAAACCCCACCGACCCCCCCCCCCCCCACCAAAAAATGTTAAATTACCTGGTGGTCCAGTGGGGGGGGGGGGGGGGTCCCCGGCGCGATCTCCCGCTGTCGGGCCATCGGCGCCATTTTGGCTACCACTGATAAAAAGGCGCCGATGGCCCGAAAAAAAAAAAACCACCCGACCCTTTTCAAATTACCCCTTTGCTTCTCCCACCCTCCCGACCCCCCCAAAAACCTTTTAGATGTACCTGGTGGGCTAGCGGGGGGTCCAGGAGCCATCCCTTCAATCGTGCCGGTGCTGGAGGTTTCAAAATGGCGCCGATCACCTTTGCCCTTAACTTGTCACAGGGAGCGACCGTCGCTCCCTGTGACAAGTTAAGGGCAAAGGTGATCGGCGCCATTTTGAAACCTCCAGCACCGGCACGATTGAAGGGATGGCTCCTGGACCCCCCGCTAGCCCACCAGGTACATCTAAAAGGTTTTTGGGGGGGTCGGGAGGGTGGGAGAAGCAAAGGGGTAATTTGAAAAGGGTCGGGGTGGGTTCTTTTTTTCGGGCCATCGGCGCCTTTTTATCAGTGGTAGCCAAAATGGTGCCGATGGCCCGAGAGCGGGAGATCGCACCGGGGACACCCCCCCCCCCCCCCACTGGACCACCAGGTAATTTAACATTTTGGGAGGGTTCGGGAGGGTGGGGGAGTGTAAGGAATTTGTTTTAAAAGGTCGGGGTGGGTTTAGAGGTTGTGTTGGTGTGCCGGTTTTCCCACCCTCCCCCAAATAATTCCCGTGCCCTATTTAACGATACAATACAAATGCTCCTGACGATAAATCGTGGGCATTTGTATTGTATCGTGTACTCTAACGGTTTAGAACGATTTTAAAATTATCGGACGATAATTTTAATCGTTCAAAAACGATTCACATCCCTAATGCAATGTCAAATTTTCTTACAGAACAGCAGCGAAGAACATACACGGCATTGATTATCGGACACTCCTATTTTCAATGGGCAGCAAAGTGGGCTCGCGACCGGCCTTATGGAATACACTTGGGCATGGCGGCTAAGAATTGGTGCGTCGAATGGACAGGGATGCCGGGGATGCATTGGAAGCAGTTGTTGCCTATCATACGACACAGGAAGCAGGTGCGGGCTCCGCCCGACGTTATCATAATACATTTAGGGGGCAATGACTTGAATGCAATGACATGTAAACGATTGATTAGAATGGTCAAATACGACATTGCAGAAATAATGGAGTTATACCCAAGGGAGGTCGTATTTTGGTCGGATATTATCTGTTACGATCATGGCTGCTATGCCGCCTCCTCACCACCAGAGGTCCTCCACGAGCATGTTCTTCTGGCTGGGCCACTCCCTCCTTCCTGTCTACTCTATACCCCAGACTTTCCTTGATAACCCTGTCTAGCAGTTTCATTGGTGCTTCAGCATCGAGCTCGCCTGGGCTCCCTGCTCTAGCCTTCCGTGCCTTTGTGTATCTGGCCTACGGGCCTTCTGACCTGACCTGCCTTTGTGTATCTGGCCTTCTGTGCGTGTGTGGCCTACGGGCCTTCTGACCTGCCTTGCCTTTGTGTATCTGGCCTACGGGCCTTCTGTGCGTGTGTGGCCTAATGGCCTTCTGCCTATTGAGTGTGTGTGGCCTACGGGCCTTCTGCCTATTGTGTGTGTGTGTGGCCTACGGGCTTTCTCCGCTCTGCTGCCTTCAGGCTTATATGTTTCATGTTCAATGTTAGTGCTGTCCTGGTTTGTCTGTTCAGTTCTCTGTCTGTCTTGTTACCTCAAACCAGTCACTTATACCTCCAGCCATTATCATTCTTACCTGCACGCTTCCCGAATTCATCCTTACCAGCACCCAGTTCCAGTTTTCCTGTACACCTTTACCTACATTCACGCTCACACATACCTCCATGCTGTTCCAGTATTCAAGTTCACCCTTACCTTCATGCATCTGGTATCAGGTATCTCCAGCCACTATTAGACCTAGTCTGCTTATTCCACCTTCCCACAGGGTTTACTCATTCCTGCCTGCACCAGCCAGTACTAGACACTACTGTCTCTCTCCACCCCGAGACACTCCTCATAGCAGTGTTCAATACATGAGACCTGTGCCCAGTCGTAACATTATCCCAAGACCAAAATTCAAGACCTCAAAATTATGGGGGTCGAGGGAGAAAAAAGGTGAATAGACAAATCGGGGCTTGGATCCAAAAAGTTGGGGGAAAGCAAATAAACATTCGTGGGCGGACGACATGTCGCCTGGGTTGTTCCGATCGGACAAGGTTCACCTGTCCGATATCGGTTATGACATCTTCAACGTTACTCTTCAGGGCGACATCGAAGAACTAGTCGGGTAAATGGCCACAGCTTATATTTTATGGGGGACACGAGGCAAGGGTCTTCCCTACCTCGTGTTTTGGTGGGCACCCGGGCCGGTTGGGCAAGAATTGGAAGTGGTGCTGGTGACATCACAGAATGGCATGTAGCCGGTGGCACCAAAAAGGCGGATAAGCGATGGCCCCCTTGCTAGGAGCACGGAGGGGGGCTGACAGAGACAGGCTGCCCTGCTTGGTTACGGTGGTGGGCAGCGAAACATGCAAGCCGCCGGCTCAGGTATCCGAGAGAGTTATCTTGTTATAAGTTCAAATAAAAGCTGCGGCCATTTATTTACCAAAACGGAATCAGACTGAGTTATTACACGGGGGCCAAGGGCGAACTGGTATGTAAGGTGGGATATTTTGAAGTGGACGGAGGACGACGGAGCAAGTGGCCGATGCAACGTTAAATTAATCCAGCAAATAAAGGAAATCAACCCTGGTTCACCTCTGAACTCAAACGGATGAAACAAGACCTACGTCACAAGGAAAATAGATGGCGCAAAACCCCCAACTCATCTACCCTTTCAGCATACAAAGGAACTTTGCATCATTACAGGACCTCTATTCTAACAACAAAAAGGAAATACTATGTCAACAAAATCCACCATCTCCAGTATGATGCCCAGGCTCTCTTCTCATATGTTGCACAAATCACTAAATCAACCCCTCCGTCTATACCAGACGAACAAGCACTATCCAAGGCTAATGATCTCGCCTCATTTTTCCAACAGAAGATCTCGAATACGCTTGCCCTCCTCCCTTCTATTACTACACCTCTCACTTCAGGAGTGAATCCTCACTCCCTCACGGGTGCCAAGCTCAACAGCTTCGAATCAATCTCCCCTAAGGAGATTGAATCCCTCCTAAAAAAGACAGAAACCATCTAGCCACCCAGCAGACAATATCCCGTCGAAACTCTTACTTCTCATCCCAAACATGATCTCTGGACCTCTGACAAGCATTATAAACTGCCTTCTAACTCAAGGGAGCTACCCAGACAGTCTAAAAACTGCTTCCCTCAAACCCCTCCTTAAGAAACATAATTTAGACCCTAACGAATTAGTCAATTTCCACCCCATCTCTAATCTCCCCTTCTTAGCCAAACTAATGGAGAAATTGGTAAACACCCAGCTTTCAGAGTATCTAGAAGATCACAACATCTTATACCCTTTGCAATATGGCTTCCGCAAATCACGCAACACGGAAACCCTCCTCATCTCACTTACGGATCATATCATCATGGGTTTAGACAAAGGCCACTCCTTTATTCTAGTCCTTCTAGACATTTCAGCGGCATTTGACACCGTCAACCACTCCATCCTCCTGGATCGCCTAACAGACATTGGTATCTCCGGATCAGCCCACAGCTGGTTCAAGTCCTTCCTCTGCAATAGAACCTTTAAAGTCAAAATCAATAATAAAGAATCACCCTTGACAAAGTCTCCACTTGGTGTACCACAAGGATCCTCCTTATCGTCGACCCTTTTTAGCATCTACTTCCTCCCCCTCTGCCAGTTGCTAACTGATCTTAACCTTATTCACTACCTTTACGCTGACGATGTACAGATTCTGATCCCCATAACAGAATCTCTCAAAAGCTCTCACCCACTGGAACAACTGCCTACTATCTATCACCAGCCTTCTCAACAGCTTAAACCTTGTACTCAATGCCTCGAAGACAGAGCTCCTCCTCATCTCTTCAAATCAAGATAACGTCCCACCACCACTCCCCGAAAACACTCATCTCACCCATACGCATGTAAGAGACCTCGGGGTAATTAGACAATTGATTAAACCTAAAGAAAATGGTCAACACCACAACCAAAGACTGCAGGTCCTAAAACGACTCAAACCACTCCTTTTTTTCTACGACTTCAGGACAGTTCTCCAATCCTTGCTGTTTTACCAAAATTGATACTGCAGCGCCCTCCTCCTAGGCCTCCCTAAATCTACCACCAAGCCACTGCAGATGATACAGAAAGCTGCAGCGAGATTACTGACCAACACTAACCGTGGAGAACACATCTCACCTATCCTCAGAAACCTACATTGGTTACCAGTTAAGTTCAGAATCCTGCACAAATCAATCATCTTAATATTCAAATCCATCCACAACCAACTTCAACTCAACCTCGAAATCCCCTTCAAACTCCATTCTACCAACAGACCAACTAGAGAAATCCACAAAGGTACTCTGCAATCTCCTCCAACTAAAGCCATGTGCCTCACCTCGACCAAAGACCGAGCTTTCTCGACAGCAGGCCCATCTATCTGGAATAACATCCCCTCAGACCTCAGATTGGAACCCTGCCTCTTAACATTTAGGAAAAAACTCAAGACATGGCTTTTCCGCCAAGCCTTCTTAGATCCCCCAGATACACACTAGTCTGTCCTTATCCTCTGCCTGAACGATGGGCTCCATACTTCTAAGCACACGATGATTTAACCTGTTTTTTTTTCTCTATTGTATTATATTTTTTCTCTATTGTATTATATTTATAATTACCGCCAGCTCAACCTCTCTTTCCAGCTGATTAAGCTTCCAAGTTCTTACCCCTTGTTTGAATGTAACTTTGCCTCTTCCACTTCATTTGCTTATTTATTCTAGTTGTCTCTTCAGTTTTACCCTGTTCGATGTAAACCGATCTGATATAGTTTTTTTACTATGAAGGTCGGTATAGAAAAGTGTTAAATAAATAATAAATAAGGCTTGGCTCTCTCATCCACCCTCTTTAATATATGTATATACTTCCCCTATGTCACTTACTGTCCAAACTCGGCCTCACCTATTTTATTTACGCAGATGATGTGCAAGTCATCGTCCCCATTACTGACTCCCTACACAATGCCCTTCAAACCTGGAACACTGCCCTCACAGCCATAGCACACTCCTCACGAACATCAACCTTGCCATCAATACTGATAAAACAGAAATAATGATTATCTCCCCCCATCACAACCACAAAAATAGTTCACCCCGCATAATACTCCCCTCCACTATCACCACTGCACAATATGTTAAAAACCTTGGAGTTACTATTGACAACCAGCTAAATCTTAAAAAACATATTAATAACACAATTAAGGATGGCTACTTCAATTGACATACTTTAAAAAAATTTAAACCCCCTCCTCCATAAATGTGAGTTTCGTACCATCCTGCAATCTCTAATCCCAACAAAAGTTGACTACTGTAACTCTCTCCTCCTTGGCCTACCCCAAGCTACCATCCTCCCACTACAAATGCTGCAAAATGCAGCTGCACGCATACTCACCAACACACGCAGATCTGAACATATCACACCTATCCTGAAAGAATTACATTGGCTCCCCATTGCTGAACGAATTAAATACAAAACACTATCCATTATACATAAAACCTTACATACCGAAAACATGCACTGGTTTAATAATGCCTTATACTTCCACAAACCTATTAGGCCACCTAGACCACAACATGCTGCCACCTTACACATGCCATCCCACAAAACTGTACTAGTGTCGACCAGAGAGTGAGCTCTGTCCATAGCAGGGCCAACAATCTGGAACACCATGCCGCCTGATCTATGTCAGGAATTATGCACAAAAAAATTCAAACAAAAACTAAAAACATGGCTGTTCATACAAGCCTACTTTTGATTCACCACCTTCTACTTTGGTCATTCTTTACGGTTTCCTGACTGCTATACCCCATGTTTTCCAATTTCTTACCAGATGCTATCCTCTTCAAATGTTATACTATTATTACATTTAAGCAACCTGTCAACTAGTTTTGTTCACCAATTTTCTCCTCACTTCCTTTCTCTCCAATTGTATGTTATCGAAATATTACTTCAATTATGCCTTTTCCACCTAGTTATCACTTAACTTTATTTAGCGAACACTTTGTACATTCCTCGCTTTAAATCCCTAATCTCAATTCCCTGTATTTATACAATTTTCTACCACCTCTAAGTTATTTCCCAAATTGTTATACAAGTGTTATATTTAACAACCTAGTTTTCTTCTAGCTGTGTTTATCAATCTCTTTGTTCTTTAATTTTTGACAAATGTAAAGCTCTGTTGCTAAGTTATGTTAAATGGAAACCAATGTGATGTTTTTCTAAATGAATGTCGGTATCAAAACTATGTAAATAATATTAATAATAACTTCTGAAACCTTTCTACTAAGGACTGTGTTATACACAATAGGGATACAACTGGGTCTTAAAACGATTCACAAATAGGATTTCCTATACTGGATAAGGATGTGCATTTGTTTAAAATGATACTGCAAAATGTGACAAATAAGGCTAATTCATTTCATTTGGGGGCCTCAAAATGAATCGCCCCCCCCCCCCCCCAGAATAAGCTAATCTTATTAATTTGTTTCATTTTAAACTAATGATTTGGGCCTCGCTGAGGTCCAAAGCAAGGGCTGCGGCCTAGGACAGAGCACGATGTTGGCACCTCCACCTAGGCCTAAAGCCGGGGTTTAGCCTAGGGCATAGGCCAAGGCCTAAAGCAGGGGCAAGGCCTAGGACCTAGCACAATGCTGGGGTCTTGACAAAGGCAAGTGCCAATGCCAGGGCCTTGGCCAAGACCCCCAAACATTAAACAAAAAAATTACCTTATCCTTCAGTTATCTGACGAAGGCCGAGTCCCAATACTGTGGCAAATCCTGACTAGACCAGGTAAGTGGTCCTGGGAGGGAATCCCAGCCCCTGGCATTTTTGCTGGCAGTTAGGAGAGAAGCCTACATTTTCGTTTTTTGCATTTTTTTTTTTAATTATTTGATTTGTTTTTTTCTCATGAATCAAAATGAAGCAAACAATCCACAAACTGAAATTCATGGGAAAAAATCCTCTCAAAAACAAACTGAAAATAAAAACAATTTTTTTTCTTCTGCACATCCCTAATACTGAATCTAAGTGCTTCATTAATTGCAAATTCTGATTTGACTGTAAGCTATTCTTTTTTTTTTTTTTAATTTTTTATTTATGCAATTTTCAGATATATTACATTCATATATCATATGTTTACTTAATGTAGAAACTCTCTAAGGATGAAGACAGTATTGTATTATAAACTTAATCTCTTAATCAATATAGGAAATCTGGGAGCAAGATGTACATTCATGAAACATAGAGCTCATATAAGACATACTTCTAAATATTAAAGGCATAAACCTTCACAGAGTTGCTTAACCCCCCATTTTCTCTTTTGGAGCCTCGCACCTCATTTTTTACCATCTAGGAACCCTCTGAGTTGTTCTGGTTCATAGAAAATATATTTATTTTGCTGATATCTCAATAAACATTTGCATGGATATCTCAATACTACAGTAGCACCACGACTTATTGCCTCCGATCTCATAAGCAGAAACTTTTTTCTACGTTCCTGCGTGGAGCGTACTATATCTGGATATATCCACAATGGATAACCATAATATTTCTCCATTCTATTTCTAAAGAAAAACTTTAAAAGAAGATTCCTATCTTGCTCAAATGCAAACGTTACTAATAATATACCTCTATTTTTTATTTCAGAATTT
The DNA here is from genome assembly GCF_901001135.1 of Rhinatrema bivittatum. Classification (NCBI taxonomy): domain Eukaryota; kingdom Metazoa; phylum Chordata; class Amphibia; order Gymnophiona; family Rhinatrematidae; genus Rhinatrema; species Rhinatrema bivittatum. Next base: position 218,168,632 of record NC_042623.1, on the reverse strand, counting down.
AACGATAGTTCAATTAACTCTGAGGTATTCAAAGATTGCTGGGTCTGATGTTGTGGATCCTCTGGTGCCCCCGTAGCTACCTCCAATTTCTTTGAAACATAGAAAGCTCTGGATATAACAGGCAATATTTCTTTCGGGATCTTTAAAATCTCCAACATGTATTCTTTGAACATCTCTGCTGGATTTAATCTTTTCACCACCGGAAAATTCACTATCCGCAGATTTAAATAGCGGAGTGAATTTTCAATGTTCTCAAATTTTCTTTCCGAGTTAATCCCGGCCTTTACCAAAGTTCCTTGTACTTTCTCCAAATTGGAAACTTTTTCCTCAATTTTCTTTATATTTCCCTGCTGTATATTCAGTACCTTTTCTGTATTCAAACCTCTTTTATTGGATTCCAAAAAAGCCTGTGTTAAAGTGGTTACTGCAGATTCAATCGACACCATTGCTTTCCACAATGTGTCCATCGTAACCACAGGCGGCTTTTGCAGAGAAAACACCGGTTTAACTTGTAATTTTACCAATTCTTGAAGTGTTGCATCTCCAGCGGTGTCCCGTGCCGGTAAAGCTCTGTGGGGAATTGGTGTTGAGGTCGCCACCGCCTCCATTGCTCCCTCAACTCCACTGCTCGCCATTTCCTCGCCGTCTCCGTCGGATTGTCCGGGGGGGGGGGGGCCGCTCGCTCAACTCCTCCGGCGGCTCTCGCGTTGTTTCCTCTCCCTCCTTTCTGATCCGACCTCCCGGCAATGGTGGCGTAGCAGGAGCCCCTGGGCTGAGCGAGATCTCCTCGACCATAGGGGTCAGCCCGAGCTCCTGGGCTTCTCCCTCCGCGGTCCTCGCTCCCGGCGTTGTTGGGGTAAGGCTAAAGAAGCTCTCAATCCTAGCCTGTTGATTATTTTCTTCCTTAAGGTTCGTAACCTCTCTTAGACGAGCTTTACGCTTCGTGTGAGGCATCTTAGTTCCAAATAAAGGCAATATTCGATAGGTAAATTAATTCCTGAAGACAGGCTGGGCTGGAGCGTTCTTTTCCTGCTTCTCATGTGTCGGCCATCTTGCTCGACTGTAAGCTATTCTATTGCCTCTGTCCATTTAAACTTATTGTAATCTGCCTTAAGACCAACTTTGGTTAAAATTGGAATACCACATGTTCATAAATAAGTAAACCAGCCAGGCCCAAGGACTCATAATAGGGCAAAACACTACCAGCAATGGCAGGAGTTTTCCCAGGTACATTGTTGATAACTTTTAAACCAGCGCGCGGGCTCACATGTGTCCGCATTTATTGGCTCATGCCCAGGGCTGCTTTTATTTTATAACATTCATGCACGCATGTTATAAAAATAGGCTGACCTTGTGCATATATGCACTCAGCTATAAGTGGGTGTGTGCCTATGTGCACAAATACTGCTTCTACCACCTAACAGGTCGATACTCTAAGGCCGCGGTAGAAAGAGTGCGGCAGTGCCTGGCGCACCCTCGTTCCCCGCACGCACAGTTCTCTTCACCTACCGCTCGATACTCTCTTCTAATTGCATGCAAATGCATGCCGCGTCTGCGAAGTGTTAGGGAAGCGTTAGGCCCGCGCAACCCATTTTACTGTATAGAGCGCCTATACAGTAACCTGGGTGCTCGGGCCTAACGCTTCACGGCCACGCTGGTATCTGTCATTTCAAATGTCATTTGAAATGACAGATACCAGGAAGTCGAGATTGCCGTCCCCTCTCCCCTCCTCCCGAAGCAAAATAAAAGTGAAAAAAAAAAGTTGCGAGAGAGAGAGGGGAGAGGACGGCAATCCTATGCTCGGCGACTTACTTTTGCAGCCCCCCTCCGGACATCGTGGCTTCCCCCGTGCCAGTTCCCCTTCCCCTCCTCCCGAAGCAGGGCGCGAAAAGCGCGAAGCGACTTACTTTTGCAGCCCCCTCCAGACATTGGACGACCTCTCCTGCCTCCAGCTACTCGCGAAGATGGACGCCTGCACGGCCGCTGAAGACGTGACGTCACGACGTTTGGCGTCAGGCATGTGACGTCACGTCTTCAGCGGCCGTGCAGGCGTCCATCTTCGCGAGCAGCAGGAGAGGCCATCCGATGTCCGGAAGGGGCTGCAAAAAGTAAGTCGCTTCGCCGCTTTACACTGCCAGTCCCTTCTTCCCTCCTCCCGGAGCAAGGCTGCTTTTCGCGCTCTGCTTCGGGAGGAGGGGAGGGGGAACTGGCACGGGGGAAGCCATGATGTCCGGAGGAGGGGGGCTGCAAAAGTAAGTCGCCGAGCGTAGGATTGCCGTCCTCTCCCCCCTCTCTCACAACTTTTTTTTTTCGCTTTTTTTCTTTCGGGAGGAGGGGGGAGGACTGGGGCTGCCCCAGAGGCCAGCATCCATGGACGCGGCCAGGGCAAGTGAGAGGGGGCTGGGGGAAAGCTTGCCATCTACACTTACCCCTGCCTCTAACGCAGGGGTAGGGGTAGGCGGTAAGTTAGCAGGTTAAACGCGGGGCAAAGTGGCAGCGATAGTCAGGGCGCGCGTTACAGTATCGGAGGGGAATAGCTAATTCCTTCATTATACAGCTAATTCATTCATTTACATATCATATACATGCTGCGTGCGGAAAGGGTTATGCGTCTGTTTTAAGAAGCGCTAAGGATGCGTGAAACTGGAGACTGTATCGCTGGATCGCCTTACGCGTCCGAATTGTGCGCTCCCAGCACGTTACAGACGGGAAATCTTCAACCGCACGTTACAGTATCGACCTGTATGTGAGGGGATTTTAATAGACACTCGTGCCAACATCATTGCCCATTTTATCATTCCCAATTCACCTAGTTAAGGGATAGGACATCCAAACCCCCCTAGCTGTTGCATTGGAGGTGGACCCTTGGGCCGAGGTGGGGTTGACGCAACCTGTAGGTAGGGCCCTAGGGGTCCCCATCATCGGCAGGTGAAGTGGGCTGAAGGTAGAGGCCACTGGAGCTTCACCTATACCAGCTCTCGTTCTCCACAGGTTGAGCCTTTGGGTGCTGGGGCTGGCAGGACTTAGGTGGGCCTCAAGGTTAGAGAAGAGAGGTGGTGTAGTCCTACCCTGACTGGGTTCAGTACAGGAAATCAGGCACCAATGGAACGGAGAATAACTGGAGGCACTCAAGCAAAGAAAGGCCGGAGGCCTTGTAAGTATGTCCAGGGAAAAGGCAAGAGGAGACAAGCTTGGATCAGGGGCAGCGGCAAGCGGAGGTCGTGGCAAGCAATGTAGAAATCTGGACATGGAGAAGTCTGTAGCATAGTCAATCAAGGCAATGGTCAGGGAATGGAGAAGACAGGCATAGTCAATCATAGCAGAGGTCCTGGGCTGAAGAGTAGTCAGGCGGCGCCATTTTGCAATATGGCCAGAGCCATTTTGCAAAATGGCGCCGGCCGTACGGCAACACGATTCGAGTGCAGGAGGTCGTTCCCGGACCCCCGCTGGACTTTTGGCAAGTCTTGTAGGGGTCAGGAGGCCCCCCCAAGCTGGCCAAAAGTCCCTGGGGGTCCAGCGGGGGTCCGGGAGCGATCTCCTACGCTCGTGACGTCGGGGGACAGGAAGCAAAATGGCGCCGGCGCTACCTTTGCCCTGTCATATGACAGGGCAAAGGTAGCGCCGGCACCATTTCTATCAACGCACCCGTTGCCCGAGAGTGGAAGATCACAATGGGACCCCCCCCACTGGACCCCAGGTAATTTAAGACATTATGGGGGGGTTCAGGAGGGTGGGGGATTTATTTTAAAGGGTCGGGGTGGGTTTTAGGGATGTTTTAGTGTGCCGGTTTTCCCGCCCTCCCCCGATTTACGATATACACGATATTTAAAAAAACAAAACCGCGACGATCCGATTCCCTCCCCCCCCAGCCGAAATCGATCGTTAAGACGATCGATCACACGATTCACATCTCTATTAAATACACTAAAGAGTCTGAAGTCAACATACAGGACTGTGGCCAGGTTCCCACTGCGGGCGCTTTAAAACATAGAAACATAGAAATGACGGCAGAAGAAGACCAAACGGCCCATCCAGTCTGCCCAGCAAGCTTCCCACATTTTTTCTCTTACTTATCTGTTTCTCTTAGCTCTTGGTTCTATTTTCCTTCCACCCCCACCCTTGAAATATCTAGCTTGATTGGTTAGGGGTAGTAACCGCTGCAATAAGCAAGCTACACCCATGCTTATTTGTTTTCCCATACTATGTTATACAGTCCTTATTGGTTGTTTTTCTTCTCCCCTGCTGTTGAAGCAGGGAGCTATGCTGGAAATGCGTGTAGTATCAGTCTTCTCCCATGCCGTTGAAGCAGAGAGCCATGCTGGATATGCATCGAAAGTGAAGTATCAGACACATTTGGTTTGGGGTAGTAACCGCCGTAACAAGCCAGCTACTCCCCGCTTTGTGAGTGCGAACCCTTTTTTCTTCTCCCCTGCCGCTGAAGCAGAGAACTATGCTGTATATGCATTGAAGGTGAAGCATCAGGCTTATTTGGTTTGGGGTAGTAACCGCCGTAACAAGCCAGCTACTCCCCTCTTTGTGAGTGTAAATCCATTTTTCCACATTTCCTCTTGCTGTTGAAGCTTAGAGCGATGTTGGAGTCACAGTAAGCATGTGTATGTTTATTGAATAAGGGTATTGACTCCAGGCAGTAGCCGTCATTCTAGCGAGTCACCCACTCTTCATTGGCGGCCTCTTGACTTTATGGATCCACAGTGTTTATCCCACGCCCCTTTGAAGTCCTTCACAGTTCTGGTCTTCACCACATCCTCCGGAAGGGCATTCCAGGCATCCACCACCCTCTCCGTGAAGAAATACTTCCTGACATTGGTTCTGAATCTTCCTCCCTGGAGCTTCAAATCGTGACCCCTGGTTCTGCTGATTTTTTTCCTACGGAACAGGTTTGTCGTTGTCTTTGGATCATTAAAACCTTTCAAGTATCTGAAAGTCTGTATCATATCACCTCTGCTCCTCCTTTCCTCCAGGGTGTACATATTTAGATTCTTCAATCTCTCCTCGTACGTCATGCGATGAAGATCCTCCACCTTCCTGGTCGCCCTTCTCTGTACCGCTTCCATCTTGTCTTTGTCTTTTTGTAGATACGGTCTCCAGAACTGAACACAGTACTCTAGGTGAGGCCTCACCAAGGACCTGTACAAGGGAATAATCACTTCCCTTTTCTTACTCGATATTCCTCTCTCTATGCAGCCCAGCATTCTTCTGGCTTTTGCTATCGCCTTGTCGCATTGTTTCGCAGACTTCATATCATTAGACACTATCACCCCAAGGTCCCTCTCCTGCTCCGTGCACATCAGCTTTCCCCCCCCCATCGAATACAGTTCATTTGGATTTCCACTCCCCATATGCATGACTTTGCACTTCTTGGCATTGAATCTGAGCTGCCATATCTTCGACCACTCTTCCAGTTTCCTTAGATCCCGTCTCATTCTCTCCACTCCTTCCGGCGTGTCCACTCTGTTGCTGATCTTCGTGTCATCCGCAAAAAGACAAACCTTACCTTCTATCCCGTCCGCAATGTCGCTCACAAAGATATTGAACAGGACCGGTCCCAACACCGATCCTTGCGGTACACCACTTAAAACCGCTCTCTCTTCAGAGAAGGTTCCATTTACCATCACACATTGTCTTCTGTCAGTCAGCCAATTTGCAATCCAGGTCACCACCTCGGCCCTCACTCCTAAGCTTCTCGTTTTATTCACCAGTCTCCTGTGCGGAACCGTATCAAAAGCTTTGCTGAAATCCAAGTATATGATATCAAGCGCTCTTCCTCGATCCAATTCCTTGGTTACCCAGTCAAAAAAGTTTATCAGATTTGTCTGACAGGATCTTCCCCTGGTGAATCCATGTTGCCTCTGGTCCATCAATTCTCCGGACTGTAGATAGTTCACTATTCTCTCTTTCAGCAGTGACTCCATTACTTTTCCCACCACCGAAGTGAGGCTAACCGGTCTGTAGTTGCCAGCCTCCTCCCTGTTCCCACTCTTGTGAAGCGGGACCACCACTGCTCTTCTCCAATCACTCGGCACCACTCCCATTTCTAGGGATCTATTTAAAAGGATTAGCGATGTGTGCACCGAGGCTGGGGCACAGCACCAATGGCGGCGTCTCTCCTCAGGCCACGCTGAGAGGCCCAACGAGCAAGGGCATCTTGGCTGGCAACGCTGGGGACCATGGGAGAGCTGGAGGCACTGGAGGTGACTCTGCCCAGGATAAGAGGTCTGACCAATTATCTTGTCAGTCATTGATGGGTGCGTGCAAGAAGGCCTTCAAGGAGCAATTAATTCGCTCAGCTTGCCCATTAACTTGGGGGTGATAGGCGGTCGTAAGGTTGATGTTAATACTGAATTTTCGGCAGAGGAAGCACCAGTACCTGCCAACAAATTGAGGGCCTCAGTCTGAAACAATGTCCGTGGGTAAGCCGTGCAATCTGAAAATATGGTGGAAGAATTATCATGCTAGCTCTGGAGCAGATGGTAGGCCCGGTAGAGGTACGGAATTGGCCGTTTTTTAAAATAGGTCTATGGTGACCCATATTACGGTATGACCCTTTGAAAGTGGCAGATCCACGATGAAATCAGTAGACAAATGAGTCCACGGTTCTTCGGGTGCTGGAAGTGGTTGTAAAAGACCCCAAGGTTGCCCGACCGGGGTTTTTTGCTGTGCACATACGTTACAGGATTCGACATACGCTTTCACGTCGGAGTCCATGGTAGGCCATCAGAAGAACCACTGGAGCAGTGCCACGGTTCGTGTTCATCCTGGGTGACCAGCGAATTTGGAGTCGTGTGCCCAGTGGAAAACTTTCTCGGAGTCGTCAGGGCACGACCGTCTTTTCAGCAGGAACTGGATGAGTAACAGATAAATACAGGCTGGGTCGATTATCTGAGTTGGTTCTTCCAGAGTGTCTTTGGGCTCGAAGGACCGTGATAGGGCATCAGCCCGGAGATTTTTGTTGGCTGGGCGATAGCAGAGCTCAAAATCGAATCTGGCAAAAAATAAGGCCCATCGAGCTTGACGGACATTGAGACGTTGTGCTTTACTCAAATGTTCCAGATTCTTATGATCAGTGAACACAATAAATTTGTGTTGTGCGCCCTCTAGTCTTGGGCACCACTCTTCGAGAGACAATTTTATGGCAAGCAGCTCATGATCCCCGATGCTGTAATTTTGCTCTGCAGATTAAAATTTATGGGAGTAAAAGGAACTATGGTACCAGAGGCAGTGCATTGACTCAAGACTGCCCCAGCCCCAATGGTGGAGGCGTCAACTTCGACAAGAAATGGGTGATTCAGGTCAGGATGATGCAGGCAGTACCCTTTCTGGAAGGCTTCCTTCAGACGATGGAAGGCAGCAACGGACTCAGGAGGCCAATTTCGCGTGTCTTGGCCTTTACGGGTCAAGGCTGTCAACGGGGCAGCCAGGATAAAATAGTGTGGGATGAAGTGATGATAGTAGTTGAGGAATCCCAGGAAGTGCTGGAGCGCCTTGAGGCCCACTGGCTGTGGCCAATCCCAAATTCCCTTTAGTTTGGCTGGATCCATAGAGAAGCCTTGCTGAGAGATTATATAGCAAAGAAAAGGTAGACTAAATTTCTCGAACAGGCATTTGTCCAATTTCGCAAACAGATGGTTTTCGCAAAGGCGCTGGAGAACGGTTCGAACGTTGGCGCAATGAGTGTCGAGGTCTTTGGAAAAGACGAGGATGTTGTCCAGATAAGCCATGACTTTGGTGTACAGTAGGTCTTTGAAGATTTCATTCATCATTTGTTGGAATACTGCGGGCGTGTTACAGAGGCCAAAGGGCATCACCAAGTATTCGTAGTGCCCATCCCGGGTGTTAAAGGCAGTTTTCCAAATGTCATCGGAATGGATTCTTTCCAAGTTGTACGCAACGCGTAAGTCCAGCTTCGTGAATATGGAAGCACCCTGGAGGTGGTCAAATAATTCGGAAATTAATGGCAAGGAATATTTATCCTTACGGGTGATGGCGTTTAGGCCACGGTAGTCAATACATGGCCTAAGTGACCCATCATTCTTGCTCACATAATCCCGCCCCAGTGAGAGAAGTAGACGGGCGAATGAATCCCTTCGCGAGATTTTCCTGAATATATTCCGTCATTGCCTTTGTCTCGGGCAGAGACAGAGGGTAGGTGCATCCTCAAGGAGGTGTGGTACCTGGAAGGAGGTCGATTGGACAATCAAACCTTCAGAGAGGTGGGAGGAGCTTGGCCTTTTGTTTAGAGAACACGTCCTCAAATGCTGGATATGGAGCAAGTATGCCAGAGGACGTAGTAGCCAGAGGGACCACGGGAGGTGGTATCACTTTCTGAAGACAAGACTGGTGGCAGGCAGGACCCCACTCCATGAGTTGCAACGAACCCCAGTTGAATTGGGGAGAATGCTTCTGTAGCAAAGGGAGTCCAAGCACTATGGGATGAATGGATTTCTCCAAGACTAGCAGTTTGAGTTCCTCGGTATGTAAGGCCCCAGTGCATAACTGGACAGGTTCCGTAGTCAAGGAAATTTGGCTGGGAACAGCTCTCCATAGATGGAAGCAATGCATAGCAATGTGTCAAGCGAGCGAGTATTTATGCCCAAAAGCTGAACAAGGTTCTTGAGAATAAAATTACCTCCTGCTCCGGAGACTACCAGAGCAAGAACCGGGAAGGACCGGGAATCCCAGATCAGTGTAACTGGTACAGATAACTGAGGGGCGGGAGAAGTTGCACCCAAGTTCAGGACCCCTACTGAACTCGGACCAAGGAGTTTCCTGGACAGATAGGGCAAGTCTGTAGATGGTGGCCAGTTGTTCCAAAATACAGAATTAGACCAGTTTGTCTTCGCTGGAGGCACTCTTCCGGTATCAGCCACCCACAACCCAACTGCATAGGCTCTTCTGACTTGACCACTCTAGTATCACTGTTGAAAGCAGAGTTGGCAATAGGTGGTGAACGGGAACGGACCAGCAAAGGCTTCTTGGGCATCCGACTGTCCTGGTGATGTTCTTAAAGATGATGGTCGATTCGGCCTATAAGGTCCTCCAAAGAGGAAGGGAGCTCCCGTGCATCCAGCTCATCTTTCAGCTGCGGGGAGAGTCCATCCAGGTAGATAGCTCAGAGGCAGTCTTCCTGCCAAGTGAACTCAGTAGCCAAAGTACGAAACTCAATGGTATAATCAAAAAAGCTTCTTTGACCTTGGAGGTGTAGTAAGCTGGTGCTTGCCAAGGCATGTCGCCCGATATCAAAGGTCCATCTGAAAACAGCCACAAACTGAGTCAGTTCTTTCAACAAAGAGTCCGAGCGTTCCCACAGGGGAGAAGCCCAGGCCAGCGCCTTCCCTTCAAGGCAGGATAGGATGAAAGTGACTTTTGTCAACTCGTCCTGAAAGACAGAAGGCTGCAGAGTGAAATGCATATAACATTGGTTAATAAACCCTCTGCAGAGTCTGGAGTCGCCATTGAAGTGTAGGGGTGCTGAGAGTGCCAATAAGGCTTGACGCATAGATGGAGGTGGCTGTGGATGAGGAGGAGCCAGGGTAGAGACAGAATCACTAGGATGGTCATTAAGCCAGGTATGAAGACATCCAATGGAGGTGGCCAGTGCCTCCAAGAACTGCTGCTGTTCTTGTACCTTGGATGCCAGGACAGTTATAGCCTGGAGGGCACGCGGCTCCACCGAGTCCATGGCCTTTGCAACCTGTCGTGACAGAGGTGGACTCCTGAGCTGAGGTGGGGTTGACGCAACCCGTAGGTAGGGACCTATGGGTCCCCACTGTCGACAGGTGGAGTGGGCTGAAGGTAGAGGCCGCTGGAGCTTCATCTATACCAGCCCTCGTACCCCACGGGTTGAGCCTTCAGGTGCCGGATCCGGCAGGACTTAGGTGGGCCTCAAGGTTAGTTAGAGAAGAGAGGTAGTTCAGCCCAGAGACAATAGGTGGTGTAGTCCTACCCTGGACTCGGTTCAGTACAGGAACTCAGGCGCCAATGGAACAGAGTGTTCCTGGAGGCACTCAAGCAAAGAAAGGCCGGAGCCTTGTAAGTCCACATCCAGGGAATAGGCAAGAGGAGGCATCTCTGACAAGCTTGGATCAGGGGCGGTGGCAAGCGGAGGTTGTGGCAAGCAACATAGAATTCTGGACACGGAGAAGTCTGTGGCATAGTCAATCAAGGCGATGGTCAGGGCACGGAGAAGGCAGGCAAAGTCAATCATAGCAATGGTTAGGGCATGGTCAGAAGGCAGGCATAGTCAATCATAGCAGAGGTCTGGGGCTGGAGGTAGGCTGAAGAGTAGTCAGGCATAGCAGAGGTCCGGGGCTGGAGATAGGCTGAAGCGTAGTCAGGCAAAGCAGATTCGAAATCCAAAATGTCAGTCCAACACATAGACAGGGCAGGAACGAGGAAAACAAGAACTGGGAACCACACGAATCAGGAACACGAAGTAGAGAGGATTCTCTATCAGCATCAAGTACTCAGAGTATGAGGAGACCTGTAGCAAAGGCAAAACTAATGAGCAAGGCCTGAGCTTATATACACTGAAGAGTCTGACGTCAACATCTGGGACTGTGGCCAGGTTCCCACCGCGGGCACTTTAAAAGGATTAGCGATGCGCGCGCTGAGGGAGAGGCACAACGCCAATGGTGGTGTCTCTCCTCAGGCCATGCGGAGAGGCCCAACAAGCAATGGCATCTTGGCTGGCAACGCTGGGGACCATGGCAGAACCGGAGGTGCCCCGAGGTTGGAGCTGGTGGCCCACCACCACCAGTGAAGACGAACCAGGAGCTAGAGTCCGTGTAAGGAGGTGAGAGGGCCGTGCCGCGGGTCTTCCGCAGGCGGCATGCATAACACTAGCTTAATAGCCCTCTTTCCCCCTGTTAGCTCCAACCCTTAAAACCCCGCTGATCTGTTTTGTTTCTTTGTTTTATGACTTACATGCCATCCATAGCAGAAATAAAGTTATATTGTAGTGGACCTCGATACATACTTGTATGCATAAGTATTTACGTACTAATTTCAATGTGAAGCCCAGGAATGCCCATGCCCCACCCAGACCATGCCCACACCTTGCCCCTATTTTTGAAACATTTTTTGTGTGTGCAGCAGTTTTTAAAAGCCTCTCCATATGCACAGGCCCAGTATATTTGCATATCCCCTATCTAATCTGCATGCTGGACTTTTCAAATTCACCTGTAAGAGAGGAGCAAAGCAGCAAAAAGAGTGGCAACAACATCCCAAGGCTCCAAAAGAGGGGCAAATTACCCCAGCAATAGTGGCATGAATCCAAAGCAGCACAATGGGAGCAAAGGGTACCAAGTGTGACATGAAGAGCTCAATGCATCATGAGGAAGAAAGTACCAAAAGTGTCAGAAAAAAAAAACAAAACAGTGATAGATGGTCAAAGTTGCAGAAGGAGTGGCATGAAGGCCTGGAAGCACCATAAGTGGTTCAAAGCAGCCACCCACATTGGCAAGAATATCCCAATGCTCAAAACGGGGGGGCAAAGGTCACCAATAAAATTTGTACAAAACTCTAAGCATGGAGAAGGAAAGCCAAAAAAAAATCCCTAAAGGAGGCCTGATGTAACTTCCATAAAATAGGAGAAGAAGCTCTTGAATTTGTTGCCAGAGGATGTGGTTAGTGCAGTTAGTGTAGCTGGGTTCAAAAAAGGTTTGGATAAGTTCTTGGAGGAGAAGTCCATTAATGGCTATTAATCAATTTTACTTAGGGAATAGCCACTGCTATTAATTGCATCAGTAGCATGGGATCTTCTTAGTGTTTGGGTATTTGCCAGGTTCTTGTGGCCTGGTTTTGGCCTCTGTTGGAAACAGGATGCTGGGCTTGATGGACCCTTGGTCTGACCCAGCATGACAATTTCTTATGTTCTTATGAGCTGGCTAGTAATGATGGTCTTCCCTTTTTCTGTTTATAATCTTAGCCCTGTCAATATCATCTGCCTCTACCATATCCTCATTGCAGCCTAAGATGCTACAGACTAAAGGCCCCAAATTCTCTTCAGTCACTTTCTATTCAATATCTTGTAATTCAGGGAAGCCAGGATATGATTATTCTTCTGAATCAGTTTTTGCACATACTGCCTCCATTACCTGAAAAGCAGTAATAATGGAGGAGTGCTGTCCTGGTTTTAGTGTTGGGGCAGCAGAGATCAAATCTGAAGCTCTGGGTATTGAAGGCCAGGGGATCCACAGGGACTTTGGCTCAGCAAACATCTTATAAAAAGCAGTTGAAGTTAAAACAGCATTAGGGAAACCCGCCCCCAGAGGCTCCCTATTGGACCACCATTACATGTGACCCAAACTAAGGGCTATATATAATTTTTAACATTTATTTGCTTCCACTCTGCCATCTACTCTCCAGCCTCAAAGTATTACATTTTCGCTGACGACGTTCAAATACTTCTTCCTATTACCGAATCCCTGCAAAACACCTGGGTACACTGGAACAATTGCTTACAGTCTATCAATATTCTGCTTTCCAGTTTGAATCTTATCCTCAACTCAAATAAAACTGAAATCATCATCATCACACCTGACGAAAACCACTCTCATCAACTCCCAAAGCGCATCCCAATTTGCAAAATCTTCTATTATCCACTCCCCCTCCGTCAGAGACTTAGGGGTGCAACTCGACAATCTATTCAACTTAAAATCCTTCATCCTCAACACTACTAAAGAATGTTTTTTCAAACTCCAAGTGCTCAAAAATCTGAAACCCCTCCTGCATTTCAGCGACTTCCGTTTAGTGGTCCAGTCTATCATTCTTACAAAGTTAGACTACTGCAACTCTCTTCTCCTAGGCCATCCTGCCATAACTATCAAACCCCTACAGATGGTCCAGAATGCAGCGGCGAGGATACTCACTAATTCAAATAAAAGAGCCCACATAACACCGATTCTACGTGGTCTTCACTGGCTCCCTATAAAATCCAGGATCGCCTTCAAAACGTTAATGATGATCCACAAGGACATTATCGGCATTGCTCACCTCAATTTAAGCTTGCAACTCCGCCCACACACATCACAAAAACCTATCAGATAAGCGTACAAAGGATCTCTATATGCTCCTCCGGTCAAAACCTCATTAAGAAAATGAGCAATCTCTACAGCCGGGCCCACCCTCTGGAACTCATTGCCTCCGGAGCTTCGCCAAGAAACATGCCATCAAACTTTTAAGAAACAACTAAAAACTTGGCTCTTCTGACAAGCCTTCCCGGAATCTCAAGAACTCTCGGACACCAGTCAAAGGACATAACAGTCCACTATGGGACCCATGACCACTCTCACTTCTCTTAGGACCCGCTTACACCTGATTAGAACAGTCCATATGTTACGAAAGATACCCTAGTAGATGCATTAGTTCATGTTACGCCCATTAACATTGTTCGCTGTCCCAAGTATCATTTTTTTACTTCATTTTATTTATCTTATTTTATCTTATTTATTTTGTTACATCTATTAACACTTCAAGGATTCATTTATCACTATTTAATATTTATGTTCTAATGTTCAGACACCTTGTTTAATGTAACGCCTCAACCGCAACTGTTTTGTTATAATGGAAACCGATTTGATATTTGTATCGAGAATGTCGGTATATAAAAATTCTAAATAAATAAATATATAAGGATCCCTAGTTTGTCACATCTCTGCTGGTCCAACAATCCTCACTGAGGTCACTCCATGATATCCTGTTCTCTGGCTGATGTTATGGTTTGTGGGTTTCATGGACCCTTGGCCCGAGATGAGAGTTGTTACCACCTGTGGAGAGGAACCCCATGGGTCCACACCATCGGGGGGCAAGATCAGGTACAGCAGAGCTCTGGGAGAGAATCTGTGGGGAGGTCCAGAGGAGCGGGGTGAGAGACACAGCAATAAGGAACACCACAGTAAGCAGGTTGGGCTGGAGAGCAGTACCTGGGCAGAGACCTCCGAGAGGGTGGCACTAGGCAGGCTCAAGGAGCAGGAAGCGGGAGGCCAGAAGCGCAGGAGGTATACTGCAGAAGCAACCCCAAGGGGTGGAGCTGCATAGTGAGGAAGGTACTGATGCAATGATGTAGGCTAACCCGCGGAGCGGGGAAGCCCGAGTCGGGTCTCCACATAATGATGTAGACAACCCCGAGAAGCGGGGAAGTGCCGGCAATCACCGGTGTTTGAACGTAAGCACTGCCCCGAGGAGCGGGGCAGCACAGACAGTCTCTGGTGTAGAACGTAGGCTTTTCCCCAAGGAGCAGGGAAGCACAGTCTCTGGTGTAGTCGTAGGCACTGCCCCGAGGAATGGGGGTGCATGGAGATAGGTCTCCAAAGTGGTGAGAGCATTCCTAGAGGCAAGTCAGAGGAGTGGGAAGCCAGTGGATAGGACTCCTGGAAGGCGCAGGGCTAGCCCGAAGAGTGGGGGAAGCCAGGAGAGCATGTCTCCGGAGAGAGAGCACATGCAGGCACCCGAAGGTCCAGGGTCCAGAGTCCAAGAAGGGTCCGAGACAGTCACCACAGGTCTGAGGAGACAGGAGCTAGAAGAGTAGCAATGGAACTCGATGCCAAGTTGGTTAGCAGGGGGCGAAGGTGGTGCTTAAGAACACTGACCAAATGATGTCATCTGTCAGGGACGCCCCTGAGGTTCCCGCCGTAGCAACTTCAAATGAGGGCCTGGTGGCGCACGCGCACCTAGGAAGAACTGGAGTTAGCATGGGTGTTGGCGGCGTCCCGGCCGGCATGAGGAACCATGAGATATGCGGTGGTAGAGGCTAGCCCCCACCGCGAGCAGGCCCGGAGAGAGAAGCATGGCAGACAAGACGTGAGTAGACGCAGACGCAGCCATCTGTGACCAACGGTCATAACAGCTGATTTCCTGTGTGTTCCTAGTGCCTACTATATCCTGACACCTTTGTTCCTTGCTCTTGACTTCAATCTTTGTCTTCATCTCTGCTCCCTTGTCCTGCTCAATTTACAGCATCTAGCCTCTGCTTGGTAAGTCCTGGTGGCTACCTACACTAAAGGGAGGAACAGTGAGGAACAGAAGCTACTATAGGCAGAATACCTCAGCTCTGGACCAAATGAATTCTCTAAAGGTACACCTTCACTCTGTTCCAGCAGAGTGGGTTGGGGTGTTTGGCTGCTGCACTTCTAGTGCCCTTATCTTTTTCTGTGGTATAATCTATTGAAAGTCAAATACCAGATCAGACCAATAGTAAGAACTATAAGGGAAGGGAGTATGAAGAAAAAGTCCAAGAGAGCCTGAAACAATTTAAAGATATCTGGACAAGATTTGTGTACTGATTCAGAATGCCATGGCAAGACTAAGACTAAGACTACGTCTGTAAGGGAAAGGAATTTGGAAAGAACCTTGAAGACAGTTGAAGCAGAGGAGGAACCACCCAAAAGTACCAAGAGTGACTTGGAATAACAGCAGCAGCGGCACTAGTCATTAAAATTGCAGATAATATATACAGAGTAAAGCAGCAAGAAGAATGGCAGCAAGGACACAAGATATTCAGCAAGGACTGAAGCAGGAAGAATGGCATCAAATCCCAAGGCATCAAGAGGGGCAAAGCAGTACAAGGAGTAGCATGAAAGTTTATGGAATTCATTTCCTTTAACTATAAGGTTAGAAAAGGACCATTTCAAAAGTAGGAAAGCTTAAAAATTCTTCCTTTTCCAGAAGGCCCATTCTATGAATTAGCTTGTTTCTAGGATCACAATTATTGTACTTTCTGCTGCATTTTTATGTATTATAGTTCTATGGTTTTAGTGGGTTTTTGTGTTCTTTATTGATTTATATTAATTGTATAGTCAATTTTTATTTTCTTTTACTGTGTTTTTGTTGTTCATTTTATATTAGTTTTATGATGTTAGATAACTTGATAATTTTGTTATTCCAATTTTTTTTAGTACATCACTTTGATTTATATTTGTATGATATTGTGATTAATTAAATAAATAAATGAATAATAATTATAATAAAAGATCCAAGGGTCCATGAGTTTTCCAACAAGTATGCAAAGCAGCCTCGGAGGGAACTTTCTTTCGCCCTCCCCTCACCTTCCCCTACCTAACCCACCCCCCCGGCCCTATCTAAACCCCCCCCCTTACCTTTGTCCCTCGATTTACGCCTGCTAGAAGCAGACGTAAATCTACACGCGCACCGTCATCCAACCCGGAGGCTGGTCTGGAGGCCTGGACCATGCCCCCGGGCTGGCGCCACACCCCCGGTCCCGCCCCCAAAATGCTGCATCATTCGGCCATGCCCCCGACACGCCCCCTTAAAAAAACCCCGGGACTTATGCACGTCCCGGGGCTCTGCGCGCACCGGCGGCCCATGCAAAATAGGCGCACCTGTGTGCGAGGGCCCTGCTCGCGTAAATCCTCCTGGATTTACGCGAGCAGGGCTTTTAAAATCCGCCCGTTAGCTTTTCACCAAAACATTCCCGGAAAACCAATACCCGAGGAATACGATGACATTATAGACCCCGATCCCCTTCTCCTTCTGTACATATGTTTCTTAATAGTTCTATATTGCAGTTTAATCAGGCCTTTAAGTGTTTTCTGTTAATCCTTTATTGTTATGTGTTTCAATGTAAGCTGCCCCCGAGGCAACAGTTTTATTTCCTTGTAAACCGGTGTGATATGTATATTATACAGGAACATCGGTATATAAAGATTAAAAATAAATAAAATAAATACATGCTCGCCACAGTCTGTGATCCCCGTGTGAAAGTGAAACTCGCTCTACAGTCCGATTGTCTCATATTTGTGAAGGACCTGATGTTAGTAAAAGTCCGTGAACAGGACCGCCATAGGCAGAGACAGATTAGGTATGAAGCAGATGAGGAATCAGCGGGCACTTCAGAGAGTAGTGCTAGCCCAAGCAGGAGCATCACTCTATCAGTGACAGCTAGTACTTCCTCCTCCACTTCAGTATGCCAAAGCCATGTTGCCCCTAAAAAAATCATCTGTTCTGGAAGGGGTTAGCGAGAAAGCAGCTGGCATGAAGGACTCTCAGCCCACCCAAGCAAAGGAGACACCAGCACAAATGTCAGTGACATGGTATCTCACAGATCCCATAGAGGACATGCAGACAGATCCACTGGCATATTGGGCACACCTAGTCAAAGTGGCTCAGCAATATCTGTCATGTCCACCAACCAGTGTGCCCAGTGAACGTGTATTTTCAATGAAAGGGGATATCATGAGCCCTCACCGCTCAAGGCTGGCACCCTTGGTCTGACCCAGTATGGCATTTTCTTATGTTCTTATGTTTTGGAAATAAACATGACTTTGCTTGGGTTTCCAAATTTTCCCTGTGAATGGCAAGTTGAATAAAAGCAATTGAAAGCCTTGCAGCAGCTCCAACTGCCTCCTATGCTCCAGATAATATCAGCACATGTACCTGACCTGAAACGCTGTGCCTGTCCGTCCACTGTCCATGCCTTTTGACCCTACAGGGGCTTGACCTCAAACACTGTGCCTGTCCGGCCAGGCCTTATTTCCATACAAAGGCCTGACCTGAAACGCTGTGCCAGTCTGTCCACTGTCCAGGCCATACATCCCTACAAGGGCCTGCCCTCAAACGCCTTCCCTATCTAAGTTTAGTTCTAGTATTTCTAATTTCAGTTTCATGTATTTGTGCATAACTTCTTTACAGAAAATTCTTTTTCCTGTTTTGCAACATTTGGAATGTAAGAACATAAAAAAGCTGACTTAAGTTGATTGGAGCTTGCATATTTCATATGCTCAATAGTATTCATGGACTTCATAATATGGGCCATTTTTCCTAAATCTATCTTAGGTGCCAACATTAATGTTTCTAGTATTATAGAAAACTGGTGGTAGTTGAACTCTGTGTTCCCATAGTTTACAGAGGCACTGTGTAAACTACAAAGTCAACATAGGTTGATATTGTAGATTTGGACTTGAGTAGACGTTTTCTTATTTCTGAGAGCTCTTCAAGTTCCTTTGTCATCAGTTGAAGTGCATAAGTACAGTTAATAGCTTCTGGGTATTTACAAGGGCCTGGCGTCAAATGCTGTGCCTGTCCATCCACTGTCCAGGCCATACATCCCTACAATTGCCTGACCTCAAACTCCTTGCCTATCCGTCCAGGTCATACATCCCTACAAGGGCTTGTCCTCAAATGCTGTGCCTGTCTATCCAGACCTTATGTCCCTACAAGGGCTTGACCTCAAACGGTGAGCCTTTCCTTCCACTGTCCAGGTCTTACGTCCCTAGAAGGGTTTTAACCTCAAAGGCTGTACCTTGCCTATCCGTCCAGGGCATACATCCCTACAAGGGCTTGTCCTCAAATGCTGTGCCTGTCCATCCCGACCTTATGTCCCTACAAGGGCCTGACTTCAAATGCTGTGTCTGTCCATCCAGTCCTTACGTCCCTACAAGGGCTTGACTTCAAACGCTGTGCCTCTCTGTCCAGGCCATATGTCCCTCCAATGGCTTGACCTCAAATGCTGTACCTGTTCATCCAGGCTGTATGTCCCTACAAGGGCCTGACCTCACACGCTCTGCCTGTCCGTCCAGGCCTTACATCTTTACAAGGGCCTGACTTGAAACGTTGTGCCAGTCTGTGCATTGTTCAGGCCGTACATCCCTACCAGGGCCTGACCTCAAATGCTGTGCCTGTCCGTCCAGGCCTTACGTCCCTACAAGGGCCTGACCTGAAACACTGTGCCAGTCTGTCCACTGTCCAGGCCATATGTCCCTACAAGGGCTTGACCTCAAACACTATGCTTGTCCGCCCATTCCTTATGTCTCTGACATCAAGCTTGGATATTTCATATGCTCAATAGTTTTCATGACCTTCATAATATGGGCCATTTTCCCCAGATGTTTCTTAGGTGCCAACATTAATGTTTCTAGTACTATAGAAAACTGGTGGTAGTTGTACTCTAGTCATCCTCTGTGTTCCCATAGTTTACAGAGGCACTGTAGGGTACAAAGGCAACACAGGCTGATATTGTAGATTTGGACTTGAGTAGCAGTTTTCTTATTTCTGAGAGATCTTCAATTCCTTTGTCCTCAACTGAAGTGCATGAGTACAGTTAATAGCTTCTTGGTATTCACTAGATGCCAACAGAACCACCACACTCTAGGAGCCAACCCATCCTATCTCTTAGCACCCGTTGACCCATGTTGAACCGCTGTTCAATTGGAAACCTCCTCCACCTTGACTCGCCATGCTTGAAGGCTCATGCTGCACCCTAGGGGCCAACCCATTTCAGGGAGCCCTTTGCTTTGCAAAGGAAAGGGAACTCTCCCCGGATGTAGCCAGCCTCTCTCTTAGTACTCGTTGACCCATGCTGAACCAGAACCGCTGTTCACATGAAACCTCCTCCACGTCAACTCACCATGCTTGAAGGCTCGTGCTCCACGCTAGGTGCCAACCCATTCTAGGAAGCCCTTTCCTGTGCAAAGGAAAAGGAACTCTTCCCTAGCCAGCCTGTCTTGCCCCTATTAAAAGAAAAAAATCTTAAGGATTGTGACGATTTCACCGGTCTGTATATTGCCGCTTGCATCTGTTCCCGGGATCCAATCCCTGCATGAGCTTCCCTGGTCCCTTGGAAACTCAAAATAGCAATTTAGCTATATTTATCTTACAAGTTCCCAGGTGGGATTTGAACCCTCACCACCTGGATAGAAGGCAGATACCTTCCCCACTGAGCCAGCAACTCACTTTCCAACCACTGGCTTCAGAAGTCCCTCTCAAAGTCCATAGTTCAAAAGTCCGGCCCCACTGGGCCTAACTGCCACCTCCCTCCATACCTCTGGGACCTCAACCCTTCCCCAGAGGTACAGCCACCCACCGGCATTTCTCCAGGCAAAGTGTCTTTATCGTGAGAGCAAACAACAGAAGTCCTCGCGCTCACCTTCACTGTGATAGTTGCGGCAGTCCTTCCCACCGTCGGGAATGTCCAGCGTCCAAGTTTCCCAGAGCAGCCAGGTAATCCGATCCTTCCTCCCCAGTCCCCGGCAGGAGACTGAGACTGCTCTACTAGGGAGTCCTTTTTATCCTGTGGGAACTCCTCCTCCTCTGCCCACTGATTGGCTCTGGGGAGGTCCCACCCTTAATCCCCCACACCTGTGGTTCCTCTGTCCTTGTAACATCCGGGGGAAGGAATCAAGGGACGTCTCTAGCCTGGTGTTGCTGTATTTTCCTTCCCCCCCTTTCCCTTGAATCTTTGGTTCCTAGCTTTCTTCTTCCTATCTTAGTCTAGCATAGTGACCCCGTCACAAGGATCCACCAATATAATATAGAAAGAGAGAAATAGTTGGTGTATATTGGGAATGAATTGAAACTGCAATCTGAGTTATGCTTTCAAGATTTTTAAGGAATTTTTGATGATTTTAGGAAAAGACCTCAGAGCTGGTTTTGTTTCTGAATCAATTATCAGGTTATAGACCAGTAGATGCAATCATCGGTCAAAAACCTCCACTATGTAGCTTGTTATGAACGTGACCTCTGACAGCTGCTACACTCCGAGGCACGGAGGCATGGTCATCTCTAAAACAGGGTTGTGAGCCCTTGGGCCACGGCATGACCCAGGGAGGATCCCCAAGCCACACTGTGGGAGGTGAGCTGGTGCGAGCATGGGTAACAAGGCAAAACATGGCTGAAGCAAGGACTAGGGAACAAGGTCCTACCCTCAACTGGACCTGCATGCCCCAGACAACCAACAATGCAACGTTGATTGATGAACAGTCCTCCGACCGTTCCAAGCCCTTTCGGACCTGCCGCTGGGTATGGCAATGGGCGACAAGCCGGACAGAGAATGAGGGCAGACGGAGTCCTTGGAACATAGAAGACATTGGACTATGACTGAGATGAAGACATCACAGATGAGGGCTGATGCGAAAACATCACAAATGAGGGCTGATGCGAAGACATCGCAGACGAGGGCTGAAGTGAAGACATCACAGATGAGGTGAGAAGCAGGGAAGGTAGACACAGGCACTGTCTCTCAGGGTGCCCTACACAGCCCACCTTCACGGGCGGATCCAATGGGCTGGTTGCGGACCACCCTGTCCCACTGCATGCCCTACATAGCCACGCGGAGAGCGGGACAAGCGCAGGGAGGAATCCAGCCGAGGCGAGACTCCGATGACGGAGCCAGTGTCATCCGGAGAACCACAAGGGCTGGCAGGATAGGAAGGCTCAGGAGTGCAGGACATGAATCCACTGCAGGCAACACCAATGACAGAGACATGTCACCTGGAGAACCAAGGAGCCAGCAGAACAAGAAGGCTCAAGAGCACAGGAAACAAAACATCAGGAACCAACATCAGGAAAGAGCTGAAACATCAGGAACCAATATCAAGGAAACAGGCAGAGACACAGGACATGGAGCCATCAAAACAAGAGAAGACCACGGATGACCTGGATCGATGAAGGAGCACAGATGACTGTGAGACTCAATCCGAAGGCGGACATCAGGACTGGAACAAGGAACATGAAGACACTGAACATGAAGCCATCAAAGCAAAGGAAGACCACGGAGGACCTGGATCAGTCAGAAGACACAGACGACTGTGGAACCCAATCCGAAGGCGATGAGAGACTGAAGAGGAATCCCTTTTATAGGGCAGAAGCAGGAAGTCATCATTAAGTGGAGCCAGTAGCACTTCCTGGGGCTGACCCTTTAAATGCAGTGAAGAGGCACGCTGGCTCGTAAGGGAAAGCTGAAGCAAGAAGCAGGACAACAGTCAGCGGCATCTGGCCATGCAGAAGCAGGGAGGAGCTGGCTGGCTGCAGGCACCGGCAGGGACAGGCTCCCTGCCGGTCGAGGGCCCCGGCAGCGGCGAGGATGGCTCCCTGCCGTCTGAGGACCCCCGGAGGAGCATCGGGGAGCCAGAGTGGCATTGGCCGCAAGGGAAGGCTCCCGGGTGTTCAGCCCTGCCGCGTAGGGCTGAAGATGGATGCGGACCACGCGGCCTCTCCTAGGCTGCTCGTGGGAGGTGTCGGCGGTGGCGTCCAAACCTTGAAGAGCAGGAAAATCCGCGGCTTCCCTGCCGTAAGAAGAGCTGGCTTGTGCGGCCTCCGTGCCGCATGAAGATGGCAGCGGCGGCAGCCTGCTGCGGAGGACCCGGCCACATGGCAGGTGAGAGGCCTGCTCACGGAGAGTAGCTCAGCGGGCAGGAATCATAACATAGCATACTTTATTCAGCAAAAGTTGTTTTTATCACTTTTGTAAGATTTTTTTAAGAATAAGTTTTTTTAATAAAAACTGCTCATACTCTCCAATTTTTGTATAGATTTGTTGAATGAGCGCAGGGATTTCTCCTAGTATAAGGGGGATTGATAATTTACCTCTTACTGAAAAACATGTCTAGGAAACCAATTGCAATTTCAATTGCATTACCCAGGATTTGTGAGTTTTTAGATTTTGAAAAACAATTACACCTCCTGGATCAAAAATGATATGGCTCGCAGTGCTGCTGTTGAAATGATTTGAGACACTTGAGACGGCATTTAAAAACCAGTCAAGCAAGAATCAATTCTTCTCCGCTTGGTGTCGCTTTGTAATTCTTATGATAACACAATGGGGTAGATTTTATAAATTTACACGCGCGCGAACAAAAGTACACTGGATTTTATAAGATACGCGCATAGCCGCTAGCATCTTATAAAATCCGGGGTCGGCGCACGCAAGGGGGTGCACATTTGTGCAAACTGCGTGCGCCTAGCCCGGCGCGCGCTGCCTGTTCCCTCCGAGGGAACTTTCCTTCCACCTCCCCTCACCTTCCCCTCCCTTCCCCTACCTAACTAACCCCCCCGGCCCTATCTAAACCTCCCCCTACCTTTGTTGGCAGATTTACGCTTGCCGAAAGCAGGCGTAAATCTGCGTGCGCCAGCGGGCTGCTGGCGCGCCATCACGCGACCCAGGCGCTGGTCCAGAGGCCTCGACCACGCCCCCGGGCTGGCGTCATGCCCCCGACATGCCTTCCGCCCCGCCCCGAAATTAGTGCCGCCCACCCGACACCCCCCTGACACGTCCCCTTTGCAAAGCCCTGGGACTTATGCACGTCCCGGGGCTTGCACGTTTTTTACTATTCAAAATTTAATATAATACATTATGATTCTGTTATAAGGAAGAAACATCTACTTTGTTCATACATCTGAACCAACATTTTAAAGCCAAAAGGATTGCTTGATGACTAAGCATGTGTATACATATGCCTCATTGTACCTTCTATCTCCTGGGATATTTGAGTTCCCTATAGAAATTAGGAAAAAGGCTCAATAGCTCAATAGCCATATCCTGCATCTTGTAAGAAAATGAGGCATCACAGAGATTAGTTAGGGTTCAGGATGTTCTAGTTTTTTCAGTTGTGCTAGGTATATAGTAGTATGAGAGCTTCCTGGCCTATCCAGGAAAGTGCATGGATGTTATGAAGGCAACATGAGAATAAAAGTGTACTCACCAACAAGCCATCCATATAGCAGCTCTCTAAAAAAGTAGAGTGATGCAAGGAAAGGGAGCTATGGCAGGGCCCAGGTTTTTTGGCTACCATATTCAGAGTGATCATGTTGGTTTCATAACCCACATTCACATTTAGGGAATGATAATGCTTGTGGGTATAGTAAACCAATTTACTTTCCCTGGAAGGTATCAACAGCAAATGCATGTAATTAGGGAGGTCAGTAATATCATAAAATCCTCATGAGGTCCTGTCATTGTAGTTTCCAACTAGAAAAGGTGCTGTAACTCCTAATTTATTTTTTATGGCTTGTAGCACTTGGTGGAAACATCTTGAGAATGTTGGTTGCCTCATTCACTCAACTACAGAAATGACCTTGAGGCTTCAAAATGCTCAGGAGTTTGACATTTTTATTTATATATTTAAAAGATTTGTCACACAATCCAAAGCATTTGGCAAGGTACAATGGAACGAACATAGACCTAAGTCACACATACAATCTTTCATCTAACTGCTTGCTGCTGTATAAGATCATAAACAAACTTAGACTCAATTATTTCTATTATCCTTTCCAAGACAAAGAAGAACTTCAAGAGACAGACAAATTCTAATGTTGATATCTAGGGCCAGAGTAGGAAATTAATGATTAGAGGAATCAAATGCCTAATTAAATAGAAATGTTTTTCATTGTATCTTTTTTTTTTGTTTAAATGATGTTTATTAAAGTTTTCATTAAATCACATACATCGTCAACATGGAATTATAATGAATACAAATGTATACAAAGCCGTCCTTACAAAACGACAGAACAGTATAACAGAAATAAATCAAACAATAGTTCCACATTGGCACGAAACAAAAAGACAACATAAGCCAAACAGAGCATTACAGCCACCAAAAGAAGACAATGCATGTAAATAGGAGTCTTAGTTGGGAAAGCTATAAACAAGGAAATAAGAAAGTGTGAGAAGAATTATCTGGAATAGAATGAGGCACATAAACCAGAAGAGAAAGAAAGAAAGAAAAGAAGAGAAAGAGAGGTAAGAAAGGGAAGGAAAGAAGGAGAGAAAGGAAAGAAAGAGAGAAAGTGACAATCTCGTATGCGAAACCACATTATTAGTGAGTGTAACATATTACGCTATCATAAGAGTACCTCAGTCAGCAAAGCTAAAGAAAAACCATTAATGATGAGATAGCAACCCATTCACATCGATACTGAGGTAGTGTAATCGTCAAGTGGTTTCCACACCTGACACCAGGAAGATAGCCTATGACATTTGACAGCCATTGCTTTCTCATATTTACTATACATACACACAGAATTCCACCATAAGTGCTCAGAAAGCAAATCGCTCCTCTTCCAATTCGCCATGATATTATGGAGGGCCACTGAAAGCAAAAAATCTAATAGTTTACGTTTAGCTGGTCCAAGACTGATAGAAGGGTCCGCGCCCCTTAGTATGATGATAGAGTAAGAATGCGGTTGGGAAATCCCTAAAATAAGAGAAATTACAGTCCAGATCTGATTCCAAAATTTTTTAACTAGTGGACAGTGATATAATACGTGGGATAAAGTACCATTGGGCAATTGACACGACCAACAATTGGAAGAAGATAGAAGTCCAGCTCTATACATCTTCCAAGGAGTCCACGTCGCCCTATGGAGGACAAAAAAAGTAGTTTGGGTGAGACTGGAAGAGAGCGATATACGAGCCGAGATTTTCCATAGATAATGCCATTTAATTAAATTAGTAGTTAAACCAAAATCCTGTGCCCATAAAGATTGAAGACTGGTAACAGTATTGACAAAACGGTGGAGCTTAAAAGTTTTATAAAGTCGGGATGTGAGATGACCAAGCATACCATATGTTTGAAAAAAAAAGAAGGCATAAGGGGGCTCAGCAAAAGATAAGGAGGAGTTAGCCATAGTAGAAAAAGTACTGCGGAGTTGTAACCAGGCATAAAATTGAGTCCTAGGGAGCCCATATTGAGTTTGCAATTGTTCAAAAGAAATTAAGGAGTTATTATGAAATAACGAGGAAACAAACCATATACCATGTTGCTTCCAAGTAGGCCAACTAATCACTTCGCCACCAACTTTAATTTGTGGATTGTTCCATAGTGGGGCAAAGGACGAGGCATGCCAAGAAGGTGTGGTGCCTGGTCTGATAGAATCTAACTCTTGGAAAGCTCTGTATAGCGCAGACACAATAGGGTTAGATTTAGCTACCTTACCAAGGGGGACACTTTGCCAAAAGTCCATCGGAGCGGGTGATATCAGATGACGTTCTACCGATAACCATCTGGGGCGATCAGGGGAGTGATGATCGAACTGAAAGTAATGGTATCCTTGTTGGAGAATAAAGGCCAAATGATATAGATAGAAGTCTGGGAAATTAACCCCTCCTTGGTGAGTGGGGCCTTTTAACTTATGGAGAGCTATACTGGGGGCTTTATTATGCCAAAGAAATCTTGTCAAAAGCCTATCTACATAAAGATAAAAATCTTTGGAGAAAAGGACTGGGATCATAGCCAAAACATACGTAATCTTAGGAGCCAGTACCATTTTTACAGTATCTAAGCGTCCCCACCACGAGAGGTGTAGTGGGGACCATTTGTGAGTGGCCTCTCGTATCATCTGAAGTATAGAGGATTCACAATAACCAGTAGTGGTAGGAATGTCCACGTGAAAGCGGATTCTCAAGTACTTAAGGCCTTGTGAAACCTTCTGAATCGGAAGTCCCGATAAATCCACCAAGGAGCCCAGTAAATTAAGGGGGAGTAACTCAGTTTTATGCCAGTTTATCTTGTACCCAGACGCAGAAGAATAAGTAGAGATAAGACGGAAAAGAGAAGGAAGGGAAGCATCAGGATCAGTAAGAAAGAGTAGAACATCATCCGCATAGGCAGTGAGTTTGAAATCCTCCGTGCCTATGGTTATACCAGTGATGTCTATCGACTGGCGGATTGCCAATAACAGTGGCTCCAAGGCTAAGTTAAAAAGAAGCGGGGAGATAGGACAGCCTTGCCTCGTTCCACGATGAAGTTGAAAGGCAGAGGAGGAACGGTTATTTATATATAGAAAAGCCGAAGG
Organism: Rhinatrema bivittatum; assembly: GCF_901001135.1. Lineage (NCBI taxonomy): Eukaryota > Metazoa > Chordata > Amphibia > Gymnophiona > Rhinatrematidae > Rhinatrema > Rhinatrema bivittatum. The sequence goes on along the minus strand of NC_042623.1, from coordinate 218,142,088 downwards.
GGAAGTATAGAGAAATTGAATCCAGGAGAGAAAGGTATTGCCAACGCCAAACCATTTAAGGGTTGTAAAGAGGAAAGACCATTCTACGCGGTCAAAAGCCTTTTCGGCATCTAAAGAAATAGCCACAGTAGGAGTCGAAAGAGAAGAAGCGTGATGTAATGCGTGCAAGAAAAGTCGAGTATTATTAGCAATTAATCTACCTTTGATGAAACCCGATTGATCGGGATGAATAAGGGTGCAGAGTACATGTGATAATCTAGTAGCCAGTATTTTAGTAAAGATTTTATAATCGGTGTTCAGTAAGGAGATAGGTCTATAGTTAGAGATAAGGGCAGGATCTCTCCCAGGTTTAGGGAGAACTATAATGCAAGCTTCAGTAAAGCTGGACGGCCCTGGTGCCTGGGAACCAAAAGACAAATAATATTCATGTAAATGAGGTAACAACTCAGGTTTAAAAGCATGGTAAAAGTCTGAATTGTAGCCATCGGGACCAGGTGCTTTGCCACGGGATAAGGATGAAATCGCGGCATCAATCTCCTGAAGTGTGATGGGAGCATCTAGCATTGTAGCTTGACTCTCAGAAAGAGATGGATGAGTCAATGATCCAAGGAATTGTTGTATCAGATGTGGCGTTTGATCATCAGCTGCCTCCGATTGGTAAAGCGACTCATAAAAAGAACGAAAAGCTGAAAGAATATCCGTTGTCAGCAGTCAGTAATTGTTTTTGTGGAGATAAGATTGAAGCTATACGTTTTTTTTCTTGTCTTTTCTTAAGATACGATGCAAGCAGATGACCGCATTTATTGTTTTCTGCGTAGTACATTGCTTTAGAACGATCAATACCAACTTGGACCTGGGCACTCAAACGCTGATTATATGATATCTTGCCTTTAACAGGGCCGTAAGAGAGGCGGAAGAGGGTGAAGCAATATGTCGTTGTTCCAGGGCTTCGACTTCACGTTGCAGAGAAGGAAAGAGCCGCTGCTTGAACCTTCTTAGTTTAATGGTGTAGCTGATGATTTCTCCACGTATGGTGGCTTTAAAGGCGTTCCAAAGCGTGGAAGAGGAGACATCTGAAGAAGAATTAAATTGAAAAAACTCCAGGATTTTGGGACGTATCACTGTCTGAAATGTAGAGTCAGCCAACAAGGAGGAGTTAAATCTCCATTTCCGATCCAGCTGAATGGGCGAGAGTAGACGAATGGTTAGTTCAACTGCTGCATGGTCCGAAATCAGTATAGGAAGGATAGATGCTGACTTGATGGTAGAAACCAAGGATTTGGAGAGAAGAAAGAAGTCGATGCGAGAATAAGAAGTGTGGGGATATGAGTAGAACGTGTAGTCCTTAGTCGTAGGATGGAGCAGTCTCCATGGATCCACGAGACCGTGAGAGTCTATGATATGTCGTAGAGCTTTACAGGAGTTGGAAATTGAAGTCCGTAGAGAGGTCTTTTTGTCAATAAAAGGGTCAAGAGGTTGGTTGAAATCTCCGCCAGCAATGGTAGGATATTGATCCAATGTTAAAAGGTTGGCAAATGCAGAATGAAAAAATGAAGGATCATTCTTATTCGGAGCATATAGATTCAAGAAGTTGTAAACTTGGCCGGCAATGCGAATTTGAGCCACCACCCATCTACCATCCACATCTGCCGCTTGAAAGAGAACTTCGGCCTCCAAACGTTTGTGAAAGAGAATAGCAACTCCTCTTTTTTTTTATCTGCTGGGCTAAACAGAACAGAACCAACCCATTGTTGTTTAAGCTTAAGAGACTCCGCTGGCGAAAGGTGCGTCTCCTGAAGAAAGGCGACATCTGCGTGCAATGATTGTAAATAAGTCAATATTTTTTTCCTCTTTATTTGGTGTGAAAAACCATTGACGTTTAATGAAATCACGGTGATGTGAGTGATAGTTGACGCCATGACATCCGCATAGAAATTCTGGATGGGCACAGTACCAAATAGGCAATGCTGTAGCTGAGTATACTCCAAATGTACATCAAGATACAAAAAACCAAGGCAAAGATGTTGTCACTTTTTAGATGAGAAAAAGAAAATAAGAAATATCGAGAAATACTGAAAAAACTGAAGAATAATAATAGAGGCATAATCGCCCGTAGGCTGGTAAGCATGAAATGAGCCTCTTGATTAGCTAGAGGCCAATGCTAACAGTGGGGTTGCCGAATCGCTGCGTGCATAAGAATATAAAATGAAAAAAAAATAATAATGGCGCCTGGGAACCATTCCAAGCATAAGGGAAATCCACTCGAACAACTTAACTGAGAGTGAAGTATGTATATATAAAGAATAATGCATCGGAACACTTAGCAAATTAGGTTAAGTTTAGAACCACCGCTCACTGAGAGCAGAGAACACAGTTCAAGTAACCATTCCAGAAGCCGATTGAGATTGGAGAAATTCTTCCAAGGCCTGTGGTTGATGGAAGACCTGAGTGTGATTATGTAGAGTGACCCTCATCTGCGCCGGGTAAAGAAGACCATATTGCGCTCCTAAAGATCGTAGTTGCGGGCGCATAGCCAAAAATTGTTTACGCTTCATTGCAGTAGCTTTGGCAAAATCAGGGATTAGAAGAAGCTGATTACCTTGATATTGCGATGGGGCCTGATTTTTCGCCGTTGTAAGAATAAGGAGGACTTGCTGATAGCGCAACACCTTAAAAATAATAGGGCGCGGATATTGAGAGTCCCGGAGCGGCCTAGCAGGGATCCGATGTGCCCGCTCTATTTCAAAAGGTAAGTCGAATTTAAGCTTAAAAAACGACGGAATAAATTGAGAGAGAAAAGCTACGGTATCTGAACCTTCGGCTCCTTCAGGTATACCAAGTAAGCGAATATTGTTCCGGCGATTACGATTCGAAAGATCTTCAATATCGCGCTGTAGTTGTTCTATATTGGTCGCCATACGAGGGATGGATGCCGTTGTAACAAGCAGCGAGGAGGCCTGAGCCTCAACGTCATCCAGACGTACCTGAAATGTATTCAGTTGTTGGGTTACAGTCTGTAGTTCACCTCGAATTGCTGTAGTGGCATCGATGTTAAGCTGTAACATCTCTTTTAATTGTTTTAGTTCAAGCAGAACCAGATCCGCCGACGCCATCGGTTTTGACGCAGTTACTTTGTCCGGTGTAGGGGGATCCTGTTTTTGTCTTTTAGAGCCAGTTCCGGCGGCGAAAGCCGCCTCAATTTTCCCAGATTTTGTAGTAGACATCCTGAATCAATAACGTATTGCAAAAAATTTGATGGTCGTAGCAAAAATAACTGCTGGTTCCCAGGCTAAGTATGCGATTTCGGCAGAGCTCCAAAGTTAGGCGGCCATCTTGGTCGCTGCTCAAGAGCGCCCCCCGTTTTTCATTGTATCTTAAATATTTGAAAAGAGGGTTCAATACATAATTCATCTAGGTGGGAATTCCATAACACTGGGCCCACAACAGCAAAAGTGCCGTTACGAGTTTCATCGAGGTGCAATAAGTAAGGAGACGGGCTATGCAAAAAATTGTGGCCTCCCGATCTTAATGCTCATGATAATTTTTAACAGTCTGCTAATACAGATGAATCATGGCTTAAAGCCTTGTGCCAGTGGCGTAGCCACGGGTGGGCCTGGGTGGGCAGGTGCCCACCCAACTTAGACCCAGGCCCACCCAACTGGCACCGGAACTGAAAGGCTGTCACGGGATCCCATCCCCGCGACAGCAAACAAGAGAACCCATGCCTCGCGCGCCATCACGGCACACATGGGGAAGCGCTGCTGCGGCCGTATGGCCAACCGGTCTTCCTGTTCGGGGGGGGAGTGGAAGCGCCGCGCGCAGCTTCCGCTTCCTCCCCCCAATGCAGGAAGATCAGCTGCCTCTCCTGCTGCCACCCGTTCTCCTGCGCTTCCGCTTTCTCCCCCAAAGCAGGAAGATCAGCTGCCTCTCCTGCTGCCACCCGTTCTCCTGCTATCTTCGGGCCAAACGGCCCGCCGAACTTCCTGTTTGGGGGTGGGGGAGCGGAAGCATCACGCACAGCTTCCGCTTTCTCCCCCAAAGCAGGAAGATCAGCTGCCACCGGCCTCCTGCTATCTTCGGGCGTCGGACCGATCTTCCTGCTTGGGGGGGGGGGGGGGGGAGGAAGCGGACGTTGTGTGCTGCGCTTCCGCTCCCCCCTCCCCCGACAGGAAGTTCGGCGGGCAGTACGGCCCGACGCCCGAAGATAGCAGGAGTCCGGTGGCAGCAGGAGAGGCAGCTGATCTTCCTGCTCTGGGGGAGAAAGCGGAAGCTGTGCACGTGCTTGAATGTGTATGTGTGGATGAGAATGGGAGTGTGTGGGGGTGAAAACTGGAGCCTGGGTGTGTATGTGGGTGAGAATGGAAGCTTGAATATGTGGGTGAATGGGAGCTTGAATGTGTGTATGTGTGGTTGAGAATGGGAGCCTGGGTTTGTGGGTGGGTGAGAATGGGAGTTGAATGTGTGTATATATGGGTGAGAATGAGAGCCTGGGTTTGTGTGGGTGGGTGAGAATGGAAGCTTGAATATGTGGATAAGAATGGGTGCTTGAATGTGTGTATGTGTGGGTGAGAATAGGACCTTAAATGTGTATATGTATGGATGAGAATGGGAGCTTGAATATGTGTGGGTGAGACTGGGAGCATGGGTTTGTGGGTGAGAATGGGAGTCTGGGTTTATGTGTGTGGGTGAGAATGGGTGCCTGGATGTGCGTCTGTGTGTGCATAAGAATATAAGCCTGGGGAGGGGTGAGAAAGTGAGAACTTGTATGTGTGTCTGCAGAGAATGTGAGCTTGGGGGGGGGAGCATATGAGAGTGACAGCTTGAGTGTGTGAGAGGGAGTCTGTGAGAGAAAGTGTGTATGTGTGTGTGTGTGTGGAAGGGAAGAAGGCAGTAATAGAAGAAAGACACTGAAAAGGAATTAGGAAATGAGCTATAAGGGAAAAAATGGGAAAAAGAGACCAGGACCAACTGATTAGAAAAATACAAAGATCAGTCAACAAAGGTAAAAATATATATCTATATTTTGAGATGTTAGCAATTTAAATATAAGCAACACAACCGCTCTCTCAAAATTTATGGACAGGTAGGAGCCGTGTATAAAATCGTAATAAGAAGGCTAAAGTACCACAAATCACTGTGAATTATGTTTGTATCATTAAGTAAACCTCATACTTAGGTGTAGATGTGAATGCTATGCTGCATAATTTGGCATTATTTATCAATAAAAAAACAACTAGTAGACCTGCATGCCTACAGCCCACCCATGTTAACCTTGTGCCCACCCAAAAAATCAATTCTGGCTACGCCACTGCCTTGTGCACGAACAAATCTTAAATTCAGTTCTTGTTGAACTACCAACCAGTGAAGTGATTATAAAATTGGAGTTATATGTTCAGTTTGTCTCATTCCTTTTAGTGTTCAAGGCACAGATTTTTGTACTACTTGTAGCATCCTTATAACAGTCTTTGGCAGCTCAATATAAATTGAGTTACAGTAATCTAAGCTGGTTAAAACAAGTGCCTGAAGGGCAGTTCAGAAATGATTAGCATCTAGAAAAAGTTTAAGTAAAAGCCTCAATTTAAAGAATGATTACCTCACTACAGCTTTAACTTGTATTTAAAAAGGTAAACTACAGTCCAAAGTAATTCTAAGAATTTTTACCTGTGTGGAGGTAGGAAGAACACATTTATCAAACTGTTAACACTTCTGGGGTAATGAACCTATTAAGTACCATTATCTCTATCTTCCAATGTTCGTTATCAAACATCCATCTGATACAGTTGATATGACAGGAAAAACAAAACCATGAGACCTGTCTATCAGAGGATCTGGGTCTCCCCTCAGCTCCTTATACATCTCTTAAATGTTTACTGAAATCAGCTTGAACTTGAAAATGTTCTCGCTCTCCTGGAGACCCTGCAGAGTGGTCTGGGATATGCCTAATGTAACCTACTTTTTACTTGAATTCTATTTCATACCTATCATATCTATATGCATTCACTACTTAGGTACTCAGTGCCTTGTTTACTTTATTTAATCTGCCTTGGGCCTAATTTTAGGAAAAGGCAGAATATAAAAAGCTTATTCGTAAATATAAAAGATCTTCGGATGTGGATGCTTTAGGGATTCCCTCAACTCAGCTGGGTAGGAACCCCTGTTCTGTTACTGCATGCCTTCTCCTCATTCTCCTACTCCTACAGCTTCTACTCCAGATTCTCTTCCTTTCTTTGGTTTCACTGACCAATTCTTTCTGTCCAGCAGTTCTCTTGTTTCTGCTTCCTCCTCTTTCTTCTTCACCCAGAAGACTTCCACGGTATGCAAAACCAGTGTGGAGGGATCACCAACTGTGCTCCCAACCATGAGAGTTGTACAAGGAGTTTTGATGGCGAGATCCCAGGGTGCCCTTGGTTGGGAGAGTTATGGAAAAGAAATTAGAGTGCTAGAAGTACTTCTATGTGACCACAGAATGCCATATAAAGTAATCTGGTGCAATGGGTTGTATAGTTTTCTATGGAGATGTTTAACCTGACTGTTCCTTAAGAGTTTTCATGCTGGTTGCCCTTAAGTAAATTGGTATGAGTGAATTGGTTGGGAGTGGCCTAGAAGGATATAAATCCTGAGTCAATTTGATGGGACTTGTCCTTTCTGAATATGGAATGAGGAAGAGAGGGACCTCCAGGATATAGGGAACATTGAGTAGCCACCCCTCAGACTTATGGGTCTAGGGACACTCCCAGCCAGGTACTGAGGCCTTGCAGAGGCTTTTTCCCTCAAGGGAAGAGCCCAAAGCTGAGAGTTGGGAGAAGAGGTGCTCTTCCCCTAAGGAAATACCAGGAGCTAGAAGAACCAAGTTGTTCCAGCAGGAGGAGTGCCCCAAGAAGAAACAAAATGGAAAAGTCCAGGGAGATTTGTACACTACTGGAAGGGTGAAATTGAAATGACCCAAGAGAACGGCGAATGGAAAGGGAGTTGTGAGTAAAAATGAGGGGGTATGGTGGGAGTAGCCCCAAGAGAGATGCAAACTCCATGTCCCGCATTTGAATCTGGTGTTTTAAATCTAGCAGAATCTGAAGAGTGGGATTCACCTGTCCCTTGGGCTAGTATGTGGAAAAGAAATGAGTACCTGCAATGTAGGGAACTACTTGGTATTAGAGTATTAAAGGATGCTGTTGGGTTTGTGGCATAGTGGACTCTTAATCGCTGTGGAGATGACTCCTCCCATGGGGAGGAGCCCCGTGGGGTACCACAGTGATAGGCTAGACTCAGAGAACAGACCCTGGAGATGAAAAGCTTTATTGTACTGCTGTAGATGATAGAAATGCAGGAAGGTATGGCACTGAAGTCCAGCAAGGTGCCAATACATTCAGACAGCCTCAGATGTATAAGTCTCACCCAGATGTTCAAGGTTGGTAGTGTTCCGCAGAGCGGGATAAGCCAAACCTGGTGGGTGGTATGGAGAGCTGGATCATAAAGGTACTCACTGAAGAGTAGTGCTGGAATCCTCCTGGTTGATGGTGAAGGCGAACCCGAGGTTCGTGATGCAGGATATACTGAGCTGGATAGGCCCTTGAGGAGCGAGTACCTGGAAGCGCAGAATCCTGAAAAAGAAGAAAGACCCCCGAGGAGTGGATGTCTAGTTAGTAGAAAACCCCAAAGGGTAGTGGGAAGCGAGGGACCCACAAGGAGCGGGTGCCCAGAGCTTCTACAGGAGCGAGATACCCCGGAGGGTAGCGAGGAGTCTAAGTGTGCAGCTTAGAAGCAGTCAGAGTAGCTAAACCGAAGTCCTTGCTAACTCGTTTGTTGGAAGTGGAGTGGAGGCTTAAATACCCGGAGGTATTGATGTCATGTGGTGGGGATGCCCCCGAGGTTCCCGCCATGATGTGCAGATAAGTGTAGGCAGCTTACACGCACGCACCCTAGGAGGCCACGGGAAGGAGCATGGCAGATGGGGACACCCATGCTGAGTTGGAGACGCCGAGGGTTTCGGCACTCAGCACCGGAGGCAGCTATCTTACCCATGGAGGAGGAGAAAGGCAAAAAAGAGGTGAGGCAGAGCGGTCGCAGCCATCTGCAACCGATGGACACAACAGATGCAAGCCTTACATTCTGCTAAATAGTATTTGGAGGAAGATATGGGAGTAATGGATGTAAGAAAACATGTTAAGGGAGTAAGTGGTAGTCTAAGCTTTGGGATACAATATATGGCTTATAGTATTGAATTTTTAACTTGACAGTGTATCCCATAAACTCTGACAAATTCAGTATACTCTGCATTTCCTCTATAAGTTTTGTACATAGTTGCTGGATGGACATCCCAGAAAATAAAGTTGAGTGTGATTGCAACGGGAGTGGTATGATTGAGCCAGCACCAAATATTCTAAGAGGAACACGGAGGGGAGGGTATGGTATAGTCCCTGAGTAGTCTATCACACTGCCTCTAGCTGGATCCACGTCATCATCTGAACCCACCAAATAAATTAGACTAACTCATAGCTCCCAAATTGTCAGATCCTCCTGTTATGTGCCCAAGCTAGAATTACTCTAGGTAACAGCAGCAGCCTCCTCCCTTTTGCAACAGTATCATCTCTTGCTTCCCATAGTAGGAAAAAGTGACTTTTATTGTGAGCTCCTGAGATGTAACAAACATTTTGTAGCAAAAATGCCCCATAAATATTTGTTTACATTTGCATGCTTTAGTGATTAGCACAAGATTTATGTGGCATTCAGAATCCATTTGTGTAATTAATTCCTCATTAACATGGGGTAGATTTTCAAAGGGTTACGCGTGCAAGATACGTGCGTAACCCCCGAAAACCTACAGTTATAGGTGATATTGGGTTTTGTTTTTTTTAAACTTAGCTTCATACCTTTCTCACTAGCTTTCTAGCATCACACTCTCTCTTCATTAAAGCAAATAGGCAGAATGTGCTCCATTTATCACAACCTATTCAGAATGCTACATTATGTCATGTTGTTACGCCTGTTATGGAAAAAGCATGGAGGGTTTGTGCAGATATTGGTGTATTTTTATCACATGCAGTTTGTGATTTCTACTATCTCTGTAGAGGTGAGTTGGAAGAGAAATTATGCTTATCTTAGTAACAATAGAGGAAAACCATCTATGTCTCAGAATGCTTTCAATTTAATATTAGGAAACCAATTTTATTTTAGCAACTAGAAACTGAGAAACAATAAAACCTCAAGGTCTCTTTAGTTGTCAACCTCTAGACATGTATCTACCAAAGATTTCCTAATTAGAAGCTTGAAAGACATCAGTTCACTCAAAGCTACAATAGCTTCAGGGCATGTTTGAGATAAAAGACCTCCTGTCCTTGAAGCTAAACACTAATCAGGACCAGGAAAATCCCCATGGAAACTCATGACTCAAATATATTGACACCTCTGTTCACTTTTTAATCCAACCTCCAGTTCATTTGAAAGAAATATAAATTGTCTTTTAATATAGTGTAAATTAAAAAATTGGCTATCACCTTTCATCAACCCTGCTTCTTCCCCCTCACACACACACAACAGATCATAACTTTTCTATTGAAGGTTTGCAGTAGTGATGCTACTTGTTTGCTGATCAAGAAACAAATTTCAGACTCTCTGCTTAGGGACAAATGTACATTATTTTAAATGAATGGCTAATCTGAAACAAAATTTTCATGATTCATTATAAGCAGATTATAAGTATTGTAAATAAATAATAAAAATAACAAATTGTGTTGCCACTGAAGCTAGATTGAACAAAGCTGGGTAGGAAAGGAAAAGGATGGAACTGGACCAAACAAAATCAAGCATTTTTTTTAACTAGCCTATCCCAACTGGCACCTGCATTGATTGACAATTAGTTTCTCTTTTTTTTTCAACTTGAAACTGAAAGTAACCTACAAATTTGAACAGTCAATGTGTATGTTTATGTTTGTTTATTAAAAATGTATGATCGCCTAATGATCAAGGCCCTGGGTGATATACAACAAACATACATAATGAAACATAAAGTAATAAAAATATAAAATGCATCACAAACAAGATAAAAAAATAAAATACAAAAATTAGACCAGATCACTTAAAACAATAAAACTCAACAAGGAGAACCCTGTAAAAATGTCTGCCTTAGACCATTGTAAGAATTATCCATAAGCCAGTTGAAACAAATGGATTTTAAAGGAAGATTTAAACTGGGCATGTAAATGAATTGCATAGGTAAAAAATTCCACATTTCTGGTACATCCACCGAGAAAGCCTTTTCTTGGGTTTCATCTAAGTGAGGCATTTTGTATGAGGGAACATCAAGAAGACACTTGGCGGGAACATGGATCCTCAAAAGGGCATTAGCTCAAGGAAATGAATCAAGTCTTAATAAGTTAAAACCAAGACTGCAACTTTGTACATAATACGCTGCTGAACAGGTAGCCACAGTAATGGCATCCTCACAGGAGTAATGTGTTCATGTAAACCAGAGCTTGTGAAAATGCAGGCAGCAGAGTTCTGTAAGAGCTGCAATGCTGTCAATGTACAGGCAGGTAAGTCTAACAGAACCACATTGCAGAAGTCTATAACAGGAGGTATCAGTGCCTGCACAACCATCTGGGAGTCAACAGCATTGAGTAAAGGTTTCAAATCACAAACAACTCTTAATTTATAAAAAAAACAGATCTAATGACAGACTTAATTTGATGGCGAAAAGATAGCCTGGAATCAACTCACATACTTAAACTCTTAACATGAGAAGAGATGGGCAAATCAACATTATCATTTTGAATAGAAACAGGGAATAAACAATTAGATTTAGTGAAAAGTTCAATTTTCTTAATGATAGCCTGTTGTGTGAAAGCCAGGCATTGATTGTAGATAATCAGAGAGCAAGCACAGCAGTAGTATCAGTCCAGAAAGACTATAATTTGATGAAAAATTGAAGGTTGTTAGTGTAAATATGGTAACACTCACAGAGTCCTTCTAGAATCCTGACAATAGGGGAAAGGTAGAGGTTAAATAGCACAGTGGATAATGCAGAACTCTGGGGGACAGCAGTAAGTAGCTTTTGCCATTTAGAGACTTTATTCTTCACTCTCACTTGGTGAACCTGGTTGGTCAGATAGGACTTGAACCAATTCAAAAAAGCCAGAAATGCCCAGTTCTCTAAGAAGATATAATAAAATGTAATGGTTCAAAGAATCAAAAGCCAATGAAAACAAGCAGATATTCATGGTCAGTGTCAAGACTTCTACATAGTATGTCAATTGTTGAGGTCATTAAGTTTTCTGCTCCTAATGTCTTGTGAAATCAAAATTGAAAAGAGACCAGGACAGGATGAAAGTCTGTTAGTTGTTATAGAACTAGAATCTCCAGGAGAAATAGAAGAAATGTGTCTATAGTTGGAAGGGTCCTCAGGGACAAGACCAGATTTTTTTCAAGGCCGAAGAAGCCAGCCCCTCAGAAAATAAGATTTATTAGACATGTTAGTGAGGGAGCTCTGAAAATGGTGGCATCACATATATAATTTTTTAAAACTTTTTATTTATAGTTTTTTTCAGTTAGACAAGACAAAAATTATTTGTATAATAGAAACATCAAGGTCTTGCATATAATACAGAATCAATAACATAAAGAATTAAGAAATATGCACTTATGTAAGTATCTCACCTTGGTACAACAATAGACCAAAGAAGGGGCAGAATACAAAAGAGAGATAGCTTGAAAAAAGGAAACATTAGGAAAAAGGCTTAACATAGGAAGCTACCTAGCAATTTTACAATGCATTTACTGCATAGTTAGGTGTCCATAGGTTACTGTTTGGAATCTAGAAAGGTCCTCAATTGATCAGGAACAAAAAATACATAACAATCATTCAGGAATTTAACAATGCACTTGCAAAGATAACATAAAGTGAAAGATGCTCCAAGTGCTATTGCTTCTTGCCTCAAAGAAAGAAAACCATGCCTTCTATCTTGTCTAGAGTGGGAAATATCCGGAAAAATTCTAACTGCCTGACCATGAAGCAAAGAATTTATATTGCAGAACTATGACTTCATAATTTTCCCAATATCTTGCTCAACAACAAACAAGGGCCTGGATTTATCAAAATGATGTTACCCAGGTAGAGAGTCCATCAAGCTAGGTTGAGAGAACATTGCCCAAATCTCATCTTGGAGTGAGTTTCCTCACGCCGAAGGCCATCAAATCTTCACAAGAGACTACTGTTCTGTTCGTAGGTGTCACGTAGAATGTCAAAGTGGCTCCTAACCCCCTACACTCTTACCTAATCCCCACTTCGAGTTACTAGGTGGGCCTACCAAAGGGATACAAATACCTACCTATGGGCCATGACATTATGGCCAGTCTCTCTCTCTCTCTCTCTCTCTCTCTCCCTCCCCCTCCGTGCCCATCAAATACAGTTCTTTTGGATTTCCACACCCCATTGAATCTCAGCTGCCATTGACAATTAGTTTCTCTTTTTTTTTCAACTTGAAACTGAAAGCAAGCTACAAATTTGAGCAGTCGATGTATATGTTTATGTTTGTATATTAAACATTTATGATCACCTAATGATCAAGGCCCTGGGTGATATACAACAAACATACATAGTGAAACATAAAGCAATAAAAATATAAAATGCATCAAAACAAGATAAAAAAAATAAAATACAAAAATTAGACCAGATCACGTAAAACAATAAAACTCAACAAGGAGAACCCTGAAAAATGTCTGCCTTAGACCATTATAAGAATTATCCATAAGCCAGTTGAAACAAATGGATTTTTTTTTTTTAATAATTTACTTTTTATTGCAACAATAAAGCACATACAAATTGTGCACATTAACAACTATAGAATACAAAATTTGCATTTCAACAATAATCCGAAATATCAATTGACATTTTTTCCCTCCCGTAAACCCTCCCCACCATCCCAATCGAGAGTATCACAATATCGCTGGAAAACTGAAAAAAACTATGGAAGGCATGTAGACATTGTAAGTATTAGAGATGTGAATCGTGTCCTCGATCGTCTTAACGATCGATTTCGGCTGGGAAGGGGAGGGAATCGTATCGTCGCCGTTTGGGTGTTTAGAGTATCGTGAAAATTGTTAAAATCGTGAACCGGCACACTAAAACCCCCTAAAACCCACCCCTGACCCTTTAAATTAAATCCCCCCCCTCCCGAACCCCCCCCCCCCCAAATGCCTTAAATTACCTGGGGGTCCAGCGGCGGTCCGTAGCTAAATTGGGGGAAGGGGGAGGGCAGGAAAACCGGCACACTAAAACACCCTAAAACCCCCCCCCGACCCTTTAAATTAAATCCCCCCCCCTCCCGAACCCCCCCCCCCCAAATGCCTTAAATTACCTGGGGGTCCAGCGGCGGTCCGTAGCTAAATCGTTCAGCCGGGGTCCGGAACCCCGGCTGAACGACCTCCTGCAGTCTATCTCCTGCCGGCGCCATTTTCCGTACGGAAAACGATTCGCGGCAGGAGATCGCTCCCGGACCCCCGCTGGACCCCCAGGGACTTTTGGCCAGCTTGGGGGGGCCTCCTACCCCCACAAGACTTGCCAAAAGTCCAGCGGGGGTCTGGAACGACCTCCTGCAGTCGAATCGTGTTGGTCTATGGCCGCCGCCATTTTGCGCCACCATTTTGCAAAATGGCGGCGCAGAATGGCGCCGGCTGAAGACAACACGATTCAATTGCAGGAGGCCGTTCCGGACCGCTGCTGGACCCCCAGGTAATTTAAGGCATTTGGGGGGGGGGGTCGGGGGGGGGGGGGATTTAATTTAAAGGGTCGGGGGTGGGTTTTAGGGTGTTTTAGTGTGCCGGTTTTCCTGCCCTCCCCCTTCCCCCGATTTACGATTTTTTGACGATAAATCGGGGGAATTGGTATTGTATCGTGGCCCTAACGATTTTTGACGATTTAAAATATATCGGACGATATTTTAAATCGTCAAAAAACGATTCACATCCCTAGTAAGTATACAAAGACATCATAGACATAGATAGTATCAAGACAGCTGATGTTTGGAATATGATTAATATGAGACAAAGTCATAATATGAAAACAGATAAAGAAGTAATTAAAATCAGGTAGAATGAAATGAAATTTGGGACCTGCCATGTGAAAGACTCAGTCATTAAATGAAGATTGGAGACATTTAAAGTCTAAGGCGCCTCTCCTCCTGAGGTTTTTGGAAGCTGGGCGTCAAACTTAGTCAGCCATGCATGGATGGGTTGCCATACGTTTCGCTGCCTGAGTGCTTCGGGGGTTGATTGGGTAGGGCCCTGTGAAACTGTCCAAAGTGTACATAATCTATTCCGCAGGTCATCCATGGAGGGTGGATCTACAGATCTCGATCATGAGGCCATTTCACACCGACCAGCCATGATAATCAGATGGGCTGTTTTATTGTGTTTCGGAATAGTGTTGATGGGTAAATTTAACAGAGCATTCTCAGGGGATAAAAAGCCGTTCCTCGAGGATCTGTTGGATAGTGAGTTCAATAGCTTTCCAACAGCCAGACACTTTAGGGCAGGACCACCACATATGGTAAAAAGTCCCCAGCTGTCCACAGTCCTTCTAGCAATAAGAATCATTAGTGGGTGCCATTTTATGAAGTCGCACCGGAGTATAATACCACCGAAGGAGTACCTTGTAACAGTTCTCATGTAAAGTAGTATACAGGGACCCCTTTTTGGTCACTAGGAAGATGGCATCCCAGGTAGCTTCAGGTAGGGTTTTGCCAATATCTGTCTCCCAGGTTTTGATGAATGCTGGCTTAACTATCGGATCCTTATTGACAAAATTATACAATTGTGAAATCCCTTTTTGGAACGTGTCCGCATGATCACACCAATTTTCTAGTTGGGTTTTACCCAGTCTCAAATCCTTCGCTACCCCTTCAGCGTGAAAGAAATGCCTAATTTGTAAATATGCAAAGACATCATTAGACGCTAGCTTATATTGTTCTTGCAGTGTCTGAAAAGGAAGCATCACCACCTGGTGCCATAGGTTCCCCATACCACTCATACCTTTGGATTCCCACACTGAGAGAGCAGGTATCTGACCCCCGGACAACAGTGGAGCATTAGTAGTAAGCCTAGAGGAATAAAAGTACTGCCTATCGCCCACTAGGGACAACTTACATTTCTCCCACATTTTTAAGGAGGTAGTAACTGGGAGTGGCACATGTTGTAAGGCTAACCACGTTCACTGATGTTGCCATATAAGGGCCCTGAGGGGCATTTTACCTAGTAATGCCTGCTCTATGACACACCATTGCTTTTGTGTGCCGGTTCGGTGCCAATCAATAATCGCCCGTATTTGGAATGCCATAAGATACCAGTCCAAATTTGGTACACCGAGCCCGCCACGTAGCATGGGTCTATACATAATCCTCCTTGAAATTCTCGGAGACCGCCGTTTCCAGATATAGGAAACAATGCGCTGCTGCCACTTTTTGAGGTTTTTTGATGGTATGTGCATGGGTAAAGCTTGGAATAGATATCCCAGACATGGAAGAACATTCATTTTTATTGAGGATATTCTTCCAAACCAGGAAAGGTATAACTCGGACCAGCGATCCAATCCCCAAATATTTTTTGTATAAGTGGGGGATAGTTTAACTGATACAACTCCTCAGGTTTGCTACTGATATACACCCCCAGATATTTGATTTTCTTAGGAGCCCATTGAAAGGGAAATGATGCCTTCAAAGTGAGGAAGTTCTGCTATGGGGACAGTGACATTTAAAATTTCCGACTTTTTGACATTAAGCTTAAATCCCGATACCTTGCCAAAATTCTGGAGTGCTTCCAAGGTTCCCCCAAAGTCTCTGCTGGTCTGGTCAAGGTAAACAGGATATCGTTAGCAAACATTGACATTTTATATTCACTCCCTCCCACCTGTATGCCCCGAATACAGGGATCATTTCTAATTTTGGAGGCAAGCGGTTCCAGGAATAGTGCAAATAAAAGGGGAGACAGGGGGCAACTCTGTCTCATCCCCCGCTTAATGGAGAAGGACTCTGAGTATGTCCCATTCACTTTCACTCGAGCTCTGGGATTAGTGTATAATTGACTTAAACAACACAAGAAGTGGGGGCCAAAATTTAGTTTCTGAAACGTACTAATTAAGAATGGCTAGTGCACCATGTCAAAGGCTTTTTCAGCTTCTAAGGACAATAGGACCACTGGGATATTTTGCTCTCTGATCCGACACATCAAGTCTACAATTTTGCGGATATTATCCGTGGCCATTCTACCTGGAATAAAGCCTGATTGGTCACTATGAACCAACCTATTCATGATCGGGTTAAGGTGGTTCACCATGAGTTTAGCTAGGAGTTTGAGATCAATATTAATGAGTGAGATTGGGTGATAAGAGCCACATTTCGAGAGGTCTCTCCCTGGTTTTCCTAAGATAGTAATTCCCACCACATTGGTGTCTTTGCCCATAGTGTTCCCCTGCCTGAGATGGTTATAAAACTCCTGAAGGGATTGGGAAATAACTGATGAGAATCGTTTGTAAAATTGAGGAGTAAAGCCGTCCAGACCAGGAGCCTTATTAACCTTTAGGTCTTTAATGGCCTCCACTATCTCGGCCTGAGTGAATTCTTTGTCCAGTTAGTGCCTCTCTTTATCTGATAAACAAGGTAACTGCACCCCTTTAAGATAGTCCTCTATGTGACTCAGAAGAATGGAGGACTCAGCATCATACAATTCTCCATAAAATTGTTGAAAATGGTCTCTTATGTCGGGAGGGGAATTAAGTAGAAGCCCAGTTCCGTCTCAAATTCCAGTGATCTGATTTTGAGTTTTCTTAACTTTTAAATATCTGGCCAGTAGTCTCCCAGATCTATTGCCCCATTCAAACTTTTCTTGGGTGATCAAGGACACTTTAATTTGGAGTTCTTGATCCGCTAATGTTTGTAAGGCTTCACGTGCTTTTTGAGGCTTTGCATAAGTCGACTTAGCAAGGGTTTGCTTGTGAGTTATAGTCAGCTGAGTAATTTAATCTAGCAGCTGCTGCTTAGCTTTCATCTTTAGTTTTTTCACATGGGACCCTCGGGAGATAAGGTAGCCTCTGATGACGGCTTTCAGACATTCCCGCAAAGTTATCGGGTCTCCTGTGTTAACACTAAGATAACCCTCTATGCCTTTTTGTAATTTTGTCTGAAAAGACTCCTCAGAGATAAGGGAATCATTTAATTTCCATGGTTGAAAGCCTCCTCTCATATCAGAAGCCTCAACAGTTAAGCCTATTAGGGTATGATCGGACCAAGTTATGGATTCTAGATATACCTGACTCACCTTATCTAAAATTGCTTTGTCAACCAGAAAGTAATCAATGCGGGAGTATGATTGGTGTGGTGCAGAGAAAAAAGTACAATTTTTAGTAGTAGGGTTCCTTTGCCTCCATACATCGTTCAGACTCCATGTGGCGATGAGGATGCAAAGACGCTTCCTATGGATACCGGTTCCCTTATTACTTCCTCCTGTGTTATCCATATAAGGACACAGAGTGAGATTAAAGTCTCCAGTAACAATTAAATTACCTTCCTCCTCCTGTGACAATAATTGATCAATCTGTGTATAAAACAGCGTTTGATCGGTATTAGGAGCTTAAATATTTAACAATGTGTACTATATACCCTGATACTCGAATTTAACAAGCAGGAAACGTCCAGATGGGTCCTTGACATGATTTTATATTTTATAATCATAGCCTTGCTGAAATAGTATGCATACCCCCGTATATTTATTAGATTTATTTGCGGCAGAGAAGAATCGGTGAGCAAACATGGGACAGTTTAACAAATGCTCATATGGCCTTTTGATGTGGGTTTCCTGCAAACAAATTATCCCCGCTGCTTTTTGCTGGATATCCTGTCGAAGGAGGTGCCTTTTACGATGACTATTGAGACCTTTCACATTCATAGAGATAATCATAAGCACCATAGTTTAAGTGAGAGTGGCCCAGAGAATAGAGATATGTCCCATATGCCAGAATAAAAGGGGCGTGCATGATCCCCCTCTTATAGCTACCCAAAATGCACTGATGCTGCTGAAGTCTCGTGTCTAAAATATCCCTCTGTACATCCTGTATCCCAGTACATCCCCAAATCCCTCCCCACACTCTCGTTACCCTCCCTTCCCCCTCCCCCTCCCTTCCCCCCCTGTCCCTCACTCTGTGTAACTGCCATTGTGACATGGCGTTTCTGCTATTGCAAATGGAGGGTGATGAAAGTACTTAGAGCGGAGTGGCAACTCTCCCGATCCCCCCTTTATCATGAAGCACTCCCTCCTCCCTGTTCATTAATTAAAAGTCCACATTCCCACATTTAAAACCAACTATGTAACATCTAGACATTCAGAACATCACACAATAAAACAGAAGAAACATGAAGAGCTTTTTAAAGAAGTTAAACCCGTAAGCTATGGTAAACATTTCAAAAGTCTGCAGGGCTGGCTTAACCTGCACCGTCGTCCAGAGTCGCTGTAGACTGTCCATTACGTCTCCTCAGGTGTCGGTCCCCTTTTTCAACCCGTTGCCAGCGCGGTGCGTCCGTCCTCACTCTCCCTTCTCCGGGTGCTGCAGCTTTAATGGATAGGCCTGCTGACTTCAAAATGGCCACCGCTTCCTCAGGCGAGATGGCTCGTGATGTAGTGCCTTGTATGGTAATTGAAATCCCTATGGGGAATAGCCAGCGGTATTTAATATTTTCTCTCCGGAGCACAGAGGTAATCATGAGGTAAGTCAGACATCTTTTTAGAGTACCCGGTGCTAGATCCACAAACACAGAAATGTTTTGTCTTTCCCAGGCCCACGTTTGCTGCCTGTGAGCTGTGGTCAGTATCTTTTCTTTAACGGGGTATCGAAGGAAGCAGGCGATGATATCCCGTGGCAAATTACCAGATCGGGGGCCCAGAGTTCGATGCGTGCGTTCCCCCGCTTGAGCTGTTTCAGCAGTTTGCGATTGAAGTTTCTCTATTTTGTCTTCTTGTGCCTCAAGACGCGTATCACACTCATCTACTCTGTGGCCAATCTCTGCCATGTCGTCCTTGATTTCTTCGATTTTCTGCAACAATTCTGTTTTGTTATTCTTCATGTCCCTTCTCAAATCGCTGAGCCACTGTCGAAATTCTTTTCTAGTGGTACCTCAGATAACAGAGTGTCATTGTCCCCAGAGCTGGCTTCAGGTCCTCCTCTGGTCTCTCAGCCATGTTTCGGGCTATGCTATCAGTTAGGCCTTCCAGCACCAGTCTGGACTTAAAGTATGAATATTTGCTAAGTTCAGTCCATTTTTTTTTAGCAGACATATGCGGCTGCAATATATATTATAGAAAAGACTTAAAGCTCAACCCGGGAGGGAGGATGGATGTTGATTTCCTATTTAATAGCGCATGGAGGTCAGGAGCTCTATTTTCAAGCTGCCATCCTGCTCCGTGACATCATCAGCCTCTCGAAACAAATGGATTTTAAGGGAAGATTTAAACTGGACGGTGGTGGTCCCACTTCACAAGAGTGGAAGCAGAGAGAAGGCTGGAAACTACAGGCCAGTTAGCCTCACCTCGGTGGTGGGAAAGTAATGGAGTCACTTCCGAAAGGAAGAATAGTGAACTATCTACAGTGAACTATCTACAGTCAGAAGAAATGCTGGACCATAGTCAGCATGGATTCACCAGGGGAAGGTCCTGTCAGACAAATCTGATTGATGTTTTTGACTGGGTAACTGGGTGACTAGGGAATTGGATCAAGGAAGAGCACTCGATGTCATCTACTTGGATTTCAGCAAAGCTTTTGATACGGCACCGCACAGGAGGCTTGACTTCCACAACCCCAGCTTCCAGAGGCCCCACACCCTTTGCAGTAGAGGAGGACCAGAAGGCTCATCTGCATACTGCTCCCAGCATCCCCCAGTAGAGGAGTCCAGAGGTCAAAGCTTTTGATACAGTACCGCACAGGAAGCTTGACTTCCACAACCCCAGCTTCCAGAGGCCCCTCACCCTTTGCAGTAGAGGAGGACCGGAAGGCTCATCTGCATACTGCTCCCAGCATCCCCTGGGAGAGGAGTCCAGAGGTCACCGCAAGCGATCCAGGGATTGACTTCCATAACCCCAGCTTCCAGAGGCCCTGCACCCTTTGCAGTAGAGGAGGACCAGAAGGCTCATCTGCATACTGCTCCCAACATCCCCCGAAAGAGGAGTCCAGAGGTCACCGCAAGCGATCGAGGGATTGACTTCCACAACCCCAGCTTCCAGAGGCCCCGCACCTTTTGCAGTAGAAGAAGACTGGAAATGCATGCTGAATCTCAAACCCTTCCATTATCTGAGTGAAGATTAATTTAATGGTGGTTAAAGAAGATTGGTAAGTATAGCTTTCAGAAATTTTTGGGCTTATGAAAGTTCGGTGAAAAGTGAAATTAAGGGATATATTATTTAGAGTTTGTGTGTGTCTGAGGTAATAAGCAAGCCAGAGATAGTTAATCCTAGTGTCTGTCTTTCCCACCCACTCAACCCTTGATTTTTAGGCACGAGACACTTTCTCATTAAAAATCAATCAGGGTCTTATCTAAATTATATTATTGTACCAGCCCTTATTGAAAGTTTAATCATCCCCTTGTAGGACACTAGGTGATTACTTAGTAAATTCACCTGTAAATTTAAAGTACTCTCATTCCAACTCCCTTAGTATGCTAAACTTAACTAGGAACTCAATAAAACTAAGATGAAGGCAGCAGTCCAGCAGTAAGAGGGGGGATTTCCAGTCTTTTGTCTTGGTACATGTGAGCACCAATGACATAGGAAAATGTGGGAGGGAGGTTCTGGAAGCCATATTTAGGGTCATAGGTAGAAAGCTTAAATCCAGAACCTCCAGGGTAGCATTCCCTGAAATGCTCCCTGTTCCACTTGCAGGTCCCCAGAGGCAGGCAGAGCTCTAGAGTTTCAATGCGAGGATGAGACGATGATGCAGGGAAGAGGGATTCAGCTTTGTAAGGAACTGGGGAAACTTTTGGGGAAAGGGGAGACTTTTCTGAAAGGATGGGCTCCACCTTAACCAGAGTGGAACCAAGCTGCTGGCACTAACTTTCAAAAAGGAGATAGAGCAGCTTTTAAACTAGAACAAGGGGGAAAGCCGACAGTCACTCAGCAGAGCATGGTTCGGAGAAATGTATCCTTGAAGGATACTAATGAAACAGGAGAGTTAGGACATCCCAAAGAGAGGTTCCATTAAAAGCAAACATAGTCCATGTGCCTATGTAAAAAATCACTGAAGCTAATGATTTCCAAATTATCCCTAACAACTGAAAAGCAGGTTGTTAATACAAACAAAAAACACATTTTGAAATGTCTGTATGCATATAGAAAGACATGGTTTAATGGAACACAGTCAACATGGATTTACCGAGGGAAGATCGCTCCCGGACCCCCGCTGGACCACCAGGGACTTTTGGCAAGTCTTGGGGGACCCTCCTGACCCCCACAAGACTTTCCAAAAGCAGGGGGGGGGGGGGGCTGGGAGAGACCTCCTGCACTTGGGCCATCGGCTGCCAGTATTCAAAATGGCGCCCATAGCCTTTGCCTCTGTGACATAGTGAGGGCAAAGGCTATCGGCGCCATTTTGTATACTGGCAGCCAACGGCCCGAGTGCAGGAGATCGCTCCTGGACCCCCGCTGGACCACCAGGGACTTTTGGCAAGTCTTGTGGGGGTCAGGAGGGTCCCCCAAGACTTCTTTCCAAAAGTCCCTGGTGGTCCAGCGGGGGCCAAGGAGTGATCCCCTGCACTCGGGCCATCGGCTGCCAGTAATCAAAATGGTGCCAGGAGTCCGGCCATCCATTGCTCCTACCATGTGACAGGGGCTGACCAATGGCACCAGTAGCCCCTGTGACATAGAAGGTCAAAGGCTATAGGTGCCATTTTGAATATCGGCAGCTGAGGGTGTGAGTGCAGGAGATGGCTCCCGGACCCCCCGCTGGACCACCAGGGAGTTTTGGTAAGTCTTGGGGGAGGGGGGGGCAGGAGAGTGGGGGGTTGTACTTAATTCAATTTTAGCTGGGAAACAAATAAGAATTAATGCATGTACGTATCGGGGGCCCCCCTTGCCGAATGCAACGTGTCTGCCCCCCGACGAATACGAATCCCGAATGCAACGTATGGCATCCCTCTACACATCCCTAATATTTAAAAAAGTTTTTACTTTGAGTTTTTGCCTCCACGGCCAACTTCTTTTCAAATTCTCTCTTAGCCTGTCTTATTAATGTCTTACATTTAACTTGCCAACGTTGATGCATTATCCTATTTTCTTCTGTTGGATCCTTCTTCTAATTTTTGAATGAAGATCTTTTGGCTAAAATACTAGGGATGTGAATCGTTTTAGGACGATTAAAATTATCGTCCGATAATTTTAATATCGTCTTAAACCGTTATGGAACACAATACAATAGAGATTCTAACGATTTATCGTTATAAATCGTTAGAATCGTGAGCCGGCACATTAAAACCCCCTAAAACCCACCCCCGACCCTTTAAATTAAATCCCCCACCCTCCCGAACCCCCCCCCCAAATGAGTTAAATAACCTGCGAGTCCAGCGGCGGTCCGGAACGGCAGCGGTCCGGAACGGGCTCCTGCTCCTGAATCTTGTGTGTTCAGCCGGCGCCATTTTCCAAAATGGCGCCGAAAAATGGCGGCGGCCATAGAAGACCACGATTGGTCGGCAGGAGGTCCTTCCGGACCCCCGCTGGACTTTTGGCAAGTCTTGTGGGGGTCAGGAGGCCCCCCACAAGCTGGCCAAAAGTTCCTGGAGGTCCAGCGGGGGTCAGGCAGCGATTTCCCGCCGCGAATCGTTTTCGTATGGAAAATGGCGCCGGCCATACGCGTATGGCCGGCGCCATTTTCCGTACGGAAAATGGCGCCGGCAGGAGATCGACTGCAGGAGGTCGTTCAGCGAGGCGCCGGAACCCTCGCTGAACGACCTCCTGCAGTCGATTTCCTGCCAGCGCCATTTTCCGTACGAAAACGATTCGCGGCGGGAAATCGCTGCCTGACCCCCGCTGGACCTCCAGGAACTTTTGGCCAGCTTGTGGGGGGCCTCCTGACCCCCACAAGACTTGCCAAAAGTCCAGCGGGGGTCCGGAAGGACCTCCTGCCGACCAATCGTGGTCGTCTATGGCCGCCGCCATTTTTCGGCGCCATTTTGGAAAATGGCGCCGGCTGAACACACAAGATTCAGGAGCAGGAGCCCGTTCCGGACCGCTGCCGTTCCGGACCGCCGCTGGACTCGCAGGTTATTTAACTCATTTGGGGGGGGTTCGGGAGGGTGGGGGATTTAATTTAAAGGGTCGGGGGTGGGTTTTAGGGGGTTTTAATGTGCCGGTTTTGCGATTTTACGATTTTTAGATTTTTCACGATTTTTCACGATATTTTACCCCCCCAAACGGCAACAATACGATTCCCTCCCCCTCCCAGCCGAAATCGATCGTTAAGACGATCGAGGACACGATTCACATCCCTATAAAATACCTTCTTTCACCTCCCCTTTTAACCATTCCGGTAATCGTTTCGACTTCTTTCCACCTTTCTTAATGTATGGATTACATCTGGACTGTGCTTCTAGGATGGTATTTTTTAACAATGACCAGGCCTCTTGCACACTTTTTACTTTTGTAGCTGCTCCTTTCAGTTTTTTTCTTTTAACTATTTTTCTCATTTTATCAAAGTTTCCCTTTTGAAAGTTTAGCATGAGAGCTGTGGATTTGCTTACTGTTCCCCTTCCAGTCATTAATTCAAATTTGATCATATTATGATCACTATTGCCAAGTGGCCCCATCACTGTTACCTCTCTTACCAAATCCTGTGCTCCAATGAGAATTAGATCTAAAATTTCTCCCTCTCTTGTCGGTTCCTGAACCAATTGCTCCATAAAAATGTCATTTATTCTATCCAGGATCTTTATCTCTCTAGCATGTCCCAATGATACATTTACCCAGTCAATATTGGGGTAATTGAAATTTACCATTATTACCACACTATCAATTTGGTTAGCTTCCCTAATTTCTCTTAGCATTTCACTGTCTGTCTCACCATCTTGATCAGGTTGACAGTAGTATACTCCTATCAAAGAAACATTGAACATAGAAATGACAGGAGAAGAAGTCCAAACGGCCCATCCAGTCTGCCCAGCAAGCTTTCACACTTGTTTTTTTCTCATACTTAACTCTTACTCTTTGGCCCTAAGTAACCTTTTGGTTCCAATTCCCTTCCACCCCCGCCATTAATGTAGAGAGCAGTGCTGGAGCTGAATCTAAGTGAAGTATCTAGCTTGATTGGTTAGGGGTAGTAACTGCCTCAATACGCATGCTACTACCACACTTATTTGTTTACCCAGCCTGTGCAATTCAGTCATTATTGGTTGTTGTCTGAATATAAATCCTCTTCTCTTCATTCCCCCCTGCCGTTGAAGCAGAGCTACGCTGAATATGCATTGAAGTGAAGTATCAGGCTTAATTGATTCAGGGTAGTAACAAACATGCTACACCCATGCTTCTTTGTTTACCCAGACTATGTAATTCAGTCCTTGTTGGTTGTTGTCTGAATATAAATCATCTTTTCATTCCCCCCTGCCGTTGAAGCAGACAGCTATGTAGGATAATCACTATAGTGTTCCCCAACACATAAGGAATTTTTGCTCATAAAGATTCAATTGTGCATTTAGTCTCATGCAGGATGTTTATCCTGTTGGACTCTATGCCATCCAAGACATAAAGCACTACACCACCTCCCAGGTGCTCCTCTCTGTCATTACGATATAATTTGTACCTCAGTATAGCACTGTCCCATTGGTTATTCTCCTTCCACTATGTCTCTGAGATGCCAATTAAGTCTATGTCATCATTCACTGCTATACATATTAATTCTCTCATCTTACTTCTTAGACTTCTGGCATTAGCATACAAACATTTCAAAGTTTGTTTTTTGTTTGTATTTTCATTATGCTTTTTTAATTGATAGGCATAAGTTAGAATTTTTTAGCTCAGGAGAATTTTTAGTTACAGGCACTTGGAATAATTTTCTTATTATTGGAACCTCACTGTCAGGATGCCCTAATTCTAATGCATCATAGTATCCTTTGAAGATACCTCCCTCCGAACCATGAACTGCTGAGCGACTGTCGGCTTTCCCTTTGTACTAGTTAAAAAGCTGCTCTATTTCCTTATTAAAAGTTAGCACCAGCAGCATGGTTCCACCCTGGTTAAGGTGGAGCCCATCCCTTCGGAAAAGACTCCCCCTTTCCCAAAAGATTCCCCAGTTCCTAACAAAACTGAATCCTTCTTCCTTGCACCATCGTCTCATCCACGGATTGAGACTCCGGAGCTCTGCCTGCCTCTGGGGACCTGCGTGTAGAACAGGGAGCATTTCAGAGAATACTACATTGGAGGTTCTGGATTTAAACTTTCTACCTAAGAGCCTAAATTTAGCTTCCAGAACCTCCCTCCCACATTTTCCTATGTATTTGGTGCTCACATGTACCAAGACAGCCAGCTCCTCTCCAGCACTGTCTAAAATCCTATCTAGGTGACGTGTGAGGTCCGCCACCTTTGTACTAGGTAGGCATGTTACCAGGCGATCTTCATGCCCACCAACCACCCGGCTGTCTACATTCCTAATAATCAAATCACCAACTATGATGGCCGACCTAACCTTTTCCTACTGGGCAGTAGGCCTTGGGGAGACATCCTCAGTGCAAAAGAACAATGCACCACCTGGAGAGCAGGTCCTTGCTACAGGATCCTTTCCTGCTACACCAGGTTGATGCTCTCCAATCATGAGACCCTTTTCCTCCAAGGCAGCACCAGGGCTGCTGGTCTGAAGTTGGGACTTGGCTATTATGTCCCTGAAGGTCTAATCTATATACCTCTCTATCTGCCTCAGCTCCTCCAGATCTGCCAGTCTAGGTTCCAGAGATCGGACTCATTCTCTGAAAGCCAGGAGCTATTTGCATCGCATGCACGTACAATTTCTCACCGGCAGGCAATAAATCATGCATGTGACACTCGATGCTAAAGACTGGGATGCCCCCTTCCTGCTGCTGGACTGCTGCTTTCATATCAAATTTGTTCAGTTCCTACTTAAGTTTTAGGTTGCTAGGGGAGTAGTAATGTGTTTAATTAACATCCTTTAAATGCATTAGTCTATTCACTATATGCCTGGGAGTGGCCTACAGGGGAATGATCAAACTCTCAATAGGTTTTGGGTTTTTTTGTGAAAGTGGCACCTACCTATAAATTAAAGGATGAGCTGGGGTGGGTGGGTGAGGGTTGGGAGGGTTGGGAAATACAAACAGTCTAACTTCAGTTACTCAGCCAGAGTGACTCACTGCTCTCTTGATAACAAATATTGGTATCTAATCAAACCAAATCACACTACCTTAACACCTTTGCAAGGTGAATAACTGAACTGAACTTTTCAACCTTTTTACTTAGGTATACACTGCTCCTAGCTTATTTCTAGGTTGTGGCTCCTTTTTCTGTTTTTAATATACAAACACTCTAATTTCTGCTTATTAGCTGCCTTACAGACTATTTAAAATAAACACACTAACTATTGTTTATTAGCTACCTTACTGACTGACTATTTAAAAATACAGTCTAACTTGAGTTTATTCACTGCCTTTCTGACTATTAAAAGCATAAACACACAAACACACTAAATAATATTCCCAAATAGTTAACTTCGCCCCAATGCTTATAAAAAAGAAAATTTCCCAAGCAAAAACTTACTGATTCCTTTCAGCCACCAACAAGGTGATCCTCTCCTCTCAGTGCTCCCACTGGCAAACTACACTAGCAGAATACCTAACCTCGGTCATAGGTGCAAGACACAGACTCTCAAATATAGAATAAAGATATCCTAAAGTATAAATAGAAATGCGCAGAGAAAACTAAACAGGAAACTGCAACAAGTCAAACTCTGCAACAATAGAAAAACAGAAACATCACCATTCCTTATGAAACAAACAATAAAATCTGATACAACCTCCGGACACAGGCTGGCAGCCCCTACTTCCTGGCGCCGGGTCCCGACCTCGGCCCCTTTCTCCTTGGCTGCAGCAGGCAGATACCGATGCAGTCCTGACACTCCCGGGCTTTCCAGCATGGTCGAGGACAGCCTATCCTCAGGTGGCTGCCGCTGCATGGAAAATGCCTCCACTGCCATCTTCATTGGCCCCTGCCCCTAGGTGCATATGCACGCCTCCATCGGGGAAAAGCTCCCGCAGCCCCTAGTTATGACGTCTGCAGCTCTGAGTATATAAGGCAAGCTCTGGCAGTCAGAGCTTGCCTTGGCAACAGGTCTCCTCGCTGTCTTCTGCCAGTGTTCCTGATCCTATTCCTGTGTTTCTGTGCTTGTACCAGTTTCTAGTTACAATCAGGTTTAATTTACACACCTAGTTTATTATTTTACATTGTTACCGTACTATGATGGCACACGAGTCATTTGTAATCTATACCACCCATATTTCTCTTTATCGTGCCCTTCTGTAAACCGTTGTGATGGTACTTAACTTAACGACGGTATAGAAACATTTTAAATAAATAAATAAATAAAATAGTTCCCGTTCCTGCTGTGATATCCCAGCTCCAGTTCCTGCATTCTAGTTCCTGTTCCCTGCTCCTTGCCTTTCAGATGGAGCTATGCTCTTGACCCGGATTGTTCCTGACCACGTCTTCTGCCATCTGTCTCAGACCCCTGGACCGGACCCAACTACGAGACTCGCTGCCTGCCTCCGACCTCCGACCCTTGCCTGCTGCTGTCTTCCTCCATCTGCCTTGGATTTCTGGATCCTGGTTGCCACTCACTTCATCTGGCCATGCTACATGGGATCATCCACACAGAGGCTCACTTAAGACCAGCCGGCCCCGGCACCCAAGGGCTCAACCTGTGGGGAACATGGGCTGGTAGTGGTGAAGCTCCTGCTGGCCTCTGCTTCCCGTCTGGCCTCACCTCCCAATGGTAGGGACCTGTGGGGGTCTCTCCCACAGAAAGCTCCAACACCACCTTGGGCCAAGGGTCCATGCCCACAACAGGTTGCCAAAGCCATGGACGCAGCTGAGGCATCCACCCTGCAGCAATTACAGGCCTGGCCCTTAAGATCCAGCAGCACTATTTCGAGGCTTTGGCGGCCTCTATTCAGCATCTCAACGTTCGCCTGGACTCCGGTCCTGCTGTTGCCACTGCACCTGCACTGACGCCCAGTCCCTTGGCTCAGCCTGTGCCAGCTTGGTCATCGGTTTCGCTGCAGGCACTAGAGATGTGCATTAGTTTTTCACAAATTAGACAATTTCAATGAAAATAGTCTAATTCTTCATGGTTTGGGGACACCGAAAAAAGAATGGAATTTTTCCGAAATTTCGGAAAAATTCGTAGTTCATGTTAGTGTGCACTAACACAAAAATCGGGACCCATGAAAAAAAAAATAGCCGCGGGAAAAACTAAGCCCAGACTGAAAGAACTAAACAATGCACATCTCTAACAGGCACCTCCCAGATTCAATGGTGACCCGAAGCTATGCAGAGGGTTCATCAACCAATGGTATATGCACTTCATACTGCAGGCCGCCACCTTCCTGGATGATATGACTAAGATAACTTTTATCCTCTTGCGCCTCGAGGGTAGAGCACTATCCTGGGCTTCCCCGCTCTGGGAGCATTTGGATGCCCTCCTCCAGTACCTGCCTCGCTTTGTCACAGAATTCTGGAGGACTTTTGATTTGGGGAAATCAGTTAATGGCAGTTTCGACTGCCTGCACCTCCGCCAGGCTCGGGGACCTCTCAATGACTATGTAATCGTGTTCCACATGCTGGCTATGGATTTGGGTTGGCAGGAGGATTGCCTCCGTCCCATTTTCCTAGATGGACTGTCCACGCAACTGAAGGATGAACTCACAGCCCGCGAGTTACCAGACTCCCTGGAGGGACTAATTGACCTGGCCGGACGCATAGATCGCCGGGGCAAAGAGTGCAGTCGGGAGCTGCACATTCCTCATCACCCGCTTCCTGAGTCTGCTCGCTCTTCCTCCTCCGGAGGCAAGTCCCCTCCGAGGTCCTCAAGCCCTCACAGCTCCAAAGAGCCCATGCAGCTGGGGCGTGGTACACTTTCTTCCGAGGAGTGTCTGTGTAGGAAACAGTCCGATCTCTGTCTTTACTGCGGAGCAGTGGAACATCACCTATTCCAATGTCCTGTCCATCCGGAAAACTCCTTGGCCTAGGGTCAGCAGGGGCCCTGACCCTAGGCACAGCCAATCCGGCCCGTCAGTTTTCCCTACCAACAAAGCTGACCTGCAGCTCCCGCTCCTGCCCGATCCTAGACCTGCTTGATTCTGGGGCTGGTGGGAATTTCCTGTGGAAAAACATAGCGCACCACCTGCATATTCCCATCAAGACATTCAATGTCCCTTTGACCATCGCCTCCATCCATGGGGACCCCCCCTGCCAGGGAAAATCTCGTGGGTTTCCGAACCCATTCAGTTGCAGGTCAGGGCCCTCCACAAAGAGGAAATCAAATTCTATATCCTGGAGAAGTCTATTCACCCGATGGTTCTAGGCCTCTCTTAGCTCTAATGCCATTCTCCACAGTTCAATTGGTCCACTCTGCAACTCATGGAGTGGGATCCGCACTGCCAGGAGTCTTGCCTAAAACCAATCAAGTCTGTGGAGTCTCCCCCATCTTCCACTGTCCACTATGATCCCAGGTGTCCCGGCTCCTTACGCAGATTACTCTGATATGTTTTCCAAACGGATGGCCGACATTCTGCCACCTCTCCGGAAGTTTGACTGTGCCTTAGAGCTCCTGCCCGGGACCTCACCCCCCAGAGGCAGGGTTTACCCGTTCTCTGTTCCTGAAACCGAAGCTATGGCCGAATACATTATAGAAAATCTGGCCAAGGGCTTTATCCAGCCCTCCTCCTCACCTGCAAGAGCAAGTATCTTTTTTGTGATAAAGAAGGACAGCTCCTTGCACCCCTGTATTGATTACAGTGGTCTTAACATTTTTACCCTCAAGGATAAATACCCACTCCCTCTGCTAAATGAGCTATTCGACCACTTGCAGGGTGCCACCATCTTCTCCAACTTGAATTTGAGAGACACCTAAAATTTGGTCCAGATTCACCCTTTGGACATCTGGAAGACTGCCTTCAACACCAGGGATGGGCATTACGAATACCTCGTGATGCCCTTTGGCCTTTTCAATGCCCCGGCGTCTTCCAGTGAATGATGAACGAGATATTCCGGGACCTCCTTTACAACAAAATTCTCAATTATCTGGATGAAATTCTTATCTACTTCAGAGATCAGCTGATGATCTGCTAGGATGTACGCCAAGTCCTCCAGCATCTTCATGACAATCACCTGTATGCCAAGTTAGATACATGTGTTTTTGAGAAGCCAAGTCTTCCCTTCCTTGGCTACATAGTATACAAACATAGCTTCGCTATGGACCCCAGTAAACTCCAGTACATCCTGGACTGGCCTCAGCCTTCTAGCCTGCCCTCGTTCCAGCACTTCTTAGGGTTTGCTAACTATTACCACCAGTTCATAGCCAACTACTCCGTTATCGCGGCACCTCTTACTGCACTTACACGGAAGGGTGTGGATCCAAAGAAGTGGAACCCCAAGGCCATTTTGGAGTTTAAGGTCCTAAAGGAGGCCTTCCTCAAGAAACCATGCTTGCAACACCCAGACCCTAGTTGATCCCTCGTCGTCGAAGTGGATGCCTCTGCTATTGGTGTTGGAGCCATTCTCAGACAGTGTTCTCCCCAAGGGCAAACTTTATCCATGCTCATTCTTTTCCCATAGGTTTACCCCCACAGAGAGCCACTATGGTGTCAGTGACCGTGAGCTACTTGCCATCAAGTTGGCCTTGGAAGAGTGGTGCCCCTGGCACGAGGGAGCCCAACATCGGTTCATTATATATATTTATTTTATTTATTTAACATTTTTCTATACCGACCTTCAAGGTTGAATACCATATCAGGTCGGTTTACATCGAACAGGGGGTAGATAAATATAAATAAGGAACAACCTTTTTATACTTAGAGGAAGCAAAAAAGCAGAAAAAGTTACATAAAACAAGGACCATGAACTTGGAAGCTGATTCAGCTGGAAGAAGAAAGGCCTTAAGAGGGTATTAAATTAAATACAGTGAGTCATGTCCGAGTCTGGTCTAGAGCCAGTTAATTTATTAGGGTAGATAACTAGAAGATGAGGTGAATGTTGGAGGAGCGAAGTTCCATATTCATGAGCGGATTAGATATCTAATGAGAGTCTGATGGATCAGGGAAGGCTTGTATGAACAGCCAAGTTTTTGAGTTTTTTCTTAAAATGTTAGTAGGCAAGGTTCCAGTCTGAGTTCTGCGGGGAGGTTGTTCCAGATGGCTGGTCCTGCTGTAGAAAAAGCTCGGTCCCTGGTCGAGATGAGTCATGTGGCTTTAGTTGGCGGGGCTTGTAATGCTCCTTTGTAGGTTTCTCTCGTTGGTCTGTTTGAAGTATGGAGTTTGAATGGGAATTCGAGGTCGAGATGGAGAAGATTATGAATAGATTTGTGAATTAAAGTTAGAGATTTGTGTAGAACCCTGTGATTGACTGGAAACCAGTGTAGGTTTCGGAGGATGGGCGTAATATGGTCTCTCCGGTTGGTGCTTTTCAAAATTCTAGCTGCGGCGTTCTGTATCATTTGTAAGGGCTTGCTTGTTGAGCTGGGTAGGCCTGTGAGGAGAGCGCTGCAGTAGTCTATTTTGGAAAATATCAAGGATTGAAGGACAGTCCTAAAGTCATGGAAATATAGGAGAGGTTTGAGTCTTTTTAATACCTGTAGTCTGTAGAAGCACTCTTTGGTTGTGGTTTTGATCATATTCTTTAGGTTAAGGTGGTTGTCGATAATTACTCCAAGGTCTCTTACGTGAGTGTGGGTGAGAAGGTGGTTGTGATGGGTCTGAGACGGGAGGTTATCTTGGTTGGAGGAAATGAAGAGGAGTTCAGTCTTAGAAGCATTGAGGACCAAATTTAGACTGTTGAGATTAGTGATGGCTTGTAGGCTGTTGTTCCAGAGTGATAGGGATTTGTTAATAGATTCTGTTACGGGAATCAGAATCTGAACATCATCCGCATAGATGTAGTGAATGAGGTTAAGATTTGTTAACAGTTGGCAAAGGGGGAGGAGGTAAATATTGAAAAGAGTGGGTGATAGGGATGAACCTTGTGGTACGCCAAGAGAGGAATTTGTAGGTGGTGATTCTTTATTGTTGATTTTAACTTTTAAACTTCTGTTACTGAGGAAAGACTTGAACCAATTGTGGACTGTTCCAGAGATGCCTATGTCTGAAAGGCGATTCAGGAGGATGGAGTGGTTGACGGTGTTGAAGGCCGCCAAGATGTCTAAAAGGATTAAGAGAAAGGAGTGTCCTTTGTTTAGACTCATGATAATATGGTCTGTTAGAGATATGAGTAGGGTTTCTGTGCTGCGAGATTTGAGGAACCCATATTGGGAAGGGAAGAGTAAATTGTGATCTTCTAAATGATCCGAAAGCTGGATGTTGACCAATTTCTCTGTGAGTTTGGCTAAAAATGGTAGATTCGAGATGGGGCGGAAATTAGCTAGTACACCAGGGTCTAAATTATGTTTCTTGAGGAGTGGTTTAAGGGATGCATTTTTTAGACTATCTGGGTAGAATCCTTGTGTTAAGCAGCAATTTATGATGTTGGTTAAGGGTCCGGAGATTATGTTTGGAATAAGTAGCAGTAGCTTGGAAGGTATGTTGTCTGATGGGTGGCTGGATGGTTTCTGCCTTTTAAGAATGGATTCGATCTCTTTGGTAGATGTTAATTCAAATTTGTCGAATTTGACTCCCTTAAGCATGTAGGTGTTATCGGATGAGGTGATGTGGTCAGTCTTGGTTGGAAGGAGAGCAAGAGTATTTGAAATCTTCTGCTGAAAGAATAAGGCTAGCTCATTTGCTATATACCGACCATAAGAACCTCAAACACCTCAAAAAGGCCCAGCGCCTCAACACCAGACAAGCCGCTGGTTACTCTTCTTTTCACGGTTCAACTTCTACCTCAAGTACTGTCTTGGAGAGAACTTGCACGCAGATGCATTCTCCCACTCTTTCGAGCCTGAAGACATCCCAGATGCACCTCAACACATCATTGACCTGGCACAAATCCATCTGTTCGCATCTACCCTGGTACCCATCGGGAAGACGGTAGTTCCCCACAGGCTCTGCGAGAAGGTCTTACGGTGGGCCCATGACTCTCGAGTTCCTGGGCATCCTGGTTGTGCACAAACTCTAAGCCTTCTCCAATATTTTTACTGGTGGCCCAACATCATCCAGGACATATGGTCCTATGTGGACTCCTGTCCCACATGTACTCAACAAAAGGCCCTGGTGGGATGGCCATGGGGACTCCTGCAACCTTTACCATTTCCCAAAGCACCCTGGGTCCATCTCTCCATGAACTTCGTAGTGGACATCCCAAAGACCTACGACCATACCGCGATCTGAGTAATCATGGATCGATTTTCCAAAATAGCCCATTTTGTTCCACTTCCTGCTCTGCCATCTGCTCCCGAGCTTGCCTGCCTCTTCTTCATCCATGTCTTCTGGCTACACATGCTTCCCAAGTACATCACCTCTGACCGCGGACCCCAGTTTGTTGCTCGGTATTGGCAGGCCCTTTGTCAGAAGTTCGGCATGAACCTATGTCTGACCACCGCATATTATCCCCAGGCCAACAGGTATGCGGAATGCACTAACCACTTCCTGAAGACCTTCTTGAGAGCATACTTCAATGACCAACAGGACAACTGGTCCCAACTCCTGCCATGGGCGGAATTCTCCCACAATTCCCACATTAGTGAGTCCATCAGTTCCTCACCATTCTCCATCATCTATGGTCGGCAGCCCCTACCTCCTGGTGCTGGGCCTGACCTTGGCCCCTCTCTCCTCGACTGCAGCTGCTGTCTTGGGAGCTCCTGGGCCTTCCTGGCCCCTCTGTCCTCAGGCAGCCACTGCTACACGGAATACACCGCCACCGCCGTCACGTTCCTTGGTCCCTGCCCCTAGGCGCATGTGTGCGCCTCTGTCAGGGATTTAAAGGGGCATGATGGGAAAAGCTCCTGCGGCCCCTAGTGATGACGTCTGTGGCCCTGAGTATATAAGGCAAGCTCTGGCAGTCAGAGCTTACCTTGGAAATAGGTCTCCTTGCTGACTTCTGCCAGTGTTCCTGATCCTGTTCCTGCTTTTCTGTGCCTGTACCAGTTTCCAGTTCCCGTTCCTGCTCAAGAATCCCAGCTCCAGTTCCTGCGTTCCAGTTCCTGTTCCCTGCTCCTCGCCCCAGGGGATCCGAAACTGGCCCCAGCCAGTAGGTCTATGAGCTTTGCAACATTTCCTTGGCTTTACCAATTATTACCGGAGCTTCATTGCCAATTATTCTACCCTAGCTGCTCCACTATCGCCATGACCAAGAAATGGCTAAAAAGTGTGTGTGGATTCCTAAAGCACAAGCCGTCTTTCAGACGCTTAAAGAAGCTTTCTGTTCTGGTCTTTGTCTCCAGCATCCAGACCAAAGATGTCCTTTCGTCATTGAAGTTGATGCCTCTGCAATTGGAGCAGGAGCCGTCTTAAGCCAGTTCTCTCCCAAGGGTAAACTGATATCCTGTTCATTCTACTCACATAAGTTCTCTCCTACTGAACAATGCTATACCATTGGTGACCGAGAACTTCTCGCCAGTCAAGTTGGCGCTCCAAGAGTGGCACCCCTAGTTGGAAGGGGCGCAACACAAGTTTACCATTTTCATCAACCATTAGAATCTTGAGCAACTTAAAGAAGCTCAACTCCTGAACTAACGACAAGCACGATGGGCGCTCTTCTTTGAATGGTCCAACTTCGTTCTCAGTTATTGCCCAGCTTCCAAGAATCTCTGTGCAGATACACTTTCAAGATACTTTGAACCTGAAAATGTCCCTGACGTTCCTAGATATGTTATAGATCCTGCCTGCGTATCCCTTGCCGTGACCACCACAGTTCCAGCTGGGAAAACCGTCATTCCACGTAGATTACGTGAATGAGTTCTGAAATGGGCTCATGATTCCAAGTTGGCAGGACACCCGGGTCGTGCCAGGACCCTAGAGATGTTACAAAGACACTACTGGTGGTTCAACATAGTGCAAGACTCTCGTAACTATGTAGATTCATGCCCTGTCTGTGCCCAACAGAAGCCGCCTACCGGACGGCCTTGGGGCCTACTCCAACCACTGCCAGCAACTGCTGAGCCATGGTCTAGTATCTCAATGGACTTTATCACGGACCTGCCTCCGTCCCACAACAATACCGTAATCTGGGTCATCATCGACTGGTTTTCGAAGATGGGTCATTTTATTCCCTTGTCAGGCCTCCCATCGGCCTCAGAATTAGCCAAGTTGTTTCTGAAACATATTTTCCGCCTCCATGGACTCCCAAAGGAAATTATATCCGATCGAGGATCACAGTTTTCCACCAGGTACTGGCGCTCCCTATGTAAGAAGTTTAACATTTCCTTGAGTTTATTATCCAGAGGCCAATGGTCAAGCTGAAAGGACCAACCGAACCTTAAAGACATTCCGCCATTCCTATGTGAATGATCAGCAGGACAACTGGTCTGATCTTCTCCCCTGGGCTGCGCTGTTGAACAATACCCACATTGCTGCAGCCACCGATGTATCTCCATTCTCCGTGGTATTTGGATGACAACCTCCGCTGCCACTCCCAGTTCCTCTGACTGTTCCTTCTCCAGCTGCGCAATCCATGGCCCACACCATTCGTCAAACATGGAACCAGGTCAAAGAATGCCTCATCCAGGCCGCTGAACATTCCAAGCGTACTTCTGATGCCCATAGACATCCTGCTCCACTCTTCCGTCCTGGCCAGAAGGTGTGGCTTCCCTCTCACCAGTTGGCTCCCAAATACATCGGCCTGTTTCTGGTGAGTCGAAGAGTAGGAGCAGTATCGTATCAGCTCCAGCTGCCACATGCCATGGGCATCCATAAAACGTTCCATGTTTCACTGTTGAAGCCCTTGGTCCTCTTCTGGCTCTCACGTAGAGTTCCCTCTCCTTCACGGGTCTCTGCATAACCAGATACGTTTCTTCAGGTAAGAGAGGTCCTCGGCATCTGTTGGCATCGAGGGAAATGGGAGTACCTCCTAGCCTGAGAGGGTTATGGGGCTGAGGAGAACTCGTGGGAACCTTCCCACAACATTCTTGATAAAGAACTTCTGAAGGCTTTTCATAGGACTTATCCTAACAAACCACGGTTGCGTAGAGGGAGGCCTAGAAGGGGGGGTACTGTTGCACGCCCCATCTGTGTCTGGCCCACGCACGGGCCTGCTCACCTCTCTGGGGTCTCTGCAGGTCCCAGGTCGGCCTCCCCAGTGGCAGCCGCGAGCACCTCCAGGGCTCGGCGTCCCACGGCGGTGGTCGCCAGGCCTTCCACTGCGCATCAGGCCTCACGCCAGAGTTCGGCACCTTCCATGGAGTTGGCCATGCCACTACGTGTGCGCGACCCACCCGGCCTCTTGTAGGGCCAGGGGCAGGTCCTAGCTCTGCAGCATGCCCAGATTGAAGCAACTACTTAAGGAAGTCCCTGCCTGCACTTCCTTGCCTTGGCAATCGGGTCGGCATTGAGTGCTAGATTTTCACTGCGTACTAAGCCTTGTTCCAGTCTTGTTTCAGTGTCGTCCCAGCCTTGTTCCAGGATCTTACTGTCCTATCCTTGTTCCTGCATCCTACTGTTCCTGTATCCTACTGTTCCAGCCTTGTTCCAGCGTCCTTCTGTTCCTGCATGTGTCCATCTGTCTCCCCAGGTAGTACCCTTGGACTATTTCTTTGGTACTGACCTCGGCCTGTTCCTCATGTCTGCTGCCTGCATCCTGACCTCTGCCTGTCTCATGACCTTGTCTGACCTCTGAAAACTGACCTCTGCCTTGCCTGACTACTCCTCGGATGGACCCTCAGATTCTGACCTCTGCCTGATTGACTACTAGGGATGTGAATCGTTTTTTGACGATTTAAAATATCGTCCGATATATTTTAAATCGTCAAAAATCGTTAGGGCCACGATACAATACCAATTCCCCCGATTTATCGTTACAAAATCGTAAATCGGGGGAAGGGGGAGGGCAGGAAAACCGGCACACTAAAACCCCCTAAAACCCACCCCCGACCCTTTAAATTAAATCCCCCCCCCCCTCCCGAAATGCCTTAAATTACCCTGGGGTCCAGCGGCGGTCCATAGCTAAATCGGGGGAAGGGGGAGGGCAGGAAAACCGGCACACTAAATCCCCCTAAAACCCACCCCCGACCCTTTAAATTAAATCCCCCCCCCCAAATGCCTTAAAGTACCCTGGGGTCCAGCGGCGGTCCGAAACGGCCGAAAACCGGCACACTAAATCCCCCTAAAACCCACCCCCGACCCTTTAAATTAAATCCCCCCCCTCCCGAACCCCCCCAAATGCCTTAAAGTACCCTGGGGTCCAGCGGTGGTCCGAAACGGGCTCCTGCTGTTGAAGCGTGTTGTCTTCAGCCGGCGCCATTTTGCAAAATGGCCGCCGCAAAAATGGCGGCGGCCATAGACCAACACGATTCGACCGCAGGAGGGTCGCTTCCGGACCCCCGCTGGACTTTTGGCAAGTCTTGTGGGGGTCAGGAGGCCCCCCCAAGCTGGCCAAAAGTCTCTGGGGGTCCAGCGGGCGTCCGGGAGCGATCTCCTGCCGCGAATCGTTTTCCGTACGGACAATGGCGCCGGCCATACACGTATGGCCGGCGCCATTTTCTGTATGGAAAATGGCGCCGGCAGGAGATCGATGCAGGAGGTCGTTCAGCGGAGGTCCGAAACCCTCGGACCTCTTCAGCCGGCGCCATTTTGCAAAATGGCCGCCGCAAAATGGCAGCGGCCATAGACCAACACGATTCGACCGCAGGAGGTCGCTTCCGGACCCCCGCTGGACTTTTGGCAAGTCTTGTGGGGGTCAGGAGGCCCCCCCAAGCTGGCCAAAAGTCTCTGGGGGTCCAGCGGGCGTCTGGGAGCGATCTCCTGCCGCGAATCGTTTTCCATACGGATAATGGCGCCGGCCATACGCGTATGGCCGGCGCCATTTTCCGTATGGAAAATGGCGCCGGCAGGAGATCGACTGCAGGAGGTCGTTCAGCGGAGGTCCGGAACCCTCGCTGAACGACCTCCTGCAGTCGATCTCCTGCCGGCGCCATTTTCCGTACGGAAAACGATTCGCGGCAGGAGATCGCTCCCGGACGCCGCTGGACCCCAGAGACTTTTGGCCAGCTTGGGGGGGCCTCCTGACCCCCACAAGACTTGCCAAAAGTCCAGCGGGGGTCCGGAAGCGACCTCCTGCGGTCGAATCGTGTTGGTCTATGGCCGCCGCCATTTTGCGGCGGCCATTTTGCAAAATGGCGCCGGCTGAAGACAACACGCTTCAACAGCAGGAGCCCGTTTCGGACCGCCGCTGGACCCCAGGGTACTTTAAGGCATTTGGGGGGGTTCGGGAGGGGGGGGATTTAATTTAAAGGGTCGGGGGTGGGTTTTAGGGGGATTTAGTTTGCCGGTTTTTGGCCCGTTTCGGACTGCCGCTGGATCCCAGGGTAATGTAAGGCATTTGGGGGTGGGGGATTTAATTTAAAGGGTCGGGGGTGGGTTTTAGGGGGTTTTAGTGTGCCGGTTCACGATTTTAATGATTTTCACGATATTCTAAACACCCAAACGGCAACGATACGATTCCCTCCCCCTCCCAGCCGAAATCGATCGTTAAGACGTTCGAGGACACGATTCACATCTCTATTGACTACGTCTCGTGATTCTGGATCTGTCCCTTGCCTTCTCATCACCTATGCTGTTCTGGTCTTCCTTGCTCCATCGGAACCTCAGTCTTGTCCAACTGCGCACCCTTGCTGTCCGTGCGCATGCCTGTCTACCACCTCTCCAGGAGACCCTGCGAGGCCCACCTGTCCAAGCGGCCTGGGGCCCTACGGGCTCTTCCCGGGGGGATTGCGGGCTTCCAGTGGTGAAGTTTATCCTAGCCTCTGTCTCCTCCAGTTCTCCGCCCCCCTGGGGGCCAGTGCTTCCTGGTCCCTACCAGGGAGCCGTTCTCCACTGCTCCAGGACAAGGGTCCACCCTCGAGCGCAACATTATCCTTGGGGTAAGCTACTTGGAATCTATCTGCCCCTTGGGATCCTGCCAGGTACTTGTGACCTGGCTTGGCCACTGTTGGAAACAGGATACTGTGCTTGATAGACCTTTGCCCTAACCCAGTATGGCAAATCTTATGTTCTTATTTTTAAATGCATTGAAAAGTATCAAAAAGTCATCTTGTTCTTGGACTTTACATGGTTAATGATTATACTTATGTGCTTATTTATAGTCAAACTCCTGCAGACCTTTGGCATTAAGGACTAGATGGCACATTGGGTTTATGATACCATGTTAAAAATTTTCTAATAATACACATTAGTGAATTATTATGGTCTTTAAGATTACATCAGGAAAAATATTATACCTTTGAAGATCATTTTCCGGAAGGACTTTGTAATCTAATTTAACCCTTGTATTACTAATTGACACAAAGAAACACACCAGATGAAAAAATATTTCCATGCAAAGAAGGAACAGAAGGTTTCATGAAAGTCTTATCATTTATCTCAGCTGTAAGAACTGAGTAAGTAAATTGCTAATGTTGAACTGTGCTGGATTTTGCCAGAAATTAATTCTTTGTACTAGGGGATTTGTTGTACTGCTAAAACTTATCTTTGCTGCTGTTTTCCTATTTTACTGTGGCAACCTGTGGAAACAGTTTAACTGTAATTAAAACCCCAATTTGTATGTTTAATCAAATTTGGCATAATTGGAACTATTAATTTACAGTATTAATTTATTATTTTATTATTCATTTTATTTTGTTAAAACTGCTTATATTTCACCTCTTCTAATAGTTATTGTTCCAGGGTTTGGATTAGTCTGAGGTGAAGTGCCGATGAGCTGTCATTGTTCTGAGGACAATTCAATAGAACAATACAGAGCCAAAAGGTAACTCCAACATAAATCTGTCAAAGTCACAAAAAGGGGAGACCAAAATGATCAAAATCACACAGTAGTCAGCAGCAAGAATAACCTTAGAGGGAAGGTGTCAGCAATCCTTCAGTGTCCTGTTGTGAGATAGGCAGGGACCATCCAGTCAATTCAATCATGTAATTTCCAAACAAAAAAATATTTTTAGTCTTTTTTTTTATAGCATATAAAAGTCACAACAGTCTCAACTGAGAATCAGAAAGCCCAGACACTATGCCCAACATGGCCAGTGTTTTGTTGAAAAATTGCTTCATCAGGGGTTAGCTAAAAACTTTTGAAATCCAACAAGACTGTTGTCATTCATATTGGACCGAAAGTCTCTGAAGAGTCTCTCTCTCTCTCTCTCATTACTTGTGAGTGTGCACATAAAGGGGCAGATTCTCAAAGGGATATGCGCGTAACCCTGATAACCTGTCCCTGTGTGCGCCGAGCCTATTTTGCATATGCTCGGTGATGCATGCAAGCCCCAGGATGCGCGTATGTCCCGGGGCTTTGAAAAAGGCGGGATGGGGGTGGGAAGGGGGCGGGGGGGGGGCAGTCCGGGCGCATGACCGAGGCCTCCGGCA
The DNA here is from genome assembly GCF_901001135.1 of Rhinatrema bivittatum. NCBI lineage: Eukaryota > Metazoa > Chordata > Amphibia > Gymnophiona > Rhinatrematidae > Rhinatrema > Rhinatrema bivittatum. Next base: position 218,101,361 of record NC_042623.1, on the reverse strand, counting down.
CAGCAGCTGTGCCAGGGGTTTGCGCGCCGGCACTTGGCCGGTGCACGCAAGTTACGCCTGCCCAAAGGCAGGTGTAAATCACAAAATAAAGGTAGGGTGGGGATTTAGGTAGGGCTGGGGGGTGGATTAGATAGGGGAAGGGAGAGAAAGGTGGGGGGGCGTGAGGGACAGGGAAAGCCATCGGGGCTCCCCTAGGGCTCAGCGCACGCAAGGTGCACAAGTGTGCACCCCTTTGCGCACGCCGACCCCAGATTTTATAACATGCGCGCGGCTACGAGCACATGTTATAAAATCAGGCATAGATTTGTGCATGCTGGGTTGCAAGCACAAATCTATGCCCACGCACATGTTATAAAATCTGGCCCAAAGGCTCCAACACATACGTGTGGTAGGGATATTTTAAATGGTATGCATGTTCTTGCACGCACAATATAAAATTGAGCATATTTTTGCTCGCATGCTCAATACGTGCATTTATGGGTGCACGCGCACTCCTTTCAAAATTTACTTGAGCGTGATCAGTGAAAGGTTTGAGCTCCTAGCATCGACATATTTTATGTACTTTAGCTGGGGTTATATGTAAAGGGAAATATGGATCTGCTCTTCTCCAACAGCCATAGTCAGTCTTCTGGCTCCTCATAGTCCACTGGGTCATTCAGGACTCACCGGGCATCAAAGTTGTCAAATTGTTCCTCCATTAACTTTGGAGGTTGGGTACCTAACACCAATCCTCAGACCAGCAGTAGAATCTCAACAAGTCTGTGTCAGTCAGAAAAAAACACAAGTAAAGAAAACACACTTAGCTTAGCCAAAGTCCAAACAACCTACAAATCCACTGTTACTGGTCATTGATACCCTAACAACACACTATGAATTCATCAAAAATGTCTGTCCTACACTTGATATATACTTTAATGAAGGAAAAGTCATAGAAACTTACCAAAGTTGCCAAGAGGATCACAAAAAATGGTTAGAAGAGTCCTAGTACTCATCAGAATGGTCAGCAGGAGGCAGGAAGTTAGGACAGTGGCTGCAACCATGGTGCTGGTTATAGCTGCTATTCTATTAATCAGGGAAGAACATGATAATGTTTGCCTTTTTAGAGTCCAGAGTTACCACTAGGGTAACACGCTATAGACTCAATGAGGACAATTTTCAAAGGCATATTCTCAGGTAACTAATAACTATGCATATGTACTTTTACCCACTGACAGGAGGACAGTTGTAACCCACAGAATTTACCTGGGTAGCTAAGCAGTTACCCAGGTAAATTCCCATGGTAAAAATTGCCGTCTCCTCAGTGGATAAAAGTACATATCCACTTTCACAGCACACATACTTTTAGCTGTGAAAGCAAGGTGTGGGCCCAGGTGTAGGGACAGGGGCAGAGGGAGGAGAAGGGAAAGTGCAAGCAAGGATTACAATTTCAAATCTATGCACAGACTTTCCCATGCAGAGTTTGCATGTATTGTGTAGTAAAACAGGTGCAAAAGCCATGGGTACTTTAGTACCAATGATTTCTGCTGGCCCAAAGGGAAAGGGCAACATGACCTATCAGATACAACTACAAAGGTTCCTTATATGCCCCCCCGATGAAAACTTCACTAACAAAACGAGCACTCTCCACAGCCGGGCCCACCCTCTGGAACTCATTACCGCCGGATCTACGCCAAGAGACTTGCCATCTAACTTTTAAGAAAAACCTAAAAACATGGCTCTTCCGGCAAGCCTATCCAGAATCACAGGAACATTCTGACATCGGTCAAAGAGCAAAATAGTCCACCATAAGCTCCGCAACCGCCCATGATCTGGACAGCCCACCTGTATTGAAAACACTCTTCTGTTGATGCATTAGTTCTTCGAGCTCTTGCACTACTCATGTTTGCGCCCATATACACATTTTTCCATTAACTGTATATCCCAAGTTACACTACCCCTATTTAGCCATTCCCTATATTTATCCACGTTATTTTGACGAGTTACTGTTGTCTATGTAATATTTATTGATGTTCCTATGTTCAGAAACTCTGTTAATTGTAACGCCTTAACCACGACAGTTTTGTTCTTTGGAAACCGACCTGATTTCAAATCAGGTCGGTTTCCAAAGAACTGCTTATATTTCACCTCTTCTAATAGTTATTGTTCCAGGGTTTGGATTAGTCTGAGGTGAAGTGCCGATGAACTGTCATTGTTCTGAGGACAATTCAATAGAACAATACAGAGCCAAAAGGTAACTCCAACATAAATCTGTCAAAGTCACAAAAAGGGGAGACCAAAATGATCAAAATCACACAGTAGTCAGCAGCAAGAATAACCTTAGAGGGAAGGTGTCAGCAATCCTTCAGTGTCCTGTTGTGAGATAGGCAGGGACCATCCATCCATCCAGTGATTTGATACTTGTATTGAGAAGGTCGGTATATAAAAATCCTAAATAACTAACTAACTAACTAACTAACACTGAGTGTATCATTAAATGACTACTGGTGCTGCTCTTTTTCTAGTCCAGCAGGATAGGTGCTACAGACAGGGTCTTTGTGCGAGACAAATGAGGCTCCAAGCCTTGCTATCCAATATTGATAATTGTAGGGTGTTATGAGGTGTGAGGCCATGACAGTGAAGAAGGGGTTGGGTATTGACTGACATGTGTGAAAGGGAAAGGTGTGCTTTGCCAAAATACTGCCAATGCTGGACATTCATGGGCAAAAGAACTCATTCAGTGAAGGTGTACAAAGATTGCTGCGCACATTTTGATACATGTTGACTTTGCATGCTAGCAGTTGCTGATGTTTTGTGATGTGCTAGCTTTTGTCAAGTTTATTTGGGAACTATAAAAAGTAGGATGGGCCTTTGTTTGAAATGAAAAGGGGAAATTTCAACAAAATTCCCTGTTTCATATCAATTCATTTTTAAAACAAAATGAAAGAAAAACTAATGAAATTTCTTTTTTTTTTTAATTAGATGTGCTGCCAGCAGTTATCCTACCCCATAGGATAAACCCTGCTGCTGCTGCTGCTAAGAAAAATGCAGGCCCACCATGCCTCCTCCTCCTACCTTATCCTCGGGTCTTCTCTGGGCAGAAGTTATCTCCATTTAGTGCTGCCCCGCTTATTCTGGTTGACCCGTGCATTATACCTGCAATTCTTCTGTCTTATTCTTTAAGGAACTATCAGTGGAGTGACTTGCCATGTCCAAAAAGGGATAAGAATCCTATATGTTTTAATGAGGGTAATAATATTCCTCAGAGAAGATTCGGCCACAGAACATGTTATATCCTATTTCATCCTAACAAGGCCAGCTTCTTTCTTATTAGAATAGTGTTCAAAATATTCAACTGACCTAACCATTATAACTATTTTTCATGGCCTCCTTTCTGGTAAAAGGAGTGAATTAATCCAGCTTCCTCCATTGACACTCCTTGTGACCTTGTATATGTTACTTTATCTCCAGTTGCTTCTGATACCTGTTTAGAGGTAGATTTTAAAACACTGCTTGTGCAAAAACAGCCAAATGCATGTGTCCAGGTTAAGGAGGCAGGACAAGACTGACACATGTAAATTGCCTGTGTAACTTTGCTGAGAGAGAGAAAGAGAGAGAGAGAGAGAGAGAGAAAGAGAAAACCTCCCTATAGACACTCTGACACTCTCTACATATGTACCACTCTAGAAGGGCACTTTGAATTGTAGTGGGTTTTCAGGAGGTGGGTTGAGGTGTGTGTGTGTGTGTGTGTGTGTGGGGGGGGGGGGGGTTGTTACAGATACATTCAGAGGTATCTGAATGTAAAGAAGGTAAAGAATTATAGCCTGATATGTGTGAAAGGGAAAGTGTGCTGCCAAATTACTGCCAATCCTGGACTATAATTCTATAAGGGCTATAATTCTTTACTGCTGTCAATTTTACTATGAATACCTCTGAATGTATCTGTAACAACACCTCCCCCAACCCCAACCCCAACACACCCCGATTCAAAGTGCCCCTCTAGAGTGGTACATATAGAGAGTGTCAGTGACTCTATACAGAGGTGTTCTCTCTCTCTCTGTTTATCTCTCTCTGTGTAGAAAAAATACATGAACCTTGGCAAAAATCCTGTGTATATAAAATGAGGCATATTTTTGCTCACAAGTTCCTTTTTAAAATGTACCCATTAGATTGTAAACCCTTTGAAGTAGATACTTATAGCACCTGAATTCTTGTAGGTGAAAAATAAAAATACATTTTGTTATTAAAATGATTATGTTTGTAAATGGCGGCCAAACACTGACACATTTTGAAGAATGATAGACTTTTTAAATACTGAGAATGAGTCTGCAATATCTCCATTTTACCTATAGCAAGAGATTTCCCAGCCTGGATCATACAGATGTAGTAAGAGATTTACCATCCTGCTTCTGTCATTTCGAAATAGCTTATATATAAGCATTTACTTTGCAAAGAAATCACAAAATGTTCTAATCAAGCAGCCTCTATTTTAAATTATGACACTATGCAGCGTTCTTGCCAAGGATCATGTACTTTTTCTTTCCATTGCAGAAATGAGAACAAAGTTGAACAAAATTAATAAATATTGTTACTGTATTTTATAAGAGAAAAGAAAAATTCCCTATTAAAACAATTAAACTTTATTTCAATTTGATTATGAATGTATTGAAATTAGATATGACCATAATAATAGGCACTATCAGCAGATGAAATGTTGTCCATATCAACCATTTTTTAAATTATTTTCTTTGCAATTAAAAATAGCACATCTGGCTTATAGTAATCTTCTTATCTGATAATGGCAAACCCAATTCCTCCAGAAGAGAAAAAGGAGGAATAGGTAAGAGCAAACGGGAAAAATCAAACTGAACTCAGCTGTACCGTCCTCAAGAGAATCTGAAAAAAAGACCTTTCTTTTCTTGAAAACTCTTGCATAACATCATCCTTGGTCTATTCATATATTGGGTGTAATGAATATTAGGGATGTGAATCGTTTTCCATATCGTCTTAACGATAGAAATCGTGTGGCAGGGCAAGAAAATCGTCTTAGGCACGATTTTTTAGTTAAAAAATCGTTAAAAATCGTTTTTTCCGATTAGTGCGCACTAACTCGAGTTAGTGCGCCCTAACTGAAAATGATACAATTTGACACTTTTCAGGTCAGTTAAGGTCAGTTTAGGAATGAATATGTATTCCTATTGGCTGCCCTCTTATTTATTCATGTTACCAAGTTTCCTACTGACAGTATATGGGGGATGGGAAATGGAAACAGTTGGTAGCTTGACAAAACAAGTAATGTGATCAGTCAATGTGACTAGAACTTGTGCCCTAACCCTGATACCAGGGGTATTGTGATCTTCCTGCACACAGTGCCCTATCCCTATTAATACCAGGAGTGTTGTGATCTTCCTGCACACAGTGCCCTATCCCTAATACCAGGGGTGTTGTGATCTTCCTGCACACAGTGCCCTATTCCTGATACTGGGGGTGTTGTGATCTTCCTGCACACAGTGCCCTATTCCTGATACCGGGGGTGTTGTGATCTTCTTGCACACATCCCGGTATCAGGGATAGGGCACTGCATGCAGGAAGATCACAACACTCCTGGTATTAATAGGGATAGGGCACTGCATGCAGGAAGATCACAACACTCCTGGTATTAATAGGGATAGGGCACTGCATGCAGGAAGATCACAACACCCCTGGTATCAGGGATAGGGCACTGTGTGCAGGAAGATCACAATACCCTGGAGGAGTGAGGGTCAGGCAGCTCCCCCCTGTCTGTGAAGCCAGCCTCTCACTAGTAATGCAGGGAGGGAGCTGTCTCAGACTTCACCATCCTCCCCCCCCCCCCCCCCCCTCACCCACACACCATTCACTAGCTGGGACATGGGGGAAGTCAGGAGTGAGGGTCAGGCAGCTCCCCCCTGTCTGTGAAGCCAGCCTCTCACTAGTAATGCAGGGAGGGAGCTGTCTCAGACTTCACCATCAAACCCCCCCCCCCTCACCCACACACCATTCACTAGCTGGGACATGGGGGAAGTCAGGAGTGAGGGTCAGGCAGCTCCCCCCTGTCTGTGAAGCCAGCCTCTCACTAGTAATGCAGGGAGGGAGCTGTCTCAGACTTCACCATCCTCCCCCCCCCCCCTCACCCACACACCATTCACTAGCTGGGACATGGGGGAAGTCAGGAGTGAGGGTCAGGCAGCTCCCCCCTGTCTGTGAAGCCAGCCTCTCACTAGTAATGCAGGGAGGGAGCTGTCTCAGACTTCACCATCCTCCCCCCCCCCCCTCACCCACACACCATTCACTAGCTGGGACATGGGGGAAGTCAGGAGTGAGGGTCAGGCAGCTCCCCCCTGTCTGTGAAGCCAGCCTCTCACTAGTAATGCAGGGAGGGAGCTGTCTCAGACTTCACCATCCTCCCCCCCCCCCTCACCCACACACCATTCACTACCTGGGACATGGGGGAAGTCAGGAGTGAGGGTCAGGCAGCTCCCCCCTGTCTGTGAAGCCAGCCTCTCACTAGTAATGCAGGGAGGGAGCTGTCTCAGACTTCACCATCCTCCCCCCCCTCACCCACACACCATTCACTAGCTGGGACATGGGGGAAGTCAGGAGTGAGGGTCAGGCAGCTCCCCCCTGTCTGTGAAGCCAGCCTCTCACTAGTAATGCAGGGAGGGAGCTGTCTCAGACTTCACCATCCTCCCCCCCCCCCCTCACCCACACACCATTCACTAGCTGGGACATGGGGGAAGTCAGGAGTGAGGGTCAGGCAGCTCCCCCCTGTCTGCGAAGCCAGCCTCTCACTAGTAATGCAGGGAGGGAGCTGTCTCAGACTTCACCATCCTCCCCCCCCCCCTCACCCACACACCATTCACTAGCTGGGACAAGGGGGAAGTCAGGAGTGAGGGTCAGGCAGCTCCCCCCTGTCTGCGAAGCCAGCCTCTCACTAGTAATGCAGGGAGGGAGCTGTCTCAGACTTCACCATCCTCCCCCCCCCCTCACCCACACACCATTCACTAGCTGGGACATGGGGGAAGTCAGGAGTGAGGGTCAGGCAGCTCCCCCCTGTCTGTGAAGCCAGCCTCTCACTAGTAATGCAGGGAGGGAGCTGTCTCAGACTTCACCATCCTCCCCCCCCCCTCACCCACACACCATTCACTAGCTGGGACATGGGGGAAGTCAGGAGTGAGGGTCAGGCAGCTCCCCCCTGTCTGTGAAGCCAGCCTCTCACTAGTAATGCAGGGAGGGAGCTGTCTCAGACTGGTATCAGGGTTAGGGCACTGTGTGCAGGAAGATCACAACACTCCTGGTATTAATAGGGATAGGGCACTGTAAGAGATGACTGTAGTAGATTGAATAAAGATCTGATGTTTCTGCTCTCCTCACACCAAACAAAAACAACACACAAGCAGAGAAGCCCTTCTTACAAAGCTGAGCTAGTGAGTTAAGTAGGAGGAAAAGTAAACATACTTGTGCCAGTGTGGCTACTTAAAAAATACACTTACCAACAATCAATTACATATATTTGAACTGTGTACAATTCCAGCCAGGACCACCTTTCTAAAATGCACAGTGATTGGCAAATTCAACATGCACTAGCATTTCAGGTGCCTGCTAACAAAAATAATAAACAAACAAGTTCTAGTCACGTGAGTGCTGATCATTAACATTACTTTTTTTGTCAAGCTTCCAACTGTTTCCATTTCACATCCCCCCAACCATTACCTCAGTGTTAGCCTTGGTAACATCAATAGATAAGAGCACAGCCAGCCAATAGGAATACATACATACATATTCATTCCTAAGTGACCTTTACTGACCTGGGAAGTGTGAACACTTTGTTTCATTTTCTGTTGGTGTTCGTTAGTTTCCAGTTCCATTTCCCATCCCCCCAACCATCACCTCAGTGGTAACCTTGGTAACATCAATAGATAAGAGGGCAGCCAGCCAATAGGAACACATATTCATTCCTAACTGACCTTCAGTGACCTGGAAAGTGTTTATTTGTATCATTTTCAGTTAGTGCGCACTAAATCGAGTTAGTGCGCACTAACGGGGAGTTAGTGCGCACTAACACGATTTAACGATTTTTAACGATAAATCGTTAGAATTTCTATTGTATCGTGTTCTATAACGATTTAAGACGATATAAACATTATCGGACGATAATTTTAATCGTTGAAAAACGATTCACATCCCTAAGAATATACCACAGCCTGCAAAGATTCCAAGGGCCCAGCATGAGTAAGCATGGTGCTGCAGAGTTTCCTGTTGTGAATTTTAAACCACTTGAGATAGTAACAATTGAATACCCACCCATGTTGAATTTTTAGCTTCTTGTGTACAGTAAAAAGTAGGGATGTGCAGAAGGAAAAAATTTGTTTCGTTTCGTTTTTCATTTTGCAGGGACCCAAATTCATTTCATAAGTTTCATAGGGGGAAAAACCAATTAATTTATTAGTTTCATTCGTTTTTCGTTTCCCATTAAAGTCAAAGGGGGAAGTATTTGCAGCCTACCTTTGGCTGCAGAATTGGGGTTTTCTTATCAATTCTGATGAAACTTCTGGGGAGCAATCATCAGAACGAGAAAAGAGCTCCAAGGTACTTAGACTGTGGCAAAGTGGCACCAAAGTGACATGAATAGTCTAAGGCACTATAAAGTGGCAAAGGGGAAACAGGAGTGGCAAGAGTGCTTTAACTGAGGCACAAAGCAGCAGCGAGAGTATAAAAAACACACCACAGCTTCAAAAGAGAACACCGATAACAGTTTCATGAACCCTCGAAGGCAGCACGACAGGCAAAGTGGCAAGACAAGAGGCATCAACATCCTACAGCACAATGAAGGGGGAACATAGCAAGCAGAAAGAGTGTCAGAAAAAAACACAAGGTGACGATAAAGGAACAAAGCAGCAGAAATACTAGTACCAACACACTGAGGAACCATGATAGTGGCAAGATAACCACAAGGAGTAGAGAGAGAGAGTCGACTGGTGTATGGCAGCAAGGCAGAGTGGCAGAAAGTTGATAGGGGCAAGACAGGCTGGCAGAGCGGAGGTAGTCTGGCCCCTGTGGTTTTGATAGGGGCAAGACAGGCTGGCCCCGAGGAGAGTTCCCTTTCCTTTGTGCAGGAAAGGGCTCCCTAGAATGGGTTTGCCCCTAGAGTGGGGTATTTCTGTTGGCGTCTAGTGAGCTCTCACTGGTCTTTTAAAATCTGGCAGACATAGCAGAAATACAAATGAGAATTTTGAAGGCCGAAGAGGAGGAGGTTTCCATGTGAACAGCGGTTCAACATGGGCCAACGGGTGTTAAGAGATAGGCGACACCCGGGGAGAGTTACCTTTCCTTTGCGCAGGAAAGGGCTCCCTAGAATGGGTTGGCCCCTAGAGTGGGGCCCGAGCCTTCAAATTGTGGCGACATGGAGGAGGTTTCCATGTCAACAGCAGTTCTGGTTAAACATGGGTCAAAGGATACTAAGAGATAGGCTGGCTACATCCAGGGAGAGTTCCATTTCCTTTGCACAGGAACGGTCTCCCTGAAATGGGTTGGCCCCCTAGAGTGGGGCCCAAACCTTCAAAATGTGTCAATGTGGAGGAGATTTCCATGTGAACAGCAGTTCTGGTTCAACATGTGTCAGCGGGTGATAAGAGATTGGCGACACCTGGGCAGAGTTCCCTTTCCTTTACGCAGGAAAGGGCTCCCTAGAATGGGTTGGCCTCTAGAGTGGGGCCAGAGCCTTCAAAATGTGGCGACATGGAGGAGGTTTTCATGTCAACAGCGGTTCTGGTTCAACATGGGTCAAAGGATACTAAGAGATAGGCTGGCTACATCCAGGGAGAGTTCCATTTCCTTTGCACAGGAACGGTCTCCCTGAAATGGGTTGGCCCCCTAGAGTGGGGCCCAAACCTTCAAAATGTGTCAATGTGGAGGAGATTTCCATGTGAATAGCAGTTCTGGTTCAACATGTGTCAGCGGGTGATAAGAGATTGGCGACACCTGGGCAGAGTTCCCTTTCCTTTACGCAGGAAAGGGCTCCCTAGAATGGGTTGGCCTCTAGAGTGGGGCCAGAGCCTTCAAAATGTGGCGACATGGAGGAGGTTTTCATGTCAACAGCGGTTCTGGTTCAACATGGGTCAGCAGGTACTAAGAGATTGGTGACACCTGGGCAGAATTCCCTTCCCTTTGCGCAGGAAAGGGCACATAGAATGGGTTGGCCCCTAGAGTGGAGCACGAGACTTCAAATTGTGGCGATTCAATGTGGAGGAGGTTTTCATGTGAACAGTGGTTCTGGTTCAACATGGGTTGGTGGGTACTAAGAGATAGGCTGGCTACACCTGGGGAGAGTTCCCTTTCTTTTGCACAGGAAAGGGCTCCCTAGAATGGGTTGGCCCCTAGAGTGGAGCACGAGCCTTCAAATTGTGGCAATTCGATGTGGAGGAGGTTTTCATGTGAACAGTGGTTCTGGTTCAACATGGGTTGACGGGTACTAAGAGATAGCCTATACCTGGGGAGAGTTCCCTTTCCTTTGGGCAGGAAAGGTCTCCCTGAAATGGGTTGGCCCAAAGAGTGGGGCATGAGCATGGACAAGTGTGGTGACGTGGAGGAGGTTTCCATGTGAACAACTGTTGTGGTTCAACATGTGTCAGCGGGTGTTAGGTTTGTCTGTTTGCGAATGAGATCAAGATCTGCAACAGAGTGGACATGCAGGAAGGAGTGGAGAGAATGAAATGGGATTTAAGGAAGCTGGAAGAGTGGTCGAAGATATGGCAGCTGAGATTCAATGACAAGAAGTGCAGTCATGCATATGGGGTGTGGAAATCCGAAAGAACTGTATTCAATGGGGGGTGAAGGGCTGATGTCCATGGAGCAGGAGAGAGACCTAGGGGTGATAGTGTCTAATGATCTGAAGTCAGCGAAACAATGTGACAAGGCGATAGCTAAAGCCAGAAGAATGCTGGGCTGCATAGAGAGAGGAATATCGAGTAAGAAAAGGGAAGTGATTATCCCTTTGTAAAGGTCCTTGGTGAGGCCTCACCTGGAGTACTGTGCTCAGTTCTGGAGTCCGTATCTACGAAGGGACAGAGACAGGATGGAGGCGGTCCAGAGAAGGGTGACCAAAAAGGTGGAGGGTCTTCATTGAATGTCTTATGAGGAGAGATTGAAGAATCTAAATATGTACACCCTGGAGGAAAGGAGGAGCAGAGGTGTTATTATACAGACTTTCAGATACCTGAAAGGTTTTAATGATCCAAAGATAACGACAAACCTTTTCCATCTGAAAATAATCAGCAGAACCAGAGGTCACGATTTTAAACTCCAGGGAGGAAGATTCAGAACCAATATCAGGAAGTATTTCTTCACGGAGAGGGTGGTGGATGCCTGGAACACCCTTCCAGAGGAAGTGGTGAAGACAAGAACTGTGAAGGACTTCAAAGGGGCGTGGGATAAACACTGTGGATCCATAAAGTCTAGAGGATGTGTATGAAGAGTGGATGGCTCGTGGGAATGATGGCTACTACTGGAGATAATACCCTTATTCAATAAACATACACAGGTAATGTGACTCTAACTTTGCTCTAAACTTCAATGGCAAGAGGTAATGTGGGGGGGGGGGGGGGAAGGATTTCCATTCACAAAAAAGCAGGGAGTATCTTGCTTGTTACAGCGGATACTACTCCAAGCCAAATAAGCCTGATACTTCACTTTCAATGCATATCCAGCTCCCTGGAATGGGTTTGCCCCGAAAGTGTGGTGATTCCGTTGGCGTCTAGTGAATACCCAGAAGCTATTAACTGTTTATGCACTTCAGCTGAGGACAAAGGAACTTGAAGAGCTCTCAGAAATAAGAAAACATCTACTCAAGTCCAAATCTACATTATCAACCTATGTTGACTTTGTAGTTTACACAGTGCCTCTGTAAACTATGGGAACACAGAGGATGAATAAGAGTGCAACTACCACCAGTTTTCTATAGTACTAGAAACATTAATGTTGGCACCTAAGAAAGATTTAGGGAAAATGGCCCATATTATGAAGGTCATGAAAACTATTGAGCATATGAAATATGCAAGCTCCAAACATCTTAAGTCAGCTTTTTATGTTCTTACATTCCAAATGTTGCAAAACAGGAAAAATAATATTCTGTAAAGAAGTGATGCACAAATACATGAAACTGAAATTAGAAATACTAGAACTAAACTGTACAAACACAACCACTCCTGGCTCGAGGAAATGCCACATTTCCGCACATCCAACCGCCCTTCCAGAACCACCCTGGCAGGTACCCTTCATTCCCCATCACTCAAAATCGCTCACCATGCCCTCAGCAGACAAAGGGCCTTCTCCATCGCTGGCCCATCCCTCTGGAATTCCCTACCTTCCAATCTCCGCCTAGAGCCTTCTTTACATAACTTCAAAAAAAACTTCAAACAGGCCTACCCCGATACAAACCAAACCTAACCTAACTTTTACACCTTTATGCCTGCCATTAATTCCCTTTGCCTTTCCCGCATCCCACTGTACAGCTCCCCCGCCCCCCTCCCTCCTTTCAGAACTCAGCATTGTTACTTTGTAAGATTGTATATTGCTACTCTTGTTTTATATGTACATATCCTATGATGTTATTGTAGTCACATAATAAGGTTATGTTCCATCTCTCTCCATATAATTTTCCTTTCAATTTTCCTTCACTAGCTTTCTATCTTCCCTTTGCCTCTCCCTCCTTCTCTTTCTAGCCTTCTCCCCTTTCCCCCCACCCTGTTCATTGTAATTTTCCAGCTTTAATAGTAATTGTAAACCGGTGTGATGTTTCTTATGAATGTCAGTGTATAAAACCTTATAAGTAAATACATAAATAAATAAATAAATAAATAAATAAACAAACAAACAAACAAACAAACTCAGACAGGCACAGCGTTTGAGGTCAGACCCTTGAAGTGACATAAGGGCTGGACAGACAGGCACAGCGTTTGAGATCAGGCCCTTGTAGTGACGTAAGAGCTGGACAGGCAGGCATATCATTTGAGCTCAGGCCCTTGTAGTGCGTAAGGGCTGGACAATGGACAAACAGGTACAGTGTTTGTGGTCAGGCCCTTGTAGTAACGTAAGGGCTGGACAGACAGGCACAGCGTTAGGGGTCAGGCCCTTGCAGTGACGTAAGAGCTGATCAGTGGACAGACAGGCACAGCATTTGAGGTCAGGCCCTTTTAGTGACGTAAGGGCTGGACAGACAGGCACAGCATTAGGGGTCAGGCCCTTGCAGTGACTTAAGGGCTGGACAGACAGGCACAGCGTTAGGGGTCAGGCCCTTGCAGTGACGTAAGGGCTGATCATTGGACAGACAGGCACAGCGTTTGAGGTCAGGCCCTTGTAGTGACGTAAGGGCTGGAAAGGCAGGCACATCATTTGAGGTCAGGCCCTTGTAGTGACTTAAGGGCTGAAAGGGCAGGCACAGTGTTTGAGGTCAGGCCCTTGTAGTGACGTCAGTGCTGGACTGACAGGCACAGCTTTTGGGGTAGACAGAGAGGCACAGCGTGTGAGATCAGGCCCTTGTAGTGACGTTAGGACTGGACAGACAGGCACAGCATTACAGGTCAGGCCCTTGTAGTGACGTAAGGGGTGGACTGGCATGCACAGTGTTTGAGGTCAGGCACTTGTAGTGACATAAGGGCTGGACAGTGGACAGACAGGCACAGCGTTTGAGGTCAGGCCCTTGTAGTGACGTCAGGGCTGGACAAACAGGCACAGGTTTGGGGTCAGGCCCTTGTAGTGACGTAAGGGCTGCACAGTAGACAGATAGGCACAATGTTTGAGGTCAGGCCCTTGTAGTGACGTAAGGGCTAGAAAGACAGGTACAGCGTTTGAGGTCAGGTCCTTGTAGTGACATAAGGGCTGGACAGATAGGCACAGCGTTTGAGGTCAGGCCATTGTAGTGATGTAAGGGCTGGATGGGCAGGCACAGCATTTGAGGTCAGGCCCTTGTAGTGCCATAAGGGCTGGACAGACAGGCAGAGCATTTGAGGTCAGGCCCTTGTAGGGCTGGTCAATGGACAGACGTAAGGGCTGGACAGTGGACAGACAGGCACAGTGATTGTGGTCAGGTACATGTGCTGATATTAGCTGGAACATATGAGGCAGTTGGAGCTGCTGCAAGGCTTTAAATTGCTTTTATTCATCTTGCCATTCACAGGGAAAATTTGGAAACCCGAACAAAGGCATGTTTATTTTCAAAAACACTAGCATTTCCATCAACTCTGGTGCTAGCCTTGAGAAGTGAGGGCTCATGATGTCTCCTGTCATTGAAAATACACGTTCACTGGGCACACTGGTTGGTGGACATGACAGATATCACTTAGCCACTTTGGCTAGGTGTGGCCAGACAGTGGACTTGTGTGTCCAATATGCCAGTGGATCTGTCTGCATGTCCTCTATGGGCTCTGTGAGATACTGTGTCACTGACATTTGTGCTGGTGTCTCCTTTGCTTGGGTGGCTGAGAGGCCTTCTTGCCAGCTGCTTTCACTCTAGCTGATTCCAGAACAGATGCTTTTTTAGGGGCAACATGGCTTTGGCATACTGAAGTGGAGGAGGAAGTACTAGCTGTCACTGACAGAGTACTGCTCCTGCTTGGGCTTGAACTACTCTCTAAAGTGCCAGCTGTTTCCTCCTCTGCTTCATGCCTAATCTGTCTCTGCCTATGACGCTACTGTTCATGGACTTTTACTAACAGCAGCCTTCACAACCACCCCCTTCACAAATTTGAGACACTCGGACTGTAGGGCAAGTTTCCCTTTCATAAGGGTATCACAGATTATGGTGAGCAGGTATGTATGGTCTTTTGTTAAAGGTCTTAATCTCTCTTCCACCTGCTTCTGCAAAACATCCAGGCAATGCAGCACCTCTGCTGTCATTCCCTCTTCCTGTTTAAAGCCCTCCAAATTTTCCTCCAAAATATTAACTATAGGGATGATGTCAGCTAAGGTGGCACTTCTGGAACTCAGCTCCTCCGTGGTGTCCTTGAAGGGCTGCAGGATTTTTACCAGCTGACTCATGACTAACCAATCATGATGCCCTAGGGGACTCTGCACACCTATGTCCATTGCTGCAGAAAGTTCATGAAGGGATGTCTGCTGCTCCACTAACCTCTGCAGCATCATATAGGTGGAATTCCACTGGGTGCCAATGTTTTGAATGAGATGCTTGTGAGGCATCTTCAAATCAGTCTGCTTTTGTCAGAGAACCTGCCCCGCCCTCACACTTCTGTGGAAGTGCGCTGCTATGTTCCTGCACTTGTATATTAATGTACACAGGTATTCATTCTCTTGGTGATTGGACACCAACCCCAGAGCTGACTTCACTACCAGGTGCAGAGTGTGTACAAATCATTGGATGTTCTGAAAGCACCCATCGCATATTGCCTTTACCATGTTTGCACCATTGTCTGTGACAAAGAACCCTGCCAGAAGATTCCTGTCTTGCTGGTGTAGCTGCCAGCCTGCCAGCATCTGATGCTTGCTAGAATATTGGCTGAGGTAGAGGCCTCGTCCATCAGGTGGGTGTGCAGTAAAGCCCACTTCCACCCTGATACTTGTTCACTAATAGAGCTGCTGCCTGCCCCTGCCTCAGCCAGTTCCCACCAGTGTGCTGTCAGGGAGAGGTAAGAGTGTGCAGCATTCATGGTGGTCCAGATATCACAGGTGAAATGCACACTGCTCTCTGCCTTAGCTAGCAGCACTTGGATGTGACTGCAACACTGGTTGTATAGGCTGGGGATGACCTTTCTGCTAAATGTGGTTCTGGAGGGGACTTTGTAATTTAGAACTAAGACCTTCAGCAAATCTTGAAACTCACATTCTCCACTACCTGAAAGGGCTGGTCATCAAGGGCAATCAGTTCCCCAATGCTCCTTTTTACAACTTTTGAGGCTGCCTGCCTCCTTCCCCGGGATATCGTTAGCGAATACCACCCCGTTTCATCCACGGTGGGTTTTCACTTCTGACACATGGCAGGGAGCTTCTGGCAAGCCACCTGACTGCTAGAAGGGGCTGAGGGCATGGGATGACTCTGCTCCTTTTCAACCACTTTATGCTGCCTGGAAAAAGGGGTCCCCTGACTGGTACTGCCACCATCCCCAGATGGTAGTACTGTTGGGTGTTGCTTTTGAGTATGATGCATCATGCCAAAATTAGTTAGATGTCTGTTTTGCTTGCCTCTGCTAATAGCCCTGGCACAGTAATTACACTGAGGAAAACAACGGGTCCTCCATCACTTTAAAGTGGCTCCAGATCACAGATTTATTTTGTGATCCCTTCTCTATAGCCTTCGGGGTGGATGCTGGAACTGGAGTTGAAGTAGTGGGTGCACCCTGAGAAGCAATGCCAGGGGCATCAGTCACACTCTGTGCCTGCACTGACTGCTCTTCCTCCTCCTCCTCATCATCAGTTTCATCTCTCCCCTGCAGCACTGAAGTGGAGGCAAAGACAGAGCTAACTAATCCTCCTAAACCTTCTTCAGCTATTACTTCTTCCATTTCTGATGATGAGAATCCCACACAATATGATTCTTCATCGGAATCAGAAGCAAACAGTGTCTGCGCTACAATTTCATCACTAACCAGAGTCTGCTATCTCACTGCTGCTTTTGGATCTCACTCTTTTGTCTTGCATGACTCAGCCTCTCCTTCCCTCACCTCCAAAACTACAGGGTCAGAAACAGGTGGTGGCGGTGCATCATCTTTAAATTTCAGTTTTTTTCTGGATGGAACTGCCTGCCCCTCCAGAGATTTTAGATTGGCACAGCTTCCTTTTTAACTTTAATGGGGGACTGGCAATGCCTTTTGAAGTGCCTCCTCTGCAATTGCCTCCTCTGCCAGTCCCAATCACTCGACCACGTCTAGCTTTCCCTGACATCATGGATTTAATGTCACTGCCTACTAGGGATTTCAACTAAAATAATTATTTCTTTATTGGTGACTGAACACCTCTGTACCAATATATGTGAGTGTGTAAAACTACATATACACACACACACAGAAAATCTGGAAGCCTGAGCAAGCCCAATTCCTACAGTGAAGCTGCTTATTCTTTGAAAATACCAACTCCCAGACAGCTACTGCAACTCTCACATTATCTCCCACCCACACCACCCAAATGCTGCCTGCAACCTACCCCAGGGGGTAAGATCAGCAGCAAAATGCAACTGCTGGCAGCTTGTCTCAGTGAGAGAGACAGAAAGACAGTCTGAGTTGAATTAAAAAAAAAGTGTAGTAATAAAAGCCTGGCTGGCACATAGCAAAAAAGATAAAATATATTTTTCAATGGAAAATTCTATCAAAGTAGCAAGCACAAGCAGCAATAGCAATTGAATACAGATTTGAGACACTCAGGCTAGCTCTGAGTAAAGTCACCTCCCCAGACAATACCCGAGAAAAAGTGTGTGGCACGCCCTGTGCTTAAGTTATAATAGTAGAGTCAGCAGGAACAGCATCACAGAGCACTGAGAGCAACGATTGGCTGCATTAGAAAAATGCTTAACTCTGATACAATGTCATTCTGGTCTCCTTGCCAACCTGTCTGACCCACTCTGTGACAGGGCTGTGAGGTCACTTATGACTCACAGGAAAGGGCTGGTTGTTGCAATGGATACTCCCACATGGCCTTCTATTTCAATCGGCCACTAAGAAATCACTGCAAACCAAAATAATGAAACTAATATGATATGTTTCATTCATGGGGGATCGCCATGTGTTTTGCGAACCCATGAATACAATGAATAGGGACTTATGCATTGCAGATTGCACATTTGTTGAAAACAAATGCACATCCCTAGTAAAAAGAGCTTGTGGTTTTTCTCTGTCCAGCCATCCCATCCATTTATAATGCAGTTGTCACAGGGAAGGAACAGAAGACAGGCAATGACAGACAAAGTGAAACCATAAGCGGACTGGTTGCTATGGAGTCATTGCCTCTGGAATAAGAGTACTGGGAAAAGGTGGGATGGACAGAGGCCCTGGGCCTTGACAGCCTGGATCCAAATGAGGGAGAGCAAGACCCAAAGACTAAACTGCCTGAACCTATTTGGGAATAATGAGTCAGCGAACTGCCCTTCCTCTGGGCTGGCCTGCTAACACCGCCATGATGTGAGGATGCATGGGCCTGGAGTCTTGGCAGTTGGTTTGAGCCCTGACTGAGGCAGAAGAGCCTCTGTTGCTTCCTCAGCACCTGGCCTGATGGAAGCCAGATCATTGAGGACAGACTGGAGGAAAGGAAAGAGAGGACAAAGAAGAGGAGAAGGGGGCAGTTGGAAGAAGAGGGAGAACAACTGGTAGAGGATAGGGAAAAATGGAATCCAGGAAGAACCCTGGAGGGTGTTATAGGCTGAAAATTGAGAGGGAAAAGTAGGGGAAGGGAAGGCATAAGTTAGGGGAGGGCATAAAATATGGTCATTTAAGTTTCCATTCATTTCAACATTTGTTGAAATAGTTCGATGAAGAAACAAATACAATCACAATAAATACAATTTACTGTACTGTAGCTTCTTTATTTGCTGATTTAATATTATGCAAGCATTATTGACAATTAGAATATAATAGCTTTATGGGCAGCCCTCTAGCCTTTCTGCATAAGATGCACTTACTTTTGTAATTCAGAAACAGATACCTTGGAGGTCTTTAAATCTTTCAGTACAGGCTGCCATTTATGACTTGCTGAAGTAACTCTATAGATAATTAAAATCAGCTGCAGGGGTAGAGTCATCGCTGGATAATTCTCCTGGCTATATATTGCTGTTTTAGGCTTCTGTTAATTTTTTTTTTCTTTTTAATATTTTTTCATAAATCATAAAAGGAAGCTATTTTTCTTTTTTTTTTCTTTTTGCTGTTACATTAACTTTGAAAATGATTCTGACATCTCAGAAATTAGTTTCCCCTGCATTTGAATGGATCCCATTGGTCTCTCTATGGAAAGCTAGAAAAGATAATTCAAAGGCAGCTTTATGAAAATTGCAGAGATTGCATAAGGTAAGGCAAATGTAAAATGCTAAGGGGTGGGGGGCATGGCTGTGGTGCGAGCGACAATTTAGAAGAGCCTCACTGGGTCAGAGTATGAAACATATTCCTTCTCTTTTATATTAGACCATCTTCCAAGGAAAAGTTTCAGACCACCAGCCCTGTAAGAGAGGCTCACACAAACTGAACCCAGTTTTAGCTTCTGGCTCCAGGTAAGTCCTCAGTGAAGTGCAGTCCCACAGATGCAGGTATAGGGTATTGATGCATATCTTTCATGGTAGACCTGCTCCTGCCTGGCACAAAAAAAAAAAGACATTTAAAAATTAGTAGTTTCTTCTTCCAAGTTGTTGGGAATGTGGACCCTTGAGCCAAGATGAGGTTGTTGCTACCAACCTCATCTCCTGCTGGTCTTCATCGTCGGGAGGCGGCTTTGGAGAAGACGACCCCACAGGATCTTCACCTATACTGGTCCTCATTCCCCGCAAGTTGAGCCCTTAGGTACCGGAACCAGCAAGACTTAGGAATGGGTCTTCCTCCCTGTCAAGGCGTTGAACCGTTAGTCGAGAGGCAGAGAGTTGAATGGACCAGAGGTCAGGGCAAGCAGTGTACAAGCAGAGACGAGGTACCAGGCTGGAGTCAGGGCAGGCAGCATACAAGCAGAGATGAGATACCAGGTTGGAATCAGGGCAGGTGGAGGTCAAGCGGAGTCAATGAAGCAGGGCAAGAACCAGACAGTCAATCCGAGGGGACGAGGAGCAAGGAAGGAACTGGAGGCAAGGAACAGGAATGCAGGAACCAGGAATCAGGAGTGAGTACCAAGGCAGGAATGCAGGAACCAAGGCAGGAGTCAGAAACACAGACAACTTGTACTCAAGATGAGCAGGACCCGTTGCTGAGGCGAAATGGAGGTGGCAGGGCCAGGTATAAATACCCAAGGCATCTGATGTCATCTCCTCGGGACAAGGAGAGTTTTCCCGCTGCTGGCCCTTTAAATTCCCAGAAGGGACATGCCAGTGTGCCTAGGGGATGGGCAAGTAGGCAGAGCATTGGCGGCGAGTGGGGACGCCACGAGAGCAGACCATGGCTGCGGCTTTTGGCAGGAGGAGATGGCGACGGGGGAGGCCAGCATGGGCTTACTGCCCATCCAGGTAAGGGGGCCTGGTCACGGTCTAATGAGGCTGGGAACCCTAACAGTAGCCCCTCCTTTATTCCCCCTCTTAGAAGGTCCAGGCGTTCCCGGATGAGAGGTCTGAAACTGCTGGAGTTGAGCCTTATCGAGTATGTTGGGCTCCCAAGTGTTCTCGTTAGCTCCGAAACCTTCCCAGGCAATTAAGTATTCCCACCTTCCGTGATGCTATCTTACATCCAGGATTTCTTTGCCTTGGTATATTTGTTCTTCCTCCACCGAGACATCCTGGGGTTCAGTAGAGACAAATGGAATGTATTGTGTATCTTCAGGGAGGAGGGTAGTCTCAGTAGGTATGTGACAGGGCCGACTCATTCGGTGACAGAGAAGCGCCCAATCTACCGGGGGACCAGCCTCATTGAAGGAAAGGCAGATGTGGAGAGTACTAAGCCACAAATGGTCCCCAGAATTGAAGAGGGGTGTGGACCGTCGATGTTTGTTGGCCACCTTCCTTGCTTCCTCCGCTGCCCGGCGGAGATTGTTCTGTGTGCTGGTCCAGAGAGAGAGAGCTGTTGCTGGGCAGCGAGCTGAGCTGTGTGGAGGGCACTGAGAGAGGTGAGAGAGGGTGTGAGAAGTGGTGGGGCCGGTGGCCTGCCATAGACTTACATGAACGGTGAAGAACTGCTTGCGGAGTGGATGTGATAGTTATATGAATACTCTTCCCAAGGAAGAATGACGGCCCATTCATCTTGTCTACTGTAGATGAAGGAGCAGAGGAAGGTCTTTAGAGTCCAGTTGATACGCTCAGACTTGCTGTTGCCCTGCAGGAGGTATGTGGTGGTGAAGTTGAGCTGGATACCAAACTTCTTAAACAGTGATCGCCAGAAGTTACGAACAAAAGAACATAAAACATACCATACTAGGTCAGACCAAGGGTCCATCAAGCCAAGCATCCTGTCTCCAATAGTGGCCAATCCAGGCCATAAGAACCTGGCAAGTACCCAAAAACTAAGTCTATTCTATGCTACTGATGCTAGTAATAGCAGTGGCTATTTTCTAAGTCAACTTAATTAATAGAAAGTAATGGACTTCTCCTCCAAGAACTTATCCAATCTTTTTTAAACCAAGCTATACTAATTGCACTAACCACATCCCATGGCAACCAAATCCAATGTTTATTTGTGCATTGAGTGAAAAGAACTTTCTCCAATTAATTTTAAATGTGCCACATGCTAACTTCATGAAGTGCCCCCAGTCCTTCTATTATCCGAAAGAGTAAATAACCGATTCACATTTACTCATTCTAGACCTCTCATGATTTTAAACACCTCTATCATATCCCCCCCTCAGCCATCTCTTCTCCGAGCTGAACAGTCCTAACCTCTTTAGTCTTTCCTCATAGGGGAGCTGTTCCATCCCTTTTATCATTCTGGTTGCGCTTCTCTGTACTTTCTCCATCGCAAATATATATTTTTGAGATGCGGTGACAAGAATTGTACATAGTATTTAAAGTGTGGCTCACCATAGAGTAGGGATGTGAATCGTGTGCTCGATCGTTTTAACGATCTGGATCAGCTGTGGGGAGAAAAACATCTGATCGTCATGATATTTTTTTTTTTAAATCGTTTTTCCGATGAGTGCGCCCTAACGGAAGGTTAGTGCACACTATCAAAAATTGTTATTTAATGGTTTAAAAGTAACATTTGAGGAAATGTTCGTTAACTAGAGGTATCGTTCTGCATCCCCATTGGCTGCCACCACCTTGGAGACAGCCAATGGGAACATAGAACCATATATTTAACTAATTGTTTTTTGTGCGCACTAAATCACGGTTAGTGCACACTAACTCAGTGCGCAATAACTGCGATTTAGTGCGCACTAAGCCACGCATGCTCTGTGCTGTCCCCCGTGGCCATTTTGCTACCAGATATAGCACGCACTAGCCAAAACAGAAAAGTGCCAGCAGGCTGCAGCACAGCAGCAGTGACAGTGCCAGTGACAGTGCCAGCACCCAGCTATAGCCTAGCCACTGCCAGTAGCCTAGCCAGTCTAGCTTCAGCCTGCTGTTTAAATTTAACCACTGTAAGTATAATAAATTAATAATAAACTTTTTTGTTTAGCTTTTCTATAGTATGTTAATGTTTTGAAGCTCAGGTTGCAAGTTTCTTTATTAAATGTTTTGTTTCACTAAAGTAGCATATTAAATAGAGAAGTACTTAATTTCATTTTATGTAAAGTTTCTTTAGTTTAATACACAAAGTACTTCATTTTATTTTATGCTACTCTAGCATAAGTTTAACACAGGAAATGCAAACTTGAGCACAGTGAATTTGGGGGGGGGGGGGGGGGAGGAATGTGAAGGGGGAGACAGCCCCTGCATTCAGCAGCTCTGATTTTCTGAAGAGATCTGACCTTCAGAGATCAGGGAGTGGAACTGCTTGGCCCTTCACCTCCACCTCCACCTTTCCCTTCCCTTCCCCTTCTCTCTCCCATATACCAGCAGTGTGTGTGTGTGTGTGGGGGGGGGGGGGGGGGGATGTGAAGGGGGAGACAGCCCCTGCATTCAGCAGCTCTGATTTTCTGAAGAGATCTGTCCTTCAGAGACCAGGGAGTGGGACTGCTTGGCCCTTCACCTCCACCTTTCCCTTCCCTTCCCCTTCTCTCTCCTATATACCAGCAGTGGCGGGGGGGGGGGGGGGGGGGAGAGGGATGTGAAGGGTGGGATACTTCAGCCCTTTGCATTCTGAGCTTCTGAACTTACTTTTTTTCATCTTTTTTATTTTCTCAATGTAGATGGATCGTGACAGGGAGTCAGAGTCTGCCCAACCGTCCTCCTCCAAGGTGGCAGCTGATCAGTCCAGGAAGCCCCGCTTCACACAGGCTGATGTGGACCTCCTAGCCCCGCTACTCCTCCTGGATGAGGAGAATCTATACACACCCCCCCCCCCCCAGGCAGCAGGCATAACCTGCAAAGGGAGTCTGCTGCCTGGGTGGCTCTCCAGGAGGAGTTCTGCCGGAGAGCCTCTTACCTGCGTGAGATCGAAGATCTCAAGAAGAAAGGTGAGAGATAATGTTATCACTAGTGGTATATTAATATTATTTATATTTATTGTTTTGAAATGGTGGTATTTGTATTTGGGAATTTGGAATGCCACATTGAAAGATAGCTAAGTATTTTTTTATTAATGAATTTTATATATGCATAAAAAAAATAACCTAGTAGGTCAAGGCAAAACTTGGGCATGTTGTGTTTGTAATTAATTTATTAATCAATTAATGTTATTCTATTTCCTTTCTCCCTCTAATTCTCAGGTCGGCATCTGAGACTTCATGCGTGTGATTGGCTTCAGGATGTCCGCAGGACTTTATTGCGTCCTTTGCCTGGTAGGTTGTTTTGAAAATACTACACAAGTACACAAATATTATTCAATTAATTGTAATGGAATTTGTGTTTAATAATGTTTGTGTCAGATCTAATTCCTCTTTTTAAAATTTTAACTGTTGTTCTCTGAAATTTGATCTGTGTCTTCGTACAGAACCACACACCAACAGGGAAGAGGCGGGGCTTCCTGGGCCCAGTAGCTGCCAGCAGAGGAGGACGGAGGGAACCATCACTGGTGGGCCAGGTAATATTATTAGATAATTGAGCCCTGACCAACGTGCTGCAAATGTGAATTGGGGGGGGGGGGGGGGAGGAATGTGAGACTGAGGGAAGGGGGTATCAGTCAGTGAGAGGGGAGGGAGGCAGTGGGAGAAAGAGGATGAGTGAGGAAGAAGAAGTGTAGCAGAGTGTCATGTTAAAAAATGAACTGAAAAACATTTTAATGTAGCCCGTTTTCACGGGCTTAATGCCTTATATTTTGGGCCACAGGGTCAGTTCGTATGTACTAGTAGTAGTAGTGTGTCTGGTATCTGTCTGAGGCTGAAAAACAAAATTATTGTTTGTGATCAGTCAGTTATATAGGGTGGGATAGATGTATATCTATGTTATATATTTATATAATATTATCTAATTATCTAGAATGATATCCCTCCACTCTCCCTCTCTGATGTTGTAGAATATAAACTCATTTTTCTAAAACCGTGTAATTTAGTAAACTAAGGGGTTGAATTTATTTTAATATTATAAACTTGCTGGCGCGTACAATATTTGCTTATTTATTTCACATATATGTATTGTTCTATATCTTATGTTGAATTTTTTTACATTTCTTTACAGGTCAAGAAGAGGCAGCCACAGCCACCAGTGCCACTGCCAATGCTGGAATGGAGGCAGCCACAGCCAGGCCCAGCAGCAGCACCAGCACCAGCAGCACCACTGCTGCTTTACTCCCTGCAGGATCTCCTCCAAGCTGAGTATGCACTGCGCATGCGCAGTTTGGCATGCTGAAGGAGATCCTGCAGGGAGTAAACAGCCTCAGGGCTAATTTTGATACTCATTCCAAGGATGTGGAGAGGAGGCTGTCAGCTATGGAGGAGGCCTTTAAGGAGCTGAAGGCACAGGTATCTCCTCCTCACGAGATGCCTCGTGAGGAGGAGATGCCAGTACCCTCTGCTCCAGAGCAGGATCCTCCTCCTGGGTTGCCATCCTCCCCTCCACATCCTTGAGTAATGAGTATCAAAATTAGCCCTGAGTGGGGTTCTAAACCCATAATGGTTTTTTATATTATTATTTTGTCATTTGAAAGTTATATTTTTATAACAATAGTATTTATTTTCGCTATATTTTTGGAGTTCATAAAATGTTTTTAATTTGAGAAATATTAGTGGACTCAATTATTATAATGTGATATTGACAACTGTCCTGTGCTTGATTATGTTCATAGATGTCTTTCTGTATTTATATTATTTTATTACTGTACTATATATTATTTAAAGAAGTTATTGAACTTATTCTTCATTATTATTATTACTAAATGAAGTAGTATGGTACTAAATTTACAGAGAACAAATATGTACGTAATCATATTATATATATAATCCATCGCAGCTTATGGGCTCTAGGTGTTAGATGGATATAAGTAGTACTTTTAAGACTTATCCAGCTACGTAGTGACACGCAACTACTATACCCAGATATTTTTACGTCTAACTTAAAAAATATATGTGTGGATATTTTTGTTAAGGGCCACGGCAGACCGCGACCGGGACCGGGTGTCATGGCCACCGGCCGCGGTCGGCCGCGACGTAGGCAGCACCAGGGGCAGTAAGCTTCACTCACCCGGTTCGCCGGGGTTAGTTGCGGGGTCTGCCGGGGAAAGCTGCCCTTCCTGCTCCTCCCTTGACTGCCGCCATCGCCGAGCTGGCAGCGAGGATCCGCGGCCATCTGACTCCTCCCCCTGTGCCTCATAGGGCCGCGCACGCGGCTGCAGGATATTCTTAAAGGGGCCATGACAGGAAGTGTCATGGCTCCCCCTGATGCTCCTCCTCCTGCTTCCTGTATTTAAGGCAAGGGCTGAGCAGTCAGTCCTTGCCTTGGTATTAAGGTTCCTGCCTTGAGTGTGTTCCTGGCTCCTGGTTCCTGTTTCTTCGTCCCGTCTTCTCTCCTGCTCCGTGGACTGATTCTTGGCTGCTGACTTGGACTGGTGTTCGTGGTTTCTCCTGGTTATCCCTGGTTTGATTCTGGATTCTTCTTTGGCTTGACCCCGGTACGGATTCGGACCCTTCTCCTGTCTCGACCCTGGCACGGCTTCGGACCCTTCTCCTGCTTTAACCCTGGACTGGATTCGGACCCCGCTGGTATTTTGAACTTTGGACTGGACTTGGACTTCTCTTTGATTCCATCCTCAAGACTGTCACGACCTGATGGAGGTGCCAGCCATCTGGAACCCACGACCTGCAGGAGGCGCCTGCATCCAGACCTCTTACAGTCTTCAGAGGAATCGCCTAAGTCCCAGTGGCCGGACCCCTACGGGCTTCTCCTGGGGGGGTCGCGTGCTTCCAGGGTGAAGTCTTCTAGCAAGAGTCTTCGGTTCGCAAGGCCTCGCCCTTCGACGGTAGCTATTACCGTGAAACAAGGGTCCACTTTCATAACATTTTTCTTGCAAAATTTATATGCTTTTATCCCCCATAAATTGGGATTTATGTGTGCTTGTCAAGAGATTTTCTAACATGCACACAGCAATGAAATTACCAGTGTTATCAATTAGTCTTTCAGTTTCCAGTCCATCTGCAACTCATCAAGATCAGCCTCAGCTTCCCCCATTTCCCCCAGACCCCCACCTAGTCAGTATTTCACTTTTAAGACTTATAAGATCACTTACTCCAGATACAGAGCGAGAGTAAATATTAAGTAAGCTTCCAAATCTACACACATACAGTAAATCTCTTATAAAATAGCGACTTACATACATAAATGTTGGCCTCCACTTGGGAACACCTGGACTATCCCTTTTTTTCACACGTGTAGATTTACTCATGTTGTACTATATAAACAAGTATATGCTATTTACACACGCAAATGCTGTTTTTTATTAATGCAACTTGAAAATTCAGCTTAACATGTATTTGCTCAGCAGGGAGAAATATTTAAATCTTGGCCAGAGAAAGCCTTTGAATACTGACCACAGGGAGGTTAAGTAACTCATGACACTTAGTGGAGATGGTTTTGATTTAGGCACTTACTTAGGTGGTCAAGCTTTATTTATAGAGAGTGAGACAAATTGGTCCCTATAAACCAGGGCTTCCCAAATAACCACTCAGCCGGATTTTATGCATGATGTAAATTTGCATATACTGAGTCCCCATGATATGCAAATGTATCTCATGCATATTCATTGTGGATATTCTGAAAATCCAACTGGCTGTGGAATCCCCAGGACCGATTTGGTAAGCTGAGCTGTAAACTGTCTCAGCCTGAAAAATAAACCATGCCCCTATCACAGTATGATACACATTAACTGCTTAGAGACTATGGTCAAAAATACTTTAACTGCCTGTTTTCTAACAGCTGCTAAAATACTAGCACACAGTTGGTAGACACAAATTTAGGTTTCTTTCTTGCATATACAAAGTCCTTATTCATCAAGCTGACAAGATAGATGATAACAGCAGACACCTGAGGTGAAGAGGCAGGGGCAGTTCTATCATGAGGCAGTGCTGCTGAATGCTCCATCCTGCTGCATCCCCAAATGACCTTGCATCCCCATCCTAGACAAGAGACTCACTCCTCCTCCCAGTCACAGCAAATTTTCACATTCTCTAGCAGGTTCATTTTGATGAAAACCAATTCCTCTACTAAATCTGGATTCAAACGTGCACGGTGTGGACTCACAATGTTCCCTGTCAATGAAAATACTCTTTCTTTGCACACTGGTGGGTGGGCAGCAAAGAAAGTGTTGTGCTACTATGGTAAGATTAGGCCACATTGAAGCTTTTTCTGCCCAATATCTCAGGGGATCTGATTCCATGCTCTGAACTGGCTCAGAGAGAAAATTCTTCACCTGAATTTCTGAAACCTTCTCTTGCAGGTATTGCTGCTGGTTAGCAGCAGCACCAGTCACAATTCTGCCAAGTCTTGCTCTTGCTTTTGAAATAGCACCAATTTGATGAAATTTGGGAGGAGAATGGGGTGTCATCATGAGAGGGGAGCAGCTGGTGGAACTGGAAGCAGTTGAGCAGGATGGAGTGGGAGGAGTTGAAATATTTTCAACCATTTTAATCAACTTCTGTTTCCAGTATTCAAGAGTATTGCACTTGAGAGCAAAATTGCCTTTCACACGTGGGTCACACATAGCAGCTAACATATAGCTATCCCTTTCCATTAGGTTTCAACCTTTTCTGTACTTGCTCTTTTAAGCATTTCACAAGCTGCAGCACTTCCTTTGACAAATCTGTCTGATGCAGAAATTCCTCTAATACCTAGTCCAGATCATATATTACAGGGATGATATCACCTAAACTGGCCTTAGCTGCACTTAGTTCATCAGTATATTCTTTGAAAGGCTTGAGGACATACACCATCTGTGCAATGTTTGTCCAGTCCTGACATCCAAGTGGATTTTCCAATCCAATTTCTGATTCCATTGCCAAATCATGCAGAGGTGTCTGTTGTTCAGACAATCTCTCCAACATAAGAGGACTTGAATAATGTTAAGTACCTGTACCTATGGTTGCTTGTATTGTCTCACATGAATAATATGACAACTTCGTATCATATCAATTTGAATTACTAGGAATCAGAAAACACATAATGTTATATGGAAAATGTTCACATACTCACATGAAGTGAATTTTTGCCTTAAGGAATTTTTTCTTGCAAATAAAAAATGAAAAAATATTGTGGGATAAGATACTAAAATAAATTAAAAAATATTGTCAAAAAATAAACATGAAAGTAAAAGTGTTAATAATATTGAGAATATTAAAATCATTATTAAAAAAACATTTCCTGCCAACACTAGAATGAGAGAAATTGAAGAAATGATAATTATTAAACTTGCAACAAAGCAACAATCTGTAATGTACATAATCTTTGTACTTACTGGAAAGTTGGCTCAATGTGGAGACAGTAATTTGCCAATCGGAGTATGATTAATGTTTTGAAATTACAAATAGCACTCTTAGTGCAATAAGTATCTGAAACAGAACCATGAATGTAATCCAGTAAGTGACAGTGGGTCTGTTTAAACTGAAAATATTATAAAGGTGATGACAACTATATAGTTATTCGTATAAGTGTACCAGCCACAGGTACCATGTTAAAAGACCTTTAGCGGCAATGCTCACTGGGTAAGGCACCAATACAGCACAAATATAAATGTATTGTGGTCTTGATGAATGGCATCGGGTGCCGGCATGATTTTTTAAAAAACATGCTGTGGTTAACCCAAATTAAAGTATGAGATAGCTAACAGAAAAAACTGCAGCTAGGGACATATTCGAAAATGGAATCACTACTAAAACATGAAAGACACTAAATTCCTTAATTCAATGTAACGAGCACTAGTGATATATTAAAAGGGAGATGACAGCGTTTTCAACCACGAATGTAAAAAGCAAAAATAAGTGCCTTAAATATATGATAATCTTCACGGTGAGTGACAGCGGGTCTGTTCTAACTAAAAATATTATAAAGACATGTCAACTGTATAAGTATGCCAGCCAAAGCATGTTAAAAGAACTTTAGCGGCAATGCTCACTGAGTAAGGTGCCAGAACAGCACAAGCATAATCGTATTTTAGACTTAAGAATGGCATCAGGTTCCGGCATAATTTTAAATCATGCTGAAGCTATCCCAAAAAGTAATATAAAAAAACTCCAACCTTTTTCGAATATGCCCCTGGATTACATTAATGGTTCTGTTTCAGATACTTATTGCACTAAGAGTGCTATTTGTAATTTCAAAACATTAATCATACTCCGATTGGAAGTACAAAGATTATATGCCTTACAGATTGTTGCTTTGTTGCAAGTTTAATAATTATCATTTCTTCAATTCCTCTCATTCTAGTGTTGGCAGGAAATGTTTTTAATAATGATTTTAATATTCTCAATATTATTAACACTTTTACTTTCATGTTTATTTTTTGACAATAATTTTTAATTTATTTTAGTATCTTATCCCACAATATTTTTTCATTTTTTATTTGCAAAAAAAAATTCCTTACGGCAAAAATTCACTTCATGTGAGTATGTGTACATTTCCCATATAACATTATGGGGTAGATATTCAAAGGGGTACGCGCGCACGATACGCGCGTACCCCCTGAAAACCTACCCCAAACCCCCCCTGCGCGCGCCGAGCCTATTTTGCATAGGCTCGGTGGCGTGCGCAAGCTCTGGGAAGTGCGTAAGTCCCGGGGCTTGCATGGAGGGGCATGTCGGGGGCGTTCGGAGGCATGCCGCGAGTGACGTGGCGTTTCGGGGGCGTGCCGCGAGTGCCGTGGCATTTCGGGGGTGGACCCGGGGGCGTGGTGCCGGCCTGGGGGCATGGTTGAGGCCTCCGGACCAGCCCCCGGGTCAGGTGATGGCGTTCCAGCAGCCCGTTGGCACGCGCAGATTTTCGCCTGCTTTCCGCAGGCGTAAATCTGCCAACAAAGGTAGCGGGGGTGTTTAGATAGGGCCTGGGGGTTGGGTTAGGTAGGGGAAGGGAGGGGAGGGGAAGGTGAGGGGAGGCGGAAGGAAAGTTCCCTCCGAGGCCGCTCCGATTTCGGAGCGGCCTCGGAGGAAACAGGCAGCGCGCACTGGGCTCGGCGCGTGCAGGTTGCACAAATGTGCACCCCCTTGTGTGTGCCGACCCCGGATTTTATAAGATACGCACGGCTACGCGCGTATCTTATAAAATCCAGCGTACTTTTGTTCGCGCCTGGTGCACGAACAAAAGTTCGCCCGCGCATACATTTATAAAATCTACCCCTATGTGTTTTCTGTTTCCCAGTAATTCAAATTGATATGATGCGAAGTTCTCATATTATTCTTGTGAGACAATACAAGCAACCATTGGTACAGGTAGTTAACATTATACAAGTCCTCTCCTTCACAGATTTTCTCCTGTTTACCACGCCCTCTGATCTTAGACATACACATACATATGGTTTTTTGCATGTCATGGCTATAAATTCCACAAGGTCATGTAGCAATTGTTAATCACACAATGTTACAATATGAGTACACAAATGTGTGGTTTGTTTTTAATTATTGTTAGTTATATATGTTTATCATTTTACTTATATTTTACATTTTTGAAATTGTTTGCATTTTTTAAGTTATTGACACTTTATATGTAGTAACACATATTTATGTTTAACTGTCGATGTATATGTATGTCAATTATGTGTAATTTTAAATAATTTTGTTTTTGTAGTAGCCCCTGAGGCAGCTCCTCCAAGAGCGAAACTCGGCCAGAGTCGGTCTAAGACCAATAAAGAATTCCCAATTTTACCGATCACTACATTGTGTCCTGCTATCCAGACATAAAGTGCCACACTGCCATCTGGATGCTCCTGTCTGTCATTGCGATATAATTTGTACCCCAGTATAGCACTGTCCCATTGGTTATCCTCCTTCCACCATGTCTCTGAGATGCATGAGACACTCGATGCAAAGGATACATGAGACACTCGATGCAAAAGCCCTCTTACTGCTGGACTGCTGCCTTCATCTCAGATTTGTTTAGTTTCTAGTTACGTTTTAGGTTGCTATGGGAGTAGTAATGTGTCTAATTAACATCCTTTAAATGTATTAGTGAATTCACGATATGTCTGGTAGTGGCCTACAGGGGAATGATCAAACTCTGAATAATGTCATCATTCACTGTTATACATTCTAATTCTCCCATCTTAATTCTTAGACTTCTGGCATTAGCATACAAACATTTCAAAGTTTGTTTTTTGTTTGTATTTTCAGTCTGCTTTTTAATTGATAGGGATACATTTTTCTTAATATTGGAACCTCATTGTTGGGTTGCCCTAATTCTAATGCATCATTACTATCCTTTGAAGATACCTCCCTCTGAACCATGCGCTGCTGAGCAACTGTCGACTTTCCCCTTTGTTCTAGATTAAAAGCTGCTCTATCTCCTTTATAAAGGTTAGCGCAAGCAGTCTAGTTCCACCCTGGTTAAGGTAGAGCCCATCCCTTCCGAAAAGACTCCCCCTTCCCCAAAAGGTTCCCCAGTTCCTTACAAAACTGAATCCCTCTTCCTTGCACCATAGTCTCATCCATGTATTGAGATTCCAGAGTTCTGCCTGCCTCTGGGGACCTGCGCGTGGAACAGGGAGCATTTCAGAGAATGATACCGTGGAGGTTCTGGATTTAAGCTTTCTACCTAAGAGCCTACATTTGGCTTTCAGAACTTCTCTCCTACATTTTTCTATGTCGTTGGTGTCCACATGTACCATGACAGCTGGCTCCTCT
This sequence comes from Rhinatrema bivittatum, assembly GCF_901001135.1. Taxonomy (NCBI): domain Eukaryota; kingdom Metazoa; phylum Chordata; class Amphibia; order Gymnophiona; family Rhinatrematidae; genus Rhinatrema; species Rhinatrema bivittatum. The sequence continues at coordinate 218,069,399 of NC_042623.1, read as the reverse complement.
CCAACACTGTCTAAAATATTATCTAGGTGATGTGTGAGGTCCGCCACCTTCGCTCCAGGTAAGCATGTTACCAGGCGATCCACACGCCCACCAGCCACCCAGCTGTCTAGATTCCTAATAACTGAATCACCAACTATGACAGCTGACCTAACCATTCCCTCCTGGGCAGTAGCCCTTGGAGAACAACCTTGGTGCAAAAGGACAATGCACCACCTGGAGAGCAGGCCCTTGCTACGGGATCCTTTCCTGCTCACCAGGTTGATGATCTCCAATCATGAGACCTTCTTCCTCCAAGGCAGCACCAGGGCTGCCAGTCTGAACTTGGGACTTGGCCAATATGTCCCCGAAGTCTCATCTATATATCTCGCTGTCTGCCTCAGTTCCTCCAGGTCTGCCACTCTAGCCTCCAGAGATCAGACTCATTCTCTGAGAGACAGGAGCTCTTTGCATCGGATGCACATGTACAACTTCTCACTGGCGGGCAAAAAATCATACATGAGACACTCAATGCAAAAGACTGGGAGGACCCCTCTTACTGCTGGACTTCTGCCTTCATCTCAGATTTGTTCAGTTCCTAGTTAAGTTTTAGGTTGCTATGGGAGTAGGAATGTGTCTAATTAGCGTCCTTTAAATGTATTAGTGAATTCACTATATGTCTGGTAGTGGCCTACAGGGGAATGATCAAACTCTCAATAAGGTGTGGGGAATTCATGAAGTGAAGTTAAAAGGCTGTTTTGTTTTGTTTTGGTTTTTTTTTTAGTGTGAAAGTGGCATCTGCCTATAAATTAATGGATGAGTTAGGGGTGGGTGGGTAAGGGGTGGAAGGGTTGGGACATGCAAACACACTAACTTCTGCTTATTAGCTGCCTTACTAACTATTAAAAGCACAAACATGCAAACACACTAAAGAATATACCCCAATAGTTTACTTCTCCCCAATACTTAAAAAAAAAAAAAAAAAATTCCCAAGAAAAACTTACTGATTCCTTTCAGCCACCAGCAAGGTGATCCTCTTCCCTCAGTGCTGTGAATTGAACCCCGTGAAAGGAGGCAATGTGCTGTGGAAGTCCATGGAGGCAGAAGATGTGCTGGGTAAAAAGCTGGGCTGTAAGAAATTTAGGGAGAGCAGTGAAGAGGACCATCTTCGAGAAACTATAAACAACGACCCAGATGACGTGGTGACCACCTGACGGTGGCAGGTCAACTATGAAGTCTGTTGAGTGATGGGTTCAAGGTTCTTTAGCAACAGGTAGTGGCTATAGGAGGCCCCAGGGATGTCCAGTCAAAGGCTTTTTCTGGGCACACTTCGGACAGGAATCGACATAGGCCCTGATGTCCTGCTTCATCATGGCCACCAATAATACCACTGCAGTAAATCCAGTGTGTGTGCCCTTCCTGGGTGTCCGGCGGTGAGGGAGTTGTGAGCTCAGGCTAGAATCTTCCGCCTAAGGTGGAGGGGAACCACTGTCTTCCCGGAAGGAGCCACCTGGGTAGCGGCCAGGAAGACCTTTGCAGGGTCGAAAATGTACAGCAGAATCACGGGAGTATCCTCGGTCTCAAAAGCCCTGCAGAGAGCATTGGCACATGTATTCTTGGAAGCCACCCTGTAACGCAGAGTAGTCGAACCAGCTGAAGAATAGTGACCAACGAGCCTGACGGGGGTTTAATGTAAGCTTGGCTAAGGTATTCTATGTTTTTATGGTTCGTGAAGACTGTGATGGGATGTTGTGCCCCCTCGAGCCATTGTCGCCATTCTTCGAATGCCATCTTAATGGGAAGGAGCTCCTTGTCCCCAATGTTATAATTTCTTTCGTTGGGAGAAAACCATCGTGAGAAGTATAAGCATGGCAGTAGGGTACCTTTGTCCGAGTGCTGGTTCAGCACAGCCCCCACGGCCGTGTCAGAGGCATCTACCTCTACTATGAAGGGACATGAGAGATCAGGGTATCAAAGACATGTATCCTGAAGGAAGGCATTCTTCAGGGCGTTGAAGACCATGATTGCTTCTGGCGGCCATTGCTTGGGGTTGGCCCCCTTCTTGGTGAGCTCAGTAAGAGGTGCTTCCAGCCGAGAGTATTGAGGAATGTAGAAATTGGCAAATCCTAGAAACCATTGTAGAGCCCGCAGTCCTGACAGTTGTGGCCAGTTCTGAATTCTGGAAGTCTTTTCAGGATCCATGTAGAACCTGGTGGTCAAGACAATGAAGCCTAGGAAAGGTGACTCTTGCTCGCACAAGCATTTCTCCAGCTTGATGAACAGCTTATGGTCCCTTAGCCGTTGAAGAATTCATCTAACCTCTTGGCGATGGGATGACAGATTTTTGGAGTACATTAGTAAGTCTTCTAGGTACAACGATGAGCTGGAGTGGAGCATGTCCCAGAAGACCTCGTTCATGAGGTGCTGGAAGACCATGAGGGCGTTACAAAGGCCAAAAGGCATCACCAAGTATTTATAATGGCCGTCCCTGGTATTAAAGGCAGTCTTCCACTCATCGCCGGGTTTAATGCACTCGAGGTTATAGGCCTCACAGAGGTCCAATTTTGTGAACACCCTGGCCCCTTGAAGATAATCTAGCAGCTCTGGGATAAGAGACAATGGGTACCAATCTCTCCTAGTGATGGCATTTAGTCCACGGTAGTCAATACAGAGCTGCAAGGATCCGTTCTTTTTGGTTACGAAAACGAAACCGGTGCCAGCCGGTGAGGTAGAAGGGTGGATGAACCCCTGGTCTAGGTTCTCCTGGATGTACTTAGACATGGCCTGGATTTCTGGCAGTGACAGGGGATATACTTGGCCTCGCGGTGGTGTAGTACCATGGAGAAGATCAATGGCACAATCAAACGGAGAATGTTCAGGTAGCGTCTCCGCCTTTTCTTTGGAGGAGACGTCCACAAATTCAGCGTATTGCGGTAGCAGGGCGAGTGGGGTAGTGACCAGGAAGGCCCTTGGCCATGACATCTCTTGGATACAGCCGGTGTGGCAGTGAGACCCCCAGGTAGAAATTTGTAAAGTCTCCCAATCAATTCGGGGAGTGTGTTTCTAGAGCCAGGATAGACCCAAAACCACTGGGTTTATTGCCTTCTCTAGAATGAAGAAAGAGATATCTTCTTCATGGAGGATGCCAGTGTGCAGCTTCACTGGGGCGGTCACATAGGTAATCCTTCCCGGCAGTGGGTCCCCACGGATCAAAGAAATCACCAGCGGTGGCATCTGAGATATCATGGAGAGGTCCAGTTGGTTGACTGGATCTGTGAGGATTAAGTTTCCCCCGGCTCCGGAGTCAATTAGGTCCTGGGTTAAGAAGGCACTATTGGAATGTAAGATATTCATGGGAGTGGTGCATTGGAGTGGAGTAGCCCAGGGCCAACTCCCGCTGATGCCTAGGCTCTGGATTTTCCCAGCTTTTCATGGCATTATGCCAGCATGTGCCTCTTGCCAGGGCAGTTAAAGCACAGTCCTAAAGACCACTACCATTGCTTCTCTTCTGGGGTAAGTCAGCTGCAGCCGAGCTGCATGGGTTACTCCCCTCATGCTAGATCCAGTATAGAGGGTAGAGGCAGAGACATGGGCCGAGAGAAAGATGGAGCCAGAGGTATTGTCTTCCAACCAGGCCTGACTTCATGGAGACGTTGCTGGATGCAGAGATCAATGCACCCGGAGACGTCAATAAGGTCCTCTAAGTCCTCAGACAGCTCCAAGACAGCCAGTTCATCCTTTATTTTTGAGGACAACCCTTCCAAGAAGATGCTCCTAAGACCTCGCCATCTGAGTTCAGAAGCCAGGGTGTGGAACTCCACCGCATACTCAGCCAATGGGCACAACCCTTGGTGAAGGTGAAGGAGATCGGAAGCTGCTGTGGTCTGTCAGCCAGGCTCATCAAAGACCTGTTTAAATATTTACACAAATCGTGGAAGGTCTTGAAGCAAGGGATTTCCACGCTCTCACAAGGGGGAGGCCCAGGCCAGCACCTTCCCATCCAGGAGCGACAAGATAAATTTAGTCTTGATACTGTCACTGCAAACTGGGATGGCTGCAGGCAGAAATGCATGAAGCAGTGGTTTATAAAGCCCTGACATTGTTCCGGGTCCCCTGTGTAGCATGGGGGAGCTGGTAGGTGAAGCATGGCAGTGGGTGTAGGTGGCATTGCTGGAGCAGGGAGGTGAGCGCTGGTCACTTGGATGGCATCTAGGCAACTTACCAGCTGCTCCACTGTGGCAGCCAGCATGTCTAGGCACTGCTGTTGCTGCTGGAGTCTCTGGGCCAGTCCAAGGATAGACTGCAGGCTGGTCAGGTCCACCAGATCCATGTCCTCAGCAACCTGTTGGGAATGTGGACCCTTGAGCCAAGATGAGGTTGTTGCTACCATCAGAGGAGGGCCCCTGCTGGTCCTCATCATCGGGATGCGGCTTCAGAGAAGAAGACCCCACAGGACCTTCATATTTACCAGTTCTTGTTCCCTGCAGGTTGAGCCCTTGGGTACCAGGACCGGCAGGACTTAGGCACGGGTCTTCCTTCCTGTCAAGGCATTGGACTGTGAATCGAGAGGCAGAGGCAGTGTCTGACAGACTGAAGGGCAGGGCAGGCAGTGTACAAGCAGAGACGAGGTACCAGGCTGGAGTCAGGGCAGGAAGAGGTCAAGCGGAGTCAATAAAGCACGGTCAGAACCAGAGAGTCAGTCCAAGGGGACGAGGAGTGAGGCAGGAACTGGAGGCAAGGAACAGGAATGCAGGAACCAGGAATCAGGAGCGAGGACCAAGGCAGGAGTCAGGAACGCAGACAACTCGTACTGAAGATGAGCAGGATCCCTTGGTGAGGCGAAGTGGAGGTGGCAGGGCTGGGAATATACCCAGGGCATCTGATGTCATCTCCCCAGGACAAGGAGAGTTTTCCCGCCACTGACCCTTTAAATTCCCTGAAGGGACACACGCGCGCGCACACACCTAGGGGCCCACCAAGGAGGCAGAGCATTGGCAGCATGTGGGGAAGCCGTAAGAGCAGGCCGCAGCTACAGCGTTCGGCGGGACGAGACAGAGACGTGGGAGGCCAGCAAGGGCTTCCTGCCCATCCACGTGAGGGGGCCCGGACACGGTCTCATGCAGCCGGGAAGCTTAACACAAGCTTTGCTTCAGGTCTTCAGTCTAGAAATGAGCTTACGTATCCAGCGCAGTCTCTCTTAGAGCAGCACGGAGGCGCCAGGAGTGAGGTGAAGGGTGCCTTGCTCCCAGCAATCTAATTTAAGGTATGGAGGGAGGTTCAGGGGAAGAGGGGGATGCTAAGGCATGGTAAACCTTTGTAGGTGGGAGGGAATAGAGGAGGCAACCTTATTTTATAAATTATGATACACCAGAATGGGGGGTTGTTAATATTTTAAGGAGTGGGGGGGGGGGGGGTGAGAATGGCATGACCTGACAGGGCCTTTACAAAATATTTTGGGAGAAGGGAGGGGAAGGGGATGGCCTGCTGTATTTATTTATTTATTTTTTAATTTTATTTTCCCCATCAGTGATGGGACTTTCAAAAATTAAGTGAAACTCATAAAAGTTCCTCTCCACGGAAATCTTTAGTAAAAGGCGAAAGATTTGTTCGATCTGAGGAGAAACCAGAGTATAGCCTGCTGTATTTATTTAATTGTTTTTCATTTATTACAACGCTACTAAGTTGAATATCATTAAAGATAGCAGATTAAGTAGCATGTTATATGGTCACATGAGACCAGATAACTTTAGACCTACCTGGCTATTTTCAAATATAGCCAGTTAGGATAACTTTAAGCTTTTATATTCAATTTATTTATTTATTTATTTATTTATTTAAGGTTTTTCTATACCGACATTCGTTGATGGACATCATATCGGTTTACAGGCAACATGGAGTCAGCAACAGAGCTTTACAGTGTAACAAACATAACAACTTTTACAGAGTAACTTTAATAACAGTTTTACAGAAACAGCTAGGCAGATTATATTTGTTAAGAGCAACAGTAACAGGTTAAAAATGTGACCAATAGGGGTTGCTACATAATAAAATGTATATAAATATCTAAATTGAATAGTATAATTAATGTAATAATATAATTGGGTGTATGGATTGGACCGTTTTTTGTAGAGTAAACTGGGGTAAGGTGAAGTTTAGTATTCTCTGTGATGAGAGCTACTGTGTAGTGGGGTGTTAGGATAAGTGCGGGGGGGGGGGGCATAGGTTATTGAGAGGGCAGGGATTAGGGGTGGTAAAGGATGCATTGTAATAGGATGCAGTGTAGTGTCCTTGAGATTATGAGTATGCTTGTGTGAAGAGCCAAGTTTTTAGTTTTTGTTTAAATTTGTGTAGGCAGTGTTCTTGGCATATGTCAGCAGGCATATAATTCCAGAGTATGGGGCCAGCAATGGATAGGGCGTGATCCCTGGTAACATTGTAATGGGTGAGTCTGGGTGTGGGAATGTTTAAGGTTGCTAAGTAGCATGATCGGGTGGGTCTGGTTGTGCTGCGGAAGGAGAAGGTGCAATGGGGCCAGTTTATATCTGGGTTGTGTAAGGATTTGTGTTTATCCCACCGAACATATGGGATATGTTATCCAGCTAATTTTAGCTGGATCACTTGTCTTCAGAAAGGCCTACTGACTATTGGCCTCTTTATTTCTTATTTTTTAAATTTATTTTGTTTGACGTTTATTTCATTTCATTTATCAGAAACAAAATAAGCACCATAGCAAAGAGAAAAAAATAAATAAATGAACTTTCCTCTGCCCACCGAGCTTCCACCCCCACCCTGCCCCCATCACTGACATTTAAAAATTAACTCCCCTCGTCGGGCCTTCTCTTACCCCATCTTGGGGGGGCAGGAGTGACTGAGAATCACTTTTGCCCCATTTTGATCACTGGAACCCCCACAGATGTGGTATGTAGTGTCTGGGGGCAGGGGAGAAGTATAGGAGAAGGCTTGAGGTAGTTTCAATTTTTTAATGCCAGTGGGGATGGAGATTTTTTTCATTGCCAAAATGACAGGAAACAAAAAAAAAGCCCTTAATTTTGTGGGTTATTTTTAAACAAAACACATATATTAATTTCATTAGAGAACAAATACACATTCCTTCTAATTTGTTCATGTCCAGAACCTGTCTTCTTTCCTTAACACACTTCAAGAGGGCATGGGATAAACACACAGGGCCGGATTTTCAAAGGATTACGCGTGGGGGCTAGGCAGTCCAGGGGCAGGGTGGGGGCGGGGCCAACTTGTGTGATTCAGCCTCTGTCTGACCCCCGCTGTAGCACAGATTTATTATCATCCTGCTCAGGTGATCGTTACCTGTGTGAGAACTAAGCCGCTGCCTCCAAATTTCTAGGTGATCGCCTTATCTACCTAGTGCTTCCACTGGTCGTGCCCACAATATTGACACGGAACTTTCCCAACACTAAATAATGTTCTCATGCTATTTTATCAGTGCATTTTTTAGTTACAAAGCATGATAACATGGACATATTATGAGGACAGTTTTTATTGTAAATCTTATTGCATTGCTTGTTAATAAAAAAAAAATTCTGAGTGTTTTTTCAACAGTTCAGGCTATGATTGCTTTTTTTTTTACCACCACTGTCTAAAACATCCTGTGAAAGCAGTGTTTATATAAATCCATTCATTTATGTTATTTCTAAAACAAGTTTTTTTGTATGTCGATATAACCCGAAATTGTTTTCACGTTTCTAAACTTTGGGGATTGGAATTATTAACAGCTGTTGCTTAAACGCTTGTTAAGTGACATTTTAATTGGATGTTAAACTTTACTGATTCACATACTAAAGCTTTTTAGCACAAATTTTATTGTATATGTATTGTCTAACAATGCAGGCCCGAGATTTTCATTTCAGTTCATTTTTTCATTTTGATTTTTTTTCCCAATTTTTCAGTTAATTTAATAGTTGTTCTTGGTTTGTTTTGTTTGCCAAATTGAAAAAAAAGCTTTTAAAAATCACCCTACCCAAAACAAAAAAATAATCAATCCCCTTCCTGCCCCAACACAAACTTTGGGGTCTGGACTGGGCCCAAATGAGGATACCCCGGGCTTCTCCAACTCTTTTCCAACTGGCATAATACCTCAGGGTCTGGGCCACTCTGTTCCCCCTTCCCAACCCCTACAAAAATTGCTGAGGCTGGGGACCTTCTGGTCCCCATTTACCCCTTCCATGGGGTCCAGAGGTTGAAAGAGCAGGCATGATGCCCACTTGCTCCAGCTCTTAGGTGCTGCCAGCAACATGTATGAAAATGAGCAATTTTCTCACACCTCTTTTTGCAAAATGCCATAATAATGAGCTGCTTTGCATGATTTTGCATTGCAGCAACTCATTAAGGCCTAGATTAATTATTTTGCGATAAATATAGCAAGAATAGCTCCTGCGATAAAAAAGGGTGTGGTTGGGGTCATTTTCCTGGTACCACTTTGCCACAACATGCATTAAGTTTATAGCACCTTTGATATTTGCATATCACAATCTGAGTAGTTCCCGGACAGGATTTTGTCGCATTTTTGACGAGAGAGAGAGAGAGAGAATTAACTCTTTATACCATTGTAAGAGGGGACACTAGTAACTCGGGGTGAGGTTTGGGGTTCAGTTGGGTTTTGGGGGGCAATTTAACATGCACATTCATATGAATGAACAGCACAGTTACCATCAGTGATTTGGAGTGATGGAAGGTGAAAGAAGAGTAGATTTGTCCCATGTTTTCTTTACCTAGCTTGATTGCAGCTAGGTAGAGAGTGCATCAAGCAAGATAGAGAGAACTTGGTACAAATCTACTCTTCTTTCAGCTTTCATCACTCTAAATCACAATAAATCTTCACTGATGGTAACTGTGCTGTTTGTACATATGACTGTGCATGTAAAATTGCCCCCTAAACCCCAATTCACCCCACAAACCTCACCCTGAGTTCATAATGCCCTCTCTTACAGTGGTATAAAGAGTTCAAAAATAAGTGGACCTCCATAGAGGTGCTCTCTCTTTTTCTCTGTCTCTCTCCTCCCACACTTGAAATGGAATTTGTCATAAATCCCATTTTAGCAGTAATGCACAGCTATCACAGGATAATGCTCAGAAAAAAGGCATAGTTATTTCCAATGTTAAGTCCCACTATAGCATGTATTATGTTATCGCACGCAATGTTAACCATCCCTCATTTTCATTCACTGCACCCAAACTCCTCCCACTTGAATAAAATTTGCATATGCATTTCACGTTGCGATATTATTGCATGCATTATGGTATTATCATGGGCATTAGGGCACTAATGCTTGTGATAATGCCCAATTTGATGAATGACCTAAGACTGTAACTTTTAAATCGGCATGCAGTGTGTGCACGTTCATCATCCTGTGCCCAGGTACATGGCTACTTTATAACATATGCGCATATATATGCACATATTTTATAAAATAGCCTGGCTCTGTGCACAAGTGCACTGAATTTTAAGTGTGTGTGTGTCTGTACATGCAAATCCCGCTTCTACCATGTAAGCAGGGGATTTAAAAGGGACTTATGTTGACGCGTTCCCTATTTTACCAGTTCATTCCCTGTTCACCCAGTGAACAGATAGTTTCTCCAACTTCCCCCTCCCTGGTTTGATAGTCTGTACACCCCCTAGTTACCCCAAACCCTTTAAACCCCTCCGAAATGGCTCGTAAATTTTTTTTTCTAACACGCCATCCATAGCAGAAGTAAAGTTATGCAGCAAGGGGCTTCGACACATGCCGGATTGCATAATTATTTACACACGAATTTCTAGTTAAACTCTACTCAGCGCACGCAAGCCCAACACATTCGTGCATCCCCTAATTTCCTCAAGCATCAGGATTTAAAAATTCACTTTTAATTTGGCATTTGACTACACATGAAAGTTTACTACTGTGAAAGCCACTTTTGCAAAATTCTTTCACAAAAGGGTTTTTCTCACAAAAATTGGTGCAAGAAGCCTACATTTTTTTTACTTTGTTGTGCTTTTATAGGCATTTTGCACAAACTTTTGTGCAGGAATCCTGTTTGCAGAATATTTTTGCAGGTTTGTTTCAAAGAGTTTGATTATTTACATTTTCAAATGGCTTCAGTAATTGGTTAGTTTTAAAGTTCCCTTTTAGTATCCAGATCATAAGGTCATTAATGGAGAGATCAGCCCTGGAAAATTGTTCCTTGACAGGAGTGTCACTTTGATCTTCTCTGAAGATATATTCCTGTCTTTAACTTCTGACTTGTTTCACTTGTCACATCTCCTTGTTAGGATTCATGGGCTTTGTGGACCCTTGGCTCAAGGTGAGGGTTAGTGCAACCTGCGGGGAGGAGCCCCACCGGTCCTCACCATCGGGAGGTGAGGTCAGCTGCAGCAGGGGTCACGGTAGACATAGAGAGAGAGAACGTCCTGCGTCACTGACACATGATCGCAGGTACCTGCAGAGAGAGTACTGTGAGGTGTCCTGTGGAACGGGACAAGAGACACAGTTCGGAGGAGACACACAATACTCAGGCAGGACTGAGATACAAGTACCAGAGCAGGAACCTCTGACAGAGGAGCGCTAGGCAGGCCCCGAGCAGTGGGGAGCGCAAGACAGGAACTTCTGGAGTGCTGCAGAGTCTGTCCGAGGGGCGGACAGCATAGTGACAGAGGGTCTGGTGTGATGACCTAGGGCTGCCCCAAGGAGCGGGGTTGCATAAGGTAGAGTCTCTGGTAGAGAAACGTAGGCACTGCCCTGAGGAGCGGGGAAGCGCAGAGTATAGTCACTGGTGTAGAAATGTAGGGACTACCCCGAGGAGCGGGGAAGCGCAGAGTACAGTCACTGATGTAGGCACTGCCCCGAGGAGCGAGGAAGCGCAGGGTCAAGTATCCAATGCACTAAGGTGGTTCGAGAGGCAACCTCGAGGAGCAGGAAAGCCAACAAGCAGGACCTCTGGAAAGGCGCAGGGCTACCCCAAGGAGCGGGGAAGCCTGGAGACCAGGTCTCCCACTGGAAGCACGAGCAGGACCCTGAGGAGCGGGTACCCGAGCCAGAGTCCAAAGCCACAGGTAGATCCAAGGGTCCGAGGAGACAGGAGCAAGCACCAGTAGGTGAAGGAACTCGTTGCCAAGTCAGTTAGCATAGGCCAAGGGAGGTGCTTATAAATCCCAACCTAGTGATGTCAACAGTCGGGGACACCCCTGAGTTTCCTGCCACTGGGCCTTTAAAAGGAGGCTTGGTGGCGCGCGCGCGCCTAGGAAGGCCCGGAGTCGGCGTATAGGTCGGCAGCGTCCCTGCCGCCACGAGAAGTCTTGAGAACCCAAAGGTATGCAGCGGTTCACCCGGAGAGGAGAGCAGGGCAATGCATGATGTGAGCTGAGTCAGTCGTGGTTGCCCGCGGCCGACGGTCATAACACTCCTGCCTTAGATAATATATACACTAATAAATAAACCTTGGTTTACCCCTGAACTTAAATCCCTAAAACAAAAACTAAGAAATAAAGAACAAAGCTGGAGGAAAAACCCCTCCTCTGCATCACATGCTACCTACAAAGCCATTCTCAACACCTACAGGAATGCCATCCATAAAACCAAGAAAGACTTTTATGCAAAAAGAATCCACAATTTCATTTTTGACTGAAAGGCTCTCTTTTCTTACGTCTCATCACTTACCAAACCATCTCCTCCTTCCATTCCAGACCACCAAGCACTCAACAAAGGCAACGAACTTGCCAATTATTTCAAGACAAAAATCTCCAACCTAACCCGCTCTCTTACAACCCACAGCCTCACAACAACACCCCTCCCCTCAACCTAGCCTCAACAGAATTTTAGCCTTGAGTTCTTCGAACCCACCTCCACCCTGGAGATTGAAAATACCCTCAAGAAATTCAAACCATCCTCCCACCCATCAGACCCATTACCAACAAACCTGCTCACCTCCATCCCGAACACCATCGCACAACCACTAGCGGAAATCACTAATACCTCTCTATCTCAAGGCATAGTTCCCAATCAGTTAAAATTAGTAATTCTTAAACCTCTGCTGAAAAAACCAAATGCCTCTCCTCGGCTAACTTCAGGCCCATTGCAAACTTACCCCTGATTGCCAAACTGATGGAAAAAACTGTCAACAAGCAACTGTCAGAATACCTTGAAGATCACAGCATACTCTCCCCGGCCCAGTACGGATTTCGCAAATCTCTAAACACTGAGTCCCTTCTCCTTTCTCTCACAGACACCATCCTCCTAAACTTGGAGAAAAAACAATCTTACCTACTGGTGCTTTTAGATTTATCCTCAGCCTTTGACACGGTAAATCACACAATACTCATAGACCAACTAGCAAACATAGGCATCAAAGGTTCAGCACTTAACTGGTTTAAGTCATTCTTGTGCAATAGGTTCTACAAAGTTAGGATAAATAATAAGGAATCTCTGCCTGTCCTGTCAGACCAGGGAGTCCCTCAAGGCTCCTCACTATCACCCACTCTCTTCAATATCTACCTCCTCCCACTCTGCCAACTACTCTCAAACCTCAAGCTCACTCATTACCTCTATGCGGATGACATACAGATTCTCATCCCAATTACAGAGCCACTTCAAAAAACCATCACCCACTGGAATGACTGCCTTCAGCCAAACACCTACTTTCCAGCCTCAACTTAGTGCTGAATGCCAACAAAACAGAGATGTTACTTATTTCTCATGACTCTCTTACGAAACATCGAGCTCACCCCGAACGTCAGGGATCTAGGAGCATGGCTGGACAAACAACTAAACTTAAAAAAATTCATAAACAACACCACCAAGGACTGCTTTTACAAATTACAAGTCCTCAAAAACCTAAAACCTCTCCTTCACTTCGACTTCCGTCTAGTTTTACAATCCATCATCCTAACAAGACTCGACTATTGCATCTCTATCCTACTCGGACTCCCCGCCAATACCATCAAACCCTTACAGATGGTCCAGAATGCCGCCGCCAGAATCCTCACAAATGCCAATAAAAGAGAACATATCACCCCCATCCTCCGCAATCTACACTGGTTACCCATCAAATACAGGATCCTTTTCAAAGTTCTCACTATCATTCACAAAGCGATTCACAACATCTCGCCCATCACGTTAAGGACACAACTTCGACCGCATACATAATCTAGACCAGTGGTTCTCAACCCTGTCCTGGGGACCCCCCCAGCCAGTCGGGTTTTCAGGATATCCACAATGAATATGCATGAGAGAAAATTTGCATGTTATGGAGGCAGTGTATGCAAATTTTCTCTCATGCATATTCATTGTGGATATCCTGAAAACTCGACTGGCTGGGGGGGTCCCCAGGACAGGGTTGAGAACCACTGATCTAGACCCATCAGAAGCGCATACAAAGGCACACTGTATGCCCCACCTGCAAAAACTTCACTAAAGAAGAGAGCACTATTCACTGCATGACCTCACCAATGGAACGCGCTCCCCCCAGACCTACGACTTGAACCCAGCCTACCGGAGTTTAAAAAAAAGCTAAAACCCTGGCTCTTCAGCCAAGCTTTCCCAGATACTTAATGCTACTAGGATGACATGATTTGATACATTAATTTAAGTGCATGATCTGATACCTTAATTTAAGTGCTATCTCCTTAAGCTCACTATGCTGATTCTCTTTATAGGCAGTAGTTCTCCCCTTGCTGTCCTCCTGCTCTCCCCCTCTTTCTCTCCCCCCTAGGTCCTCCCTACTCTGTAGCTAACGCTGATCTCCTCCCTTCCACGTTAGTCCTCCCACTCTTTCTGTTCCTCCCTTCTACACCTCCCTTTCAATTTTGAACTTCCTTCCTGGTACTCATTCCCTCGTTGCATTCAGCTATTACTCTCCTTTTTGCTCCCCCTCCACTACCCTGTTCAATTGTCTTCATTTTCATTTTAATCAGTGGCAAGTTACTGTTTAATTTTATGTAAAGCCGTTAGGCATGCACTTAATGCCCCAGGCAATTTCCTGTTTAATTGTTAAATTGTTAAACTGAGACTTATTGTTTTTAATCGTTATATGTAAATTTAACCATTTTATGTAAAAGCCTTGGGCGGTTATTTAAACCCCAGGCGATTAGCCGTTCCATGTAAACCGGATTGATTTGTATTTCATACAGGAATTTCGGTATATAAAAATTAAAAATAAATAAATAATAAAGAAGTATGAATGTGATCCTCTTATATTGATTGTAGGGTCCTGTGATATGTGCTGACACAGTTTGCAGTATGGTATTTTGCAGGGTTTCAAGCTATTTTTAACTTTTTGTATTTCTGCTTCAAAACTAGCATAGCGTGCTATTCATAGCTGATCTGACAAGGCAGATCGGGGCATTAGCTAAGGTTGATTTGAACCCCTAAATGAAGAAATAAATATCTGTGACAGGTAAATATACGTATCTACAGACCTTATTTAGCCTCTGTGAAAATAAGTTCAAAACACATTTATTCTGAGTGCATTTATAATAACTGCAACATTTGCTGAATGAATGACTATGCTGTAGTTGTTACTCTTCAGAAAATATGCACACATTTATGTAATTCAAAATAACCTTGCTAAAAATTGAGGAAGACAATGTCTTGAGAAAAATGTAGGGGGGCATGTGAATTGTACAACTGAAAAATGTTGCCCATCCAGTCTACCCACACTAACAGGATATATCCCAGCTGCCAGCCTATAAGATATCTGCCCTTATCCAGGGCAGTCTTGGTCACCTTTTTCTTTTGTACTCTATCCTCAGATAAATGTGCATGCAAGATTCACTAGTTAGTTAACAAGCAGCATCCCTCCCTTCTCATGACTAACCATAAAGGTTTGTGATAATCTTAATAGCAGCTACTAACCCTAGTGTGGCTGTCCCCTGCCAGACAGACCCAGCCATGTCAGTGCCTTTGTTTCTGACTACTAGTTATTACCTTACTTGTAGCCTGACAGACAGATCCAATTGCTAGTTAGGTCTATCATTTCAGCCTGACAGACAGACTGAGTGGTTGTTAACTTGCTAGTGTTTTTGCTAGGATTTCTGATCTTTCATATTTGTTAAGTTTGTAATTAATTCTGGTATCATTTGAGGGGTCACTTTACCATTTGCCATTAGGTGGTTATTCATAACACCTCTTTGCTATGTAGGCTTCT
This sequence comes from Rhinatrema bivittatum, assembly GCF_901001135.1. NCBI lineage: Eukaryota > Metazoa > Chordata > Amphibia > Gymnophiona > Rhinatrematidae > Rhinatrema > Rhinatrema bivittatum. Next base: position 218,054,270 of record NC_042623.1, on the reverse strand, counting down.
CTGTTCTTATCCCATATCTTCCTGAAGTCTGTTATAGTTATTTCCTCCACCTGGGAACGCATTTCATGTACCTACCTAGCACCCTTTCCGTGAAAACATTTTTTTTCTTGGCATTGCTCCTGAGTTTACCTATTTCGAGCCTCATTTCATGGCCCCTTGTTCTAGAATCTTCCTTCCATTCAAAAAGGTTTCCTACTTGTCCATTACTAATATCTTTCAGGTATGTGAATATACAGTATCTACTATATCTCCTCTGTCTCTCCTCTAAGGCACAAATATTAAATCCTTAAGTCTCATCTCATAGGACTGCAGATGACAAAGATGAGCAGTGGCAAGCATGTGGCACCTGTGACTCTCATCAAGTATGGCACAGGGCATACAATGGAAGACTGCTTGTGCCATTAGTGAGCTGTTTACAGGAAGCAGAGTGAAAATTAATAATACATTATGATGAACTAACGCTATATGTAGATGACAACCTATATAGAACTGCAAGGATCCCAAATTTAAGTTGAAATACGTGCAAATAGCTCAGCACTTGTGTACACAATAGAAAGCATGCAGCAACTCCGCTACCTTGAGCAAAGACATTTCAATGAAATGAAATATCAGCACTTGAACTGCAGTGTGCATGTGTAGGAGGAGGGAGAGTGGAATGAGCATAGGAAAAAGAAGCAGGAATTTAATGAGCACCCAGGGCACAGCCAGCAAATAAAAAAAAAAAAAGGAAGAGCTATTGAACTACATTTGGTAATAATATGTAAAATAATATATTACTTAGTTAGGTGCAAGGTCTTCAGCATGGCACAGAAGATCCTATACATGACAGCCATCGATCCTGGGTACCTGTGGAAGAGGAGGGAAGGGAGGGTCATTTGCTCCTCCTCCTGGATTTTAATTACTGTTTTTGTAATTATTTGAGGATTTTGTTTTTGTACATCCTCATTTATTTTGTGTTATGCACAGATCCCCCCTGCCCCTGAACCTTTGTGTGGGCACTCATGCCTACAATTTATGTTATGCTTGCCACCTGCGGCAGCCCTGCGGAGTGGCCCTCTCACCTCTCTACCCAAGCTTCAGGCTCCAGCTCCTCATTGCTGGTGGTGGTGAGCCGCCAGTCTTGACCACGGACTTCCACCAGCACCTCCAGCCCTGCTCCACTTCCCGGGACCTCCAGCCAGGATGCCTTCATCCATCGGGCCTCTCCGCAGGGTTCGCGGAAATACGCCGCCAGCAGCACTGCGCCCCTCCCTAGGCTCGCGCACCAGTAAAACCTATAAGAACATAAAAAATTGCCATGCTGGGTCAGACCAAGGGTCCATCAAGCCCAGCATCCTGTTTCCAACAGAGGCCAAGCCAGGCCACAAGAACCTGGCAATTACCCAAACACTAAGAAGATCCCATGTTACTGATGCAATTAATAGCAGTGGCTAGTCCCAAAGTAAACTTGATTAATAGCCGTTAATGGACTTCTCCTCCAAGAACTTATCCAAACCTTTTTTGAACCCAGCTACACTAACTGCACTAACCACATCCTCTGGCAACAAATTCCAGAGCTTTATTGTGCGTTGAGTGAAAAAGAACTTTCTCCGATTAGTCTTAAATGTGCTACTTGCTAACTTCATGGAATGCCCCCTAGTTCTTCTATTATTCGAAAGTGTAAATAACCGAGTCACATCTACTCATTCAAGACCTCTCATGATCTTAAAGACCTCTATCATATCCCCCCTCAGCGGTCCCGGATGTTGATGTCAGTTCCCTCAACATATAAAAGCTCAGGCAGTGCTCCTCAGCGTTGCCTTTGCAACAGGTCACCTTGGTCTCCTTTTCGGGTTTCTGAGATCTAGTTGCCTTGCGTTTGTCTTGCTCCTGTGATTCCTGGTTCCTGTTCCTTGTGCTCGTCTCGTCTGTCTACTGGATCGACTACCTGGTTCTGACTGCTACGCCTGACTTTGCCTGCCTTCTCCAAGCCTGACATCTGCTACGCCTGACCTCACCTGCCTTCTCCAAGCTCGACCATTGCTACATCTGACCTCGCCTGCCTTCTCCGTGCCTTGACCATTGCTATGAATGACTTCGCATCAGACTTTTTATTTATTTATTTATTTATTTATTTATACACTTTTTTTTATACCGGTATTCGTAAAAGCTTCATATCAGTTTACATCATAAGACATTAAAACCAAAATATAAAAGAACATAATACAACATTCAAAGTGAGACATACGAACAGAACAGTGCTCTCTTGTAAAGTTTTGATGACCTTCAAAGTGAGGAAACTCACTCAAAGATGAGATTTGTGCAAATTTCTCTCAACCTAGCTTGATGTAGGTTAAGAGAAAATTGCACAAATCTCATCTTTACCTGTTACAAGCACAGATGAATACACCGACTACCTCAGGTAAAGAAGTTACACCGCCAGAAGTGACTGTCAAGACTACTGTGCCTCTATCTGCTCCAACATGCTTCGCAGGTAAAGCGTGGAAATGTACAGGATTCATCAATCAATGTTGCATGCACTTTTCTCTGCAACCTAACCATTTTCCTACAGCGTATGCTAAGATCACCTATATCCTTTCATATCTGGACGATGGAGTGCTGTCTAGGGCCTCACTGCTGAGGGAGCGCAATGACCCTATCCTGAATGATCTTGCCAAGTTTCTTGAACTGTTCAGACCAGTATTCGATGACCCTGCCCAGTTCTCGACTGCAGGATCAACTTTGGTTCATCTAAAACAAGGTAATAAACCTTTACCAGACTTTGTCATTGAATTCAAGACTTTGGCTTCTGAATTATTTATTTATTTATTTATTACTTTTATATACCGACGTTCGATCTCAATCGAGATATCACACCGGTTTACATTCAGGTACTATAGGTATTTTTCTATCCCCAGAGGGCTTACAATCTAAGTTTGTATCTGAGGGACCCTAGGTAACTGAAGACCCTCTTCTTTGAAGGCCTGAATTCCTGGTTGAAAGATAAGCTGGTGGCTCTTGAGATGCCTGAAACCTTAGCAGAACTGATGAAGTTGGCAGCAAAGTTTGATCGCCGATTTCGCAACAAGGTTCAAGAGGTCAAGATTCCCAGAAGACCACATCAGGGAGAGACTCGAGTCAAGTCAGTACCCTGGCCTACACCCCCAGGTCCTGTGGCTGGCGAAGAAGAACCAATGCAATTGGGCTGCAGTCATTTGACTTCTAAAGAGAAACAAACTCGAAGGAAGTTGGGACTATGCATTTATTGTGGACAAGCTGGTCATGCTGTTCAAACATGCCCTATATGTCCAGGAAACTGGCAGACCTAAGTCCTGTGGGAGGACTCTTCTTAGGTCTAACTGCACCCTCTCCTCCAGTATCCTTAATCTGTGGGCCTTTAGAATACCAGACCCTTGCCTTAGTGGACTCTTGGGCAGGGGGAAATTTCATTTTGAAACGTCTAGTGGAACATTTGCGGATCCCCACCACTACCATGACGTCTCCATTACTTTTGTCCTCTATTCATGGAGAGCTCTTACCGGGTGAAGTAACCCTGATTACAGAACCAGTGAGCTTACATACCAGTGCTCTTCATACAGAGACTATTTCCTTCTTTGTGCTAGAGAAGGCCATGCACCCTTTGGTATTTGGGCTACCATGGCTACAGAAACATATGCCACAATTCAACTGGGCCACTTTGGAGCTTTCACATTGGGGTCCAGATCGTCATGGCAAATGCTTGATGGAAGTCTCTGCAATACCATGTATGCCAACTACCCCATTGTTGCCTGGGTTGCTGCCTCAATATGCATCTTGCCAAGATGTATTCTCAAAAGAACCTGCTGTCTTGCCTCCACACAGATCGTACTACTGCGCAATTAATTTGAAGCCGAATACGGAACCACCCAAAGGAAGGGTCTACCCCCTCTCCATGGTAGAGAATAAAGCGATGTCAGAGTACATCCAGGAGAATCTCCAGAAAGGCTTCATAAGACCATCCAAGTCTCCTGCTGGCGCAGGCTTTTTCTTTGGGGAAGAAGGACGGAGCATTACGTCCATGCATTGACTACAGAGGTCTGAATGAGATCACTATAAACGACTCCTATCCCTTACCACTCATCTCAGAGCTATTCAACAGGTTACAGGGAGCCAAGATATTCTCCAAGCTTGACCTCAAGGGAGCCTATAATTTAGTTCGCATCCGTTCTGGCGATGAATGGAAGACGACTTTTAATACCCGGGATGGACACTTTGAATACCTGGTGATGCCCTTCGGCTTGTGCAATGCCCCGGCTGTCTTCCAAAATATGATGAACAATATTCTGCATGATCTACTCTACCAATGTGTCATTGTCTACTTAGACAACATCTTGATATTTTCCCAGGACCTGCAATCCCATCAGGAAGATGTCAAAAGAGTTCTGCAGAGACTTCGCGAAAACCGCCGGCGCTTGTACGCCAAGTTGATTAAATACGAATTCCACAAGGAATCCGTGCCCTTCTTAGGGTACATTGTCTCAAACAAAGGTTTCCAAATGGACCATCAGAAGCTTGAGAGTATTCAAAAATAGACTCAACCCACTGGCCTAAAAGCTCTAAGACAATTTTTGGGATTTACCTACTACTACAGGACCTTCATCAAAAATTACTCTTCATTAACTGTTCCATTAACAGCGATGACTAAGAAGGGAGCCAACATTGCCACTTGGTCTACGGAGGCTGTGACAGCATTTCAGAAGTTAAAAGTCACTTTCTCATGCAAACCATGTCTCCGCCATCCAGACCCTACATGACCTTTCATTGTGGAAGCTGATGCCTCTGATGTAGGCGTGGGGGCCATGCTAAGCCAGACCAGTGATGCTAAGATCTTGCACTCCTCTTCTTTCTTTTCCCAACGCTTCTCGCCAGTGGAGAAGAACTTCGGCATTGGGGACAAAGAACTGTTGGCAATAAAAATGGCATTTGAAGAATGGCGCCCTTGGCTTGAAGGTGCACAACATCAGATCACTGTTTACACTGATCACAAAAATCTGGAGTACCTCCGTCACACTCAACGCCTCAACCAAAGACAGGGGAAATGGTTCCTGTTCTTCAACAGATTTGACTTTGTGCTGAAATATCACCCTCATGATAAAAATGTCAGAGCAGACGCATTATCTCGCTCTTTTCTCTCAGAGGATGTACTTGATGAACCCCAACATATCACTGACCCGCAGAGAGTTATTCTCACAGCTACACATCCGATGCCCCCGGGAAAGACCATTGTACCCTGCAATCTAAGAAAGAAATTGCTAACATGGTCTCACGATTTGAAACTGACCGGATACCCTGGTCAACAGAGAACTTTGGCTAAGCTATAGAAGTACTATTGGTGGTCCACCGTGAAGGAAGACACTATTGCGTTTGTAGCTTCCTGTACCAATTGTGCCAGACAGAAACCTCCACTCGGACGTCCTTGGGGCCTGCTCAATCCTTGCCAGCACTGGATGAGCCCTGGACCCACATCGCAACAGATTTTGTGGTGGATTTGCCACTTTCTGGAGGTAACAATACCATCTGGGTTAACAGTGGATCGATTATCGAAGATGGCTCACTTTGTGGCGCTCCCTGGCTTGCCTTCAGACATGGAACTTGCTAAGCTACTAATCAGTCACATCTTTCGCCTACATGACATGCCTAAACACATTGTTTCAGACAGAGGAGCTCAATTTACAGCCAAGTTCTGGAAAGCCTTGTGGAAGAAATTCGACATCACACTTGACTTCACCTCTGCATATCATCCTCAGTCGAATGGCCAAACTGAGAGAATGAATAAAACCCTCAAACAGTTCCTCTGCGCCTATGTCGGTTCTCAACAGAATGACTGGGCTGAGCTGTTGCCCTGGGCTGAATTCACCATCAATTCGCATCCAACATCATCTACTGGATCTACACCTTTTGAAGTGGTCTACGGATGACAACCATTACCACCTTTACCAGTTCCTCTTTCTGTGTCATCCCCGGCAGCTCAATCTACTTGCAAAAATATACAGCAGCTCTGGAAAGAGACTAAAAAGATACTCCAAAAAGCAGGACAAAGAGCAAAGAAAGGCTATGATACTGAAGCAAGGCTCCTGAATTTCAGCCTGGTGATAAAGTCTGGCTGTCTACCAAACATCTGAGACTCAAACTCCCATCTGCTCAATTTGCTCCATGCTTTGTTGGACTCTTCCCTATTCTCCAACGATTGGGCTCACTCACCTATAATCTGAAACTTCCTCCAGCTATGAAGATTCATAATTCATTTCATGTTTCGCTGCTGAAACTGCTTGTTCTTAGCGAGTTTTCCACTAAGACACCTGAACCTACTCCTATTGATGCAGAAGAAGACATCGAGTACAAGGTTGATGCCATCCTTGAGTTTTGGAATACCTCCTGTCATGGGAGGGATATGGACCTGAAGAAAACTCTTGGGAACCATTGGCTAATATCATGGACAAAGAGATGGTTCATCAATTTCATCGATCACATCCTCAAAAACCAAGACCAGGTAGGGGGTCTGGAGGGGGCCCTTTGAAGGGGGGTACTGTTGCGTCCGGTCTCAGACAGCTTCGACCTCTGTGCCTCAACTTTCTTCCTTCTCTCTCCTCAAGCCTTGGGAAGATGGCTGCTGCTGCATCTTCATGCCGCTCTCTCTGGCATCCCTGGAATAGCAAAAGCGACGGAGTTTGCCATGGATTCCTGAGGGCCTCCTAGGGTGCACGCGCGCACGCCACCCACTTCTTTATCCACGTCATGGTGGGAACCTTGGGGGCGTCACCTCCGAGTGACATCACGACATCCTGGTATTAGCCTGCCCTTTGTTTGCTAACAAACTGAGTTAGCAAGGATTGGAATGCCTTCGGTCTAAGCTGCTCTGCCGCTTCCTAGCTGCCGCGGGAAGTTCTCTCTGCCCTTCAGGGTATTTCATCGCTAACCTGGATACCCGCTCCTCAGGGGCCTTTATGCTCTCTTACAGGTACCTATCTGGGATATCGGGTACTCGCTCCTTGAGGGCCTGCTCTTCCTACTCTGGTGCCTTACTGATCTACTTCTGCCTGCCAGGATCTTCATCAATACAGCTAACTACATCAGTGAGTAACTAACCTTATCAGTCTGTCTCACCTCCAGCTTCAGTGCTCAGAATCTGCATCCAGGACTTTCCTCTACTACCTTGTGCTGCCTACCATCTACTTGAATGTGGGACTGGTCTCCTCTGCTGAGGACCCCTGGACTGCTTCTACTAAGTTACCTCACTGCTGCCTTCCCTGGGCAGTACCACCGAACTGTATAATAAATACAAATTTTCTGTGTTTGTGTGTATAGAGTAGCCTAGTACTGCGACTCCTCACAGGGCTCCTCCCCGTGGGCGTGACCATCACCGCAGTACCAAAGAATCCACTCCAACACCTCAAAATCATAACAGAGGTGCCATGTAAATATTGAAAAGGGTAGGAATAGAGATGAGTCTTGTGGGACTCCAGAACTGAGATGAATTAAGTCTGATTCGGTAAAACCGAATCTGACTTTATAAACTCTATTGGAGAAGTACGATCTAAACCATGGCCACCATCTACAAAACTGTCTGCTATTCCTATTTCTTCAAATCTATTTATCATGATCTCATGATTAATAGTATCGAAGGCTGAAGAGATATCTAATAAAATCAGAAGGTATGATTTTTCATTATCTAAGCCTCTACTATATCAGAAAGAGAGGCCAGTAATGTTTCAGTGTTAAAACATTTACCAAAGCCAAATTGGGAAGGGTAGAAAAGGTGTTTATATTCTAAATGGTCCATCACTTGTTGATTGACCACTTTTTTGATTAATTTCGAAAGAAATGGGAGAGTGGAAATAGGTCAGAAATTAGATAGCACATCAGTGTTTAACTGCATATTTTTTAGAAGTGGTTTGACCACAGCACATTTTAATAATCAGCTAAAGAACTGGATAAAATATCAGGAACAGATTGAAGAGATTTTATGTGAATGGGGTCCAAAGGATGGGAATTGGGATTCATCTTTTTTAGTAGATTTCTAATTTCTGAAGAGATTGTATCAAAGACTGACCTTTTTGAGAGCGGATTAGTGGGCAAAGGAATTTGCTAGGGGTGTGCATTCGTTTTGAACTTAAATGTAAAACGCAACTTATTTTTTTTTTTAACTTAAAAAAGTAATGAGGCGAAAACGATCGGATTTCCAACTTATTCAACATAGCTATGTTGAATACATTGGAAATTGCGATTGTTGATCCTAAATAAAAATTTAAACCCCTCACCCTCCTTAATCCCCCCCCCCCCCAAGACTTACCAAAACTCCCTGGTGGTCCAGCGGGGAGTCAGGAGGCAATTTCTGAACTCCTTTGTGAGGAGCACGTGACGTCGGCGTCACGTCGGAGTGACGCGGCGTCACGTGATTCCCCGCGCGTTCGCTTCGGGACCCTCGTTCGACCCAAAAGGAACTTTTGGCCAGCTTGGGGGCCTCCTGACACCCCCAAGCTGGCCAAAAGTTCCTTTTGGGTCGAACGAGGGTCCCGAAGCGAACGCGCGGGGAATCACGTGACGCCGCGTCACTCCGACGTGACGCCGACGTCACGTGCTCCTCGCAAAGGAGTTCAGAAATGGCCTCCTGATTCCCCGCTGGACCACCAGGGAGTTTTGGTAAGTCTTGGGGGGAGGATTAAGGAGGGTGAGGGGTTTAAATTTTTATTTGCACATATGGACATAGACTCAACTTATGGAATTCTCCATATGTCCATATTGACCGCAAATGACCCCCCCCTTTCGACTTATGGACTTATGAACATAAACTTTTGGTCTGCACATCCCTAGAATTTGCTGAGGACTGGGACTAGCTGAAATAATTAGCAAATTCATTTGCTTTATTATTCAAATTACCTTGGGCAACATGCTGTCTATGGGTATTAGTCAGTTCTGAGATATATGGCAAAAAATTCTCATCCAGAGTTCCACGTTGCTTGCTACACCTTCCAGGCTTGACAGTGATGCCTCTATCCCTATCCTCTGGAAACAGACTATTATGGCTTTGGCCTTCCTTTGCTCAGGCACCTTCAGTTCCTTCTTGTCCCTTGCTGCTTGAGTTCCTGTTCCACATCCTGTCCAGGATAGGACCATGCCACCTGCTGGCTGCTGACTGTGGGCTGAACCATCTTCTACCTGTACTTAACCTTGAGGCCTGCCTAAGTCCTGCTGGCCCCGGAACCCGAAGGCTCAACTAGAGGGGAAAGTTGGCTGGTAAAGGTGGTATAAGTGAAGCTCCAGTGGCCTCCAGCTTCAGCCCACTCCACCTGCCGATGGTGGTGACCCATAGGCCCTCGCCTATGGGTTGCGTCAAACCCACCTCCTACGCAACAGGTTGCAAAGGCCATGGATTCAGTGGAGCCTCGTGCCCTCCAGGCCATCCCAGGCCTGGCTTCCAAGGTTCAAGAACAGCAGCAGTTCCTCAAGGCATTCACCTCTTCCATGGATCATCTTCATGCCCGGGTCGATGCCTTTGTCAATGACTCGGCTTCTCCTCCTCCACAGCCACCTCCATCATCACCACATGCCTTGTTGCCACTTCCCGTGCCTCCATGTTTCAACGGTGACTCCAAGCTCTCCAGAGGGTTCATAAACCAGTGCTATATGCAATTTGCTCTGCAGCCTTCAGTCTTCCTGTCTCACCTCGAAGAGAAGGCCTTGGCCTGGGCTTCTCCCCTGTGGGGACACTCGGACTCCTTGCGAAGAGAACTGGTTCAATTTGTGGCTGTATTCAAATGGACCTTTGATGATCCAGAGTGGCATGTTGTAGCAAGCATCAGTGTACTACATCTTCATCAAGGACAACAAAGTTTTTTTGATTATACAATAGAGTTTTGGACTTTGGCTACTGAACTCGCTTGGCAGGAGGACTGCGAGCTATTTACTTGGATGCTCTCTCCTCGCAGCTAAAAGATGAGCTGGCTGCTCGGGAGCTCCCTCCCTCCTTGGAGGACCTTATAGATTCGACAGGCTGAATTGACCACCGTCTTCAAGAGCATCATCGGGAGAGTCGGATGCCCAAGAGGCCCGTGCAGTTTTGCTCCCGCTCACCACCCATTACTAACTCCGCATCTAGTGACAGCAGAGTGATCGAAGTGGAAGAACCCATGCAATTGGGTCGAGGGTGACTGACACTGGAAGAGCTCCTCCGGTGAAGACAGGCCAGCTTGTGTCTGTATTGTGGAGCCCCAGGCCACCATCTACAAAACTGTCCCATCCATCTGGGAAACTCCAGGGCCCAAGTTCAGTAGGGGCCCTGAACTTGAGTGCAACTTCTCTGCCCCCCCCCCAACTCTCAGTTCCAGTCACACTAATTTGGGACTCCCAGTCCTTTCCGGTTCTTGCTCTGGTAGACTCCGGAGCAGGAGGTAATTTTATCCTCAAAGTTCTTGTGCAACTCCTGGGTGTTAAAACCCGTTCTCTTAACCCTTCCTTGTGTAATGCCTCCATCTACGGAGAGCCACTTCCTGGTCGTATCTCTTTGACCACTGAACCTCTCCAGTAATGTACAGGGGCCCTACACCTTGAGGAACTCGAGTTACTGGTGTTGAATAAGTCAATCCATCCCATTGTGCTTGGACTTCCTTGGTTATAGAAACATTCCCCCCAATTTAATTGGGCTTCACTACAGCTGGTAGAGTAGGGTCCAGCCTGCCACCAATCCTGTCTTCAGAAGATGACTCCAACTTTGACGATTCCTCTGGTAACCACCTCTTCTGACATACCTCCGCCATACGCCACCTATCAGGATGTATTTTCTAAACAAAGGCTGATCTCCTCCCGCCTCTTCGTTGGTTTGATTGTCCAATCGACCTTCTTCCTGGATCCACGCCTCCTCGTGGATGCACTTATCCTCTGTCGTTACCTGAGACAAAGGCCATGACTGAATATATTTGGGAGAATCTGGCAAAAGGGTTTATACGCCCAGCCATGTCACCCGCTGGAGCGGGATTCTTCTTTGTGACAAAGAAAGACGGATCACTCAGACCATGCATCAATTACCTCAGTCTAAATGCTATCACCCATAAGGACAAATATCCCTTCCGTTGATTTCTGAATTATTTGATCATCTCCAAGGTGCTACCATCTTCACAAAGCTGGATTTACGTGGGGTGTAGAACTTGGAGTGAATCCACCCTGATGACATCTGGAAAACTGCCTTTAATACAAGAGACAGGCACTATGAATTCTTGGTGATGCCTTTCGGCCTTTCCAACACACCAGCTGTATTCCAGCGGATGATGAATGAAATTTTCACGGATCTGCTATATATCAAGATTGTGATCTATCTGGACGATATCCTCATATTCTCAAAGGATCTCGACACTGTTGGGATTTGCTAGGGAGCTAGCAAATCTGCTACGCTCTCCTTCTCCAAAGGGGAGGAGCTAGCAATCTATTACGCTCGCCTTCTCCAGAGGGGAGGAGTTAGTAATCTGCTGTCACTCACTCTGCCAGAAGGGCGGAGTTGGCAGGCTGTTCTGCTGTTCTCCTGAAAGGGGAAGGAGTAGCGATATGATATGACCTGCTCCTCCAGAGGGGAGGAGTTAGCTATCCGTAGATCTGTTAGCGAACTGTTGTAGATACTCCTGTAAGGAAGCAAGTAGCAAGCTGTTACCAATCTGCTAAGGAGTAGCAATCTGTTAGGGATCAACTCTCCAAGAGAGATAGCAATCTTGTCATGCCCCCGCTATGGAGTAGCAATCTGTATAGATATATAAGCTGCTGGCAAGTCTCAGAGAAAGAGGAGTAGCTGTCTATATAATACTTCCATGAGCGGAGTTAGTGGTCTGTAGTGGTTGGCTCCCACAAGGTGACAATAGTGAAAGGAATGACCACTTGGAGGAAATGGTGAATCCCTAGGCCGATGGCAGATGACAGCGCCCCTAGGAGGGGATCCTGAGAGGAACCACCAGCTAGGCTAGAATATGAGATAAACACAATAGTTCTTTATTAGACTGGAAGCTGGACCTCCAGGGGTGGCAGTAGTGACTCGTTGTGTCCAGCAAGGCTGAAGTCCTTCTGATACTGGAATATAATCTCTGGGTCGCTGAGCTGTAGAGAGAGACTAGAAGTAGTGAGTAGACAGGGTATACTGGATACAAGATGGTACACTCACAATAGTCGATATCTGCAATGGTCTCTATGCCACAGAGAGTCTTCAGTACATACAGGAACAAGAGCCGTAGGCGAGCACTGGTTCCCACAAACAGTCTGTAATAAGAACTCACAATTGCTGTATAAGATTCTAGGAACATGGGCCCTCGTGGAGCGAGTACCTGTTCCTATCTGTAATCTTGCCAATGTAACTCTTGAACTCTGTACCTGCGATAACATCTTGGATGGAAGGGAGTCTTCAGAGCAAATAGGAATATAGGCCCTCATGGAGCGAGTACTGATTCCTATGTAATAGAACTCATAGAAACATATAGAAACATAGAAACATAGAAACATAGAAATGACGGCAGAAGAAGACCAAACGGCCCATCCAGTCTGCCCAGCAAGCTTCACACATTTTTTCTCATACTTATTCACTGTGTTCACGTCCGCGATCGCCTCCAGGCAATGAGGAGTCTTCCGAGTGTTATCTGAAATCAAGAAGAGAGAGCAGAGCCCCCGTGGAGCGGGTACTCCCGGTAAGTTTGAAAAGGCCGATCAGTGGGGACAGGTTCCCCGGCTGACTCGGATCGTTGTTGCAAGTAGCGGGGACTGCCGAAGCAAGTCCCGTTGGAGTTCCTTGCTAACTCGTTAGAGGTTAGCAAAAACCTTTTAAAGTACAAGTGGATGACGTCACTACGGGGGGGACGCCCCCGAGGTTTGCGCCCTTGCTGGTACAAAGTCTGGAGTGCGCATGCACGCCCTTAAGTCATCAGGAACATGGCGGATCCGTAGCGTCAGGCCAGCCCGGGGGAACCGGGACCAAGAGGCGGAGAGAAGCTGCGGCTGCCCTGTCCGTCAGAGCCGAAGGGAGTCGCATCCCAGGTGGAACAAGGGGCGAGAAGAGGCACGGACGCAACAGACACCCACCGGGCTGATGTACGAATGGTACTACAATGCCTACAAGAAAATCACTTGGTTGCAAATCTGGACAAGTGTTTGTTCAAGAGGTCCAGTTTACCGTTCCTTGGCTACATAATCTCTTCTCAAGGCTTTTCCATGGACCCAGATAAATTGAGAGCAATCCAGGATTGGCCACAACCAGTGGGACTTAAAACACTCCAGTGCTTCTTGGGATTCCTTAATTATTATCACCACTTTATCCTGCGTTACTCCACACTGGCTGCTCCTCTGATGGCACTGATCCGGAAGGACCAAAATACATGGACTTGGCTGCCCGAGGCCATTACCACTTTTCATCGTTTGAAAGAAGCCTTCCAAAATGGATCCTGCTTACGTCACCCTGACCCGACTCGCCCATTTTTAGTTGAGGTGGATGCTTCCGCCATTGGGGCTGGAGCTGTACTAAGTCAGCACACTGCTTCTGATACCACAACTCCATGCTCATTCTTTTCTCGAAAATTTTCATCAGCAGAGCAGAACTACAGTATCGGGGAACACAAACTGTTCGCCATTAAATTGGGTCTTTAAAAAGTGGCGCCCATGGCTCAAGGGCGCACAACATAAATTCACGGTGTTCGCTGACTACAAAAATTTAGAACATTTAAGTCACGCTCAGCACCTCAATGCCTGTCAAGCTCGATGGGCCTTATTTTTCTCAAGGTTCAATTTCAAGCTCCGCTACAGCCCTGCGGATAAGTATCTCTAGGCAGATGCCTTATCCCAGTCTTTTGAACCTGAAGACATTCCCGAAGAGCCAACTCACATCATCAACCCAGCTTGTATTTGCTTGTCTGCTACCCATCCAGTTCCTACTGGGAAAATGTGGTGCCCCGATGACTCCGGGAAAGAGTTCTTCGCTGGACATTCCAAATTTGCTAGCCACCCAAGACATGCGCGAACCGTGGCACTGCTCCAGAAGTTTTTCTGGTGGCCTACTTTGGTCTCCGATGCTCAGGCATACGTCGACTCCTGTAATGTGTATGCACAACAAAACCCCCGGTCAGGTGACCCTGGGGACTTTTGCAACCACTTCCAGCACCCGAGGAATCGTGGACTCACTCAGGGGCAGATTGTGGGAAAATAGTAGCCCGGGGGATTTTTCTCCATACTGGCCCATGGGTACCCAATTACACATACAATTTGGTGAGTCACTAAATACAGAATAAAGGAACCATAAAATATACACAGAAATGCACAGACAAACTGAACTGGAAATCACAACAAGTTAGACTGTATGTAATGCAGCAATGGAAAAACAGAAAATACCATCATTCCTCATAAAACGTCAAACAATAAAATCAAGAACTATAAAACATCACAATAAGAAAATCATACTAAAATATATATATTTCAAAACTGCTGATGAATAGAACTCCCGTAATTTAACTCAGGGAAATTTTCAAAAATGTGCATATAACACCAATAAAATATTTCAAAAAGAGCAGGCATCAAATAATATTAAATAATTAAAACTAATAAGTATTTTAAAAAGCCCCTGCTGTGGGAGCACTTGATTTCCAGTCACCCTGATATTGTCGAGGATTAGGAGGTTATCCTCTCTCTCTCTCACACACATACTCATATGTCCATTCTCTCTCACACATACATTGTCACATACATACACATTCATGCTCTTATATCCACCATAACCTCTCGCTCTCACTGACACTGACACACTCAGGCTCTAAGACACTCTCTCCCCCTCCACACACAAACTCTTACTCCTTTGGATTTTCTCATACACACTCATGCTCTCACACTCACTGGCTCCCTCACATACACACAAACACACACACCCAGGCAAGCTCCCAGTCATTCTCACACACACACACTGACCCCCAGGCAGGCTCCCAGTCATTCTCACACACACACACTGATCCCCAGGCAGGCTCCTAGTCATTCTCTCACACACACACTGATCCCCAGGCAGGCTCCTAGTCATTCTCACACACACACACTGACGCCCAGGCAGGCTACCATTCATTTTCACACCACTCCCTCTCCATCCCCCAGGCAGGCACCCATGCATTCACAGACATACACCCCCAGGCAGAGTCCCATTCATACACATGCACACACTAAAAGCAGACCCCCCCCCCCCTCTCTCTTTTGCCAGCAACCTCAGAACCGCTCTCATTCCTCTGCTGCCACTGTCACTGCTGCCACATGGCTATTGGGGAGGTGCCGATTGCTGTTACTGACACTGAAGCCCATTCTGCTGCCTCCTCTGTGCTGGCCCCATGGGCGTCCACTTTCTCCATGCTGATCTCGTACATTGTGAGATCCGCATAGAGAAAGTGCTATTCTTGCACATTCCCAAAGATTACATGTGCCAATCACTGAAAAGTAATTTTTTTTTTTTACCTTTGCTGTCTGATCTTAGTTTTCTAATTGGTTATTCACAGGCTTTTTTTTCCACCTTCCCTTTCTTATTTATTTTGCTAATTCCTTTTATATTGTCTTTTTTTCTGTTTCTTTTCTCTCCATCTTCCCTCAAACACACAGTCAGGTTCTCATTCTCATATGCATTTCTCTGTCTCTCACATACACACACACACACACACACAGGCTCTCACTGTCACATGCTCTCTCATATAAAATCATTCATACACACAGTCTCTCACTGGCGCATGCTGTCTGACTCTCACACGGACAGGCTCTCTCTCACTCCCACATGCTGTCTTGCTCAAGCACAGGCTCTCACTGTAACATGCTGTCTCTCTCACACACACAGAGGCTCTCACATGCTGTCTCTGCAAACATTCAGGTCCTCACTCTCACACACAATCTTTCAACTCATCTCATACACACACACACACACACACACACACACACTCTCTCTCTCTACAGGCCCTCAGCCTCTCTCTTGCCTCTGGGCCTCCTCTTCGCAGGTCGCCGCAGGATGGACTCTGCAGCGGCCCTGATCTTCTCGGGCTGCGGCGGCCCATAAGCGCTGCTCCTCTTCTGCACGCGCTGATGCTCCTCCTCCTCCTTCCTGCCCACACGGCTCCGGCAACGTTTACTTCTGGGGCCGCATAGGCAGGAAGGAGGAGGAGCATCAGCGCATTTAAACACAATCTTTTTCTTCTGGCCCTGCCAATCTGCCTGTCGCAGCGCCGCATGAGCCTCCCTGTGCCCGGGGGCATTGGCTCCCCTCGGGATACCACTGCTCGAGGCGCCCCAGGCCCAGGCCTAGTGCTTCCACTGGCCCTGCCCGCAGGTTTGTCTTCGGGCCGCAGCACCAGCAGACCCTCTTCTTGTCTTTGGCCTGATAGGCCAATCCGCCCCTGGACTCACTTATCTACGGACTTCATCGTGGATCTGCCCCCTTCTAAGGGCAATACCGTGATATGGGACACCATAGACCATTTTTCAAAAATGGCCCATTTTGTAACTCTTCCGGCACTACTATCTGCACCAGAGCTAGCACGTCTCTTTTTTCATCATATTTTCAGACTACATGGCCTACCAGTGGATATTGTTTCCGATCGAGGTCCTCAATTCGTTGCCAAATATTGTGCTCCCTTTGCCGAAAGTTCAGTATTAACCACTCCCTGAAGCTGTTCCTGCGGCCTATATCAATGATCAACAAGACAGCTGGTCGGACCTCTTATCCTGGGCAGAGTTTTCCCACAACTCTTACAATGCCACAGCTACTGGAACATCACGATTCTCTATAGTCTATGGGAAACAACCATGACCACCATTACTCATACCTCTCTCCGTGCCATCTCCTGTGGCACAGGCTACTGCGGATACCTTTATGACATTGTGGGAACAGACGAATCTTCGCCTGTGCCAGACCACTTCCCGGGCTAAGAAAACTCCTGACAGTCATCGCCACGCATCTCCTGAATTCCTTCCTGGCCAGAAAGTCTGGATGAGTACCAAGTATATTAGACGCCAAATTCCTTCGCAAAGATTTGCTTCAAGATTCATTGGACCATTCCCAATTACCCGACGCATCAGACCTGTGACTTACCAGCTCCGGTTGCCTCCTTCCTTGGGTATACATAACACCTTACAAGTTTCATTGCTTAAGCCAGTAGTGTTGTCCTGGCCTACCAGGAAGGTTCCTGAGCCAACTGCATTGGTGGCAGAGACTGATACAATGTATAAGCTGCATAAAGTACTAGATGTCTGCCGTAGAGGCTGCCGATGGGAGTACCTCCTTTCTTGGGAGGGTTATGGACTAGAGGAAAATTCGTGTGAGCCTGCTCGCAATATCTTGGACAAGACCCTCCTCTCGAGTTTCCATCATGCCCATCCGGGCAAACCCCAACCTCCAGGAGGGGGGCGTAAAGGGGGGTTACTGTTACGCTCGCCACCCGCGGCAGCCCCGTGGTACGGCACTCTCACCTCTCTACAAAAGCTTCAGGCTCCAGCTCCTCGTCGCTGGTGGCAGTGGCCCACCAGTCTCAACCTCGGACTTCCAACAGCACCTCTGACCCTGCTCCGCTTCCCAGGACCTCTAGCCAGGATGCCTCCATCTGTCAGACCTTTCCGCCAGCAGCACCGCACCCCTCCCTAGGCGCACGCACAAGTGAAACCTTTGAAGAGCCTGTGGAGGGAAACTGGCCACAAACCCGGATATTGACGTCAGTTCTCTCAACATATAAAACCTCAGGCAGCACTCCTCAGCGTTGCCTTTGCAACAGGTCGCCATGGTCTCCTTTTCCGGTTTCCGAGTTCTAGTTACCTTGCGTTTGTCTTGTTCCTGTGATTCCTGTTTTCTGTTCCTTGTATTCGTCTCGTCTGTCTACTGGATCGACTTCCTGGTTCTGACCTCTGCTACGCCTGACTTCGCCTGCCTTCTCCAAACCTGACCTCTGCTACGCCTGACCTCTCCTGCCTTCTCCAAGCCTGACCTCTGCTACGCCTGACCTCACTTGCCTTCTCCAAGCTTGACCATTGCTAATCTGACCACGCCTGCCTTCTCCGTGCCTTGACCATTGCTATGAACGACTTCGCCTCAGACTTTCTTGAGTCCAGAGTTCCACATTGGTCTTCCAAGTGCCGCCACCCCTGTCCCTATCCTCTGGACATGGACTATTAAGGCTTCGGTCTTCCTTTGCTCAGGCACCTTCAGTTCCTTCTTGTCCCTTGGTGCTTGAGTTCCTGTTCCACATCCTGTCCAGGATAGGACCACTCCATCTGCTGGCTTCTGTCTCTGGGCTGAACCATCTTCTACCTGTACTTAACCTTGAGGCCTGCCTATGTTCTGCCAGCCCTGGCACCCAAAGGCTCAACCCAAGGGGAATGTGGGCTGGTATAGGTGAAGCTCCAGTGGCCTCCAGCTTTAGTCCACTCCACCTGCTGATGGTGGGGACCCATAGGCCCTCGCCTACAGGTTGCGTCAACCTCACCTCAACCCAAGGATCCACCTCTTACACAACAATTTAAAGAACTTAGGCCAGAAAATACAGCAAGACACCCTGCTACTTTGCAAACCATGCACTTTACTTTCTTTCCAAGGAGCTGTAGTTGGGATGTGCTGCGTACAGCTCCTTCAGTCTCTAGGGTAAACTGGTGTGCTCTATCACCAGAGGCTGTCCTTATCTGCAGCATGATGCCAATGAACTGTCATCTGGAGAGAAGTGGTTTGTCTAATCCTGCAGCAAAGGAAGCTCTTGCTTCTCTGTTGTCACTTACCTCATGAGCCAGTATAGTATTGGTACTTACATATCACTGTTTTCACAAGTTGTGGCAGTATCAGTAGGCTTTTTATCAGTTCTGCATCATAGAAGGCACAGCCAGCCCTTTTCTGTATTCAAGCACAGCTATTTACCCTGGTGACTCTCATACTTAATGAGTCACCTATGCCACATGATTGTTCTTATGTTCCTTTTTTTGCAATGTTATGTCACTCACAAAAAAAATTAATTTGTATATATTTATTGCTATATTTCTTAGGTAGAATGATAGTATTGCAGTTATAGTGAGAGACAGAATAGTAACATATAGTAACATAGTAATGACGGCAGAAAAAGACCAAAATGGTCCATCCAGTCTGCCCAGCAAGCTTCCCAAGGTAGTAACTGCCACTCCTTGCAGGCTACCCTCACATTTCCACCAAGGGTAGTAACTTCTGCTCTGTGCAGGTTACCCCCACGTTTCCGTTAAAGGTAGTAACTGCCACTCCATGCAGGTTACTCCCACGTTTCTGTTAAGGGTAGTAACTGCTGCTCCGTGCAAGTTACCCCCAGGCTTTTTCATTCATTCCCATTATCTAGCCTTTAGGGATACACAGTGTTTATCGCACGACCCTTTGAAATCCTTCACAGTTTTAGTGTTCACCACTTCCTTAGGAAGGGCATTTCAAGCATCCACCACCCACTCGTGAAGAAATATTTCCTGACATTTGTTCTAAGTCTTCCTTCCTGGAGTTTCAAATCATGACCCCTAGTTCTACTAAATTGTTTCCACTGCAAAAAGGTTTGTTGTTGACCATGGATCATTAAAACCTTTCAAGTATCTGAAGGTTTGTATCATATCACCCCTGCTCCCCCTCTCCTCCAGGGTATACATATTCAGGTTCTTCAACCTCTCCTCATAAGTCATTCGATGGAGACCACCCACCATTTTGGTCGCCCTTCTCTGGACTGCCTCCATCCTGTCTCTGTCCCCTTTGAGATACGGTCTCCAGAACTGAACAAAGTACTCCAGGTGAGGCCTCACCAAGGACCTGTACAAGAGGATTATGTGTTCCCCTTTCTTACTAGATATTCCTCTCTCTATGCAGCCTAGCATTCTTCTGGCTTTAGCTATCGCCTTGCCACATTGCTTCATCGACTTCAGGTCATTAGACCAGCGGTTCTCAACCGGTGCGTCGCGACACACCAGTGTGTCGCCAAGCACCGGCAGGTGTGTCGCGTGGCTCCCGGTCCCTCCCGCTGCTCGTTCTTCCCTGCTGCCGTTGCCGCCGGGCTATCAGCACGTTCAAGCCCAGCGGGAACGGCAGCGGTGCAAAAAAAAAAAAAAAGCTGTGGCATCCGCGGCTGCCCTTTTCTTCTTCCCGCGCCTGCATCCCCCCCGGACCCGGAACAGGAAGTGATGCGCGGGAAGAAGAAAGGCCGTGCCGCGTGATAAACTAGCAGGCACGGCCTTTCTCACGCGGCACGGCCTTTCTTCTTCCCGCGCACCACTTCCTGTTCCGGGTCCGGGGTGGGGGGGGGATGCAGGCGCGGGAAGAAGAAAGGCCGTGCCGCGTGATAAACTAGCAGCGGCCGCTGCTAGTTTATCACGCGGCACGGCCTTTCTTCTTCCCGCGCACCGCGTATCACTTCCTGGTCCGGGGGGGGGGGGGGAATGCAGGCGCGGGAAGAAGAAAAGGCCAGCCGCGGATGCCACAGATTTTTTTTTTTTTGCACCGCTGCCGTTGCCGCCGGGCTATCAGCACGTTCAAGCCCAGCGGCAACGGCAGCGGTGCAAAAAAAAAAAAATCTGTGGCATCCGCGGCTGGCCTTTTCTTCTTCCCGCGCCTGCATTCCCCCCCCCCCGGACCAGGAAGTGATACGCGGTGCGCGGGAAGAAGAAAGGCCGTGCCGCGTGATGAAGTAGCAGCGGCCCGCTGCAGCATCGGCCCCCAAGCTATTGCAGCAGACGGTAATCGGGAGAGGAGAGAGCAGCAGGAGCCTCCCGCGATCGATGGAATTCTTCCTTATTGGCCTGCGGGGGCTGGAGGAGGAGGAGCAGCTACCGTTGGGGGGGGGGGGGGGGGGGAGGGAGAGAGAGAGGAAGTGAGTGACAGAAAGAGAGAGAAGCAGCCAGCCAGCCTGTGTGTGAGAGAATGTGTGTGATTGAGAGCCTGTGTGTAAGTGAGAGAATGTATTTGATCGAGAGTATGTGTGTGATTGAGAGAAACTGGTCAGAGAGCTGATGTATGTGTATATGTGAGAGACAATGAAAGTGACTGCTCAAGGAGATGACTGATGTGTATGTGAGACAGTCAGGGATGTGTGTTTGTGTGTGTGTGAGAGAGAGAGAGAGAGAGAAAAAGCATGGAAGTGAGAAATCTGGGTATGTGAGAAAGCATGGGAGTGGGAAGCCTGTGTGTGTGCATGTATATGAGAGAGACTGGTTGGTAAGGTGACGGTGTGACTGGTGTGTATGTGAATGTGAGAGAGAGAATGTGATTCAGGGAATGAGAAGCCTGTGCACGTGGAGAGCGAGCATGGAAATGAGAGAGAGAGACTGGTGTGTGTGTATGTGTGTGTAACAGAGAAAGTGATTATGGGAATGAGAAGCCTGTGCATGTGAAGAGAGTGAGCATGGGAGTGAGAACCTGGGTGTGTGTGAGACACAGCATGGGAGGGAGAAGCCTGTGTATGTAAGACAGAACATGGAAGTGGGAAGCCTGTGTATGTGTGTGTATGCATGCATGAGAGAGATCAGGTGACGGGTGTGTGTGTATGTGTATGTGGGAATAAGAAGCCTGTGCATGTGAAGAGTGAGCATGGGAGTGTGTGAGATACAGCACGGGAGTGAGAAGCCTGTATATCTGAAAGAGAACATGGGAGTGGGAAGCCTGTGTGTGTGTATGCATGAGAGAGATCAGGTGACGGGTGTGTGTGTATGTGTGAGAGAGAGAAAGTGATTATGGGAATGAAAAGCCTGTGCAGGTGAAGAGTGGGCATGGGAGTGAGAAACCTGTGTGTGTGTGAGACACAGCATGGGAGTGAGAAGCCTGTATATCTGAAAGAGAACATGAGAGTGGGAAGCCTATGTGTGTGTGTATATGCATGAGAGAGATCAAGTGACTGGTGTGTGTTTGTGTGTATGTGAGAGAGAGAAAGAAAGTGATTATGGGAATAAGAAGCCTGTGCATGTGAAGAGTGAGCATGGGAGTGTGTGAGATACAGCACGGGAGTGAGAAGCCTGTATATCTGAAAGAGAACATGGGAGTGGGAAGCCTGTGTGTGTGTATGCATGAGAGAGATCAGGTGACTGGTGTGTGTGTATGTGTGAGAGAAAGAAAGTGATTATGGGAATGAGAAGCCTGTGCATGTGGAGAGAACAAGCATGGGAGTGAGAGACTGGTGAGTGTATGTGAGAAAGAGAAAGTGATTATGAGAGTGAGAAGCCCATATATGTAAGTGGAACACGGGAGTGGGAAGCCTGTGTGTGTGTGTATGGCATGAGAGAAACTGTTCAGGAAGGTGACTGGTGTGTTTGTCAAAGACTGGGAGATGATTGGTGTGTGAGAGACAGAAACTGGTCATGGGGGCATGACTGGTATGGTGTGTGTGTGTGAGAGACATGGGCCCTAAGGAAGAGGACCATGAGTATAGAGCTTAGCCACTACTGCTGCTTCTGGTGTGTGCTACAGCCTGCATGGAAGAGGAGTAGGACAGCTGCTGGAGGGGGTAAGTAAAGGTGGCTTTTTAAGTTTATTTTTCTTGATTGACTGCCATTTTAATTATTTAATATTATGTGATGTGTCTGCTTTTTTTGAAATATTTTATTGGTGTTTGGAGAATTTTTAATAGTTTTTATGAGTTTTTAATTGTTGGATGTTATTCTGTTCATAGTTGTTGTGAAACATTTATTCTGCTTATTAGTATAGTTTTACAATTATTTCTGTGTGGGGATCTATAGCTGCTTGTTAGTTCTGTTTTCCTAATAAGAGGTGTATTGGTTTTTAGGGCCTGATTTTAATATTTATAGTGTTGCCTTTTCATAGATAGGGTTGCTCCTGTTTGAGTGTATTCCATAATACAGGTGTAACTGTGTGTGGATTAGTTTATGTGCATTACTACAGATCCTGGGAGTATGTTAGGTCGGTTCTGTGTCTGTTACAGAGATATTTTACTAGCATGTAAGTGTTTTATCAGTCTTATTTGTTGCGTTTTCTCAAGAGGACATGCATTGGTGGTAAACTGCTGTCTTTTCATAAGTAGGGCTATTGAGCCTGAAAGTAGAAGGAGTTTGAGTTGCTGTTACTGAGATGACACCAGAACCAGAATATCTTTTTTGTAGATGAGTTGAATGGGGAATGTCATAATTCTGCTTTACATCCATTATTGTGGATCAGGGGGGTTCCCGTGGATGCAAACTGTACATTTACATCTAGCCCTGTGACGATCATGGGTCAGTGTGTCACGCATGTGAGAACCATCTGTCAGGTGTGTCCCGACAGAAAAAAGGTTGAGAACCACTGCATTAGACAATATCACCCCAAGGTCTCTCTCCTGCTTTGGGCACATCAGCCCCTCAGCCCCCAACACATACAGTTCTACATCCCAGATGCATGACTTGTTACTTCTTGGCATTGAATCCCAGCTGCCATATCTTCAACCACTCTTCCAGCTTTCTTAAATCCCATCTCATTCTCTCTACTCCTTCCGGCATGTCTGCTCTGTGGCAGATCTTAGTATCATCCACAAATAGACACTTTATCTTCTATCCCTTCCGCAATGTCGCTCACAAAGACGTTGAAGAGAACCAGTCCCAAAACTGATCCATGTGGCACGCCACTTAACACCATTCTCTCTTCAGAGTAGGTTTCATTTACTATCACCCATTGTCTTCTATCCATCAACCAGTTTGTAATCCACGCCATCACCTTGGAGCTCACTCCCAAGCTTCTCATTTTGAAGATGAGTCTTCTATGTGGGACTGCATCAAAAGCTTTACTAAAATCCAAGTAAATTTCTGTTACTTCAGGAATTCTCCTTTGTACACCCTTTCTCCTGTTCTTCATTAAGAACATAAGAACATAAGAACATGCCATACTGGGTCAGACCAAGGGTCCATCAAGCCCAGCATCCTGTTTCCAACAGTGGCCAATCCAGGCCATAAGAACCTGGCAAGTACCCAAAAATAAGTCTATTCCATGTAACCATTGCTAATGGCAGTGGCTATTCTCTAAGTGAACTTAATAGCAGGTAATGGACTTCTCCTCCAAGAACTTATCCAATCCTTTTTTAAACACAGCTATACTAACTGCACTAACCACATTCTCTGGCAACAAATTCCAGAGTTTAATTGTGCGTTGAGTAAAAAAGAACTTTCTCCGATTAGTTTTAAATGTGCCCCATGGTAACTTCATTGAGTGCCGCCTAGTCTTTCTACTATCCGAAAGAGTAAATAACCGATTCACATCTACCCGTTCTAGACCTCTCATGACTTTAAACACCTCTATCATATACCGCCTCAGTAGTCTCTTCTCCAAGCTGAAAAGTCCTAACTGTTATGTTGTGAAGAAAGTCAATAGTAGACCCTTGGGCCGGCTGAGATGGACAATGTCCACCGATGTTAATCAGCCGGGAGGCGGAGCTCAGCTGGAGCGGACTGGTGACGTCTTCACCCTGGAAACCCGAGACCCCCCCCAGGAGGAGCCCATAGGGGTCCGAGTCGCTGGGACTTAGGAGAATCGTGAATAAGTCCGAGGTCTGTGGCTGGCTGAAGACAAGGAGAATCGTGAAGAAGTCCAAGGATCGTGGCTGGCTGAAGACAAGGAGAATCGTGAGGAAATCCGAGGGTCGTGGCAGGCTGAAGACAAGGAGAATCGTGAGGAAGTCCGAGGGTCGTGGCTGGCTGAAGACAAGGAGAATCGTGAGGAATTCCGAGGGTCGTGGCAGGCTGAAGACAAGGAGAATCGTGAGGCCGGAGCTGGAGTCAGGATACGTACAGAACAAGCAGGAACCAGAGCTGGAACCAAGGCACGGCAGGACCAAGCAGAACCTGAACTGGAAGCAAGGCACGGCTGGACCAAGCAGGAACCAGAGCTGGAAGCAAGGCACGGCTGGAACAAGCAGGAACCGGAGCTGGAAGCAAGGCACGGCTGGAACAAGCAGGAACCGGAGCTGGAAGCAAGGCATGGCTGGAACAAGCAGGAACCGGAGCTGGAAGCAAGGCACGGCTGGAACAAGCAGGAACCAGAGCTGGAAACAAGGCAACTAACCACTCAAGGAGCGACCACGTTGCAAAGGCAAAGCAAGGAAGTCAGACGCTGGTTTAAATAGCCAGCCGGCGTCTGACGTCAGGAACGGGGCGGTTCAGCACTTCCGGGTGCTGGACCTTTAAGAGCCCCCTGCTCGCGCGCGCGCGCGTTCCCTCGCAGTGGGAGGAGTCAGAGTCGGCCTTCGGCAGCGTCTCCACGTGGAGAGAGACACTGCCATGCGGCCCTACAGGCCCCAGAAGCGGCGGATCGCGGTGAGCCCGGGGGAGGCGGCGGAGAGGTAAGGACCCGGTCGCTATCCTAGCGACCGGGACCACAACAGTACCCCCTCCTTTACGCCCCCTCTTCAGAGGACTTGGCCTGTCAGGATGGTCCAGATGATATTGCTGCAGAAGAGTCTTGTCCAAGATGTTTCGGGCAGGCTCCCACATATTGTCCTCGTCTCCACAACCTTCCCAAGCCAGCAAATATTCCCAACGTCTGTTGGCGAAACGAGCATCCAGGACCTCTCGTACCTGAAATGTAGGATCCTCCTCCGAAATGGTGGAGCCATCATCGAGTGGCCTGGGGTGAAATCTGGAAAGAACTACCGGTTTTAAAAGAGACGTGAAAGACATCATGAATGCGTAGAGTGGTTGGGAGTCGTAGACGATAAGAGACCAGCCCTACCCTTTCAGCTACGCGGAAGGGACCACAGAACTTGGGTGAAAGTTTCTTGGATGGTTGCCTCAAGTGAATGTTCTTTGTGCTAAGCCACACTCGATCGCCAGGGAGAAAAGCGAATGCAGGTTTTCGGTGTCGATCGTAGTAGCGTTTAGCAGTGCGTGCGACCTTCTGAAGTCGGTGTTGAATAGAGGACCAAAGTTTACTTAGTTGGTCTGCGGAAAACTGAGCAGCAGGTGAGGAGGTTGGTACTGGTAGAGGTAATGGTGATTTGAGCTGTTTACCATACACAATTTGGAAAGGCGATTTCCCTGTCGCCGTATGTACCTGATTATTATATGCGAACTCCGCCCAAGGCAAAAGCTCTACCCAGTTATCTTGTTTGTGGTTAATGAATGCTCGTAGGAACAACTTTAACGAACGATTCATGCGTTCTGTTTGCCCATTACTTTGTGGGTGGAAAGCGGAAGAGAAACTCAGCTGGATCTTAAATTGTTTACATAAGGCTTTTCAATACCTGGCTGTGAATTGAGGCCCTCTGTCAGACACAATGTCCTGAGGCAGGCCATGTATACGAAATACATGGTGTGTGAATAAAGAAGCCAATTCAGTGGCGGAAGGTAATTTGGGCAAAGGCACAAAGTGAGCCATTTTAGAGAAGCGGTCCACTGTGACCCATACCACAGTCTTGCCCTGCGAAGGCGGGAGTTCCACCAAGAAGTCTGTGGCGATATGTGTCCAGGGTTCCGTGGGTACAGGTAACGGTTGTAGAAAACCTCTCGGAGGACCATTAAGCGGTTTCTGCAGGGCGCAAGTAGGACAAGAGTTCACGTAAAGGGAAACATCACGTCGAAGACCAGGCCACCAATAGAAACGATTTATAAGATCCAGTGTTCGTAGTCTACCAGCATGGCCCCCAGTCAACGAGTCGTGTCCCCAAGACAAGACTTTCCCCCGAAGCCTTTTAGGAACCACAGTTTTATTTGAGGGACCAATGGAAGTGGTAATTAGTTGAACACAAGCAGGATCCAGGATAGTTCGTGGAGAGTCATCCTCTTCCTCCGGCTGAAAAGTACGAGATAGGGCATCGGCCCGAACGTTCTTCTCCGCTGGTCGAAACTTGAGGATGAAATTGAAACGACTGAAGAAGAGTGACCATCTTGCTTGCCGCGAATTTAGTCGTTGAGCTTGGGCTAAGTACAATAAATTGTTGTGGTCAGTATACACTGTCACTGGATGATTAGCCCCCTCCAGCCATTGCCTCCACTCCTCGAAGGCTAACTTGATGGCTAGGAGTTCTTTGTCCCCGATGCCGTAGTTACATTCAGCAGGCGAAAATTTTTTGGAAAAGTAAGAACATGGCATCAGTTTGCCGGAGGTATCGTGTTGACTGAGCACCACGCCGACAGCCAGATTTGAGGCATCGACTTCCAAGATGAAGGGTCGTTGTGGATCTGGGTGTCGTAGACAGGAAGCGGCTAGGAATGCTTGCTTTAAGTTTTCAAAGGTGTCAGAGGCGGTAGAGGACCAGTCGTGAGCGTTAACCCCTTTGCGAGTAAGCGCAGTGAGCGGAGCTACCTTCTGGGAGTAATGTGGTATAAAATGCCTGTAAAAGTTGGCGAAGCCAAGGAATCGCTGTAGAGCCTTCAGGCCAGACGGGCGGGGCCAATTGACAATGGCTGCCACTTTTTCTGGGTCCATCTGGAAACCGGACGAGGAGACGATGTATCCCAAGAACGGGAGCGACTCACGCTCAAACTGGCATTTCTCAAATTTAGCGTATAGATGATTGTCTCTTAGAGCCTGTAAGACCCGCTTGACGTGTTGGCGATGAGAAGAGAGATCTTGGGAATAGATCAAGACATCATCGAGGTACACTATGACGAAAGAATGAAGCATCTCCCGGAGTACCTCATTCATTAGATTCTGGAAGACAGCAGGGGCATTACATAAGCCGAAAGGCATTACCAAATACTCGTAATGTCCGTCCCGAGTGTTGAACGCTGTCTTCCACTCGTCACCCGAACGAATGCGAACCAGATTGTATGCCCCACGTAAATCCAGTTTTGTAAAGATCTTGGCCCCCTGAAATCTATCGAGCAATTCTGGGATGAGAGGCAAGGGATAGCAATCTTTCTTAGTGATGGAATTCAGGCCTCAATAGTCTATGCATGGCCAGAGGGAGCCATCTTTTTTAGACACAAAAAAGAACCCTGCTCCGGCAGGGGAGTGTGAGGGACGAATGAACCCCTTGGCAAGATTTTCCGTAATGTAATCTGACATTGCACGGGTTTCTGGCAGGGAAAGAGGGTATACCCTACCCCGTGGTGGAGTGGAGTCTGGTAGTAAATCAATGGCACAGTCAAAGGGCCGATGGCATGGAAGGAGTTCAGCCTTTTGTTTGGAAAATACATCAGCGTATTCCTGGTAAGGCAGAGGAAGTTCCAGGGTTGAGTGAGAGAGTAGTATCTCCGGTCTTGGAAAAAGATCCAGGCAGTTCCGGAAACAGTAAGGACTCTATTGCGCAATTTGGAGGGAGTCCCAATGGATCACCGGAGCATGCTGTTGCAACCAAGGAAGTCCCAGGACCACAGGGTGCACCGACTTCTCAAGTAGCAAAAAAGAGATTGTCTCAGTGTGAAGCACGCCCGTCCGTAACGTGAGAGGCAACGTAGTTTCAGAAATGGATCCAGGTAAAGGGGTTCCCCGGATAGAGGTAACCCGTAATGGGGGTATCCGTCGCTTAGTAGGTAGTCCTAGTTGGTGCACCAGTTCTTTCCAGATAAAGTTCCCTCCGGCTCCGGAATCAATAAACGCTAGGGTCTGAAAAGAGCCACCTGGATACTCCAACGTTATAGGAACCGTACATTGAGGAGTAGCATTAACACAGCCTAGGGGAATCTCCTCATTTCTCCCTAGACTAGAGCATTTCCCGGTCTCGCAGGACATTGACCCAGGAAATGACCCTTGGTGCCGCAATACAAGCACAGGCCCTGGGTGCGGCGTCGCCTCTTCTCCTCCTCGGTTAGAGGCGCGCGTCCAAGCTGCATAGGTTCCTCCGCGGAACTGTTGGTAGCTGATGGTGTCTTGTGAGGTACAGTCAAAGACCTGGTGAAGGAGGGTGCCAATGAAACAGGCCGACAAAGAACTCGACCCTCCTTAGCTCGTTGCTGCAAACGCCGGTCAATCCTCCCGGCCAAGTCTATCACCCCATTCAGGGTGAGGGGAAGATCGCGAGCCATCAGCTCATCTTTGATACGGCCTGCGAGGCCTTCCAGGAAAATATCCCGCAAACAGTCATCCTGCCAGCTGAGTTCCATCGCCAGAGTACGGAATTCAATAGCGTACTCCGCCAGAGAGCGGGAACCTTGTCGTAGCTGTAGAATTTCAGTGGTAGCGGTGGTTGCACGAGCTGGCTCATCAAAAGTCTGTTTGAAGTGAGTCACGAAATCCTGTAAATTGTGCAGCATGGCGTCTTGCTTCTCCCACATGGGTGAGGCCCACAGCATAGCCTTCCCATCGAGCAAAGACAAAATATATGCTACCTTAACGGCATCAGACGGGAACTGCCCCGGTAGCAAGGTGAAGCGGATGAAGCACTGATTCAGAAACGCCCTGCACGACCTGGCATCCCCGGAGTAACGAGTAGGTGCTGGAAGCTGAGTCTGCACGGGGTTTTGCGGTGCCGGCGGAGGCGGAGGTTGTGCCACCGGTGGAGGATTGGTGTCCAAGCGACTGGCTAGACGATCCACCGTAGCAGCTAAGACCTCCAGGCATTGCTGTTGCTGCTGGATTCTTTGGGCCATGCCGGGGATGGCCTGCATAGGAGAGGAGTCCGCCGAGTCCATGGCCTTTGCAAACTGTTATGTTGTGAAGAAAGTCAATAGTAGACCCTTGGGCCGGCTGAGATGGACAATGTCCACACATGTGAATCAGCCGGGAGGCGGAGCTCAGCTGGAGCGGACTGGTGACGTCTTCACCCTGGAAACCCGAGACCCCCCCAGGAGGAGCCCGTAGGGGTCCGAGTCGCTGGGACTTAGGAGAATCGTGAATAAGTCCGAGGTCTGTGGCTGGCTGAAGACAAGGAGAATCGTGAAGAAGTCCAAGGATCGTGGCTGGCTGAAGACAAGGAGAATCATGAGGAAGTCCGAGGGTCGTGGCAGGCTGAAGACAAGGAGAATCGTGAGGAAGTCCGAGGGTAATGGCTGGCTGAAGACAAGGAGAATCGTGAGGCCGGAGCTGGAGTCAGGATACGTACAGAACAAGCAGGAACCAGAGCTGGAACCAAGGCACGGCAGGACCAAGCAGAACCTGAACTGGAAGCAAGGCACGGCTGGACCAAGCAGGAACCGGAGCTGGAAGCAAGGCACGGCTAGAACAAGCAGGAACCGGAGCTGGAAGCAAGGCACGGCTGGAACAAGCAGGAACCGGAGCTGGAAGCAAGGCACGGCTGGAACAAGCAGGAACCAGAGCTGGAAACAAGCCAACTAACCACTCAAGGAGCGACCACGTTGCAAAGGCAAAGCAAGGAAGTCAGACGCTGGTTTAAATAGCCAGCCGGCGTCTGACGTCAGGAACGGGGCGGTTCAGCACTTCCGGGTGCTGAACCTTTAAGAGCCCCCTGCTCGCGCGCGTTCCCTGGCAGTGGGAGGAGTCAGTCGGCCTTCGGCAGCGTCTCCACGTGGAGAGAGACGCTGCCATGTGGCCCTACAGGCCCCAGAAGCGGCGGATCGCGGTGAGCCCGGGGGAGGCTGCGGAGAGGTAAGGACCCGGTCGCTAGCCTAGCGACCGGGACCGCAACACTAACCTCTTTAGTCTTTCCTCTTAGGGGAGTTGTTCCATTCCCCATATCATTTTGGTAGCCCTTCTCTGTACCTTCTCCATCGCAATTATATCTTTTTTGAGATGCAGCGACCAGAATTGTACACAGTATTCAAGGTGCAGTCTCACCATGGAGCGATACAGAGGCATTATGACATTTTCCGTTTTATTCACCATTCCTTTCCTAATAATTCCCAACATTCTGTTTGCTTTTTTGACTGCCGCAGCACACTGTACCGACGATTTCAATGTGTTATCCACTATGACACCTAGATCTCTTTCTTGGGTTGTAGCACCTAATATGGAACCCAACATTGTGTAATTATAGCATGGGTTATTTTCCCTATATGCATCACCTTGCACTTATCCACATTAAATTTCATCTGCCATTTGGATGCCCAATTTTCCAGTCTCACAAGGTCTTCCTGCAATTTATCACAATCTGCTTGTGATTTAACTACTCTGAACAATTTTGTGTCATCTGCAAATTTGATTATCTCACTCGTCGTATTTCTTTCCAGATCATTTATAAATATATTGAACAGTAAGGGTCCCAATACAGATCCCTGAGGCACTCCACTGTCCACTCCCTTCCACTGAGAAAATTGCCCATTTAATCCTACTCT
Source organism: Rhinatrema bivittatum (assembly GCF_901001135.1). Lineage (NCBI taxonomy): Eukaryota > Metazoa > Chordata > Amphibia > Gymnophiona > Rhinatrematidae > Rhinatrema > Rhinatrema bivittatum. Next base: position 218,023,160 of record NC_042623.1, on the reverse strand, counting down.
CTGTTTCCTGTCTTTTAGCCAGTTTGCAATCCACGAAAGGACATCGTCACCTATCCCATAACTTTTTACTTTTCCTAGAAGCCTCTCATGAGGAACTTTGTCAAACGCCTTCTGAAAATCCAAGTATACTGTATCTACCGGTTCACCTTTATCCACATGTTTATTAACTCCTTCAAAAAAGTGAAGCAGATTTGTGAGGCAAGACTTGCCCTGGGTAAAGCCATGCTGACTTTGTTCCATTAAACCATGTCTTTCTATATGTTCTGTGATTTTGATGTTTAGAACACTTTCCACTATTTTTCCTGGCACTGAAGTCAGGCTAACCGGTCTGTAGTTTCCCGGATCGCCCCTGGAGCCCTTTTTAAATATTGGGGTTACATTTGCTATCCTCCAGTCTTCAGGTACAATGGATGATTTTAATGATAAGTTACAAATTTTTACTAATAGGTCTGAAATTTCATTTTTTAGTTCCTTCAGAACTCTGGGGTGTATACCATCCGGTCCTGGTGATTTACTACTCTTCAGTTTGTCAATCAGGCCTACCACATCTTCTAGGTTCACCGTTATTTGATTCAGTCCATCTGAATCATTACCCATGAAAACCTTCTCCATTACGGGTACCTCGCCAACATCCTCTTCAGTAAACACCGAAGCAAAGAAATCATTTAATCTTTCCGCGATGGCCTTATCTTCTCTAAGTGCCCCTTTAACCCCTCGATCATCTAACGATCCAACTGACTCCCTCACAGGCTTTCTGCTTCGGATATATTTAAAAAACATTTTACTGTGAGTTTTTGCCTCTACAGCCAACTTCTTTTCAAATTCTCTCTTAGCCTGTCTTATCAATGTCTTACATTTAACTTGCCAATGTTTATGCTTTATCCTATTTTCTTCTGTTGGATCCTTCTTCCAATTTTTGAATGAAGATCTTTTGGCTAAAATAGCTTCTTTCACCTCCCCTTTTAACCATGCCGGTAATCGTTTTGCCTTCTTTCCACCTTTCTTAATGTGTGGAATACATCTGGACTGTGCTTCTAGAATGGTATTTTTTAACAATGGCCACGCCTCTTGGACATTTTTTACTTTTGTAGCTGTTCCTTTCAGTTTTTTTCTAACAATTTTTCTCATTTTATCAAAGTTTCCCTTTTGAAAGTTTAGCACGAGAGCCTTGAATTTGCACACTGTTCCTTTTCCAGTCATTAAATCAAATTTGATCATATTATGATCACTATTGCCAAGTGGCCCCACCACCGTTACCTCTCTCACCATTGAAGGAGACTTTTTTTCCTCCTTATGCTATAGTTTTCCATTTTCTAAGTATTTTGATGAAATGTGATATCATAGAATGGGGTTTTACTTATCTCTTTCATAAGATACTATGGAGCCAGTTCATTAAGGGTCACGGACAGTTATCTTGCATGCTAAACAGGTTCAGTGTGCATGATAATTAAACTGTTATTCCCTCCTTTCACTTTAGCTAACAGAAGATAAACTGTAATGTCTAGGCGAGTAAAATTCACTCCCAGACCTGAAGGGCCTTCAACAACTAAGGTTTTCACAATATCCCTAAGGAATATCCCTAATGCCTCCATTGTATATAAATCATCTATTCACATTCATTAAGGATATCCTGAAAACCTGACCTCGAGAGTTAGAAGTAAAGACCACTGGTGTAGGCGCATTGTAAAGAGCATAACAAGATGCAAAAGAAGGCATAGTGAGTTCATGCAAATTATCACCCTATTTACTAACCTACAACATGCTATGGCTAAACATTTTTTATATACTATGGACCATATGATTGCACATTTGTAAACTGTTGCAGGGGCTTCCTTCCAAAGGGGAACAAGGATAGAGCCCAGAAAAGGGTAGGGGTTTTGGTAAGCAAAGGATCAGAAAATAAACTCATGATACCAAACTAAATATATACCAGTGTATTTTAAAACTTACTGTTTTATTGGGTTATTCTTTTATGCGGCCTAATACTGATTGAATTAGGTTTGCATTCCTAAAACGGACACAAGGTAAGAGTTACATTCACTAGCGATGTGCAGAAGGAAAAAATTTGTTTTGATTCGGTTTTTGTTTCACCAGGACCCAAATTCATTGCATTAGTTTCATAGGGGGAAAAACCAATTTGTTGATTAGTTTTATTCGTTTTACATTTTCCCATTAAAGTCAATGGGGGAAGTATTTGCAGCCTATTTTTAGCTGCAGAATTGGGGTTTTCTTTCCAATTTTGATGAAACTTCTGGGGAGCAATCATCAGAACGAGAAAAGAGCTCCAAGGTACTTAGACTGTGGCAAAGTGGCACCAAAGTGGCATGAATAGCCTTAGGCACTGTAAAGGGGCAAAGGGGTACCAGGAGTGGCAAGAGTGCTTTAACAGAAGTGCAAAGCAGCAGCGAGAGTGTCAAAAACACACCACAGATTCAAAAGAGAGCACCAATAAACAGTTGCATGAAACCTCGAAGGCAGCACGACAGGCAAAGTGGCAAGACAAGTGGCATCAACATCCTACAGCACAATAAAAGGGTAACATAGCAAGCAGAAAGAGTGTCAGAAAAAACCACAAGGGGCTGATAAAGGGACAAAGCAGCAGAAAGACTAGCACCAACACACTGAGGAACCATGATACTGACAAGAACACTAGAAGGAGTAGAGTGAGTCATCTGGTGTATGGCAGAAAGGCAGAGGGGCAGAAAGTTGATAGGGGCAAGACAGGCTGGCAGACCTGAGGTAGTCAGGTCCCTCTGGTTTTGATAGGGGCAAGACAGGCTGGCCCCAGGGAGAGTTTACTTTCCTTTGCGCAAGAAAGGTTTACCTAGAATGGGTTCACCCCTAGAGTGGGGTGTTTCCGTTGGAGTCCAGTGAGCTCTGGCTGGTCTTTTAAAATCTGGTGGATGTAGCAGATATAAAAATGAGAATTTTGAAGGCCAAGTCGGAGGAGGTTTCCATGTGAACAGCAGTTCAACATGGGTCAGCGGGTGCTAAGAGATAGGCTGGCTACACCTGGGGAGAGTTCCCTTTCCTTTGCGCAGGAAAGGGCTCCCTAGAATGGGTTGGTCCCTAGAGTGGAGAACAAGCCTTCAAGCATGGAGAGTCGACGTGGAGGAAGTTTCCATGTGAACAGCGGTTCTGGTTCAACATGGGTCACCGCGTACTAAGTGTTAGGCTGACTACACCTGGGGAGAGATCCCTTTCCTTTGTGCAGGAAAGGGCTCCCTGAAATGGGTTGGCCCCTAGAGTGGAGCACGAGCCTTCAAGCGTGGCGAGTCGACATGGAGGAGGTTTCCATGTGAACAGCGGTTCAAAATGGGTCAACGGGTGCTAAGAGATAGGCTGGCAAACCCAGGGAGTTTCCTTTCCATTGTGCAGGAAAGGGCTCCCTAGAATGGGTTGGCCCCTAGAGTGTGGTGGTTCCGTTGGCGTCTAGTCAATACCCGGAAGCTATTAACTGTACTTATGCACTTCAGCTGATGACAAAGTAACTTGAAGAGTTCTCAGAAATAAGAAAACTGCTACTCAAATCCTAATCTACAATATCAACCTATGTTGACTTTGTACCCTACAGTGCCTCTGTAAATTATGGGAACACAGAGGAGGAACGAGAGTACAACTACACCAGTTTTCGATAGTACTAGAAACATTAATGTTGGCACCTAAGAAACATCTAGGGAAAATGGGCCATATTATGAAGGTCATGAAAACTATTAAGCATATGAAATTTCCAAGCTGGACAAACAGGCACAGCATTTGAGGTCAGGTCCTTGTAGGAATGTAAGGCCTGGACAGACAGGCACAGCATTTGAGGTCAAGTCCATGTAGGGAAGTATGGCCTGGACAGTGGACAGACTGGCACAGTGTTTGAGGTCAAGCCTTGTAGGGGCATAAGTCCTGGACAGTGGACAGGCATAGCATTTGAGGTCAAGCCCTTGTAGGGACATAAGGCATCATCCATCAATGATCTTCTAACCAGCCTCAACCTCATACTAAACACCAAAAAAACCGGAAATCCTCATAATAGCACCGGATCAATCTGCCCCGCCAACATCCAGCAACTATCCAGACGCCTCAGGATACTCCACCGCACCCCAAGTCAGAGATCTGGGAGTACTACTAGACAACAGACTCAGCCTCAACAAATTCATAAATAACACTACAAAAGAATGCTTCTTTAAATTACAAGTGCTGAAGAAACTAAAGCCCCTTCTACTCTACAGGGATTTCCGCACAGTACTCCAAGCCATCATTCTCACTAAATTAGATTACTGTAATTCACTCCTGCAGGGCCTTCCAGCATACACAACCAAACCACTCCAGATGGTACTGAATGCCACTGCAAGAATCCTTACCAATGCCAAAAAAAGGGACCATATCACCCCGATCCTCCAGCACCTCCACTGGCTCCCCATCAAATATAGGATTCAGTTCAAGACCTGCATGATGATTCACAAGGCACTTCATAACATCTCCCCACTCAACTTAACTTTCCAGCTTCAACTACACTCTTCTAACAAACCAACCAGAAGGGCATACCAGAACAGAATGATCACCCAACCTGCAAAATCTTCCCTGAGGAAACGTGCTCTATCCACAGCGGGCCCGTCTCTCTGGAACTCACTACCACTGGACCTCCGCCTTGAACTGTGCCATACTACTTTCAAGGTGAAACTCAAGACTTGGCTCTTCCATCAAGCTTTCCCAGAGAGCTAAAAGCAAGAAGAACAAACATCCAGCCTTGTCTTACAGCAATAAAGTAATGTTCATCTTGCGCCAGTTATATGTTCCAAGTTATTTTCTAAGTTGATTTCAGTTGTTTCAAATTAGATTGTACTTTATTATAGATTATCTGTTCATTTTATTCGATATGTTCCATGTAAACTGCCTCCCCGGCGACAGTTATCTCTGTTATTTGTGAACCGGAGTGATATGTATTGTATACAGGAACTTCCGGTATATAAAAACCAAAAATAAATAAGGCCTGGACATTGGACAAACAGGCACAGCGTTTGAGGTCAAACCCTTGTAGGGACATAAGGCCTGGACAGTGGATGGACAGGCTCAGCATTTGAGGTCAAGCCCTTGTAGGGACATAAGGCCTGAATGGACAGGCACAGCATTTGAAGTCAGGCCCTTGAAGGGATGTAAGGCCTGGACGGACAGGTATAGCATTTGAGGTCAAGCCCATGTAGGGACATACGGCCTGGACAGTGGTCGGCCTGGCACATCATTTGAGGTCAAGCCCATGTAGGGATATACGGCCTGGACAGTGGTCAGACTGGCACATTGTTTGAGGTCAAGCCCTTGTAGGGACATAAGGCCTGGACAGTGGACAGACAGGCACAGCATTTGATGTCAAGCCCTTGTAGGGACGTGTGGCCTGGACAGTGGACAGATTGGCACAGCATTTCAGGCAAGGCCCTTGTAGAGACGTATGGCCTGGATGGACAGTGAGGTCAGTCCCTTGTAGGGAAGTATGGCCTGGACAGTGCACAGACAGGCACAGCATTTGACTGTCCAGGCCTTACGTCCCTTATATGGACGTAAGGCCTGGACAGTGGACGAACAGGCACAGCGTTTGAGGTCAAGCCCTTGTAGGGACATAAGGCCTGGACAGTGGATGGACAGGCACAGTGTTTGAGGTCAAGCCCTTGTAGGGATGTAAGGCCTGGATAGACAGGCACAGTGTTTGAGGTCAGGCCCTTGTAGGGATGTACGCATGGATGGACAGGCACAGCATTTGAGGTCAGGCCCTTGTAGGGACATAAGACCTGGACAGACAGGCACAGCATTTGAGGTCAGGCCCTTGTAGGGACGTAAGGCCTGGACAGTGGACGAATAGGCACAGCGTTTGAGGTCAAACCCTTGTAGGAATGTAAGGCCTGGACAGTGGATGGACAGCCACAGTGTTTGAGGTCAAGCCCTTGTAAGGCCTGGACAGTGGTCGGACAGGTACAGCGTTTGAGGTCAAGCCCTTGTAGGAATGTAAAGCCTGGACAGTGGATGGACAGCCACAGTGTTTGAGGTCAAGCCCTTGTAGGGAAGTAAGGCCTGGATGGACAGGCACAGCATTTGAGGTCAAGCCCATGTAGGGATATACGGCCTGGTAGGGATGTGCAGCCCGAAAGTTTATGTTCATAAGTCCATAAGTCGAATGGGGGGCTCATTTGCAGTCAATATGGACATATGGAGAATTCCATAAGTTGAGTCTATGTCCATATGTGCAAATAAAAATTTAAATAAAAATTTAAACCCCTCACCCTCCTTAATCCCCCCCAAAACTTACCAAAATTCCCTGGTGGTCCAGCGGGGAGTCAGGAAGCCATTCCTCCCAGTGGTTTTGCGAGGAGCACGTGACGGCCGCGTCACGTCGATGACGCGGCCGTCACGTGGTCCACCGGGATTTCACTCCCGGAGCCCTCGTTTTGAACAAACTGAACTTTTGGCCAGCTTGGGGGGGTCAGGAGGCCCCCCCAAGCTGGCCAAAAGTTCCTTTTGGGCCCAATGAGGGTTCCGGGAGCGGAACCGCGATGGACCACGTGACGTCGGCGTCACGACGGAGTGACGCGGACGTCACATGATTCCCCTCGGGTCCGCTCCCGGGACCCTCACGGAACTTTTGGCCAGCTTGGGGAGTTTTGGTAAGTCTTGGGGGGGGGGGGGATTAAGGAGGGTGAGGGGTTTAAATTTTTATTTAGATCAACAATCGCGATTTCCAACGTATTCAACATAGCTATGTTGAATAAGTTGGAAATCCGATCGTTTACGCCTCATCATTTTTTTAAGTTAAAAAAAAAAAAGTTGCGTTTTTCATTTAAGTTCAAAACGAATGCACACCCCTACGGCCTGGACAGTGGTCAGACTGGCACATCGTTTGAGGTCGAGCCCTTGTAGGGACATAAGGCCTGGACAGTGGACAGACAGGCACAGCATTTGATGTCAAGCCCTTGTAGGGACGTGTGGCCTGGACAGTGGACAGATTGGCACAGCATTTCAGGCCAGGCCCTTGTAGAGACGTATGGCCTGGATGGACAGTGAGGTCAGTCCCTTGTAGGGAAGTATGGCCTGGACAGTGCACAGACAGGCACAGCATTTGACTGTCCAGACCTTACGTCCCTTATAGGGACGTAAGGCCTGGACAGTGGACGAACAGGCACAGCGTTTGAGGTCAAGCCCTTGTAGGGACATAAGGCCTGGACAGTGGATGGACAGGCACAGTGTTTGAGGTCAAGCCCTTGTAGGGATGTAAGGCCTGGATAGACAGGCACAGTGTTTGAGGTCAGGCCCTTGTAGGGACATAAGACCTGGACAGACAGGCACAGCATTTGAGGTCAGGCCCTTGTAGGGACGTAAGGCCTGGACAGTGGACGAATAGGCACAGCGTTTGAGGTCAAACCCTTGTAGGAATGTAAGGCCTGGACAGTGGATGGACAGCCACAGTGTTTGAGGTCAAGCCCTTGTAAGGCCTGGACAGTGGTCGGACAGGTACAGCGTTTGAGGTCAAGCCCTTGTAGGAATGTAAAGCCTGGACAGTGGATGGACAGCCACAGTGTTTGAGGTCAAGCCCTTGTAGGGAAGTAAGGCCTGGATGGCCAGGCACAGCATTTGAGGTCAAGCCCTTATAGGGACGTACGGCCTGGACGGACAGGCACAGCATTTGAGGTCAAGCCCTTGTAGGAATGTAAAGCCTGGACAGTGGATGGACAGCCACAGTGTTTGAGGTCAAGCCCTTGTATGGACATATGGCCTGGATAGTGGACGGACAGGCATAGTGTTTGAGGTCAGGCCCTTGTAAATACCTAGAAGCTATTAACTGTACTTATGCACTTCAGCTGATGACAAAGGAACTTGAAGAGCTCTCAGAAATAAGAAAACTGCTACTCAAGTCCAAATCTACAATATCAACCTATGTTGACTTTGTAGTTTACACAGTGCCTCTGTAATAGGGATGTGCAGAAGGAAAAGATACGTTGCTATTCGGTATTCGTTGTGCCGGGACCCCAATCCATTGCATCCGTTTTCATAGGGGGAAACCCGACTCGTCCATTAGTTGCATTCGGTATTCGTTTTCCATTAAAGTTGGAAAAACAAAAACAAAAACACATTTCAACCCCTTTCCAAAAGCCCCTGGTGGTCCAGCGGGGGTCCGGGAGCGATCTCCTACACTCGGGCCATCGGTTGCCAGTATTCAAAATGGCACCGATAGCCTTTGCCCCTACTATGTCATAGGGGCTATCGGTGCCATTGGTCGACCCCTGTCACCCTCCTGAGCCCCTCAAGACTCTCCAAAAATCCCTGGTGGTCCAGCGGGGTCCGGGAGTGATCTCCTGCACCCTGGCCATAGGCTGCCAGTATTCAAAATGGCACCGATAGCCTTTGCCCCTACTATGTCATAGGGGCTACCGGTGCCATTGGTCGACCCCTGTCACATGGTAAGAGCACAAGATGGCGCTGGTCATCCATTGCACATACCATGTGACAGGGGACAACCTATGGCACTGGTAGCCCCTGTGACATAGTAAAGTCCAAGGCTATCGGTGCTATTTTGAATCCTGGCAGCCAATGGCCAGAGTGCAGGAGATCACTCCTGGACCCCCACTGGACCACCAGGGACTTTTGGCAAGTCTTGTGGGCTCAGGAAGGTGGGGGTTTTAGTTAGTTTTTTTTATATTCGCTCTTTAAGACGCACAAAAAAATTTGGTAATGATATGTTGTATTCGTGGGGGTTCGCCATGTGTTTTGCGGACCCACGAATGCAATGAAAATGGACCTATGCATTGCGGATTGCGCATACGTTCCAAACGAATGCACATCCTTACTCTGTCAAATATGGGAACACAGAGGATGAACTAGAGTGCAATTACCACAAGTTTTCTATAGTACTAGAAACATTAATGTTGGCAAGAAAGATTTAGGGGAAATGGCCCATATTATGAAGGTCATGAAAGCTATTGAGCATATGAAATACGCAAGCTCCAAACATCTTAAGTCAGCTTTTTATTTTCTTACATTCCAAATGTTGCAAAACAGGAAAAAGAATATTCTGTAAAGAAGTGATGCACAAATACATGAAAATGAAATAAGAAATACTAGAACTAAACTCAGACAGGCACAGCATTTGAGGTGAGGCCCTTGTAGGGACATACGGGCTGGACAGTGGACAGAGAGGCACAGCATTTCAGGTCAGGTACATGTGCTGATATTATCTAGAGCATAGGAGGCAGTTGGAGCTGCTGCAAGGCTTTCAATTGCTTTTATTCATCTTGCTATTGATAGGGAACATTTGGAAACTCAAGCAAAGGCATGTTTATTGTCAAATACACTAGCAATTCCATCAACTCTGGTGCCAGCCTTGAGCGGTAAGGGCTCATGATATCCCCTGTCATTGAAAATACACATTCACTGGGCACACTGGTTGTAGACAAGTCAGATATTGCTGAGCCACTTTGGCTAGGTATAGCCAGACAGTGGACTTGTGTGCCCAATATGCTAGCGGATCTGTCTGCATGTCCTCTATGGCTCTGTGAGATACGGATACAGAGTGGACACGCCGGAAGGAGTGGAGAGAATGAGACGGGATTTAAGGAAGATGGAAGAGTGGTCGAAGATATGGCAGCTGACATTCAATGCCAAGAAGTGCAGAGTCATGCATATGGGGAGTGGAAATCCGAATGAACTGTATTCGATGGGGGGAGAAAGGCTGATGTGCACGGAGCAGGAGAGAGACCTTGGGGTGATGGTGTCTAATGATCTGAAGTTGGCGAAACAATGTGACAAGGTGATAGCTAAAGCCAGAAGAATGCTGGGCTGCATAGAGAGAGGAATATCGAGTAGGAAAAGAGAAGTGATTATCCCCTTGTACAGGTCCTTGGTGAGACCTCACCTGGAGTATTGTGTTCAGTTCTGGAGACCGTATCTCCGAAGAGAGAGACAAGATGGAGGCGGTCCAAAGAAGGGCGACCAAAAAGGTGGAAGGTCTTCATCAAATGACTTATGAGGAGAGATTGAAGAATCTAAATATGTACACCCTGGAGGAAAGGAGGAGCAGAGGTGATATGATACAGACTTTCAGATACTTGAAAGGTTTTAATGATCCAAAGACAACGACAAGCCTTTTCAGTAGGAAAAAAATCAGCAGAACCAGGGGTCACGATTTGAAGCTCCAGGGAGGAAGATTCAGAACCAATGTCAGGAAGTATTTCTTCACAGAGAGGGTGGTGGATGCCTGGAATGCCCTTCCGAATGAAGTGGTGAAGACCAGAACTGTGAAGGACTTCAAAGGGGCGTGGGATAAACACTGTGGATCCATAAAATCAAGAGGCCGTCAAAGAGTGGGTGGCTCGCCAGAATGACGGCCACTGCCTGGAGATAATACCCTTATTCAATAAACATACACATGGTTACTGTGACTCCAACATCGCTCTAAGCTACAACAGCAAGAGGAAATGTGGAAAAAAGGATTCGCACTCACAAAGCGGGGAGTAGCTGGCTTGTTACGGCGGTTACTACCCCAAACCAAATAAGCCTGATACCTTCGGTAACAATACTTCACTTTCAATGCATATCTAGCATAGCTCTCTGCTTCAATGGCAGGGGAGAAGAAAAACTGATACTTCACGCATATCCAGCATAGCTCTCTGCTTCAACAGCATGGGAGAAGAAAAACTGATACTTCACGCATATCCAGCATAGCTCTCTGCTTCAACGGCAGGGGAGAAGAAAAACTGATACTTCACGCATATCCAGCATAGCTCTCTGCTGCAACGGCAGGGGAGAAGAAAAAAGGATTTGCACTCGCAAAGCGGGGAATAGCTGGCTTGTTACGACGGTTACTACCCCAAACCAAATAAGCCTGATACTTCACTTTCAATGCATATCCAGCATAGCTCTCTGCTTCAACAGCAGGGGAGAAGAAAAACTGATACTTCACGCATATCCAGCATAGCTCTCTGCTTCAACGGCAGGGGAGAAGAAAAACTGATACTACACGCATATCCAGCATAGCTCCCTGCTTCAACGGCAGGGGAGAAGAAAAACAACCAATAAGGGCTGAATAACATAGTCTGGGTAAAACAAATAAGCATGGGTGTAGCTTGCTTATTGCGGCGGTTACTTCCCCTACTACCCCTAACTAATCCAGCTTGATATTTCACTTGGATGCAGCTCCATCACTGCTCTCTACATTAATGGTGGGGGTGGAAGGGAAATAGAACCAAAGAGCTAAGAGAAACAGATAAGTATGAGAAAAAAATGTGTGAAGCTTGCTGGGCAGACTGATGGGCCGTTTGGTCTTCTTCTGCCGTCATTTCTATGTTTCTATGTTTCATTTCTATGATACCGTGTCACTGACATTTGTGCTGGTGTCTCCTTTGCTTGGGTGGGCTGAGAGTCCTTCATGCCAATTGCTTTCTCTCTAGCCCATTCCAGAACAGATGATTTTTGTTAATCGTTAGTAGAGGTTTTAGTCTTCTCAGGATCATTAGTTTTGTGTAACCTTCTTTTATTTTCTGTGAGATGTGTTGTTTCATGTTTAGCTCAGGGTCAATTATTACGCCTAGATTTCTAACTCTCATCCCACCCAAGCAAAGGAGACACCAGCACAGCTGTCAGTGACATGCTTTCTCTCAGAGCCGACAGAGAACATGCAGTCAGATCTGCTGGCATATTGGGCACACAAGTCCACTGTCTGGCCACACCTAGCCATAGTGGCTCAGCGATATCTGTCATGTCCACCAACCAGTGTGCCCAGTGAACGTGTCTTTTCAATGACAGGGGATATCATGAGCCCTCACCGCTCAAGGCTGGCACCAGAGTTGATGGAAATGGTAGTGTTTTTGAAAGTAAACCTGCCTTTGCTTGGGCTTCCAAATTTTCCCTGTGAATGGCAAGATGAATCCAGAAACCTTGCAGCAGCTTAAACTGTCTCCTATGCTCCAGATAATATAAGCACTGCAGCACATATCCTGACTTGAAACGCTGTGCCTGTCCATCCACTGTCCAGGCTGTACATCCCTACAAGGGCCTGACCTCCAACGCTGTGCCTGTCCGTCCTCTGTCCAGGCCGTACGTCCCTACAAGGGCCTGACTCTAACGCTGTGCTTGTCCGTCCACATTTGGAATGTAAGAACATAAAAAGGTGACTTAAGATGTTTGGACCTTGCATATTTCATATGCTCAATATTTTTCATGACCTTGCCAGCAGTAATGTTTCAAGTACTATTGAAAACTGATGGTAGTTGCACTCTAGTTCATCCTCTGTGCTCCCATTGTTTACAGAGGCACTGTGTAAACCACAAAGTCAACATAGGTTGATATTGTAGATTTTGACTTGAGTAGCAGTTTTCTTATTTCTGAGAGCTCTTCATGTTCCTTTATCATCAGCTGAAGTGCAAATGTACAGTTAATAGCTTCTGGGTATTCAAAAATAATCTCAGGCTCAGTTCTTGCTTCACAAATGGCACTCTCTATTGTTCTAAAAGCATCCTCTGTTGAAATATCTTTCAGAAATGAAAAAGATGCTATTTTCTTCTGGCAGTGAACCAGTTCAGTAAGAAGTGACAGGTCAAACCACAACATACCTGCACAAAGGAAATCCTCTATTGATGTGCCTGTTTATCCAGGCCTTATGTCCATACGTGGGCTTGACCTCTGTCCTCTTTGTTGTGCCGGTCCGTCCAGGCCTTATGTCCCTACATGGGACGTCTGTCCTGTATTGCTGTGCCTGTTCATCCAGGCCTTATGTCACTAGGTGGGCTTGACCTCTGTCCTCTATTGCTGTGCCTGTCCATCCAGGCCTTATGTCCCTACCTGGGATTGACTCTGTCCTCCATTGCTGTGCCTGTTCGTCCAGGCCTTATGTCCATACGTGGGCTTGACCTCTGTCCTCAATTGCTGTGCCTGTTCATCCAGGCCTTATATCCCTACAAGGGTTGGACCTCGATTGCTGTGCCTGTTCATCCAGGTCTTATGTCCCTATGTGGGCTTGACCTCTGTCCTCGATTGCTGTGCCTGTCCGTCCAGGCCTTATGTCAATAAGTGGACTTGACCTCTGTCCTCTATTGCTGTGCCTGTCCATCCAGGCCTTATGTCAATAAGTGGACTTGACCTCTGTCCTCTATTGCTGTGCCTGTCCATCCAGGTATTATGTCCCTACCTGGGATTGACTATGTCCTCAATTGCTGTGCCTGTTCGTCCAGGACTTATATCCCTACAAGGGTTGAACCTCGATTGCTGTGCCTGTTCGTCCAGGACTTATATCCCTACAAGGGTTGAACCTCGATTGCTGTGCCTGTTCGTCCAGGCCTTATGTCCCTACAAGGGTTGGATCTCGATTGCTGTGCCTGTTCATCCAGGCCTTATATCCCTACGTGGGTGTGACCTTAGCCTCAATTGCTGTGCCATTCATCCAGGCCTTATGTCCCTACAAGGGTTGGACCTCAATTGCTGTGCCTGTTTGTCCAGACCTTGTGTCCGTACAAGGATTTGGACCTCGATTGCTTTGCCTGTTTGTTCAGGCCTTATGTCCCGAGGTGGGATTGACCTCTGTTCTCAACTGCTGTGCTGTTTGTCCAGGCCTTATGTCCCTATGTGGGCTTGAACTCTGTCCATGATTGCTGTGCCTGTTCATCTAGGCCTTATGTACCTATGAGGTCTTCATCTCTGTCTCTATTGCTGTGCCTGTTCGTCCAGGCCTTATGACCATATGTGGGCTTGACCTCTGTACTCTATTGCTATGCCTGTCCGTCCAGGCCTTATGTCCCTACCTGGGATTGACTCTGTCATGTATTGCTGAGTCTGTTCATCCAGGCCTTATGTCCATACGTGGGCTTGACCTCTGTCCTCTATTGCTGTGCCTGTCCGTCCAGTCCTTATGTCCCTACCTGGGATTGACCTCTGTCCTTGATTGCTGTGCCTGTTCGTCCAGGTCTTATGACCCTACAAGGGTTGGACCTCGATTGCTGTGCCTGTTCGTCCAGGCCTTATGACCCTACGTGAGCTTGACCTCTGTCCTCGATTACTGTACCTGTTCATCCAGGCCTTATGTCCATACAAGGGCTTGACCTCTGTACTCAATTGCTGTGCCTGTCTGTCCAGGCCTTATGTCCCTACAAGGGTTAGACTTCGATTGCTGTGCTTGTTTGTCCAGGCCTTATGTCTGTACAAGGGTTGGACCTCAATTGCTTTGCCTGTTCGTCCAGGCCGTATGTCACTAGGTGGGCTTGACCTCTGTCCTCTATTGCTGTGCCTGTCCGTCCAGGCCTTATGTCCATACAAGGGTTGGACCTTGATTGCTTTGCCTGTTCATCCAGGCCTTATGTCCCTAGGTGGGATTGACTTCTGTCCTCAACTGCTATGCCTGTTCGTTCAGGCCTTATGTCCCTATGTGGGCTTGACGTCTGTCCTCTTTTGCTGTGCCTGTCCATTTAGGCCTTATGTCCCTAAAAGGATTGGACCTTGATAGCTATGCCTGTCCGTCCAGGATTTATGTCCCTACAAGGGTTGGACCTCAAATGCTGTGCCTGTTCATCCAGGCCTTATGTCCCTAGGTGGGATTGACCTCTGCCCTCAACTGCTGTGCCTGTCCATCCAGGCCTTATGTCCCTATGTGGTATTGACTCTGTCCTGTATTGCTGTGCCTGTTCGTCCAGGCATTATGTCACTAGGTGGGCTTGACCTCTGTCTTCTATTGTTGTGCCTGTCTGTCCAGGCCTTATGTCCCTACAAGGGTTTGACCTCAATTGCTTTGCCTGTTCATCCAGGCCTTATGTCCATACGCGGGCTTGACCTCAGTCCTCGATCGCTGTGCCTGTTCATCCAGGCCTTATGTCCCTAAGAGTGTTTGACCTTTGTCTTCGAATGCTGTGCCTGTCCGTCCAGGCCTTATGTCCCTAAAAGGGTTGGACCTCGATTTCTGTGCCTGTTCGTCCAGACATTATGTCCCTATAAGGGTTGGACCTCGATTGCTGTGCCTGTACATCCAGGCCTTATATCCCTATAAGTGTTTGACCTCTGTCCTCGAATGCTGTGCCTGTTCATCCAGGCCTTATGTCCAGTCCTAATGGCTGAACCCTCGTTACAAAGGGAAACCTCAGTCTCTGGCAATTAAAACTAGTAATCCTTCACAGCATGGATCCTTAAATAAAACAAACAGTTTTCTTTAGTTTCAGGGCATAGAAGAGAACCTCCTCCGTCTTGTTTATGAAGTCATGATCTGTTTGCAAATGCTTAAATCCTCCACGTCACCATGCTTTGAAGGCTCGTGCTCCACTCTAGGGGCCAACCCATTCTGGGGAGCCCTTTCCCTCTCAAAGGAAAGTGAACTCTCCCTGGTGTAGCAGCCTCTTAGTACCTGCTGACCCATGTTGAACCACTGTTCACATGGCACCCTGCTCCAGGTTGCCATGCTTTGAAGGCTCGTGCTCCACTCTAGGGGCCAACCCATTCCAGGGAGCCCTTCCCAGCTCAAAGTAAAGGTAACTCTCCCAGGATGTAGCCAGCCTGTATCTACCCTCTGACCAATGTTGAAACACTGCTCACATGCACCATCCTCTGCCTCGGCCTTGAAAATTCTTGTTTGTATATCTATTAACTCCACCAGATTTTAAAAGACCAGTGAGAGCTCACTAGATGCCAATGGAAACACCCCACTCTAGGGGCGAACCCATTCCAGGGAGCCCTTTCCTGCGCAAAGGAAAGGGAACTCTCCCCAGGTGTAGCCAGCCTGTATCTACCCTCTGACCCATGTTGAACCTCTGTTTACATGGTAACCTCCTCCGCCTCTGCCTTGAAAATTCTCGTTTCTATATCTGCTAACTCCACCAGATTTTAAAAGACCAGTAAGAGCTCACTAGATGCCAATGGAAACACCCCACTCTAGGGGCGAACCCATTCTAGGGAGCCCTTTCCTGCGCAAAGGAAAGGAAACTCTCCTCAAGGCTCTTGTTTGAATATTTGCTACTACCACCAAAATCTGTACCTGCAGATGCTCCACCCCACCCAGGAATAGTTCATCATGTTTCAGGTTCTACCATTTGTGTTAGCCTCCCTGGTCTCTGTTTCAAGATGGGTTGGGTGCACAGTACACCCAGTTGACAGTCCCGCCACATGCTGAGCCTCATCTTGTCTTGCCTCCTTGTCTTTCCCCTTATCAACACCACAGCGACCTGACTACCTCAGCTCTGCCAGCCTGTCTTGCCCCTATCAACTTTCTGCCACTCTGCCTTGCTGCCATACACCAGATGACTCACTCAACTCCTTGTGGTGTTCTTGCCACTATCATGGTTCCTCAGTGTGTTGGTGCTAGTCTTTCTGCTTGCTATGTTCCCCCTTCATTGTGCTGTAGGATGTTGATGCCACTTGTCTTGCCGCTTTGCCTGTCGTGCTGCCTTCAAGGGTTCATGCATCTGTTATCGGTGCTCTCTTTTGAAGTTGTGGTGTGTTTTTTACACTCTTGCTGCTGCTTTGTGCATCTGTTAAAGCACTCTTGCCACTTTTGGTACCCCTTTCGTCTTTACAGTGCCTTAGGCTATTCATGCCACTTTGGTGCCACTTTGCCACAGTCTAAGTAACTTGGAGCTCTTTTGCTGTTCTGATGATTGCTCCCCAGAAGTTTCATCAAAATTAATAAGAAAACCCAAATTCTGCAGCCAAAAATAGGCTGCAAATACTTTCCCCATTGACTTTAATGGGAACCGGAAAATGAATGCACGTATCAACGTATCGGGGGCACCATTGGACTAATGCAACAAATTTGCCCACCAACGAATACGAATACCGAATTAGACAAATCCGTACCCTCTGCACATCCCTAATGTGCAGATACCAAACTTGTAACTACAAAAGAGGCCTACAGGGGATTTCACTTCAAAGAGCACCACTGTCCCAACATATGTGAGTCTTCAAAACAGCCCACAGATGCAGTGCCTTGATATACACTACAACTGGGACCGCTGTATGTTCACACACCAAACTTGTAACTACAAAAGAGGCCTACTGGGGATTTGGCTTCAAAGAGCACCACTGTCCCAATAAATGTGAGTCTGCATAACTGTCCACAGGTGCATGATGCAGTGCCTTGATGTACACCTCATCTGAGACTGCTGTATGTGCACACACCAAACTTGTAACTACAAAAGAGGCCTACTGGGGATTTGGCTTCAAAGACACTATCACCCCAAGGTCTCTCTCCTGCTCCGTGCACATCAGTCCTTCACCCCCCATAGAATACAGTTCTTTCGGATTTCAACACCCCATATGCATGACTCTACACTTTCATGGCATTGAATCTCAGCTGCCATATCTTCGACCAATCTTCCAGCTTCCTTAAGTCCCGTCTCATTCTCTCCATTCCTTCCGACGTGTCCACTCTGTTGCAGGCCTTAGTGTCATTCACAAACAGACAAACTTTACCTTCTATCCCATCCGCAATGTCGCTCACAAAGATATTGAACAGGATCAGTCCCAACACCGATCCTTGCGACACTCTGCTTAACACCGCTCTCTCTTCAGAGTAAGTTCCATTTATCAACCAGTTTGCAATCCAGGTTACCTCCTTGGCATTCACTCTTAAGCTTCTCATTTTATTCACAAGCCTCCTGTGCGGGACCATATCAAAATCCTTGCTGAAATCCAAGAAGATGACATCGAGCGCTCTTCTTTGATCCAATTCCCTAGTCACCCAGTCGAAAAAGTCAATCAGGTTTGTCTGACAGGATCTTCCCCTGGTGAATCCATGCTGCCTTTGGTCCAGCAATTCTCCCAACTGTAGAAAGAAAAGTGAAGTATCTACAGTCGGGAGAATTGCTGGACCAGAGGCAGCATGGATTCACCAGGGGACGATAAATATGTGCTTGCTCTTTTCATCATTTACATGCTGATTCATTAAAGTGCACTATCAAGTTATTGTGCATTAAAGTGCAATAATATGTAATTGGTGAATAAGCCCAAATAAAAATAATGGGCAGCAGTAAAATAATGTGCATTAGCATGCATTCAATAATACTAAACTGAACAATGCTGCCTCTTCTCATAGACACCCTATGAATGAATCATAATAAACAAAGAACAAAATATGGGGTGTGAATACCTTATTGGCTATATGTAATGTCTGGTATCTCTGGATTAGGCATGTGCCATACCTTTGGCTATGCCTTAACTGAATTTGTATACTGTTTTTAATTTACATTCCCAAAGTTCATTTTTATATATATAGTCATTCATTTTTTCATTTTGGAAATGCACACTCCCCTGTGCCTAGGGAATTGGATCAAAGAAGAGCGCTCAATGTAATCTATTTGGATTTCAGCAAGGATTTTAATACGGTCCCACACAGGAGGCTTGTAATTAAAATGAGAAGCTTAGGAGTGAGTGCCAAGGTGGTGGCCTGGATTGCAAACTGGCTGACGGACAGACAACAATGTGTGATAATAAATGGAACTTACTCTGAAGAGAGAGCGGTGTTAAGTGGAGTGCTGTAAGGATCGGTGTTGGGACCGGTCCTGTTCAATATCTATGTGAGCGAAATAGCGGATGAAATAGAAGGTAAGGTTTGTCTGTTTGCGGATGACACTAAGATCTGCAACAGAGTGCACACACCAGAATGAGTGGAGAGAATGAGACTGGATTTAAGGAAGCTGGAAGAGTGGTCGAAGATATGGCAGCTGAGATTCAATGCCAAGAAGTGTAGAGTCATGCATATGGGGTGTAGAAATCCAAAAGAACTGTATTCGATGGGGGATGAAGGGCTGATGTGCATGGAGCAGGAGAGAGACCTTGAGGTGATAGTGTCTAACGATCTAAAGTTGGCAAAACAATGTGACAAGGTGATAGCTAAAGCCAGAAGAATGCTGGGCTGCATAGAGAGAGGAATATCAAGTAAGAAAAGGGAAGTGATTATCTCTTTGTTCAGGTCCTTGGTGAGGCCTCACCTGGAGTACTGTGCTCAGTTCTGGAGACCATATCTCCGAAGGGACAGAGAGAGGATGGAGGCGGTCCAGAGAAGGGTGACCAAAAAGGTGGATGGTCTTCATCGAAGGACTTATGAGGAGAGATTGAAGAATCTAAATATGTACACCCTGGAGGAAAGGAGGAACAGAGGTGATATGATACAGACTTTCAGATACTTGAAAGGTTTTAATGATCCAAAGATAATGACAAACCTTTTCCGTTGGAAAAAAATCACCAGAACCAGGGATCACGATTTAAAACTCCAGGGAGGAAGACTCAGAACCAATGTCAGGAAGTATTTCTTCACGGAGAGGGTGGTGGATGCCTGGAATGCCCTTCCGGAGGAAGTGGTGAAGACCAAAACTGTGAAGGATTTCAAAGGGGCATGGGATAAACACTGTGAATCCATAAATCTAGAGGATGTGAATGAAGAGTGGGTGGCTTGAGGGAATAATGGATACTACCTGGAGATAATACCCTTATTCAATAAACATACACAAGGTTAATGCGACTCCAACATTGCTCTAAGCTTCAACGGCAAGAGGAAATGTGGAAAAAAGGATTTGCATTCACAAAAAAGCGGGGAGTAACTTGCTTTACGGCGGTTACTACCCCAAACCAAATAAGCCTAATACTTCATTTTCAATGCATATCAAGCATAGCTCTCTGCTTCAATGGCAGGGAAGAAAGACTGATACTTCACTTTCAATGCATATCCAACATAGATATCTGCTTCAACGGCAGGGGAGAAAATCTGATACTTCATGCATATCCAGCATAACTCTCTGCTTCAACGGCAGGGGAGAAAGACTGATACTTCACTTTAAATGCATATCCAGCATAGTTCTCTGCATCGACGGCAGGGGGGAATGAAGAAAAGGGGATCTATACAGACAACAACCAAGGACTGAATTACATAGTCTGGGTAAACAAATAAGCATGGATGTAGCTTGCTTATTGCGGCAGTTAATACCCCTAACTAATTAAGCTATTTCACTTAGATGCAGTTCCAACACTGCTCTCTACATTAATGGTGGGGGTGGAAGGGAAATAGAACCAAAAGGTTACTAAGGGCCAAGAGTAACAAATAAGTATGAGAAAAAGAAAAAAAGTGTGAAAGCTTTCTGGGCAGACTGGATGGGCTGTTTGGTCTTCTTCTGCTGTCATTTCTATGTTTCTATGTGAGTCTGCAAAACTGCCCACAGGTGCACGATGCAGTGCCTTGAGGTACATTACAACTGGGACCGCTGTATGTGCACACACCAAACTTGTAACTACAAAATAGGCCTACTGGGGATTTGACTTCAAATAGCACTGCTGTCCCAATATATGTGAGTCTGCAAAACTGCCCACAGGTGCACAATGCAGCGCCTTGATATACATTACAACTGGGACCGCTGTATGTGCACACAACAAAATTTTAACTCCAAAAGATGTTTACTGGGGATTTGGATTAAAAGAGCACTGCTGTCCCAATTTATGTGAGTCTGCAAAACTGCCCACAGAAGCAGTGCCTTGATGTACACTACAACTGAGACTGCTCTGTGTGCTTCTTGTTTGAAAATACAAACTCACACTATCTTCTACCCACACCCTGCCTGTGCCTGCAACTACCTACCCCAGAGGGGGTAAGATAAGCAGCAAAATGCCACTGCTAAAGCTTGTCACAGTGGGAGAGACATAGAGACCGTCTGAGATCAATAAAAAAATGTGCGGTCAAAAAAAGCCTGGCTGGATGGCACTGCAGCAAAAACGAACAAATATCTTTTTCAATGGAAAATTCTATCAAAGTAGCTAGCAATTGAATACAGATTTGAGACACTCAGACTATCTCTGAGTAGAGCCACCTCCCTGGACCACCCCCACAAAGAAAGTGCATGGCACGCAGCGTGTTACCAGGTGATATTACTTTTCCACGGTCCCCATTCAACTTTGCACTGGGTCACTGCACATGGAGACCATTTCTTTCTTGATACTGGATAAGGCTATACACCCTGTGGTTCTTGGACTGCCATGGTTACAACTGCACACACCACAATTCAAATGGAGTACTTTACAACTGTCCCACTGGGGCAACTCCTGCCATGGAAAGGGCTTGGAGGTCGTATCCCCGAGGCCTTGCCTAGCTACAACAACATCCATTCCGGGTCTTCAACTGCAGTACACCTCCTTTAAAGACGTGTTCTCCAAGAAAGCCACGGACACTTTACCGCCTCACCGCTCATTTGATTGTGCTATAAACTTATTACCTAACACAGAGCATCCCCGAGGAAGGGTCAACCCACTTTCTCTGACTGAGACAAAGGCCATGTCTGAATATATACAAGAGAATGTGGCGAAAGGCTTCATTCGGCCTTCTAAGTCTCCTGCTGGAGCCGGGTTCTTTTTTTTGGGAAAAAAGGATGGCTCCCTCCGGCCGTGCATAGATTACTGTGGCTTAAATGAGATTACCCAGAAGGATCGCTACCCCTTGCCATTAATCTCTGAACTTTTTGACAGGCTCCAAGGGGCCAGGATATTTAACAAATTGGACCTCAGAGGAGCATATAATTTGGTCAGGATACGCCGGGGTGACGAATTGAAAACCACGTTTAACACCCACAATGGCCATTTGAATATTTGGTAATGCCGTTTGGCCTCTGCAATGGCCCGGCGGTATTTCAGAATATGATAAACGAAATCTTCAGAGATATGCTCTACAGTTGTGTCGTGGTATATCTGGATGACATCCTGATATTTTCACAAGACCTTCAGAGCCACCACTTGGCGCTCTTCATACAGAGACCATTTCCTTTTTGTGCTAGAGAAGGCTATGCACTCCCTAGTACTTTTTGTTACCGTGGCTGCAAAAGCACATGCCTCAATTCAACTGGGCTACTCTGGAGCTTTCATGTTGGGGTCAGATTGTCATGGCAGATGCCCGAATGAAATCTCTCCTATACCCTGCATACCAATGACCCTGTTGTTGCCTGGGCTGCCGCCTCAGTACGCATCTTTTCAGGATGAATTTTCTAAAGAAGCCATTGATGTACTACCTCCACACAGAATCTATGACTGTACTATCAACTTGAAACCGAATACTGAACCACCCAAGGGAAGGGTCTACCCCTTCTCTGTGGTAGAAAATAAAGCGATGTCTAAATACATCCAAGAAAATCTTCAAAAAGGTTTCATAAGTTCATCCAAGTCTCCTGATGGGGCAGGCTTCTTCTTTGTGGGGAAGAAGGACGGAACCTTACGTCCATGCATTGATTATCGTGGTCAAAACGAGATCACGGTCAAAGACCGCTATCCCTTACCACTCATCTCAGAGCTATTTGACAGACTACAGGGAGCCAAGATATTCTCCAAGCTTGATCTTAAAGGAGCATATAACCTTGTTCGTATTCATTCAGGCGACAAATGGAAGACAGCGTTTAATAGCAGGGATGGACACTTTGAGTACTTAGTGATGCCCGTCGGCTTGTGCAATGCCCCAGCTGTCTTCCAAACCATGATGAACTACATCCTGTGTGACCTACTCTACCAATGTGTCATTATATACCTAGACAACATCTTGATATTCTCTCAAGATCTGAATAACCACAAGGAAGATGTCAAGAAGGTTTTACAGAGACTGCAGGAGAATCGTCTATATGCAAAGCTGTCCAAATGTGAATTCCACAAGGAATCTGTACCTTTCTTAGGGTACATAGTATCTAACAAAGGGTTCCAGATGGATCCTCAAAAGTTTGAGAGCATTCAGAAATGGACTCAACCCACTGGTCTAAAAGCTCTTAGACGATTTCTGGGATTCACTAATTATTACAGATCCTTCATAAAGAAATACTCCACACTAACTGTGCCATTAACAGCTCTCACAAAGAAAGATGCCAATGTTGCCAATTGGTCTGTGTGCTGCGGCAGTCAAAAAAACAAACAGAATGTTGGGAAATATTAGAAAGGGAATGGTGAATAAAACAGAAAATGTCATAAAAACTTAGATTGTACATCTAGATGGTACAAAAACTTAGATTGTAAGCCCTCTGGGGATAGAGAAATACCTACAGTACCTGAATGTAAACCGGTGTGATATCTCAATTGAGATCGAATGTCGGTATATAAAAATAATAAATAAATAAATAATGCCTCTGTATCGCTCCATGGTGAGACCGCACCTTGAATACTGTGTACAATTCTGGTCGCTGCATCTCAAAAAAGATATAATTGCGATGGAGAAGGTACAGAGAAGGGCTACCAAAATGATAAGGGGAATGGAACAGCTCCCCTATGAGGAAGGACTAAAGAGGTTAGGACTTTTCAGCTTGGAGAAGAGACGGCTGAGGGGGGATATGATAGAGGTGTTTAAAATCATGAGAGGTCTAGAACGAGTAGATGTGAATTGGTTATTTACTCTTTCGGATAATAGAAAGACTAGGGGGCACTCCATGAAGTTAGCATGGGGCACATTTAAAACTAATCAGAGAAAGTTATTTTTTACTCAACGCACAATTAAACTCTGGAATTTGTTGCCAGAGGATGTGGTTAGTGCATTTAGTATAGCTGTGTTTAAAAAAGGATTGGATAAGTTCTTGGAGGAGAAGTCCATTACCTGCTATTAATTGAGTTGACTTAGAAAATAGCCACTGCTATTACTAGCAATGGTAACATGGAATAGACTTAGTTTTTGGGTACTTGCCAGGTTCTTATGGCTTGGATTGGCCACTGTTGGAAACAGGATGCTGGGCTTGTTGGACCCTTGTTCTGACCCAGTATGGCATATTCTTATGTTCTTATGGTCTATGGAGGCTGTCACTGCATTTCAAAAGCTGAAGGACGCTTTCTCTACTAAGCCATGTCTCCATCATCTGGATCCTGTACGCCCCTTCATCGTGGAGGTTGACGCCTCAGATGTTGGCATAGGGGCTGTGCTAAGTCCGACCAGTGACTCCAAGATCCTACGCCCATGCTCCTTTTTCTCCAGATACTTCATGCTGGCAGAAAGAAACTGCCGCATTGGAGATAAAGAGCTACTGGCAATAAAGATGGCGTTCAAGGAAAGGCACTCAACATCAAATCACGGTTTTTATAGATCATAAAAACCTAGAATATCTTCGCCATGCCCAGTGCCTCAACCATAGACAGGCAAGATGGTCCCTTTTCTTTAACAGGTTTGATTTCGTTTTGAAATACTAACCTGGAGATAAAAACATCAGAGTGGATGCCCTATCTTGCTTCTTCATATCTGAAGATGTACCTGATGCTCCGTAACATATCATTGACCCAGAGAGTCATCCTATCTGCTACTTACCCAGTGCCCGCGGGCAAAACTATTGTGCCTAACAACCTCTGGAAGAAACTACTAGCATGGACTCATGACTCTAAACTGGCTGGACATCCTGGTCAATGGAGACTGCTGGCGAAGTTACAGCAATACTACTGGTGGCCGTCTATGAAAGAAGACACCTTTGCTTACTTCGCCGCCTTTACCAACTGTGCCAAAGCAAGAAACTTGCTTTGTGAGTGAGTCGGTTGGACCATTAGATGACAGAGGGATTAATGGGGCTCTTAGGGAAGATAAGGCCATTGCAGAAAGACTAAATGAATTCTTTGCCTCCGTGTTTACAAATGAGGATGTTGGGGAGATACCAGTTCCGGAGATGGTTTTCAGGGGTGATGAGTCAGACGAACTGAACAAAATCACTGTGAACCTGGAAGATGTAGTAGGCCAGATTGACAAACTAAAGAGTAGCAAATCACCTGGACCGGATGGTATGCATCCTAGGGTTCTGAAGGAACTAAAAAATGAAATTTCTGATCTATTAGTTAAAATTTGTAACCTATCATTAAAATCATCCATTGTACCTGAAGACTGAAGGGTGGCCAATGTAACCCCAAAATTTAAAAAAGGCTCCAGGTAACTATAGACCAGTGAGCCTGACTTCAGTGCCGGGAAAAATAGTGGAAACTATTCTCAAGAACAAAATTGTAAAGCATATAGAAAGACATGATTTAATGGAACATAGTCAACATGGATTTACCCAAGGGAAGTCTTGCCTAACAAATCTCCTTCATTTTTTTGAAGGGGTTAATAAACATGTGGATAAAGGTGAACCGGTAGATGTAGTGTATTTGGATTTTCAGAAGGCGTTTGACAAAGTCCCTCATGAGAGGCTTCTACGTAAACTAAAATGTCATGGGATAGGAGGCGATGTCCTTTCGTGGATTACAAGCTGGTTAAAAGACAGGAAACAGAGAGTAGGACTAAATGGTCAATTTTCTCAGTGGAAAAGGGTAAACAGTGGAGTGCCTCAGGGATCTGTACTTGGACTGGTGCTTTTCAATATATATATAAATGATCTGGAAAGGAATACGAGTGAGGTTATCAAATTTGCAGATGATACAAAATTATTTAGAGTAGTTAAATCACAAGCAGACTGTGATGCATTGCAGGAGGATCTTGCAAGACTTGAAGATTGGGCATCCAAATGGCAAATGAAATTTAATGTGGACAAGTGCAAGGTGTTGCATATAGGGAATAATAACCGTTGCTGTAGTTACACGATGTTAGGTTCCATATTAGGAGCTACCACCCAGGAAAAAGATAGTGGATAATACTTTAAAATCGTCAGCTCAGTGTGCTGCAGCAGTCAAAAAAGCAAATAGAATGTTAGGAATTATTAGGAAGGGAATGGTTAATAGAACGGAAAATGTCATAATGCCTCTATATCGCTCCATGGTGAGACCACACCTTGAATACTGTGTACAATTCTGGTCGCCGCATCTCAAAAAAGATATAGTTGCGATGGAGAAGGTACAGAGAAGGGCAACCAAAATGATAAAGGGGATGGAACAGCTTCCCTATGAGGATAGGTTGAAGAGATTAGGGCTGTTCAGCTTGGAGAAGAGACGGCTGAGGGGGGATATGATAGAGGTCTTTAAGATCATGAGAGGTCTTGAACGAGTAGATGTGACTCGGTTAATTTCACTTTTGAATAATAGAAGGACTAGGGGGCATTCCATGAAGTTAGCAAGTAGCACATTTAAGACTAATCGGAGAAAATTCTTTTTCACTCAACGCACAATAAAGCTCTGGAATTTGTTGCCAGAGGATGTGGTTAGTGTAGTTAGCGTAGCTGGGTTCAAAAAAGGTTTGGATAAGTTCTTGGAGGAGAAGTCCATTAATGGCTATTAATCAATTTTACTTAGGGAATAGCCACTGCTATTAATTGCATCAGTAGCATGGGATCTTCTTAGTGTTTGGGTAATTGCCAGGTTCTTGTGGCCTGGTTTTGGCCTCTGTTGGAAACAGGATGCTGGGCTTGATGGACCCTTGGTCTGACCCAGCATGGCAATTTCTTATGTTCTTATGCCAGACAGAAGCCTCCGCCTGAACATCCTTGGGGCCAGCTTCAACTTTTGCCAGTACCAGATGAGCCCTGGACTCACATTGCCATGGACTTTTTGGTGGACTTACCACTCTCTGGAGGTAACAATACCATCTAGGTAACAGTGGATCGTTTCTCAAAATGGCTCACTTTGTGGCGCTTCCTGGCTTACCAACTGCTAGTGAACTTGCAAAGCTTTTCATCAGCCACATTTTCCGCCTGCACGGCATGCCTAAACACATCGTTTCAGATAGAGGTGTACAATTCACAGCCAAATTCTGGAAGACTTTGTGAAGAAATTTGATATCACTCTCGACTTCACTTCATCTTACCATCCTCAATCAAATGGTCAAACTGAGAGGATGAACCGTACCCTCAAGCAGTTTCTCCATGCCTACATTGGTTCACGTCAGAATGACTGGGCTGAACTGTTACCATGGGCCGAGTTTTCCATCAACTCCCATCCAGCCACATCTACTGGATCAACAACATTCGAAGTAGTATATGGACGACTACCTTCACCACCTTTGCCACTTCCGCTATCAGTGTCATCCCCGGCAGCTCAAGCTCCTGCTGATGAGATTCAACAACTTTGGAAGAAGACCAAAGAGATGCTCATTAAACTGGAATCCGAGCTAAAAGGGGCTATGACGCTCATCACTGCAAGGCTCCTGACTTCAAGCCTGGTGATAAAGTCTGGTTGTAAGGCTAAACACCTTAGCCTTACGCTACCATCAGCTCACTTTGCTCCACGCTATGTCAGACCATTTCCTATCCTCCAACGTCTGGGCAACCTCTCCTACAGTCTCAGACTTCCCCCAGCAATGAAGATCCATAACGCGTTTCACGTCTCTTTATTGAAACCGCTCATTCTCAACAAATTCAGCACCAAGACACCAGATCTGTTGATGCAGAAGAGGACATCGAGTACAAAGTCGATGCAATATGATGTAAGGAAAAGAGGCAGAGTTTGGGAATACCTCCTGTCATGGGAGGGCTATGGACCAGAAAATAACTTGTGGTAACCGATGGCTAACATCATGGACAAAGAGATGCTGAATCAGAATCATCGATCGCATCCTCGGAAACCAAGACCAGGTAGGAGGTCTGGAGGAGGTCATTTGAAGGGGAGTACTGTTGCATCCATCAGACAGACGGCTTCATCCCACATGCCTCACTTCAATATTTACTTTCTCCACCAGCCTCGGGAAAATGGCGACCGCCGCATCTGCTTGCCGCATTCTCCAGCGTCCCCAGAACGGCTATGGCAAGGCATTCTGCCATGGTTCATCTGAGGGCCTCCTAGGGTGCACGCATGCACGCTACCCATGTCTTTATTCCAACATTGGCGTGAACCTCGGGGGCGTCCCCCTCGAGTGACATCACAACATCCGGGTATATAGGTTGCCCATTTGCTGAATGACTGAGTTAGCAAGGAATGGATTTGTCCGGTCTAAGCTGCTCTGCCACTTCTTGCTGCTGCTGGAAGCTCTCTTTACCCTCTGGGGTTCTACTAACTTGGGTACCCGCTCCTCGGGGGCCCTATGCTTCTTTCCAGGTGCCTATCCAGTATCCAGGTACTTGCTCTTCGAGGGCCTGAGTTGTCAACCTTGGTGCCTGCTACCAATACTTCTACCTGCTGGGAACTCTACCATTACAGCTACAAGAGTGTGAGTAATCTAACATCTACCAGTCTGTCTCACCTACAGCTCCTCATTGGAAATCTTCATCGTAGCTCGCTATACCACATTGTGGGACGGGTCTCCTCAGCCGAGGACCCAAGACTGTTGCTGCAGGAATCTACTCACTACTGCCACCTCTGGTGAACTCTACAAGCTGTATAATAAAAACTATCTCTGTGTTTGTGCATCTGAGTCTAGCCTGGTATTGCAGTTCCCCGTGGGGCTCCTCCCCGTGGAAGTGAGCATCACTGCAGCACCTAAGAATCTACCAAACACCTCAAAACCATAACAGTCAGAAAGCAAAGAAGTTCTTCGATGCTTATCATTGGGCAGCACCTCAGTTGAATCCCGGAGACAAAGTGTGGCTCAGCACCCGCTTTATTCATTTGAAACTACCCTCAGCTCACTTTGCTCCCAGATACATCGGGCCTTTCCCCGTACTTTGCCAGCTGGGCCCGGTCACATATAGCCTTCATCTACCCACATCGCTCAAGATCCACAACGCCTTCCACATCTCGCTGTTAAAGCCACTCATCCTGTCTGAATTCTCTAAAAAACTGCCTGAACCCCAACATCTGGCTGCTGAAGAGGATATAACTTATCAGGTTGAGGACATCTTGGACGTGAGGAAGCAAGGAAAGTGTCAGGAATACCTAATCTCGAGGGAAGGAGTTGGCCCTGAAGAGAACAGCTGGGAGCCTGCAGTCAATATCCTCGATAAAGAGCTGGTCAAACAGTTCCATACTTCCCACCCAAGAAAACCAAAACCCCCGGGGAGGGGCCCTAAGAAGGTGGGTATTGTTATGCCCATCGGTCGCAGATGGCTGCGACCGCTGTTGCTCACCTCCTTCTTTGCAGCTTTGACTCCGTTGGGAAGACTTGCGGCCTCAGCCAGCTATCGCTGGCCTGCCTACCATTCCCTGAATGCTGCGGACGCTGCCGACCGCCATCTTGCCCTCGGAATCCCTTAAGTGCACACAGACGTACACGGGCCAGTCTTAAGCACGTCATGGCGGGACCCTCGGGGGCATCCTCTCCAGATGACGTCATCCTTCCAGGACATTTAAGCCGGCTGGCCCTGCCTACCTATGACTGGGCAACGAGTTCCCTCATTGCTGAATCCGCTTCACTTACTACGGACTTCCCATTCCAGTTCCTGTTCCTGTGGCGTGAAACGCCCTGGGTACCCGATCCTTGGGGGCCCTTCCCTGTCTCTGGCTATCCGCTCCTTGGATGGCCTGTTCCCCGTGGCTTCTCCTGGAACCTTCACTACTGTGAGTACCTCCACTCTACAGACCATTACCGTACCATCTCTAGTGTGGAATCCTCATCGGTGTACCCCGCACTGCGGACTACTACTGTATCATCTCTTTTGAGGACCCTTCACTGGTGTGCCCTGCTCCATGGCCCATTACCATATCATCTCTACTGAGGAGCCTCATCGGTGTACCCTGCTCCATGGCCCATTGCCATATCTTCACTACAGAGATATTCCCCTTGGGTATACCTCACCGCACAGACTCTGTGTCTTTCTCCTGCACTCCCCGCTTCATGGGCTGTGCCTCTATATTTCTCCAATAAAGACTCTATTCCACAGCTGTGTCTGACATCTGCTGAGACCTCGCCTCCTGATGGTGAGGCTCACAGGACTCCTCCCTGTGGGCGGTACCATCTCTCACCTCTGCCCAGGGCCAACTTACCTACAAATCCTAACAGGTCAAACCAAAATCATTTGGGGGTAACATAATTTAATCTAATCTAAATTCAAAATTCTGACTTAGAAAAATCCTTCAAAAATGAAATAAATTCCCATATGATATTTAGGTTAACCTTCAGATAAAGCTATACAACCTATTTTTGAACAGAATAATGAACCATAACCAACATACAGCACTATTGTTTGTTTTAAATATTTTATCTCCATAGAAGACTACATTATTAAATTCACCTAAACATTGTGAGGCTGATATTCATGGATTTATCTGGCTAAGTGACATAAGAACATAAGAACATAAGAAAATACCATACTGGGTCAGACCAAGGGTCCATCAAGCCCAGCATCCTGTTTCCAACAGTGGCCAATCCAGGCCATAAGAACCTGGCAAGTACCCAAACACTAAGAAGATCACTAGCATTTTCATCAACCATTGCTAATGGCAGTGGCTATTCTCTAAGTGAACTTAATAGCAGGTAATGGACTTCTCCTCCAAGAACTTATCCAATCCTTTTTTAAACACAGCTATACTAACTGCACGAACCACATTCTCTGGCAACAAATTCCAGAGTTTAATTGTGCGTTGAGTAAAAAAGAACTTTCTCCGATTAGTTTTAAATGTGCCCCATGCTAACTTCATGGAGTGTCCCCTAGTCTTTCTACTATCCGAAAGAGTAAATAACCGATTCACATCTACCCGTTCTAGACCTCTCATGATTTTAAACACCTCTATCATATCCCCCCTCAGTCGTCTCTTCTCCAAGCTGAAAAGTCCTAACCTCTTTAGTCTTTCCTCATAGGGGAGTTTTTCCATTCCCCTTATCATTTTGGTAGCCCTTCTCTGTACCTTCTCCATCGCAATTATATCTTTTTTGAGATGCGGCGACCAGAATTGTACACAGTATTCAAGGTGCGGTCTCACCATGGAGCGATACAGAGGCATTATGACATTTTCCGTTTTATTCATCATTCCTTTTCTAATAATTCCCAACATTCTGTTTGCTTTTTTGACTGCCGCAGCACACTGAACCGACGATTTCAATGTGTTATCCACTATGACACCTAGATCTCTTTCTTGGGTTGTAGCACCTAATATGGAACCCAACATCGTGTAATTATAGCATGGGTTATTTTTCCCTATATGCATCACCTTGCACTTATCCACATTAAATTTCATCTGCCATTTGGATGCCCAATTTTCCAGTCTCACAAGGTCTTCCTGCAATTTATCACAATCTGCTTGTGATTTAACTACTCTGAACAATTTTGTGTCATCTGCAAATTTGATTATCTCACTCGTATTTCTTTCCAGATCATTTATAAATATATTGAACAGTAAGGGTCCCAATACAGATCCCTGAGCACTCCACTGTCCACTCTCTTCCACTGAGAAAATTGCCCATTTAATCCTACTCTCTGTTTCCTGTCTTTTAGCCAGTTTGCAATCCACGAAAGGACATCGCCACCTATCCCATGACTTTTTACTTTTCCTAGAAGCCTCTCATGAGGAACTTTGTCAAACGCCTTCTGAAAATCCAAGTATACTATTATCTACCGGTTCACCTTTATCCACATGTTTATTAACTCCTTCAAAAAAGTGAAGCAGATTTGTGAGGCAAGACTTGCCCTGGGTAAAGCCATGCTGACTTTGTTCCATTAAACCATGTCTTTCTATATGTTCTGTGATTTTGATGTTTAGAACACTTTCCACTATTTTTCCTGGCACTGAAGTCAGGCTAACCGATCTGTAGTTTCCCGGATCGCCCCTGGAGCCCTTTTTAAATATTGGGGTTACATTTGCTATCCTCCAGTCTTCAGGTACAATGGATGATTTTAATGATAAGTTACAAATTTTTACTAATAGGACTGAAATTTCATTTTTTAGTTCCTTCAGAACTCTGGGGTGTATACCATCCGGTCCAGGTGATTTACTACTCTTCAGTTTGTCAATCAGGCCTACCACATCTTCTAGGTTCACCGTGATTTGATTCAGTCCATCTGAATCATTACCCATGAAAACCTTCTCCATTACGGGTACCTCCCCAACATCCTCTTCAGTAAACACAGAAGCAAAGAAATCATTTAATCTTTCCGCGATGGCCTTATCTTCTCTAAGTGCCCCTTTAACCCCTCGATCATCTAACGGTCCAACTGACTCCCTCACAGGCTTTCTGCTTCGGATATATTTAAAAAAGTTTTTACTGTGAGTTTTTGCCTCTACAGCCAACTTCTTTTCAAATTCTCTCTTAGCCTGTCTTATCAATGTCTTACATTTAACTTGCCAATGTTTATGCTTTATCCTATTTTCTTCTGTTGGATCCTTCTTCCAATTTTTGAATGAAGATCTTTTGGCTAAAATAGCTTCTTTCACCTCCCCTTTTAACCATGCCGGTAATCGTTTTGCCTTCTTTCCACCTTTCTTAATGTGTGGAATACATCTGGACTGTGCTTCTAGAATGGTATTTTTTAACAATGACCATGCCTCTTGGACATTTTTTACTTTTGTAGCTGCTCCTTTCAGTTTTTTTCTAACAATTTTTCTCAATCTATCAAAGTTTCCCTTTTGAAAGTTTAGCACGAGAGCCTTGGATTTGCACACTGTTCCTTTTCCAGTCATTAAATCAAATTTGATCATATTATGATCACTAATGCAAGCAGCCCCACCACCGTTACCTCTCTCACCAAGTCCTGTGCTCCACTGAGAATTAGATCTAAAATTGCTCCCTCTCTCGTCGGTTCCTGAACCAATTGCTCCATAAAGCTATCATTTATTCCATCCAGGAACGTTATCTCTCTAGTGTGACCCGATGATAAATTTACCCAGTCTATATTGGGGTAATTGAAGTCTCCCATTATTACTGCACTACCAATTTGGTTAGCTTCCCTAATTTCTCTTAGCATTTCACTGTCCATCTCACCATCTTGACCAGGTGGACGGTAGTATACACCTATCACTGTAGTCTTCCCTGATACACAAGGGATTTCTACCCATAAAGATTCAATTTTGTATTTAGTCTCATGCAGGATGCTTATCCTGTTGGACTCTATGCCATCCCGGACATAAAGCGCCACACCTCCTCCCGACTGCTCCTCTCTGTCATTGCGATATAATTTGTACCCCGGTATAGCACTGTCCCATTGGTTATCCTCTTTCCACCATGTCTCTGAGATGCCAATTAAGTCTATGTCATCATTTACTGCTATACATTCTAATTCTCCCATTTTACTTCTTAGACTTCTGGCATTAGCATACAAACATTTCAAAGTTTGTTTTTTGTTTGTATTTTTATTCTGCTTTTTAATTGATAGGGATAAATTAGAATGTTTTAGCTCAGGTGAGTTTTTAGTTACAGGCACTTGGACTACTTTTCTAATTATTGGAACCTCACTGTCGGGATGCCCTAATTCTAATGCATCATTAGTATCCTTTAAAGATACATCTCTCCGAACCATGCGCTGCTGAGCGACTGTCGGCTTTCCCTTTTGTTCTAGTTTAAAAGCTGCTCTATCTCCTTTTTAAAGGTTAGCGCAGGCAGTCTGGTTCCACCCTGGTTAAGGTGGAGCCCATCCCTTCGGAAGAGACTCCCCCTTCCCTAAAAGGTTCCCCAGTTCCTAACAAAACTGAATCCCTCTTCCTTGCACCATCGTCTCATCCACGCATTGAGACTCCGGAGCTCTGCCTGCCTCTGGTGACCTGCGCGTGGAACAGGGAGCATTTCAGAGAATGCTACCCTGGAGGTTCTGGATTTAATCTTTCTACCTAAGAGCCTAAATTTGGCTTCCAGAACCTCCCTCCCACATTATCCTATGTCGTTGGTGCCCACGTGTACCACGACACCTGGCTCCTCCCCAGCACTGTCTAAAATCCTATCTAGGTGACGCGTGAGGTCCGCCACCTTCGCACCAGGTAGGCATGTTACCAGGCGATCCTCACGCCCACCCGCCACCCAGCTATCTACATTCCTAATAATCGAATCACCAACTATGACGGCCGACCTAACCCTTCCCTCCTGGGCAGTAGGCCTTGGGGAGATATCCTCAGTGCGAAAGGACAATGCATCACCTAGAGAGCAGGTCCTTGCTACAGGATCCTTTCCTGCTACACCTGGTTGGTGCTCTCCCATTATGAGACCTTCTTCCTCCAAGGCAGCACCAGGGCTGCCAGTCTGAAGTTGGGACTGGACTACTATGTCCCTGAAGGTCTCATCTATATACCTCTCTGTCTCCCTCAGCTCCTCCAGGTCTGCCACTCTAGCCTCCAGAGATCGGACTCGTTCTCTGAGAGCCAGGAGCTCTTTGCATCGCATGCACATGTACAACTTCTCACCGGTGGGTAAAAAATCATACATTTATTTATTTATTTTTAGATTTTTATATACCGGTGTTCCTGTATTAAAATACAGATCACATCGGTTTACATTGAAACATAAAAATTACGCCAAGAGGCGGTACATATAACAAGGTTATAGAACTTGGAAAACATGGAAAACAGGTTCGAAAAATAACATTGAGAAAATTGTATAGTCTCTTTGAGAAACCAAATCATAAAATAAGGCGTAATTGTCTAAGATAAATGTGATCTGCAGAAGGGATTGCGATGGTGAGAAAATCTTGATAGCTGGAGGTAAAAAATAATCAAAGTTCTGGAAAAGCTTGGCTAAAGAGCCAGGTTTTAATTTTCTTTTTGAAGGAAGCAAAGCAGATCTCAAGGCGGATGTCTGGCGGGAGCATGTTCCATTGGACGGGTCCTGCTAAAGAAATGGTACGTTTCTGATGTAAGGATATTGTTGAAGGAACATAGAGTGTGCCTTTATAAGCTCCTCTGATAGGTCTAGATGAAGAGTGAAAACGAAGTTGGGTACTTAAGTGGAGTGGGGATATGTTGTAAATAGATTTATGAATTGCTGTGTATACTTTATAGAGAATCCTTTGCTTAATAGGCAGCCAGTGGAGGAGTTTTAGTATGGGGGTTATATGGTCTCTTTTATTTGTATTGGTAAGGATTCTAGCTGCAGAGTTTTGAATCATCTGGAGGGGTTTGATGGATGAGGTAGGGAGGCCAAAAAGGAGCGAGTTGCAATAATCGATTTTTGTTAGAATAATGGCTTGTAGAACCATCCGAAAATCATTGAAGTGGAGAAGTGGTTTCAATTTTCTCAGGACAAGAAGTTTATAGAAGCAGTCTTTAGTGGTGGTGCTTATAAATTTTTTGAAGTTAAGCTGATTATCTATCATGACGCCTAAATCACGTACATATGGTGAGTGATTAATTATAGGAGTGGTAGAAATGAGTGGGACAGCTGGGTATATTAGATTGTTATTAACGTCATGATTGATAATTAAGATCTCGGTTTTGTTGTTGTTGAGAATAAGGCTGAGACTGGATAGAAGATGATTGATTAGTTGCAAGCAATTATTCCAGTGAATCAAGGTTTTGTGTAGGGATTCTGAGATTGGGATGAGTATTTGGATGTCATCCGCGTAAATGTAGTGTGTTAGGTTTAGATTATTAAGAAGTCGACAGAGAGGGAGAAGGTAAATGTTGAAAAGGGTTGGAGAGAGGGAGGAACCTTGAGGGACTCCTTGATTTGCTGGGACCGGGTGTGATTCTTTGTTGTTTATCTTTACCTTGAATTGTCTATTAACCAGGAAGGACTTGAACCAGCTGAGTACTGTTCCCTTAATGCCTATGTCTATCAGACCTTGTAATAAAGATGAATGGTTGACAGTGTCAAAAGCCGCAGAGAGATCTAAAAGAATAAGGAGGTGAGGTTGTTTTTTATCCATATTAGTTAGAATATTGTCGGTGAGAGAGATAAGTAGGGATTCAGTGCTTAAGGATTTACGAAAACCGTACTGGGAAGGTGCAAGAATGTAGTTTTCTTCCAGGTACTCTGATAGTTGTCTATTGACTAGGGATGTGAATCGTTTTTTAACGATTAAAATTATCGTCCGATAATTTTAATATCGTCTTAAATCCTTATAGAACACAATACAATAGAAATTCTAACGATTTATCGTTAAAAATCGTTAAATCGTGTTAGTGCGCACTAACAGAAAATGATACAAATTGACACTTTCCAGGTCAGTAAAGGTCAGTTAGGAATGAATATGTATTCCTATTGGCTGGCTGCCCTCTTATCTATTGATGTTACCAAGGTTCCCACTGAGATGATGGTTGGGGGGATGGGAAATGGAAATGGAAACTCAGGAACACTAACAGAAAATGATACAAATTATTGACACTTTCCAGGTCAGTAAAGGTCAGTTAGGAATGAATATGTATTCCTATTGGCTGGCTGCCCTCTTATCTATTGATGTTACCAAGGTTCCAACTGAGGTGATGGTTGGGGGGATGGGAAATGGAAACTGTTGGTAGTTGACAAAAAAAGTAATGTGATCAGTCAATATGACTAGAACCTGTGCCCTATTCCTGATACCAGGGGTGTTGTGATCTTCCTGCACTCAGTGCCCTATCCCTGATACCAGTCTGAGACAGCTCCCTCCCTGCATTACCAGTGAGAAGCTGGCTTCACAGACAGGGGGGAGCTGCCTGACCCTCACTCCTGACTTCCCCCATGTCCCAGCCAGTGAATGGTGTGTGGGTGAGGGGGGGGGGAGGATGGTGAAGTCTGAGACAGCTCCCTCCCTGCATTACTAGTGAGAGACTGGCTTCACAGACAGGGGGGAGCTGCCTGACCCTCACTCCTGACTTCCCCCATGGCCCAGCCAGTGAATGGTGTGTGGGTGAGGGGGGGGAGGATGGTGAAGTCTGAGACAGCTCCCTCCCTGCATTACTAGTGAGAGGCTGGCTTCACAGACAGGGGGGAGCTGCCTGACCCTCACTCCTGACTTCCCCCATGTCCCAGTCAGTGAATGGTGTGTGGGTGAGGGGGGGGGGGGGAAGGATGGTGAAGTCTGAGACAGCTCCCTCCCTGCATTACTAGTGAGAGGCTGGCTTCACAGACAGGGGGGAGCTGCACTGTGTGCAGGAAGATCACAACACCCCTGGTATTAGGGATAGGGCACTGTGTGCTGAAAGATCACAACACTCCTGGTATTAATAGGGATAGGGCACTGTGTACATGAAGATCACAACACCCCTGGTGCCAGGGTTAGGGCACTGTGTGCAGGAAGATCACAACACTCCTGGTATTAATAGGGATAGGGCACTGTGTGCAGGAAGATCACAACACTCCTGGTATTAATAGGGATAGGGCACTGTGTACATGAAGATCACAACACCCCTGGTATCAGGGTTAGGGCACAAGTTCTAGTCACATTGACTGATCACATTACTTTTTTTGTCAAGCTACCAACTGTTTCCATTTCCCATCCCCCATATATTGTCAGTGGGAACCTTGGTAACATGAATAAATAAGAGGGCAGCCAATAGGAATACATATTCATTCCTAAACTGACCTTAACTGACCTGAAAAGTGTCAAATTGTATCATTTTCTGTTAGTGCGCACTAACGGGAGTTAGCGCACTAACTCCTGTTAGTGCGCACTAATCGGAAAAAACGATTTTTAACGATTTTTTAACTAAAAAATCGTGTCTAACACGATTTTCTTCTCCTGCCACACGATTTCTATCGTTAAGACGATATGGCACACGATTCACATCCCTACTATCGACTATCTTTTCCATAATTTTGGCGATCATTGGCAAATTGGCTATTGGGCGGAAGTTAGCCGGATCTGTGGCCGGAAGATTCGGTTTTTTAAGAAGAGGTTTAAGAACATGTGACACTCGATGCAAAAGACTGGGAAGCCCCCTCTTGCTGCTGGACTGCTGCCTTCATCTCAATTTTGATCAGTTCCTAGTTAAGTTTTAGGTTGCTATGGGAGTAGGAATGTGTCTAAGTTCCTTTAAATGTATTAGTGAATTCACTATATGTCTGGTAGTGGCCTACTGGGGTCTGATCGAATTCTCAATAAAGTTTTTGTTGATGGGTTTTTGGTTTTTTTTTGTGCAAGTGGCACCTGCCTATAAATTAAGGGATGAGCTTGGGGTGGGTGGGTGGGTTGGGAATTACAAACAGTCTAACTTTAGTTAGTCAGCCTGAGTGACTCACAGCTCCCTTGATTAACAAATGTTGTTCCCTATTCAAACCTAATCACACTACCTCAACACCTTTCCAAGGTGAGTAACTGAGCTGAACTATTCAACTTTTTTACTTTGGTATATACTGCTCCTAGCTTATTTCTAGCTTCTGGCTACTTTTTTGTGGGTTGTTTTTTTTGTGGTTTTTTTTTGTTTTTCAATACAATGCACTCAGTTATTATTAAATAAAACACTTAGCTCTTTAAAAGTCTGGAGGACACTTTACTAGTCAGGCAGACTTTTAAAAAATAAACACACTACCTACTGCTACCTTATTGACTGACTAAATACAGTCTAACTTGTGTATTCACTGCCTGACTATTAAAGGCACAAACACACAAACACACTAAATAATATTCCCAAATAGTTAACTTTGCCCCAATACTTTTAAAAAAGTCAATGTCAATGTCCCAAGCAAAAACTTACTGATTCCTTTCAGCCACCAGCAAGGTGATCCTCTCCTCTCAGTGTTTAACTATTTGGCCATGTCCAGTGGCCACCATTTAGCTGGATAAGTACTTAAAGAATCATACATAGAAACATGATGGCAGAAAAAGACCATATGGATAATCTAGTCTGCCCATCCATCCAATTTATATAGCCCTTAAATTGGATGGATGGGCAGACCAGATGGGTCATATGGTCTTTTTCTGTCATAATAATTCAGTGTTTCTATATGGGCCATATGGTCTTTTTCTGCTGTCATGTTTCTATCCAGCTAAATGATGGACAGGATGGGGAGTTGGGGGTGAGGTGGCAGGGGTGCTACTTATCCAGCTAACTTAGATCTAGATTCATCAAATAGCTATAAATATAGCGCAAATAGCGCCTGCAAAAAAAGGGCGAGGTTAGGCTAATTTCCTGCCTACCGCATTGCATAGATTAATAATGCATGGCGTGTTGCATGAGCACACTGCATGTTGCCCCATTGCATCATGCATTGCGTCATAGTGTCGCATGTTGTGTCACTGTATGCCGTGTCATTTTACAGGGCTAGCATAGATTAGTGTATAGCCACTGCTATTACTAGCAACAGTAACATGGAATAGACTTAGTTTTTGGGTGCTTGCCAGGTTCTTATGGCCTGGATTGGCCATTATTGGAAACAGGATGCTGGGCTTGATGGACCCTTGGTCTGACCCCCGTATGGCATGTTCTTATGAGTAGAAGCTTTTTATGATTCGATTACTTGAGTGCATTGTCTGGTCATCTGTTGCCATCTGTTTCCCTTTACCTTGTCTTCTTTGTTGGAGTGAAAATGTTCAATTGTTTGTCCAGTTTGTCTCCCTTTTGGTATAGAGGAGTGGTGGTGGAGGAGTAGAGGAGTGAGAAGTGGTATGAGGTGAGGAGTGGTGTTGGTGAAGGAGTGAGGAGGAGTGATATGAGTGGAGTTTTGTTGGTGGAGGAGTAGTATGAATGGAAGAGTGATGTTTGTGGAGGAGTGAGGAGGAGTGGTGGTTCTGGTGAGGAGGAGTGAGGAGGATGGAGCATGAGAGTCATGGGTGGAGAGGAGAAAGGAAGAAAGGAGGGCAGGTGGGAGGATGAGGGCAGGAGTGCTAGGAGTAGGAGTAGGGACAGTAATAGGGTAGAGATAGGCAGGAGGGAAGGGATAGGAGTAGGTGTGAAGGGGAAGGGGGAAGGGGATAGGCAGACGAGGACGGAGGGAGAAGGATAAGCTAAGGATAGAGAGAGGCTAGAGAGGAAGTGAGTTTGCAGGGCAGGAGCAGGGGAGGAAAGGAGGGGAGAGGGGAGATTGAAGAAAGGAAGGACACATCTCCGGAATCGGAAGTGGCACCCCCTTCTGGTAGCCAAGCAGCAGGACACCCTTATCTCAGGGCTATCAAGTTCAGTGTGCAGGATAATGAGATGGTCATTGCAGGGGTCCTGAAACATTATGCCATGCTGTTTGGCAACCATGTGGGCATGACCTCGAAGGCAGCCAGATATAGCACAACATAGCCCAGGGCATCTCCAGGTGCAGCAGAGTCCAACACAGAGGGGAGCTGGTGGCCCACAGGTACCGAACATAAAGGCGCAGTTGAAAGCCATGGTGGCAGCAGAAATAAATATATATGGTGGTCCAGAGGTTGAGCCCTGATGTTATTATAAAGTCTCCTGGAACTTGCTGCAGTTCTGGAAGTGATTGTATGATAATATCTTAATCACCTCTTGCTGTGGGATATTGGTATAAAGCGGTCCTACATCTATAGTAGACAAAATCAAGGACGTAACAAATTTCATCAACACTGTCCTGAATATGAGAAATATTTTGTTTCCTATTTTTTCTGTTTGCGTCTTGGTTTCAGGCAAGATTATTTACATGTTACATTTTTTAACATGGTGCCGGCCGTCCATTGCTCCTACCATGTGTCAGAGGCCGGCCAATGGCACCAATAGCCCCTGCCACATGGTAAGGGCAAAGGGCCATCAGCGTCATTTTGATTAGTGGCAGCCGACGGCCCGAGAGTGGGAGATCGCTCTCGGGACCCCGCTGGACCACCAGGGACTTTCGGTGTCTTGGGGGGAGGTCGGGCAAGTCTTAGGGGGTCGGGAGGGTGGGGGGTTGCAATTAATTAAATTTGAATGGTTGGGGTGGGTTTGGGGGGTTATGTGCCCTTTCACCCTCCCAAAAAACGATAAGAAAACCACAAAACATTTTGTGGGTTTTCCTATCGTTTCGGTGACCCCCCCAAAATGATGAAATAGGAAATATTGTCTATATTTATTTCCTATTTCATCGCAAATGAATGCACATCCCTATTATTTACCACTTATATGTAAAATTGAATAAGATAGCATTGTAAGAAAGGCAAATTTTGGGATCATTAAGAGTCCCATTGCAACACAGGATTTTATCCAATGCAATGTTCTACTTTTAGCCACTTTGTGGGATATACATTTTTAAGAAAACAAATTTGCCTACTTAAATTATTTACCCTCATAAATGGCTTTGAAAATTGCTCTCCCTGCCATGTTTAAATTTCTGACTCTTCCTCTAAATGCAGTCATGACCTTTATTCCAAACTCTCTTTCTGTCTTCTCTTCTTCTCCATATCACATTGTCTCTCACTCATAACTCACAGTTACATTATCGCCTCTCTTTCCCCCTCACACCATGCAAGCAATTTCTCACCTCTCAGCTCTCTATTGGCATTTTCTCTCTGCAACAAATGTCTCTTTCATATCCAAGATGCTGCCCTCCTCTTTCTGCCTTCTGCACCGCACTAAAATGCCATCTAATCCAATTTGCTCTCTCTGACAGTTACATTTCTCTTTTTATATCTGTTTTCTTGTTAATAATAATGGACCTGGTCATGCCACCTTCTAACAACTGCCAAGTAAATAAATAAATTGGCAAGCAGGCTTTTGAAACCACACATGGCCCTTCTATAGATGTGACTGAAGAAGGGGGCCTGTATGGGCTTAAAATCTCAAGTACTATAATAAAATGTTGTTGGTACTTTAAAAGGTGTCACAATTTACCAAGACAAGCTATTTTGGTAGATCTATAGTAATAAATATAAATATTTAGAGAAAAACCAGGCAATGTGGACTCTAATACAGAGAGTCAAGTTTCTAGCTTTGCATTCTATGGAACTTAAAATAGATTTGACTAAAGGCGTCACTATGAAGTTAATTAAAGCACAAACATCATCAGATGGCTAAGGAAACTGTAGTCTGTAAATGTTCCATACCTTTTTTCCTGAGTGTTATTTTAGAACATCTAGGTTTTCTTTTTGTTTCAATTTTCTGTTTTTATTTTTCTAGAAAGAAAATGCTTTCAAAAAAATTTAAAACCAGTGTTTTGTTTTGTTTTTAAATTTCTCAGCAGTCATCAAATGATAAAGCACATGCAATCATTTCAGATTTTTATTTTCTTTCTTTTGCAAAAATAACCACAGGGAAGACAATTTTCAAGGGGAAGGAGAATTTACCCAGACAGATTGCCCTGGGTGAGTGTGTGTGTGTGTAGTTTCAGCTGGATTTAAAAGTGTTTTTCCTAGGTAGGTGTTTTGGTTGGGGGTGGGGAGAAAATGACGTGCATAGCTTTGATTTTCAAACTGTGTGTGTTTTGCTTCCCCCCCTCCCCCCCTCTATTCTGTTGCCTGCAGAAATAGCTGGTAGACAGAAATAAAATGATGGCAGAAAAGGACGAAACAGTCCATCTAGTCTGCGCAGCAAGCTTATGGTAGTATCTTCTACGCCATACAAGTCGCCCCCATACTTATCGGTTTCCCAGACTATCAGTGAAGGCCCTTTTTGATTGCTATTTGAGACCAATTCCCATTACCTCGTGCTTTTGAAGCAGAGGGCAATGTTGGAGTTGTATCAAAAGTATCAGGCTTATTGGTTAAGGGTAGCAACAGCCTCATCAGCAAGTTACCCCCATGCTTATTTGTTTTCCCAGACTGTAAAATTCAATGTCCTTGTTGGTTGCTGTCTGAATCTAATTTTTCTTTTCCTCTTTTCCCCCTGCCGTTGAAGCAGAGAGCAATGATGGAGTTGCATCAACCCTTATGGTTAAGGGTAGTAACCGCCACACCAGCAAGTTACCCCCATGCACTCTTTTCTTCATTTCCATCCTCTAGTCTTTAGGGATCCAGTGTTTATCCCATGCCCCTTTAAAATCTTTCAGCATTTTTGTCTTCACCACTTCCTCCAGAAGGGCATTTCAGGCAACCACCACCCTCTCCCTGAAGAAATATTTCCTGGCATTGGTTCTGAGTTATCCTCCCCGGAGTTTCATTACATGACCTCCTAATACTACTGATTTCTTTCCAACAGAAAAGGTTTGTTGATTGTGCATCATTAACATCTTTCAGGTATCTGAAAGTCTGTATCACATCTCCCCTGCACCTTCTCTCCTCCAGGGTATACATATTTATGTCCTTCAGCCTCTCCTCATAAATCATTTGATGGAGACCCCCCACCATTTTGTTTGTCCTTCTCTGGACCACCTCCATCCTGTCTCTGACCCTTTTTAGATACGGTCTCCAGAACTGAACACAATACTCCAGGTCAGGCCTCATCAAGGGCCTGTACAAGGAGATTATCACCTCCTTTTTCTTACTGGTTATTCCTCTCTCTATGCAGCCCAGCATTCTTATGGCTTTAGTTATCATCTTGTCACATTTCTTCGCCATCTTCAGATTTCTAGACATTATTATCCCAAGATCTCTCTCTTGCTCCGTGCACAATAGTCCTTCACCTCCCATCACATGCAGCTCTTTTGGATTATTGCACTCCAGATGCATGACTGCACTTCTTGGCATTGAATCCCAGCTGCCATATCTTTGACCACTCTTCCAGCTTTCTTAAATCATGTCTCATTCTCTCTACTCCTTCCAACGCAGGTTGCTGAAGATTGCCCCCCTTCAGGCTGCATCCCATAGTACTGGAAAGCCTAGCACTGTTGTGCTGATTGCTTCCAGCAGAAACCTGTGCTAGCATAACACAATAAACCCGAGATTGCATTGCAATCACTAAGGAAGGCATTTATTTCTAAAACAAAAAAATACCGATGGCAGCCATTATTTTAAACAAACATAAAGAGAAATGGATATACAATCTTTTGCCAAAATAAAAAAAAAAAAAGAACAACAATAGAGGGAACAGACCCAAGAAACAGGAAGCTTTATATTTCAAAGAATCGTTATAGTACTGCAATGTGAAAGATTCCCTTTCTCAACCGCATGCAAAATGAAGTAAGGTCAGGATGTCACTCCTCAGTGCTGAATTTTGTCTTTGGCATGCTAAGTTGTTTAGACTTTATTTTTCAGAGGGATAAATTGCCTTCTAATGAAAATGTTCTAAACTTAACGAACATAAAAATGAGGAAATGTTCTGTTGTATCTCAGCCCTCTATTTAGCAGTATTTGTGTGTCTACTGAAGGATATTAAAGATTTTTGTCACTAACTAATTGATGAAACCATAGTAGCAGCTATGTTTTCTTCTTTAGGAGCTACCTATACATTTGTGAATGGAATTCTTACTTGACTGCTTCTCTTCCATTGCTGCCTTGTAATTGTATGATTATTTGGATAGCAACATTATATCATATACTTTTGCACACTTCTCTAGTGCTCCCAGACCAACTCACTATTTTCTACTAAATAATAGTAATAATGATACATTATCCAATGTTTTGTTTTGAAAAGTCCAGAAGATACTGCATATCTCAAATTAAATTTAACAATTAAAATTCTTTATTTTATATAAACATAATTGGTACTTTGAAGGGAACTGGAGAAATATTTTTAACTTCTGACAGAGAAAAATCTAAAATACTTAGTTCAATACTCCTTTTAATTTGGTTGAAGGGGTGCTTCCATCTACAGTGTACATTGTACAGTTTATTTCGTGGTTTAGTGTGATATATTTGGTTTCAGGCAAGGTATACCCAATCTCATTTTTTAAAAGTATAATTAATAAATAGGAGAAAATATCTAAATATGCTTATCTATTTTAAAATATCCTATGTAAGAATATAGTAGAAGACTATTTAATAAAATATATACAGGAGTTTAGTGGTCTTAAGTTTGGAAATACCTACACTGATATAATATAATTCACAAAATAAGTTGCTTTGTATATCCTAAATTCTCAGAGGATAGTATATTGTTGTTCTTATCTGATATGGTTTTGTAATATCAGGATATCCAAACTGCTGTCGGAAGGATTTAATAAAAATTATCTTAGAAGTCTAGCTGAGGCAAATTGAATGACTATATTAGAAATGCCACTAGGAATGAAATGCTTAAATCAAGTGAACAGTACGTTCCTGCAAAAACTTTAGTTGTCATGCAATCGACATGCAACCTGAATAATAAAGGGCTTGAAAGCATAGTTCCAAGGGATTTGAATCAGAAAGCATATCAGGATGCCAAAGCACAGCAGAGTATTCTATTTTGAAGTCCATGTGCCAATGATTAATGCTATAATTGGAAATGTAAAAGAGAGAAGGAAGAAAATCACAATGTGATCCTTCCATGGCCTCCTGGTATATGAAGAAATGTTATGTTCGCAGTCTGTAGCTGTTAGGATTCGAGGGTTTTGTGGACCCTTGCCCTGAGGTGAGGGTTGATACCACCTGCGGGGTCCTCACCGTTGAGAGGTGAGGTCAGCTGCAGCAGGAGATACGGTA
This sequence comes from Rhinatrema bivittatum, assembly GCF_901001135.1. Taxonomy (NCBI): domain Eukaryota; kingdom Metazoa; phylum Chordata; class Amphibia; order Gymnophiona; family Rhinatrematidae; genus Rhinatrema; species Rhinatrema bivittatum. The sequence continues at coordinate 217,978,197 of NC_042623.1, read as the reverse complement.
GCAGTGGTAGAGAGATAGGGCGTTCTGCGTCACAGCCATGTTATCGCAGGAGCTTGTAGAGAGAGTACTGTGAGGGATCCAGAGGAGCAGGGCAAGAGACACAATTCAGAAGGGATCCACAGTATTCAGGCAGAACTGGAGTTGCAAGTACCAGAGCAGGAACCTCCGGCAGAGAAGTGATATGCAGGCCCCGAGGAGTGGGGAGTGCGAGACAGGAACTTCTGGAGGAAAGCAGCAGAGACTGTCCCGAGGAGGCGAGGGAGGCTCTGGTGTGATGATGTAGGCTGACCCGCGGAGCGGGGAAACCCGAGTCAAATCTCCGAAGTAGTGACATAAGCAACCCCAAGGAGCAGGGCTGTGAACAATGGAATCTCTGGTAGAGAAACAGAGGCACTACCCCAAGGAGCGGGGAGGTGCAGAATAACATCAGCAGTGTAGAAAGTAGGCAGTGCTCCTAGGAGTGGGGAAGCACAGGTACAGTCACTTGTGTAGAACGTAGGCACTGTCCCGAGGAGCGGGAAGTGCAGAGTACAGTCACCGGCGTAGGCACTGCCCCAAGGAGTGGGAAGCGTAGAGTTGAGTCTCCAAAGCAGTAAGGCAGTTCAAGGGATGACTCCCGAGGAACAGGGAAGCCGGCAGGCAGGACCTCTGGAAGGTGCAGGGGCTAGCCCAAGGAGTTGGAGGTCTCCAACTAGAGCACCAGCAGGCGCTTAAGGAGTGGGTACCCAAGCCAGAGCAGAGTCACAGATAGATCCGATACAGGAACCATGGGTCTGAGGAGACAGGAGCAAGCACCAGTTGTGAAGGAACTCGTTGCCAAGTCAGCTAGCAAAGGGCGAGGGAGGTGCTTATGAATCCCAACCTTGTGATGTCATCAGTTGGGGACGCCCCTGAGGTTCCTGCCATTGGGCCTTTAAAGGGAGACCTGGTGGCATGCGCGTGCGCCAATGAAGGCCCGGAGTCGGTGTGGGTGGCAGCAGCATCCCGGTCGCCATGAGGAGCTTTGAGAACTTGGAGGTATGCGGTGAGAGTGGCTAGCCCCAGCTGCGTGTAGACCCAGAGAGGAGAGCAGGGCCACACATGACATGAGTTGAATCAGTCACAGCTGTCTGCCACCGATGGTCATAACAATAGCATTTTCTTATGCATACAAGACCTAATCTACTATGGATGGGGAATTCTGCCTGAGTCCTCATTTTTTTTCCCATGCCAATTGGTGCATTCTCTTTCAGTTGTGTAGATGGGCATGTGGGCACAGAATTTCTGGAAGTCATTTCTATTATCCTTTTAATACCATATAATCTCTGGTAAATAGCAAACATATCTGCTGTTATCCTCATCTAGCACCACTGAAAATGGAGCTTTTTTGCAAATACTTCTCATCAACCAAAATTATTTTCCAATTCTGCTGTGCTCACAGTAAAAAGGAATAAAATATTTATCTGTATGACTACCAAAATGTATCAGATTTAAAAAAGCAAGGTACAGCTTGGGAGGAGAGAAAGGAAACGTGAGTGGAAGGAGGTTCTCTCCCTACCCTGGGTCCAGTTTCTGAACTGGTTCAATGGAGTTTTGAACGCCAAACCCTGACCCCGCCCCATGATGTCATCGATTGGGGACCAGAGGGGCTTTAACAACTGCTCTACTGAGGCGAAATAACTGCTTGGGAGGAGAGAAAGGAAGCGTGAGTGGAAGGAGGTTCTCTCCCTACACTGGATCCAGTTTCTGAACTGGTTCAACGGAGTCACGAACACCGAACCCTGACCCCGCCCTGTGATGTCATCGATTGGGGACCAGAGGGTCTTTAAAAACTGCTCTACTGTGGCAAAATAACTGCTTGGGAGGAGGGAAAGGAAGTGTGAGTGGAAGGAGGTTCTCTCCCTATACTGGGTCTAGTTTCTGAACTGGTTCAAAAGAGTCCCAAATGCCGAACCCTGACCCCACCCCGTGACATAATTGATTGGGGACCAGAGGGGCTTTAAAAACTACTCTACTGCGGTGAAATAACTGCTTGGGAGGAGAGAAAGAAAACGTGAGTGGAAGTAGGTTCTCTCCCTACACTGGGTCCAGTTTCTGAACTGGTTCAATAGAGTCCCGAATGCCAAACCCTGACCCCACCCCGTGATGTCATCGATTGGGGACCACAAGGGCTTTAAAAACTGCTCTACTGCGCTGACAAATTTGGAGGATATGGTCTCTACAGTACAAGAATTGTTACCTCAACCCACAGTATTAGAGAATCTTTATACTAAAACATCTGTAGTGATTTTGGACTCCTTATGGGAGCTTGTGGCACAGCTAGGATCGGAAGTTAAAAAATGGTCCCTACAAATTTCTGATTGTGCACAAAAAGTGGACATTCATATTCAAAATTGTAATATTAAAGTAGAAGACCAGCAAAAATGTATTCAAGGGCTTGAAGATGGGGTAAAAAAAAGGGCTGGAAGTACAATCTACAATAATACAAGAACAAGTATTAAACAGAAAGGGGTAGATTTTCAAAGGGTTACGCACATAACTTACATGCTTAACCCTGAAAACCTGCCCCTGCACGCGCTGAGCCTATTTTGCATAGGTTCGGTGGCGCACGCAAGCCCTGGGACGCGCATATGTCCCGGGGCTTTGAAATAGGGGTGGGAAGGGGGTGGGGTTGTGGGTGTGGTGCCAATCTGGGGGCGGTCCGGGGCGGGACCGAGGCCTCAGGCACAGCAGCTGTGCTGGGGGATGGCGCGCCGGCAGCTAGCCGGTGCATGCAAGATACGCCTAACAGAGGCAGGCGTAAAAAGTTAAACAAGGTGGGGGGGATTTAGGTAGGGCTGGGGGGTGCGTTAAATAGGGGAAGGGAGGGGAAGGTGGGGGGGAGCGGAAGTAAAGTTCCCTCCGAGGCTGCTCCAATTTCAGAGCATCCTTGGAGGGAATGGGGAAAGCCATCGGGCCTCCCCTAGGGCTCGGCACGTGCAAGGTGCACAAGTGTGCACCCCCTTGTGTGCGCTGACCCCGGATTTTATAACATGCGCGCATTATAAAATCTGGTGTACATTTGTGCGCGCCGGGTAGCATGCACAAATGTACCCCGTGCTTCTCTTAAAATCTACCCCAAAGATTGAATTTATGGAAAATCGTCTGAGACGTCTCAATCTCAGACTTCTTAATTTTCCTAAAACTTTTGGGGAACAGCCCAGGGTTACTTTAAGGAGATATTTAACAGAGGTCTTGAAGATACCACTAGAGAAATTAACATCATTGAATAGGGTTTACTTTCAAAATGTGAGTGGTAGAGATGTCCAAAGCCATCAATTGGATCTACAAAATTTGACACAGTTTCTAGAATCCTATTACCCTATTACCCTATTAGTATCATTTGTTTATGAAACAGACCTCAGTTTTATAATGCACATGTATTTTCAGAATTTAAGAGTACATTTTCATAGTCAATTTATACAGATATTTCCTGACTTAGCCAAATCCACTCAGGAGAAGAGACAGCTGAGGGGGGATATGATAGAGGTGTTTAAGATCATGAGAGGTCTAGAATGGGTAGATATGAATCGGTTATTTACTCTTTCAGATAATAGAAAGACTAGGGGGCACTCCATGAAGTTAGCGTGTGGCACATTTAAAACTAATCGGAGAAAGTTCTTTTTTATTCAACGCACAATTGAACTCTGGAATTTGTTGCCAGAGGATGTAGTTAGTGCATTTAGTATAGCTGTGTTTAAAAAAGGATTGGATAAGTTCTTGGAGGAGAAGTCCATTACCTGCTATTAATTGAGTTGACTTAGAAAATAGCCACTGCTATTACTAGCAATGGTAACATGGAATAGACTTAGTTTTTGGGTACTTGCCAAGTTCTTATGGCCTGGATTGGCCACTGTTGGAAACAGGATACTGGGCTCGATGGACCCTTAGACTGACCCAGTATGGCATGTTCTTATGTTCTTAGGAAAGGCTTCCAAGACAGGAAGCCCAAGCAATGGGGGCGATATTCCAATTGAAGTTTCCTTGTAAATGCATTTTGAAACTGAATAATGAAGTTTATGTTTATTTTTTCCCTGAACAATTAAAAATGTTCATAGATTCTCGTAAAAGAACACTCTCTCCCTCCTCCCCTCAGTAAGCCCCATCATTCAGGCACAAAAGGAAATTGGGTTGGTGCATGTTATTGCTATTGCCTTGTTTACAATTTTTTTCTTTTATAGCTCCTTTATATTAGATTATTCTCCTATCTTCTACTCCCATCGTATTGTGGTCTAGGTAAATAATGTTTTATTTCTAAGCAATGGAAATTAGTTTCTCTGTTAATTTTGTTTCTTTTTTTCTGTGCAAAGTTTATATTTTGTAGTTATTTGAGAAAATTAATAAACAAATTTGGCAGTATGCATATTCTCCTAAATTCCCAGCTATATATATATTTTTTTTTGCCAGACATACAGTTCGAAGATCTCTGAGAAATCTGGGCCAGTGATGGAAGTTAAATCTCCCTTTGCTAAACTCAGTTTGATAGTGTTCCTTTCTTTGTAGCAGTCTGCCAGGAAAGATTTTGAATGCCTGTATAGGAAATAGGAATGACATGTAACACAGTCAGAGGATTCAGTACTTGTAAGCCTTTTCTAAATTGTGAAAAAATATTGGCAGCAGAGGAAGAGATGGAAGAGGAGACTAATGATGTGTTCCAAAAAATAAAAGTGTGGGAAGAAGAAAGGAAGAACAGACATTCATGCAGGCAACGCGAGTGGATGGAGTCTTAATAAGCCAGTGTTAAACTAACTCTGAAATTAATGGACAATTGATGCACAATTGATGCACAATTTCACAGTATAATGGAAGGCTCCCCTCTGTTACTTCCGGATGCAGTGGCAAACTCACTTGCAGCAGGAACTGGAACCAGGGTCCTACTGTATTCTCTGAGAAACCTTCCGTGCAGCAAAGCAGGTTACTTCGACAATCTATAAAATGTGGATGACTAGGGCTAAGTTTGAAACAGTTGCTACGGTTATGCCGGCCTGCAATACCAGCCAACTCAGAGGGAGAAAAAATGGTTTAGGCACACAAAATTGAGAACAGAAAAGACCAAAAAATCATGCCTGCATGCATAATTTAATTCCCAAAGCCTAGCAGATCATGAAAATAATGCATGAAATGAACACCTTAAAATCGAAGCCTCTTCTGAAAGATTATGTGGTTTATAGAAACAGCCTTAGAAATTATATTTTCTGAATGACTATAATAAGAAGTAAAATATGAATGGTTTCACAGAGAGGGCTTACTTGTGATAAAAGAATAAGAAATTAAAAACTTGTGTCGATCACAAAATTATAACTTAAAAGACCTTTTTCCAGAGATGAGCAGGATCAATATCTAAAATAAATCATGATCCTCTCTGTATTACTTCTGATAGAATGATTCCAATATTTATCTCCTTATATAATTAATTAATTGATAATTAATAGAGCAGCAGACTAGATAATTGTTGGGATGGAAAAGCTGATTTTCCAAATCAGAAGAGAGGGCATTTACTTTTATGTTAATGAAAAGGCTGGTGTGATAGCACTTCATTTTCGGACTTAAAATAATACAAATATAGTTGGTACTGGGCTAGAAATGCTAGTTTTTGAGACTCAGAAGCAGGCTGATTTTTCAGGAGAACCAAACTACAAATTATCTTGGAACTCAGTTTTAAAGATATGTAATCCTCTTTGCAAAATTGTTTTTTAAAAAAATCCTACCAAATACATCAAATTCAAATTACAGTAAACAATCTCTTAGAGTTCTTCCAGTTCAAATATTTTACTGAGAAACAAAAATCAGTGTAACAAAGAAAAACAGCAACAAGGGGATTGGTAATATCCTACTATATATACAGTTATTACAAGCACAGTTATTCGACCAATATCTATGAACTATACTCTACAGGGTTAAAATTTCTAAATATTCGTCAAGTGGCCAGCACAGTTATTTGATTGATGAACCAAACTCTACAGGGATAAAATTTCTAAATATTCTTCAAGCGGCCCTCTTAGAGCTTTTGCATTCAATGAAACTATAAGTGAGTTTCATTAAATGGAAAAGCTTACGGGAAATATGTGTCACAAATGTGAGCCCTTGGGCTGTGGTGTGGTTGACGCAGCCTAGCAAGAGAACCTACTAGGCCCAGGCTGACAGCAAGTGGACTCACTCTTACTATGACTGGTTCTAGGGCTTTACCTATACCAGTCTCAGTCCCCTCAGGTTGAGCCCCCAGGGATAGCAGGGCTTAGGTGAGAGTCCTGAAAGGATCAGTCCAGATGAAGTCAAGGAGTGGGCAGATGAAGTCAAGGAGTGGGCAGCGGTCAAGGTGTCGAGGCCCATGCTAAGGTCAGGGCAAGTGGCAGTCCAGAAGGGTAGTCAGAGTCTGAGACCAGGGTCAGAACCAGAAGTCAGACAGAGATGGACAGATGAGACAGAGAGAAAGCACTGGGGATCAAGAATCTACAGGAACAGGTAGGGCAACAACAAAGCAGCACAAGACAGAGACAGCAAGCAACACGCGCTGCAAGAGCAGGAGGACTTGTTGCTGAGGCAAAGCTTGTAGCGTGAATGAGGTTTAAATACCCAGTTGCATGATGTCATCACTGAATGCCAGCAGACTTGCTTCTCGCCATGTGCATGCCTAGGAAGGACCAGAGCAATTGTGGCATGGCAGCACCCTGGCTGTGTTAGTGGTGTTTAGGGGTAAGTGTGGCTGGTTGCAGTACATCCTGCAGCCAGCCAAAAGTTGCAGTACCCCCCCCCCAAGCCCAAAAGTTGCAGTTCCCCCCCCCCCCAAGTCCCCTCCTGAAGGTCCTAGGCTTAGGCTTACTTGGAAAGAAGCGATGGAACTCTTGGGTAAGATGGGGAGTTTGGATGTCCAAAACTGGTACCCAAGAATTCTCTTTGGGGCTGTATCCCTTCCAGGAGATGAGGTAGTGGAGCTTGTTTCAGATGCATTTGGAGTCAAGGATCTCCTGAACTTCATATTCAGTGTTCACATCTGATGTCACCTGTCAGTTTAGGAGGAGATCGTAAGGGCCAAGAATAGAAGCTTGAGGAGAGACACGTGGAAAATATTGTGAACCTTTAGGATACGTGGTAGTTTTAATTGATATGCCACTGGTCTGATCTGCCAAGTGATCGGGAATGGGCTGACGAAACAAGGTGAGAACTTTGTGGATGGACTTTTTAGTAGTAGATTGCTGGTATTCAACCATACCAAATCTCTGGGTTTAAGATTTGGTGCTGGCTGTCGTTCTTTGTCAGCTTGCTTCTTGTATTATTCAGAAACCGAGGAGAGAAGTTGGTGGGTCTTTTGTCATAACTCCACAAGATCTTGGCCCACAGTGTTGGCTGCAGGAAACAGTACTGTTACAGTTATAGGAAGTGGGGCCCATGGATGTCTGCCATTTATGATTTTGAAGGGGAATGACCCCCCAGAGTCTCAAATGTGGTTGTTATGGCAGAATTCTGTCCAAAGAAGGAGAGATGCCCAATCATCCTGTCATTCATTCACATAGGTTCTTAAGAATCCCTTGAGGATTTGATTGCTTCTCGCCATCTGCCCATTACTTTGCAGGAGAAATCCAAAGAAATTCCAAATTTCTTGCACAGACATCTCCAGAATCTTGCCATAAACTACACTCTTCAGTCAGAGAGAATGTGTTCAGGTAAGCCATGGAGTTGGAAGACATGCTGGAAAAAGAGACAAGACAATTCTAGAGCTGAAAGCAGTCTGGGAAGAGGTATAAAATGGATCATTTTTGAGAACTGGTCTACCATGATCCAGACGGGAGGAAGATCAGTGACAAAGTCCATGTCCACATGGGTCCATGGTTTCTCAGGGACTGGCAACGGCTGTTACAGGCCCCAAGGGTAAGTGTGGGAGCTCTTGTTAACTGCACAATTAGGACAGGACTCCACATCATGTTTTACTCAAGACTACCAGTTGTGGTAGAGGAGCAGTTCCATTGTTTTGGCTATCCCAGAGTGACCTGCCAGGCATTAATCATGGGCCCATTTAAGTACTTTCTTCCAGAGTAGTTTGGGAACCACTGTCTTCCCTGGCAGAATTGGAACTGCAGTGGCTATCACAATCCTTGTAGGATTGATAATGTGGAGGGGAGGTTCTGTGAGGTCTTTTGTTTCAAAATACTGCAAAAGGGTGTCAGCCTGCTAGTCCTTCTCTGCCAGTTGATATTGGAGTTGATATTGGAGTGGATAAAAAATAAAGACCATCAGGCTTAACATGGATTTAAGCCCTGGGCTTGCAGGAGGTACTGCAGGTTTCTATGGTTGGTGAAGATTTTGACCAGGTGTCTAGCTCCCTCCAGCAGGGGATATTATTCCTCCAAAGCTAGTTTCACCACCAGAAGTTCTCTGTCTCTGATGGTGTAATTCCTTTCATTGGGCGTGAATGTTTTGGGGGAAAAAAGAAGCAAAGCATGAGAATACCTTTATTATTATGCTCTGCAAGAACAGCCCCTACACCAGTGACAGAGGCATCTATCTCCATGATAAAGGGCCTAGATAGGTTTCATATTAAGCATTGAGAGAATGCCAACTATTCCTTGTCTTCACGTCATTAATGGAGTGAACTATAAAAGTCTTGATGACTAATTTTTAAGGAAAAGAAAAAAACATACAAAAAGAAAGTTATACATTAAAATAATTAAAGAGTTTTTTAGAAGTGATGGTGAATGATTAGAGTTCCGGTTGGATTCGGGATTGAATTACAACGTCTGGCTTGCTGACACCATCACTTTAGGCTATATTTTGAATTTAAGATACAGTTCCCCTTTTTGTTTACAGATTTCAATTACCCCAATATTGACTGGGTAAATGTAACATCAGGACTTGCTAGAGACATAAAGTTCCTGGACGTAATAAATGATTGCTTCATGGAGCAATTGGTTCATGAACCAACAAGAGAGGGAGCTATTTTAGATTTAATTCTTAGTGGAACGCAAGATTTGGTGAGAGAAGTAACGGTGGTGGGGCCACTTGGCAACAGTGATCATAACTGGAAGGGGGACAATAAGTAAATCTGAAGCTCTAACACTAAATTTTAAAAAGGGAAACTTTGATAAAATGAGAAAAATAGTTAGAAAAAACTGAAAGGTGCAGCTGCAAAGGTTAAAAGTGTTCAACAGGTATGGACATTGTTTAAAAATACAATCCTAGAGGCGCAGTCCATATGTATTCCGCGCATTAAGAAAGGGCGAAGGAAGGCAAAACGATTACCGTCATGGTTAAAAGGTGAGGTGAAAGAGGCTATTTTAGCCAAAAAAACATCCTTCAAAAATTGGAAGAAGGATCCATCTGAAGAAAATAGGATAAAACATAAGCATTGTCAAGCTAAGTGTAAAACATTGATAAGACAGGCGAAGAGAGAATTTGAAATGAAATTGGCCATAGAGGCAAAAACTCATAATAAAAACTTTTTTAAACATATGCAAAGCAAGAGGGGTTAAAGGGACTCTTAGGGAAGATAAGGCCATTGCAGAAAGACTAAATTAATTCTTTGCCTCCGTGTTTACTAATGAGGATGTTGGGGAGATACCAGTTCCGGAGATGGTTTTCAGGGGTGATAAGTAGGACGAACTGAACGAAATCACTGTGAACCTGGAAGATGTAGTAGGCCAGATTGACAAACTAAAGCGTAGCAAATCACCTGGACCGGATGGTATGCATCCTGGGGTTCTGAAAGAACTAAAAAATAAAATTTCTGATCTATTAGTTAAAATTTGTAACCTATCATTAAAATCATCCATTGTACCTGAAGACTGGAGGGTGGCCAATGTAACCCCAATATTTAAAAAAGGCTCCAGGGGCGATCCGGGTAGCTATAGACCATTGAGCCTGACTTCAGTGTTGGGAAAAATAGTGGAAACTATTCTCAAGAACAAAATTGTAAAGCATATAGAAAGACATGATTTAATGGAACATAGTCAACATGGATTTACCCAAGGGAAGTCTTACCTAACAAATCTTCATTTTTTTGAAGGGGTTAATAAACATGTGGATAAAGGTGAACCGGTAGATGTAGTGTATTTGGATTTTCAGAAGGCATTTGACAAAGTCCCTCATGAGAGGCTTCTACGAAAACTAAAAAGTCATGGGATAGGAGGCGATGTCCTTTCGTGGATTACAAGCTGGTTAAAAGACATGAAACAGAGAGTAGGATTAAATGGTCAATTTTCTCAGTGGAAAAGGGTAAACATTGGAGTGCCTCAGGGATCTGTACTTGGACCGGTGCTTTTCAATATATATATAAATGATCTGGAAAGGAATACGACAAGTGAGGTTATCAAATTTGCAGATGATACAAAATTATTCAGAGTAGTTAAATCACAAGCAGACTGTGATACATTGCAGGAGGACCTTGCAAGACTTGAAGATTGGGCATCCAAATGGCAGATGAAATTTAACGTGGACAAGTGCAAGGTGTTGCATATAGGGAAAAATAACCGTTGCTGTAGTTACACGATGTTAGGTTACATATTAGGAGCTACCACCCAGGAAAAAGATCTAGGCATCATAGTGGATAATACTTTAAAATAGTCAGCTCAGTGTGCTGCAGCAGTCAAAAAAGCAAATAGAATGTTAGGAATTATTAGAAAGGGAATGGTTAATAGAACGGAAAATGTCATAATGCCTCTATATCGCTCCATGGTGAGACCACACCTTGAATACTGTGTACAATTCTGGTCGCCGCATCTCAAAAAAGATATAGGTGCGATGGAGAAGGTACAGAGAAGGGCAACCAAAATGATAAAGGGGATGGAACAGCTTCCCTATGAGGAAAGGCTGAAGAGGTTAGGACTGTTCAGCTTGGAGAAGAGACGGCTGAGGGGGGATATGATAGAGGTCTTTAATATCATGAGAGGTCTTGAACGAGTAGATGTGACTCGGTTATTTTCTCATTCGAATAATAGAAGAACTAGGGGGCATTCCATGAAGTTAGCAAGTAGCACATTTAAGACTAATCGGAGAAAATTCTTTTTCACTCAACGCACAATAAAGCTCTGGAATTTGGTGCCAGAGGATGTGGTTATTGCAGTTAGTGTAACTGGGTTCAAAAAAGGTTTGGATAAGTTCTTGGAGGAGAAGTCCATTAATGGCTATTAATCAAGTTAACATTGGGAATAGCCACTGCTATTAATTGCATCAGTAGCATGGGATCTTCATAGTGTTTGGGTAATTACCAGGCTCTTGTGGCCTGGTTTTGGCCTCTGTTGGAAACAGGATGTTGGGCTTGATGGACCCTTGGTCTGACCCAGCATGGCAATTTCTTATGTTCTTATGTTCTTCATATTCACACAAAAATTGTTGGTAGTAGTTGGCAAAGCCTAGAAATCTTTGAAGGGCCTTGAGTCCCACTGGCTGAGGAAAATCTAGTATGGCCTTCACTTTGGGTCTATGCTCAGGACAAGATGAGAGATGATATAGCACTGGAAATGTAACTCACTCTGCTCAAAGCCTCACTTCTCAAGCTTGGCATATAGGTGATTCTTATGAAGCCTCTGCAGTACTTGTTTAATATGCGCATAGTGCTGTGTCAAAGAGCATGAAAAAATGAGAATGTCATCCAGGTAAAGTAGAACGTAGGTATAGATGAGGACTCTGTAGATTTCGTTGATCATGTGTTAGAAGACGGTGGGGGAATTACAAAGGCCAAATGGAATTACTAGGTATTCATAATCCCATCACTGGTATTGAATGCCATCTTCCATTTGTCACCTTCCCATATCTGGATAAGGTTATAGGCTCCTCTGTTGTCCAGTTTAGTAAAACTTTGTGTCTCACATAGATGGTCAAAAAGTTCCATAATTAGGGGCAATGGGTATTTATTCTTGCAAGTTATGGTGTTGAGGTCCCTGTAAATGCCTAGCCTGAGGGAGCCATACCTCTTTCCAACAAAGAAAAAGAAGCCTGCACCTGCTGGAGATGATGAAGGGCAGATAAATCTTTGCTCCAGGTTTTCTTTGATGTAGCTTGACATGAATGTCTTTTCAGGAGTGGATAGTCGGTAGCCTATGCCCTTGGGGGGCATTTTTCCTGGGAGCATGCCAATCAGACAGTCATAGGACATGTGGGGTGGCAGAGTCTCTGTGTACTTCTTGCTAGAGATGTCTGCAAATGTTGCATATTGATGAGGGAGACCCAGAGGGACTAGGGTCAGAGTCCGGGCTACTGGCACAGGTGAAGAAGATATTGTTGCTGACAGGAGTGCCCCCAGTGGGCAATTTTCAGAGCCTGCCTGTCTATAGAGGGATTATATAGCATCAGCCAAGATAAGCCAATGATTGGGTTGACTGCATAGAGAGAGATGCTTTCCCTGTGCAAAGTCCAGTCTGTGAGTGGCAAGGTACCCAAGGACAACCAGCCAGGGAGGGGTTCGCAAAACACTGAGGAGATGGAAACTGGTTTCTCCAGGGTTGCTGTGGTAAGTTGTACTGGTGTGCAAGTGCTTCGTTGATGAAATTGCCTTTGGCACCAGAGTCAAGAACACCTCAGTATGCACCTATGTATCATGGAAAGTGAGGCAAATTGGTATAAGTAATTGGGAAGAGGATGAGGGCCCACCTAGGGTTGCCTCTCCATCCAACCATAGGCTCGGAAGTTTCTCACCTTCTCGGGAAAATGGCCAGCAATGTACCCCTGAGCAGCACAATAGATGCAGAGATTGAGCCACTGGCAACTCTGCTTCTCTTCTTTGGTGAGCCGGCCCTGCCAAGTTGCATAGGCTCTTCAGTGGAGTAAGCAGGTGTGGTGTCGATGGTAGCGAACAGCGGTTGCTGAAATTTGCGTGCCAGTCTGAAATACCATCAAAAAGTCTTTCTCTCCTATACCTGCTCTTATAAATGGAGGTCTGCCCGGATGGCCAGTGCAATGAGATCGTCCAGTCCAGGTGGCAGGTCTCAGCTAGATAAATTATCCTTCATGCACTCCACAAGGCCCTTCCAAAAGATGGCAGTGAGACTGTTTTCTCCCTAATGGAGTTCCGAGGCCAGTGTCCGGAACTGGATGGTGTAATCTCCAACCATGAAGGTGCCATGTCTAATGAAGAGTAACTCAGTGGCAGCTGAAGAGGACTGACCAGGCTCATCGAATATTTGCTAGAACTACTTCAGTAAGTTGTCCAGTCTCCCCACCAGGGGGTCATTCCACTCCAATAGAGGTGCGGCCAAGGCCCAGGAAAGAGAGAGAATAAACATCTCCTTGGTTCAGTCCAAACGAGAGCTTATGGCCTGTAGCTCAAAGTTCATCATGCACTCATTAATAAAGCCTCTGCAGGCCTTAGGATCCCTGTCATACCTGGGAAATGGTGGTAAATATTTCATGGGTCCCAGATGCTGGGCTGTTGCACCTGGAGGAGGTGCAGTACACATATACTGTCTCCGGTGCCTGGGGTCAATGATTGTGTGCCTCTCAAGTGCTCTCCCATCCTTCTTGTACTAATGCTTAAGGTCACAGAAAATCAGTGGTATCTCTAGTCAGAAGAATTTGGAGGGGGGGGAGCCAAAATGACATTTCCTCATATCACACCCACCTACATAAGAGCAAAAGAAATTGCCATACTGGATCAGATCAAGGGCCCATCGAGCCCAACATCTGTTTCCAACAGTGGCCAATCCAGGCTACAAGTACCTGGGAAGTATCCAAACACTTAGATCCCATACTACTGATGTCAGTAATAGCAATAGCTAATCCCTAAGTCAACTTGATTAATAACAGTTAATGGACTTCTCCTCCAAGGACTTACCAAACATTTTTTAAACCCAGCTACACAAACTGCACTAATCACATACTCTGGCAACAAATTCCAGAGCTTAATTGTGCATTGAGTGAAAAAGAATTTTCTCTGATTAGTTTTAAATGTGCTACTTGCTAGCTTCATGGAATGCCCCCTAGTCCTATTATTCAAAAGAGTAAATAATAGAGATGTGAATCGGTACCGGACTCGTTTCTGGTATTGGGTTCGTAGTAAAACCGCAGGAAATCTTCCTTCGCGGTTTCGAACGCATTTTCTTTTGGCTATCCAGAGCCGAAAAAAAACCCAAAACACCCGACCCTTTAAATCTCATTATATATAATCCCCCACCCTCCCAACCCCCCAAAACCTTTTCTAAAGTACCTGGTGGTCCAGCGGGGTTCCTGGAAGTGATCTCCCGCTCTCGGGCCGACGGCTATCAGTAAACAAAATGGCTCCGATGGCCCTTTGCCCTTACCATGTGACAGGGGCTATCGGTGCCATTGGCTAGCCCCGTCACATGGTAGGAGCAATGGACGGCCGGCGCCATCTTTAAAAATGGCACGGGCCATCCATTGCTTCTTCCATGTGACAGGAGCCGGCCAATGGCACGATAGCCCCTGTCACATGGTTAGGGCAAAGGGCCATCGGCACCATTTTGATTAGTGGCAGCCGACGGCACGAGAGTGGGAGATCGCTCCCGGGACCCCCGCTAGACCACCAGGTGCTTTAGAAAAGTGTGTGTGTGTGTGTGTGTGTGTGTGGGGGGGGGGGGGTCGAGAGGGTGGAGGATTCTATAAAATGAGATTTAAAGAGTCGAGTGGGTTTGGGGTTGTTTTTGTGTGCCCTTTATTCCCGCCCCTCCAAAAAAAATAATAAGAGAACCCCAAGAAAGTTTTGTGGGGGTTTTCCCATCGCTTTCGGGCCCCCCCCGATTCCTGACGGATGAGAAAATATCGTGCAATATTTTCATCCGTCAGAAAAACGATTCACATCCCTAGTAAATAATGAGTCCGATCTCTGGAGGCTAGAGTGGTAGACCTGGAGGAGCTCAAACAGAGAGGTATATAGATGAGACCTTCAGAGACATAGTAGCCAACTTCAGACTGGCAGCTCTGGTGCTGCCTTGGAGGAAGAAGTTCTCATGATCAGAGAGCATCAACCTGGTGCAGCAGGAAAGGATCCTGTAGCAAGGACTTGTTCTCCAGGTGGTGCATTGTCCTTTCGCACCGAGGATGTGTCTACAAGGCCTACTGCCCAGGAGGGAAGGGTTAGGTCAGCCATCATAGCTGGTGATTTGATTATCAGAAATGTAGACAGCTGGGTGGCTGGTGGTTATGAGGATCACCTGGTAACATGCCTACCTGGTGCGAAGGGTGCGGACCTCACGCGTCACCTAGATAGAATTTTAGACAGTGCTGGGGAGGAGACGGCTGTCGTGGAACATGCAGGCATCAAAAGCATAGGAAAATGTGGGAGGGAGGTTCTGGAAGCACAATTTAGGCTCTTAGATAGAAAGCTTAAATCCAGAACCTCCAGGGTAGCATTCTCTGAAATGCTCCCTGTTCCTCGCACAGGTCCCCAGAGGCAGGCAGAGCTCCGGAGTCTCAATGCATGGATGAGACGATGGTGCAAGGAAGAGGGATTCAGTTTTATAAGGCACTGGGGAACCATTTGGGAAAGGGGGAGTCTCTTCCGAAGGGATGGACTCCACCTTAACCAGGGTGGAACCAGACTGCTGGCACTAACCTTTAAAAAAGGAGATAGAGCAGCTTTTAAACTAGAACAAAGGGGGAAGCTGACAGTTGCTCAGCAGCACATGGTTCAAAGGGAGGTATCTTCAAAGGATACTAATGATGCATTAGAATTAGAGCATCCTGACAGTGAGGTTCCAATAATAAGAAAAGTAATCCAAGCGCCTGTAACTGAAAACTCACCTGAGCTAAAAAATTATAACTTATCCCTCTCAATTAAAAAGCAGAATGAAAATACAAACAAAAAACAAACTTTGAAAGGTTAGTATGCTAATGCCAGAAGTCTAAGGAGTAATATGGGAGAATTAATATGTATAGCAGTGAATGATGACATAGACTTAATTGGCATCTCAGAGACATGGTGGAAGGAGAATAACCAATGGGACAGTGCTATACCGGGGTACAGATTATATTGCAATGACAGAGAGGAGCACCTGGAAGGCGGTGTAGCACTTTATGTCCGGAATGGCATAGAGTCCAACAAGATAAACATCCTGCATGAGACTAAATGCACAATTGAATCTTTATGGGTAGAAATCCCTAGTGTTTTGGGGAAGACTATAGTGATAGGAGTATACTACCTTCAAGTGGGCAAGATGGTGAGACTGACAGTGAAATGCTAAGAGAAATTAGGGAAGCTAACCAAATTGGTAGTGCGGTAATAATGGAATATTTCAATTACCCTAATATTGACTGGGTAAATGTATCATTGGGACATGCTAGAGAGATAAGTTCCTGGATGGAATAAATGACAGTTTTATGGAGCACTTGGTTAAGGAACCGATGAAAGAGGGAGCAATTTTAGATCTAATTCTCAGTGGAGCACAGGATTTGGTGAGAGCGGTAACGATGGTGGGGCCACTTGGCAATAGTGATCATAATATGATCAAATTTGAATTAATGACTGGAAGGGGGACAGTAAGCAAATCCATGGCTCTCGTGCTGAATTCTCAAAAGGGAAACTTTGATAAAAAGAGAAAAAATAGAAAAAAACTGGAAGGAGCAGCTACAAAGGTAAAAAGTGTGCAAGAGGCGTGGTCATTGTTAAAAAATACCATCCTAGAAGCACAGTCCAGATCTATTCCACACATTAAGAAAGGTGGAAGGAAGGAAAAACGATTACCGGCATGGTTAAAAAAGGAGGTGAAAGAAGCTATTTTAGCCAAAAGATCTTCATTCAAAAATTGGAAGAAGGATTCCACAGAATAAAATAGGATAATGCTTAAGCGTTGACAAGTTAAATGAAAGACATTGATAAGACAGGCTAAGAGAGAATTTGAAAAGAAGTTGGCCGAAGAGGCAAAAACTCACAGTAAAACCTTTTTAAAATATATCCGAAGCAGAAAGCCTGTGAGGGAGTCTGTTGGACTGTTAGATGATTGAGGGGTTAAAGGGGCATTTAGAGAAGATTAGGCCATCGCGTAAAGAATAAATGATTTCTTTGCTTCGGTGTTTACTGAAGAAGATGTTGGGGAGATACCCGTACCGGAGAAGGTTTACATAGGTAATGATTCAGAAGGACTGAACCAAATCACGATGAACCTAGAAGATGTGGTAGGCCTGATTGACAAACTGAAGAGTAGTAAATCACCTGGACCAGATGGTATACACCCCAGGGTTCTGCAGGAAGTCAAAAATGAAATTTTTTATTAGTAAAATTTGTAACCTAGCATTAAAATCAGCCATTGTACCTGAAGACTGGAGGGTGGCTAATGTAACCCCTATACTTAAAAAGGGCTCCAGGGAAGATCCAGGAAACTACAGACTGGTTAGCCTGACTTCAGTGCCAGGAAAAATAGTACAATGTGTTCTAAATATCAAAATCACAGAACATATAGAAAGACATGTTTTAATCGAACAAAGTCAGCATGGCTGTACCCAAAGCAAGTCTAGCCTCACAAATCTGCTTCACTTTTTTGAAGGGGTTAATAAACATGTAGATAAAGGTGAACTGGTAGATGTAGTGTATTTGGATTTTCAGAAGGCGTTTGACAAAGTTCCTCATGAGAGGCTTCTAGGAAAAGTAAAAAGTCATGGAATAGGTGGTGATGTCCTTTCTTGGATTACAAACTGGCTAAAAGACAGGGAAAAGAGAGTAGGATTAAATGGACAATTTTCTCAGTGGAAGGAAATGGGCAGTGGAGTGCCTCAGGGATCTGTATTGGGATCCGTACTTTTCAATATATTTATTAATGCTTTGGAAAGAAATACGACAAGTGAGGTAATCAAATTTGCAAATGATACAAAATTGTTTAGAGTAGTTAAATCACAAGCAGATTGTGATAAATTAGAGGAAGTCCTTGTGAGACTGGAAAATTGGGCATCCAAATGGCAGATGAAATTTAATGTAGATAAGTGTGCAAGGTGATGCATATAGGGAAAAATAGTGCATATAGTTACACAATGTAGGGGTCCATATTAGGAACTACCACTAGAGATGTGAATCGTTTTTTGTGTTCGTGTCATTCTTTGTTTTTCGGCCGCCACTGAAAATGTCGTTTTTTTGCGGTTTGGGGGTTTTTTGAGTTTGAGTTAGTGTGCGCTAACTCCCCGTTACTGCGCGCTAACTCCCATTAGTGCACGCTAACTCCTTGTTAGTGCACACTAGCAAAAGCCATTAGATTTTGTTATTTGTAACAGGGAGTTAGCGTGCACTAACAGGGAGCTAGCGCGCACTAATCCAAAAAATGAATTTTTGTGAAAAAACTGGAAAATCCCGATCATTTTTCGGGGTCCCCGAAACATGCCGAATTGCACTCGATCTCCTGCCGGCGCCATTTTCCGTACGAAAACGATTCGCGGCAAGAAATCGCTCCCGGAACCCCGCTGGACTCCCAGGAAACTTTTGGCCAGCTTGGGGGGGGCCTCCTGACCCCCACAAGACTTGCCAAAAGTCCAGCAGGAGTCCGGAACGAACTCCTCCGTCGAATCGTTTTTGTCTATGGCCGCCGCCATTTTGCGGCGGCCATTTTGAAAAATGGCGCTGGCTGAAGACAACACGATTCTATTGAGGGGGCCGTTCTGGACCGCCACTGTTCTGGACCACCGCCGGATCCCCAGGTAATTTAAAGCATTGGGGGGGGGGGGTTCGGGAGGGTGGGGGATTTAATTTAAAGGGTCGGGGTGGGTTTTAGGGGGTTTTAGTGTGCCGGTTTTCCTGCCCTCCCCCTTCCCCTGATTTACGATTTTTTAACGATAAATCGGGGGAATTGGTATTGTATCGTGGCCCTAACGATTTTTTGACGATTTAAAATATATCGGACGATATTTTAAATCGTCAAAAAACGATTCACATCCCTAGAAAATAGCCACTGCTATTACTAGCAACAGTAACATGGAATAGACTTAGTTTTTGCGTACTTGCCAGGTTCTTTTGGCCTGGATTGGCCACTGTTGGAAACAGGATGCTGGGCTTAATGGACCCTTGGTCTGACCCAGTATGGTATGTTCTTATGTACATCGACCTGTTCTAGACCTCTCATGATTTTAAATACCTCTATCCATAGCATGACCCCCCTGCTTTAAAATTGGCTATAAAAATGTCTTAATAAGAAATCCCAAAGTGTCTTCTGCATAATTTTATAAAGCTGGCTAGTTTCATTCTTCTAGTTAAACTACTATTAAAATTATTTGACAGCCTCATTCAACTAATACTATTTGGCTATGAGAGTGAAGCCTGGAATGTATACAGAAAGGGAAAGAATGTCAATATAAATCCTGCATCTCCAGTTCTGTGCATCCACAGAAATTCCCCCAAGAATGGACCTTGGATATTTCCCTTACAGCTCAGCATACCAAAAAATATTTTCAAATTTTGTTGTCACCTCACAGTAATAGCAGCAGAAACACCTTCCATTACCAGACATGTTGTGAACTAACACAAACTCCTCGAAACAGATACTCAAAATATATACAGCAAATGTAACAGTAGTAACACCAAGTACTCAAACAACATGAATATTACCAGTGAAAAAGTACTGGTGAATATTATACTGGGTCCCAGAATACCGAATCACCAACTACTGGGGAATCAAACAAACCCAATTGCTATAGATGCCTACACAGACACTACACGCTAGCAGAATCTCTCTTCTTTGTCACACGCACAGAGCAGATACAGGCCCTCTCCAAATACAGAATAAAGGATCACAAATTAGAACCAGCAATATGCAGACAAAAACTGAAATGGAAACCCTATCAAGCCAGACTCTGGGTGTAACAATGGAAAAACAGAACCCCTTTCCTCATAAAACAAGTAAAATCAAGAAACATAAAGCATCAATTATAT
Organism: Rhinatrema bivittatum; assembly: GCF_901001135.1. NCBI lineage: Eukaryota > Metazoa > Chordata > Amphibia > Gymnophiona > Rhinatrematidae > Rhinatrema > Rhinatrema bivittatum. The sequence continues at coordinate 217,958,390 of NC_042623.1, read as the reverse complement.
TAGTAAAATCATACTAATAAATTAATATTTTAAAACTATAGACAAATAGAATAACTTCTATTAATTAAAATTGTATACATTTTTTAAAAATTTCACAAGCACCAATAAAATATTTCAAAACAGCACACATATCAAATAACACCCACTAATTAAAACTAATAAGGATTTAAAAAAAGCCCTTGCTGTCCATACCTGGGAAATCTTGATTTCCAGTCACCCTAAGATTGTCGAGGATTAGTGGGTTAGGGGAGTGCATCCCCTTTCTTTCTCACACATACTCACATACCTCCTTGCCATCAGCTTTAGACAACTTATCACATCCCCTACACACAAAGCAGGTCACACACTCGACCTCATCTTTGTCAATTCATGCATTCACTCACCCATTCTACCTTCTTGCACCCCAGTACCATGGTCTGATCACTCATTTATTTCTGCACACCTCTCCTTAAATTCTCCTACCACATACACCCCATCACACCATAATACTATCACCATCAAAATTGCCAACAAACTATGTCCCCTCATTAGCAACGACCTTCACCAAACACAAAAAAACAAAAAATCATGGTACACCCCCGAGCTAAAAAGAATGAAAAAGGACCTCCGACTGAAAGAGAGAACATGGCACAAAGACCCTATCCCACAAAATGCCTCAATATACAAATCTGCCCTTCACAATTATAGAACCTCCACTCTGAAGACGAAATGTGACTACTATGCCACCAAAATACACGAATACAAATTCAACGCCAAAGCGCTTTTCTCTTATGTTCCAAACCTCACTAAATCTGTCCCACACCTAAGCACTATCGAAGATGCTAAAAATAAAAGTGAAGAACTCGCCCAATTTTTTCACAACAAAATAGCAAACATCCTTAGCCACTTTCCTTCCACCCCCTCTTTTGTAAACCCACCCCCAAAAACTGCAAACGCTACCCTAGATTCCCTTGATACTACATCCACTAAAGAAATTGACTCAATATTAAAAAAAATCAAGCCAGCAACCCACCCCTCCGATACCATCCCCACAAAAACCCTGTTAACTATCCCATATATCATTGCCAAACCCTTAACCAACATTATAAACTGCTCCCTCTCCCTTGGCAAATCCCTGATACATTAAAACACGCCGTGGTCAAACCCCTCCTCAAGAAACCCTCCCTTGACCATAAGGATCCCTCCAACAACTGCCCCATCTCTAACCTGCCCTTTATCGCTAAAATCATGGAAAAGGTGGTTAATACCCAACTCACTGATTACCTTGACACCCATAACATTCTTCACCTGCCCCAATTTGATTTTCGTAAGCACTTCAATACAGAAACACTTTTACTCACCCTATCTGACACCCTCCTCAAAGGTACGGACCATGGTCAAAGTTATATCCTTGCCCTCCTTGACATCTGCTCTGCCTTCGACACCATCAGCCACAACTTCCTCCTTTCTCGCCTTTCCGACATAGGTGTCTCAGGTTCATATCACACCTATCCAATAGGCAAAACACTGTAAAAATAGGAAACTCTGAATCCTCCCATATCCCACTCGCCCAAGGCGTCCCACAAGGATCGTCACTCTCCTCCACTCTCTTCAATATATATCTATTACCCCTCTGCCATCTCCTCTCCGACCTAGGCCTCAAATTTTTCATATATGCGGATGATGTCCAAATACTCATACCCATACAATAATCCATCACCAAGGCATTAATATATTGGGATAAATGCCTCTCCTCCTTAACTACCCTCCTCACAAACTTCCACTTATCACTCAACACTACAAAAACTGAGCTGCTCATTATCTCAAACCCAAAGAATCCTAGGCTAGTCCTTTCAAGCATCCCCTTGTCCAAACTGACATCCACTCAGCCTTTTGTATGACCTTGGTGTCATGATTGACCATCAACTGAATTTCAAAAAGCACATCAGCACTGTTCTAAAAGAAGGTTTCTACAAGCTCCACATTATGAAGAAACTTAAACCCCTACTCTATGCACATGACCTCCGCACTGTCATACAAGCCACCATCTGCCCAAAAATGGACTACTGCAATTCCCTACTTCTGGGCCTCCCATATGCCACTATCAAACCACTGCAAATGCTACAGAATGCGGTAGCTAGAACCCTCACTAATACCAGCAAATTCGACCATATAACACCTGTCCTCAAAGGACTTCACTGGCCCCCATACCCTCGCGTATCCTCTTCAAAACTCTCACAATTATCCACAAAGATTATACACTCACAACTCCAATTGGCTTGATGAACCACTGCATTTCATCCTCCACAACCACCCCACCAGAACAACCCACAAAGCTACCCTCCACACCCCGTCCCTCAAGAATGCTCATCTCACCACCACGAGAGAGCAAGCCCTTTCTGTTGCAGGACCCACCCACTGGAATGCTCTCCCCACTGAACTCCGCACTGAGCCCTGCCAGTACAAATTTAGGAAAAAGCTCAAGACCTGGCTCTTTAAACAGGCATTCCCAGCATAGGTTTCCTAGTCCTCATAATGTTATCTTAATTATGTCAATTATCTTATGCTATCTCTGTGTTAGCTTATATTCTATTTCTATTATGCTTCATATTATATTCTTAATACCTCTTGTTATTTGCACCCATTGAATCACCCTTTCATTATGCCTTTTGCCTTTGTTTATTCCCCTTTGCTGTTGTGGCCCCCACCCCCCACCCCCCCGGTGCGCTGTACTTCTCCTATATGATGTATTTCTCTTAGTTCATTGTAAACCAATATGATGTACCCACGAATGTCAGTATAGAAAATGTGTAAAATAAATAAAATAAATAAATGTTCATTCTCTCTCACACATACACTCTCACATATACACACATATATATACATGCTTTTATACCCACACACAATCTCTCTCTCTCACAGACGCTGATACACTCTCAGGCTCTAAGACCCTCTCTCTCCCCCTATCCCTCTTACACAAGCTCTTACTCCCCCGGATTCTCTCATACACACACACACTCTCACTCTCACTGGATCCCTCATATACACACACACACACACACTCACAACCCAGGCAGGCTCCTATTCATTCTCACACTGCTCCCCACCCCCACCCCCCAGGCATGCACACATTCATTCTCATGCACACATGCACACATAGACCCCTGGGCAGGCATCAAATCATTCTCACACACACACCCAGGCAGGCACTCATGCTCACACAGACTGACTAGACAGACCCCAGGAAGGCACCCATTCATTCCCATACACAGACAAACCCTCAGGCACCCATTCATTCACACTCCCGCCCACCCCCCAGGCAGATTCCCATTCATACACATGCACACACTGAAGGCAGATCCCCTGTCTTTCTTTTGGCAGGAACCTCAGAGCCTCTCTCGTTCCTCTGCTGCTGCTGTGTGGCTATTGGGGAGGCACGGATCGCTGCTACTGGCACTGAAGCCCATTCTGCTACCTCCTCTGTACAGGCTCCGCAGTATTAAAAATTAGTGAGGCTTCCAGTTCCTTCATACTGATCTCATACATCGCGAGATCAGCATAGAGAAGTGCTACTCTTGCACTTTCCCAACGATAACATATGCCAGTTACACACACTGTATCTCTCTCTCTTACAAGCATATACACACACACACACACACACACAGGCACAGGTTCTTACATGCTCATGCTGTCTCACACACACACATATACACACAGAGCTCTCACTCTCACATGCTCTCTGGTACATAACACTCTCTCTTTCACATGCTATCTCACTCTCACACACGCATAGGCTCTCTCACTCTCACATGCTGTCTCACACAAACACATCACGCGTGTTCAGGCCCTAAGATATTTTCATAAATGACCCTGAATGTTAATACAGGCTCTTGGTAGCAGCAATAATATTTGTAAAATGTGATGCCTTTTGTATGGACTGATTTTTTGAAAAAGACTTTATGATGAATATATTAAAAATGTACTTCATTCCTGTGGTATATGAGTTAGAAGACAAAAGGGAATGGAACAGCTCCCCTATGAGGAAAGACTAAAGAGGTTAGGACTTTTCAGCTGAGGGAGGATATGATAGAGGTGTTTAAAATCATGAGAGGTCTAGAACGGGTTAATGTGAATCAGTTATTTACTCTTTCGGATAATAGAAAGATTAGGGGGCACTCCATGAAGTTAGCGTGCACATTTAAAACTAATCGGAGAAAGTTCTTTTTCACTCAACGCACAATTAAACTCTGGAATTTGTTGCCAGAGGATATGGTTAGTGCAATTAGTGTAGCTGTGTTTAAAAAAGGATTGGATAAGTTCTTGGAGGTCCATTACCTGCTATTAATTAAGTTGACTTAGAAATTAGCCACTGCTATTACTAGCAACAGTAGCATAGAATAGACTTAGTTTTAGGGTACTTGCCAGGTTCTTATGGCCTGGATTGGCCACTGTTGGAAACAGGATGCTGGGCTTGATGGACCCTTGGTCTGACCCAGTATGGCATGTTCTTATGTTCTTACATAATACAGCAGCACTAGCAGCCTGATACTAGCAGCCAGGTAATTCCATTGCATACCCATAGTGCTCCCTCTTCTGTTCCGGAACCGGGGCTGCTTGCTCCAGGTCTCCGAGAAGAACTGGACCAGATGGTTCAGGAGGGCCATCGACAAGGCGTATGCAATGACTTAAGGTTCCTCTGGCACCGACACCGGGTACCAATTGCAGAACCGAATCATCGACCCGATTCCAGCAGGCTGGCACCGATGCTCTCCAGGATGGAAGCGCTCATGGCCGCTTTTCCACCAATGGATCCCGGGTCTCTGATGGCTCCGGTTCTGCCCTCCCCACTTACAGTGTCATTGGAAAGAAGAAAACACCGTTCCGCATCCCTCCATCAGGACTTCGCCTCAGCAATTCACGTGCCGAATACGTCCATCGGCACCACCGAGCCATCCATTGATGCCCTCGATGCCTGTGCTGGTGCCTTCAATGCCTTCATCGGTGCCTCTGATAATTCCTTCGATTCCTTCGGAGCCTAGACCAGGACCTTCAGGTATCCCACCATCCCGTCCCCTCTACTTCCTAGAGGGACAGGTGCTGATCCTTATGATACCTGGACTGATGATTCCTCTCCAGACACCGATGATTTACCTTCACCACCTTCACCCACTGAAAGTAGGAAGCGTTCTCCTCCAGAGGACCTCTCCTTTATAAATTTTGTGAAGGAAATGTCTGAATTGGTTCCCTTCCAATTACAGACTGAACATGATGATAGACACCAGATGATGGAGTTGCTACAATTCCTGGATGTCCCTAAAGTAATCACCTCTATCCCTATCCACCAGGTTCTTCTGGATCTCCTGAAGAAGAACTGGGAACATCCTGGCTCCATTCCTCCAGTCCACAGGAAAGCTGACACTACCTATTTGGTGCAGTCAGCTCCAGGTTTTCAGAAATCACAACTGGATCACCACTCTGTCATGGTGGAGTTTGCACAGAAGAGAGCGAAGAGGTCAAAGCCTCACTCTTCTGTTCCCCCTGGCAAGGAACAGAAGTTCCTAGATACCATTGGTCGCCGAGTCTTCCAAGGGTCAATGCTCATCTCCCGAATTGCCGCCTATCAGCTCTATATGACCCAATATAACAGGGTCATTTTCAAGCAAATACAAGACTTGTCAGACTCCCTGCCTCAACAATTTCAAGAACAGCTCCAAACCCTAGTCAACAAGGGTTCTGAGGCAGGCAAGCATGAGATCAGAACATCTAATGACATCTTTGATACCTCTACTAGAGTATCTGCAGCTGCTATTTCGGCAAGAAGGTGGGCCTGGCTCAAGTCTTCTGACCTTCGCCCTGAAGTACAAAACAGGTTGTCCGACCTGCCTTGTGTCAGTGATAATCTGTTTGGTGAACAGATTCAACGGACGGTGGCAGAACTAAAGGACCATCATGAGATCCTAAGACAGCTCTCTCTGATGCCGTCCGACTATTCTTCTAAACAGCCCTTCAGGAAGCACTCTAAAAAGTCCTTCTTCCGCCCGAAGAAGTCCTATCCGCCACCAACCAGATCCCATGCCACGAGACCTTTTCAAAAAGCACAGTCTCGTCAAACATGTAATATAAAACCACAAGCAGCTCCTTTAACCAGGGCTGCTTCAGGTTTTTTGACTTCCACCCTAGAGAGCAGCAGCCAGATTCCACTGCCACACATACCAGTGGGAGGTCGATTGTGGCCACTTCCACAACATATGGCACTCAATCACCTCAGACCCATGGGTATTGGCAATAATTGCTCAGGGTTACAATCTGTATTTTCTCTCCCGTGCCCCCGGTCTCCCCACCTACTGCCGATGTGGAGAACATCTGATCACCATCATTCTTCTGGATCACGAGGTCTCCCTCCTTCTCCAGTCCAACCAATAGAACCCGTACCATACTCCTCAGAGCACGGCCGGGTTCTTTTTCCGACTGTACTTCTAATCCCCAAAAAATCGAGGCGTTCGTCCTATTCTGGCCTACGGGCCCTCAACAAGTACCTCCTGCAAGAGAAGTTCAAAAATGGTCACTTTGGGCTCGCTTCTTCCTCTTCTATAAAGAGGAGACGACCTCTGCTGTCTGGACCTCCGGACGGATACACTAATATTGTGATAACTCCATCTCATCACAAATACATGAGGTTTCTAGTAGGCCCCAAGCACTATCAATACAGAGTGCTTCCATTCGGCCTTCACAAAATGCCTTTTCTTTTTCAGCTGCCGCCGGGAGCCTTTAAATGTGTTTTTTTGTAGTTTCCCCCTACCCTCCACCAATGCCCCCGGGCGCAGGGAGGCTTATGCGTCGCAGCGATGAGACTCAAGACAACGCGCTGATGCTCCTCCTTCCTGCTGTGCGGCACCCGGAAGTAAACGTTGCCGGAGCCGCGGTGGGCAGGAAGGAGGAGAGCGAATCAGCGCGTGCAGAAGTAGGAGAGCCCGCCGCGGGTCGCTGCGAATCCCAAGTCGCAGCGGCCCAAGAAGAGGAAGAGGGCCCGTAGCAGGGCTGCCGTGGCCCGAGAAGATCAGGGCCGCTGCAGAGCCCATCCTGCGGCGACCCGCGAAGAGGAGGCCCAGAGGTGAGAGAAAGGCTGAGGGCCCGTAGAGTGTGTGTATGAGGTGAGTTGAGAGAGAGGACCTGATGTTTGCAGAGACAGCATGTGAGAGCCTGTGTGTGTGTGTGTGTGAGCGTGAGAGAGAGAGAGAGCATGTGCCAGTGAGAGCCTGTGTATATGAATGATTGTATGAGAGAGAGCATGTGCCAGTGAGAGCCTGTGTGTGTGAGAAAAGAGAAATGCATGTGAGAATGAGAACCTGACTGTGTGTTTGAGGGAAGAAGATGGAGAAAAAAAGAAACAGAAAAAAAGACAATATAAAAGGAATTGGCAAAAAAATAAGAAAGGGAAGGTGAAAAAAAAGCCTGTGACCAACAATTAGAAAACTAAGATCAGAAAGCAAAGGAAAAAAAAAAAAAAAAATGTACTTTTTAGTGATTGGCACATGTACTCTTTGGGAATGTGCAAGAATAGCACTTTCTCAACGGATCTCACAATGTACGAGATCAGCATGGAGAAAGTGGAAGCCCACGGGGCCTGCACAGAGGAGGCAGCAGAATGGACTTCAGTGTCAGTAGCAGCAATCGGCACCTCCGCAATAGCCACGCGGCATCAGTGACAGTGGCAGCAGAGGAATGAGAGAGGTTCTGAGGTTGCTGGTAAAAGAAAGAGAGGGGGGGTCTACCTTTAGTGTGTGAATGTGTATGAATGGGACTCTGCCTGGGGGGTGTATGTGTGTGAATGCATGGGTGCCTGCCTGGAGGTCTGTGTGTGTGAGAATGAATGTGTGCATGCCTGGGAGATGGGGAGGGAGTGTTGTGAACATGAATGGGAGCCAATAAAAGAAACCGACTGACAGATGAAGTTTTGTAGACGCTTGCTTGGACTTGAAGTGTACAAATACCAACCTTCAATTGAAGATTTAGCCAATGAAATTCAGCAACAAAAAAGTCCACTAAGCAGGTAAGGTAAAGAATTATTTGTTTTTGCTTTATTAATAAATACAGTATATATATTAAATTATAACTTTGTTGATTAGAGCTACAAATATCACAAAATTATGGATTTTTCTAGAAGTGACACACCACCCCGAGTTATGCTCGGTTTTTTTTATGAATTTTGACAACACTGAGCTCAAAAGGTTGGCCATCACGACCTAGACCGTACAGCTGCCCACAGGGAAAGCACTCAATTGTTTGTCTCTTTCAACCCTAATAAATTGGAGAAGCCTGTAGGTAAGCAGACTCTCTCCTCCTGGTCGGCGGACTGAATATCCTTCTGCTATCAGCAAGCAGGCATTCCATTTCAAGACCGTGTTAAAGCATACTCTGTGAGGGCCATGGCAACTTCAGTAGCACACCTACGATCGGTGCCGCTTCCTGACATTTGCAGGGCTGCTACCTGGAGTTCTCTCCACACTTTTGCAGCCCACTATTGCTTGGACAAAGCCAGAAGACAAGATTCCATCTTCGGCCAGTCTGTCCTTCATAACCTCTTTACAATGTGACATACCAACACCCTTCCACCTGCCCGGTGGGGTTCAGGATACCTTCTACCAAATTCCACCCCAGTTGTTGTGCCTGTTGCAAGCCTTGGGTACATTTGGTGCATGTCCAGAAATCCTCAGCTTGGTACTCACCCATATGTGAGGACTACCATCCTGCTTGTCCTGTGATAAAGCAAATGTTGCTTACCTGTAACAGGTGTTCTCACAGGACAGCAGGATGTTAGTCCTCACGAAACCCGCCCACCGCCCCGCAGTGTTGGGTTCGTAACATTTTATTATTTTATTTTTCGGCACTGCCTGTAGCTTTTAAATAAGACTGAAGGGGGACACCTGCTGGCTGCAGGGTTAGTGCCATGCTGGGCATGCCCAGTAGGGACCAGTCAAAGTTCTGGAAACTTTGACAGAAGTTTTCCGTGACTGGGCTCCATCCTGATGATGTCACCCATATGTGAGGACTAACATCCTGCTGTACTGTGAGAACACCTGTTACAGGACAGCAACATTTGCTTTTTGGCAGGTCCAAAACACATCACTCAAATTCAGACACAGCTCAGTCACATTGTAAGGCTCCAGCACATGATAAGCTCATGGGGAAGGAGCCTGATTTATAGTAGCTTGCTACAAATGTATTAAATTAGTAAATAAAATAAATAAATTTACACATGTATATGTTAATTTTAAGCCCAAAACCTCACTGAAAATCCACTACATAAAATATACTCACTGGAGGAAAGAAGGCATTGAAGAGGGGTAACATATTATTAGCTTTTAAATATTTGATAGGCTTCAAAAAAGTATGGGAAAGTGAAATAATTTCAAATACAAGAAGTGATGAACTGAAGTTGCAGGGAAGAAGATTTAGAACAGGGGATGCCAGCTTAAGTCCTTGAGAGCCAGAAACAGGCCAGGTTTTCAGGAAGCTCTGGAAGCTGGGGCTGTGGATGCTGCGAGTAGTATGCAGATGAGCTTTCTGGTCCTCTAGCTTCCAGAGGCCCCGCCCCCTTTGCAGTAGAGGAGGACCGGAAGGCTCATCTGCATACTGCTCCCAGCATCCCCTGGAAGAGGAGTCCGGAAGTCACCGCAAGCAAGCCAGGGATTGACGTCCACAGCCCCACTTCCAGAGGCCCCGCCCCCTTTGCAGTCCGATCTCTGGAAGCTAGAGTAGCAGACTTGGAGGAGCTTAGGCAGACAGAGAGGTACATTGATGAGACCTTCAGGGACATAGTAGCCAAGTCCCAAATCCAGTCTGGCAGCCCCAGTGCTGCCTTGGATCAGAAAGGTCTCCTAGTAGGAGAACATCACCCTGATGTAGTAGGAAGTGATCCTGTAGCAAGGACCTGCTCTCTAGATGATGTATTGTCCTCTTGCACTAAGGACAAGTCTCCCAGGGCTACTGCCCAGGAGGGAAGGGTTAGGTCGGCCATCATAGTTGGTGATTCGATTATTAGAAATGTAGATAGCAGGGTAGCTGGTGGACGTGAGGACCGCCTGGTAATTTGCCTGCCTGGTGCGAAGGTGGCAGACCTCATGCGTCACCTAGATAGGATTATAGACAGTGATGGGGAGGAGCCAGCTGTCGTGGTACATGTGGGCACCAATGACATAGGAAAATGTGGGATAGAGGTTCTGGAAGGCAAATTTAGGATTTTAGGTAGGAAGCTGAAATCCAGAACCTCTAGGGTAGCATTCTCTGAAATGCTTCCTGTTCCACGTGCAGGTCCCCAGAGGCAGGCAGAGCTCCAGAGTTCAATGCGTGGATGAGACGATGGTGCAGGGAAGAGGGATTCAGCTTTATTAGGAACTGGGGAAACTTTTGGGGAAAGTGGAGACTTTTCCGAAAGGATGGGCTCCACCTTAACCAGAGTGGAACCAAGCTTCTGGCACTAACTTTCTAAAAGGAGATAGAGCAGCTTTTAAACTAGAACAAGGGGGAAAGCAGACAATCACTCAGCAGTGCATGATTCGGAGAAATGTATCCTTGAAGGATACTAATGAAACAGGAGAGTTAGGGCATCCCAACAGAGAGGTTCCATTAAAAGCAAACATAGTCTATGTGCCTATATGTAAAAAATCACCAAAGCTATTGATTTCCAAATTATCCCTAGCAACTGAAAAGCAGGTTGTTAATATAAACAAAAAACACACTTTGAAATGTCTGTATGCCAATGCCAGAAGTCTAAGAAATAAGATGGGATAGTTAGAGTGTATAGCAGCAAATGATGAGATTGACATAATTGGCATCACAGAGACTTGGTGGAAGGAGGATAACCAATGGGACAGTGCTATATCAGGGTACAAATTATATCTCAATAATAGGGAGGATCAAACGTGGTGGGGATGTGGCACTTTATGTCCGGGAGGGTATAGAGTCCAACAGGATAAAGATCATACAAGAGACTAAATGTTCAGTAGAATCTATATGGGTAGAAATCCCATGTGTGTTAGGTACGAGTATAATGATAGGAGTATACTACCGTCCACCTGGATAAATTGGTCAAACAGATGATGAAATGCTTAGAGAAATCAGGGAAGCTAACCAATTTGGCAGTGCATTAATAATGGGAGATTTCAATTACCTTTGGTTTCCACTAATTTTTTGCTGATTATATTTGTGTGGTATACCATTGACTCCCCTTTTTTGACTAAGATTGCAATTATCCCAATATTGACTGGGTAAATGTAAAAATCAGGACTTGCTAGAGACATAAAGTTCCTGGATGTAATAAATGACTGCTTCATGGAGCAATTGGTTCAGGAACCAACAAGAGAGGGAGCTATTTTAGATTTAATTCTTAGTGGAACGCAGGATTTGGTGAGAGAGGTAACAGTGGTGGGGCCACTTGACAACAGTGATCATAACATGATCAAATTTAAACTAATAACTGGAAGGGGGACAATAAGTAAATCTGCAGCTCAAACATTAAACTTTCAAAAGGGAAACTTTGATAAAATAAGGAAAAAAAACTGAAAGGTATAGCTGCAAAGGTTAAAAGTGTTCAACAGGTATGGACATTGTTTAAAAATACAATTCTAGAGGTGCAGTCCATATGTATTCCACACATTAAGAAAGGTGGAAGGAAGGCAAAACGATTACCGTCATAGTTAAAAGGTGAGGTGGAAAAGGCTATTTTAGCCAAAAAAACATCCTTCAAGAATTGGAGGAAGGATCCATCTGAAGAAAATAGGATAAAACATAAGCATTGTTAGGTTAAGTGTAAAACATTGAAAAGACAGGCGAAGAGAGAATTTGAATTGAAGTTGGCCATAGAGGTAAAAACCCATAATAAAACTTTTTAAAATATATCCGAAGCAAGAAACCTGTGAGGGAGTCGGTGGACCATTAGATGACAGAGTGGTTAAAGGGGCTCTTAGGGAAGATAAGGCCATTTCAGAAAGACTAATGAATTCTTTGCTTCTGTGTTTACTAATGAGGATGTTGGGGAGATACCAGTTCCGGAGATGGTTTTCAGGGGTGATGAGTCAGATGAACTGAACAAAATCACTATGAACCTGGAAGATGTAATAGGCCAGATTGACAAACTAAAGAGTAGCAAATCACCTGGACCGGATGGTATGTATCCTAGAGTACAGAAGGAACTAAAAAGCCATCTCTATCATCGCCATGAGCTTTGTTGGCTCTTCCAGTGCCTCCATACTTCAACGATGACTCCAAGCTCTGCAGAGGCTTTATAAACCAGTGCTAATTGCAATTCGCTCTGCAACCCTCCGTCTTCCAGGATGATTTAACAAAAGTCACGTTTATCTTGTCTCGCTTTGAAGGGAAAACTCTGGCCTGGGCTTCTCCCCTGTGGGAACGCTCAGACTCCCTGTTGAGGGAGCTGGTTCAATTTGTGGCTGTATTCAAATGGACCTTTGATGATCCAGGGCGGAATGCTGTAGCAAGCACCAGTCTACTCCACCTTCGTCAGGGACAACAAAGTCTTTTGGAATATACAATAGAGTTTTGGACTTTGGCTACTGAGCTCGCTTGGCAAGAGGATTGCCTTTAAGCCATTTACCTTGATGGTCTCTCCTCACAGTTAAAAGATGAGTTGGATGCTCTGGAGCTCCCTTCCTCCTTGGAGGACCTTATAGACTTAATGGGCTGAATAGATCACCGTCTTCAAGAGCGTCACCGGGAAAGTCGGATGCCCAAGAGGCCCTCGCGGGTTCGTTCCCGCTCACCACCCATCAAGAACTCCACATCCAGTGACACTAGAGTGGTCAAGGCGGAGGAACCTATGCAGTTGGGTCATGGATGACTGACCCCGGAAGATGCACCCAAGTTCAGTAGAGGTCCTGAACTTGGGTGCAACTTCTCCAGCCCCTCAACTCTCAGTTCCTGTTACACTAATTCAGGACTCTCGGTCCTTCCCGGTCCTCGCTCTGGTGGATTCCGGAGCAGGAGGCAATTTTATTCTCAAAGATCTCGTGCAACATTTGGGTATAAAAACCCACTCATTAGTTCCCTCCTTGTGTATTGCCACTATATATGGAGAGCCGCTTCCCGGCTGCATCTCCCTGACTACGGAACCTGTCCAGTTATGCACAGGGGCCTTACATCTTGAGGAACTTGAGCTACTAGTATTGGATAAATCTATTCATCCCATAGTGCTTGGACTTCCTTGGCTACATAAGCACTCTCCCCAGTTTAATTGGACTTCTCTACAGTTGGTAGAGTGGGGTCCAGGCTGTCACCAGTCCTGTCTTCAGAAAGTGACTCCATCAGCATCGATTCCTTTGGTTACCACCTCTTCTGGCATACCTGCTCCATACGCCGCCTATGAGGATGTATTTTCCAAACAGAAGGCCAACCTTCTCCCGCCTCTTCGGCGGTTCGATTGTCCAATCAATCTTCCTGGAACCACGCCCCCTTGTGGACGCACCTACCCATTGTCGCTTAGAGATGTGCAGTCGTTTATCACCAATTAGGCAATTACAACAAAATTGCCTAATTCGTAGTGGTTCGGGGGCCCCGAAACCCGAAAAGGATTTTCCCCGAACTTCGGGGAAATTTCATTTTTCAGGTTTGCATGGGGAGAGGGGCACATTTTTTTTTTAAAATTAAAAACCACCCCAAACATTTAAATTAACTATAATACAACACCCCCCCCCCCCCCATCCCGATCCCTCCCCAAGACTTACGAACATCCCTGGTGGTCCAGCGGGGTCCCGGGTGCCATTTGTTCCTCCGTGCCCATGTGCGCCATTGCCAGGCTTGCTCAAAATGGTGCCGAATAGCTTCTGAACTACCATGTCACAGGGGCTACCGGCGCCATTGGTCAGCCCCTGTCACATGGCCATCGGCGCCATCTTGTGCTCCTATCATGTGACAGGAGCTGACCAATGGCGCCGAAAGCCTCTGACATAGTATGGGCAAAGGCTATCGGCGCCATTTTGATTACTGGCAGCCGACAACAAAATCGCTCCCGGAGCCCCGCTGGACCCCCAGGGATTATTGGCAAGCCTTGGGGGGGTCAGGAGTTTGTATGTATGTACGAAAATGATTTTAAATGCTTGGGGTGGGGGTTTTTTTAGCTTCGTTTCCCGCTTCATTTTTTGGCCCGGTTTCGGGTTTCCTCGTTTCGTTTTTCAAAAAAACTAAACGAGAAAACCCGAATTTTACCACGAAGTATCCGAGTCAAAAAATGACCCGGTAGAAAAAAACGAAGCACATCTCTATTGTCGCTACCTGAGACAAAAGCCATGACCAAATATATTCGAGAGAATCTGGAAAAAGGGTTTATCCATCCCTCTACATCACCTGCAGAAGTGGGATTCTTTTCTGTGACCAAGAAAGTCGGGTCACTTAGACCATGCATTGACTACTGTGGTCTAAATGCTATCACCCATAAGGATAAATATCCCTTACCATTGATTTCAGAACTTTTTGATCGTATTCATGGCGCCACCATCTTTATGAAGCTGGATTTACGCGGGACGTATAATTTAGTGAGAATCTGTCCTGATGACATCTGGAAGACCGCCTTTAATATTAGAGACGGTCACTATGAATACTTAGTGATGCCTTTTGCCCTTTCCAAATCACCTGCTGTATTCCAGCGAATGATGAACAAAATTTTTAGAGATTTCTGTACACCAAAGTCATGGTTTATTTGGATGATATCCTCATTTTCTCGAAAGATCTTGACACCCACTGGACTGATGTATGGTACTGCAACGTCTTCGTGAAAATCATTTGTTTGCAAAACTGGACAAGTGTTTATTTGAGAGGTCCAGTTTGCCATTCCTTGGCTATATAATTTATCCACAAGGTTTCTCTATGGACTCGGATAAATTGAGGGCGATCCGGGGTTGGCCACAGCCTGTGGGACTCAAAGTGTTCCAGCATTTCTTGAGGTTCTTTAACTATTACTGACATTTTATCCCTCATTATTCCACACTGGCTACCCCCCCCCCCCGATGGCCCTGACCAGGAAGGGCCAGAACACTCAGAATTGGCCACCTGAAGCCGTAGCTGCATTCCATCAGTTGAAAGAAGCCTTTCAAAAGGGATCCTGTTTTCGTCACCCTGATCTGACTTGCCCATTCCAAGTTGAGGCAGATGCCTCCACCATAAGGGCTGGGGCTGTCCTAAGCCAGCGAACCGCTTCTGGTACCATAGTTCCATGTTCATTCTATTCTCGAAAATTTTCATCGGCAGAATGAAATTACAGCATTGGGGTCCGCGAACTACTCACCATAAAATTGGCCCTAGAAGAGTGGCATCCTTGGCTTGAGGGTGCACAGCACAAATTCACGATGTTCACGGACCCATAAAAATTTGGAACATCTAAGTCAAGCACAGCGCCTTAACGCCCGCCAAGCCCGGTGGGCCTTATTTTTTTCCAGGTTTGATTTTGAGCTTCGCTACTACTCTGCCAATAAGAACCTCTGAGCAGATGCTTTATCTGGTCATTTGAACCCGAAGATATCCCCAAAGAGCCAGCTCACATCATCAACCCAGCTTGTATCTCCTTGTCTGCCACCCATCCAGTTCCTATGGGAAAAACCGTGGTGCCCCGACAACTCCAAGAAAGGGTTCTCCATTGGACACACAATTCCAAAGTTGCCGGTCACCCAGGACAAGAGCGAACCGTGGCACTGCTCCAGCAGTTTTTCTGGTGTCCTACTTTGATCTCTGATGCAAAGGCGTATGTCGAATCCTGTAATGTTTGTGCACTACAAAACCCCCCCAGTCGGGTGACCGTGGGGACTCTTACAGCCACTTCCAGCACCCGAAGAACCATGGACCAACTTGTCAACAGACTTCATTGTGGATCTGCCTCCTTCTAAGGGTAATACCGTGATATGGGTTACCATAGTCCATTTTTTGAAAATGGCTCATTTTGTGCCCCTTCCGAGCCTACCATCTGCACCTGAGTTGGCACGATTGTTTTTTCATCACATTTTCAGACTGCATGGCTTACCAGTAAATATTTTCTCTGATTGAGGTCCTCAATTTGTTGCCAGGTATTGGCAACAGGGGTTGGCAGGGTTCGAAGAGAGACGCCACCAGAAGCGTGATGCCCCTCCCTAGGTGCACATGTGTTCATCAGCAAACATTTTAAAGGGCCCACAGTGGGAACTTAGCCACAGACCCAGATGCTGACATCAGATCCTTCAGCGTATAAATGCTCAGGCCTCACACCATAGCCTTGCCTTTGCAGCAGGTCTCCTTGGTTCCCTGTTTGATTCTGAGTACTCATTGCCTCCGTGCATTCTTGTTCTGTGTTCCTGATTGTCTACAAGTTCCTGATTCCTCGTTCGTCTCGTCTGTACTTTGATTGAGCTCCTGGTGCCGACCTCTGCTATGTCCGACCTTGCCTGCCTTCTCCAAGCCTGACCTCTGCTATGTCCGACCTTGCCTGCCTTCTCAAAACCTGACCTCTGCTACGTCCGACCTTGCCTGCCTTCTCCAAGCCTGACCTCTGCTACGTCCGACCTTGCCTGCCTTCTCAAAGCCTGACCTCTGCTATGTCTGACCTTGCCTGACTTCTCCAAGCCTGACCTCTGCTATGTCTGACCTCACCTGCCTTATCCATGCCTTGACCATTGCTATGGATGACCACGCTATAGACTCCTTTGTGTCCAGAGTTCTACGTTGCTTGCTACACCTTCCAATTGCCGCAGGCTCTCATTGAAGTTCGACAGTAACACCTCTGTCCCTATCCTCTGGACATGGACTCCTAAGACTCCGGCCTTTCTTTGCTCAAACACCTCCAGTCAATCCTCGTTCCTTGGTGCTTGGGTTCCTGTACTGGGACCAGTCCAGGATAGAACTATGCCACCTGCTGGCTGCTGTCTGTGGGCTGAGCTATCTGCCTTTGATGTCCAATCTCGAGGCCTGCCTAAGTCCTGCCAGTCCCTGCACCCAAAGGCTCAACCCGAGGGGAACGTGGGCTGGTATAGGTGAAGCTCCAGTGGCCTCTAGCTTCAGCCCACTCCACCTGCTGACGGTGGGGACCTGTAGGCCCTTGCCTGCGGGTTGCGTCAACCCCACCTCAGCCCAAGAATCCACCTCCAGCGCAACAGTGGGCTGTGTTTGTTGACTGATTAAATATGCATGACATCATGTGTATGACATCACTTTGTTATCAACATGGCAGCGTTTACACAAACATATCTGAATAAGAGTGGGGCACAGCGGTTCCGAGCTTTTCAAAAATGTCTGCTTGATAAAATACCTGCTGTGTCAGTGCCGATTCTTTAGTTTTGTGTTTATGGAGATCTTTGCTCAACAAGACAGTAAGTGTAGCCTATTGAATAATGATCACCTATGGTTAAACTGTTGAAAACTGCTCTTTTTACTGTATACTCCGGATATTCCATTGTACCCACCTGTTACATACCTATTTGTTATTACTATTTTTCAGAGAGCACAAGTTAGCATTTGCTAATGCTTTTCAGACCCTGAAGCAGTATTCCTCGAAACATGGTTCCATGTTGGGCTTACAGACTGCATCACATTTAAGATCTGTGTGGATCTTAAACATGCGGATAATACCCTTTCAGTTTTCATGAGCAACAAAAAACTTTTTAAAAAGTACAAAACTAGTGTCTGTGGGACCTATGATTATTTATGGCCGGTATAGCGGTAGAAACGCCAGACTTGACTAAATAACTGCTCAGTGTTATGAAGGTTCCTTTACTCTTTTGAGACTCCTTTTTCTCTGATATTCAAAATTGTAAAATTTTCTAACCAAGTGTTCTTGTACAATTGTTTGCTTGTTATACTTTTGGATTTGGACTTTTTTATGTGACTAACTTTAGGTACATCAGCTTAAGGAGGCTAAAATTAAAGTTAGGTACCTTTATTCAGAAAATATATTTTTGATCCCTATACTGAATATAGGAACCTATCTTTAGCACATAACTTGGGGGCCTCTATTCAAAAACTCAACCTTCTTTTCATATTGGGCTTAGAATGTCTGTATTCTATTGTAACATTCTTTGATCTGTGATTGGTGATGTTGACAGAAGCCTTTGATATTCAAATGACATGTATTATAACATATATGTTGATGTCGGTCAGGAGTTTAGCATAGAACTATGAAAGCCCGTGTAAGTTGATTTTTCTTTTTAAATCCCCTGCAGGAATGTTAAATATTCTCCTATGCAAGAAAAACTAATATCTCAGTTGTCATTACAAATTTTTTTCTGAGTGGCTGAATATTTTATAGGAAAGGGACCTTTTTCAGAAGTGCTACTTCTATCAGTTGTTTCAGAGTGTTATCCTAGCTTAACAGTCCTATGCATTTCAGGACTTCAGAGATGTGCCAGTTTTAAAGAAAAGCTGGAATCTCATAATTGAGTGATTACTGAGCTAACCAACAGGAAATATCCTGCAAGTGTTCTCGGGAAACTACAAGAGGAAAATGATTTTTTCTTTAATTTGCCACAATAAAATCCAAACTAAGAGGAGCCCATTGGAAAAGGGAGGATTTGATAGTTCTGTGCACCTACAGCCCATACACAATTTGAAAGACTGAATTTCGCATAGGACTTTCATTATTCCTTGCTTTGATGGCAATGAGAAAGAGGCAGATGGGGGGATGAGTGGCCAGCTGAGTGAATCATCAAGGACTTGGCAGGCATGAGATAACCAATTCCCTCCACTGCATGTAATAATCATTGAGTAACTAATGAGGGCATGAATCTGTCCTAGCCTACTTAGTTTCCGATCTCATCCAAAGTGCAGATTTTTGTCAAAGCCGACTTAGCTTACTTTTGTGTTCTATGGTAAAACTGCATCTGATAATGACTTTGCTGAAGTAGGTTCCTTTTCCTATATTGTGACAGCCATTTCCAGTACATAGCTACTTAATTTTCTCATATCATATTTTTAGTTTGCCTGTCTGCCCTACAAATTCTGAGAGAGAAGAGAAAAGGAGATGAGGAAAAGGAAGGAGAAGGCACTTGGACAAAAGAGACGACTTTCCTTACATGACTAAGTAGACATATATAAGACATCAATATACTACTACAGTCATGCATGCCAGCTCTCAGAGATCTTTCTAATGATCATTTATGGAACAAAGACTGGTTTACAGGATACTCATGTGTTTTTGCTCAGTCATGTTATAGTTTGAGACAGATAGCAATTTATTTACCATGAAATTAGCCTCTATGTACATATAAAGAAATTACGAGCAATTGGAAATGCAGCTCATTGTGAAGTTAGATGTTTGGGGCTGTTGTTTTCCAGCATTCTGTTTCATAATTCTGTTTATAATCAGAATCTGGGAAAGTGTTTCAGAGAGGAATAATCCACCCTAGCTTCACTTGTTTTATTAATGAAGCAGAGTAGGATGAAACATCTTAGGGCTAAGATAAATTTATTGGATGTATACAAGACAAAAGTTAAAGTTATTCTGAAGTTTTTGCATCTAATAAAAATATTTTTTAAAACAATAAATTGATGATTGTGTTCTACTTATATAACAAGACGTTCTGGTTTTTCTCAGGGTAATGTGAAGTAGGGGCCATGGGGCCCTTCAACAAGTTATGCCACTGTTTTACTGTCTTATAAGCTTTGGGGTTTGGGTTTGCTGCTGCTCTGGAGGTTAACTTGGGTATTTTCATCCATGAAAAAAATGTATTTTGTTCCTCACTGTTGTGTGAAATAGGGACTGTAAGATTCTACATTGGGAAATGCTGCTGTTTAAGTGGGTCCTCTACATGGGTGGACTGTGATAGAACATCACCAGGAATTGACTTTTGCTTCAGTATTACTATTTTTACATAAGAACATAAGAACATAAGAAAATGCCATACTGGGTCAGACCAAGGGTCCATCAAGCCCAGCATCCTGTTTCCAACAGTGGCCAATCCAGGCCATAAGAACATATGAACATGCCTTACTGGGTCAGACCAAGGGTCCATCAAGCCCAGCATCCTGTTTCCAACAGTGGCCAATCCAGGCCATAAGAACCTGGCAAGTACCCAAAAACTAAGACTATTCCATGTTACCGTTGCTAGTAATAGCAGTGGCTATTTTCTAAGTCAACTTAATTAATAGCAGGTAATGGACTTCTCCTCCAAGAACTTATCCAATCCTTTTTTAAACAAAGCTATGCTAACTGCACTAACCAAATCCTCTGGCAAACAATTCCAGAGTTTAATTGTGCGTTGAGTAAAAAAGAACTTTCTCCGATTAGTTTTAAATGTGCCAAATGCTAACTTCATGTAGTGCCCCCTAGACTTTCTATTATCCGAAAGAGTAAATAACTGATTCACAGCCACCCGTTCTAGACCTCTCATGATTTTAAACACCTCTATCATATCCCCCCTCAGCCATCTCTTCTCCAAGCTGAAAAGTCCTAACCTCTTTAGTCTTTCCTCATAGGGGAGCTGTTCCATTCCCCTTATCATTTTGGTAGCCCTTCCCTGTACCTTCTCCATCGCAATTATATCTTTTTTGAGATGCGGCGACCAGAATTGTACACAGTATTCAAGGTGTGGTCTCACCATGGAGCGATACAGAGACATTATGACATTTTCCGTTTTATTCACCATTCCCTTTCTAATAATTCTCAATATTCTGTTTGCTTTTTTGACTGCCGCAGCACACTGAACTGACGATTTCAATGTGTTATCCACTCTGATACCTAGATCTCTTTCTTGGATTGTAGCACCTAATATGGAACCTAACATTGTGTAACTATAGCATGGGTTATTTTTCCCTATATGCATCACCTTGCACTTATCCACATTAAATTTCATCTGCCATTTTGATGCCCAATGTTCCAGTTTCACAAGGTCTTCCTGCAATTTATCACAATCTGCTTGTGATTTAACTACTCTGAACAATTTTGTATCATCTGAAAATTTTATTAACACACTCGTCGTATTTCTTTCCAGATCATTTATAAATATATTGAAAAGTAAGGGTCCCAATACAGATCCCTGAGGCAGTCCACTGCCCACTCCCTTCCACTGAGAAAATTGTCCATTTAATCCTACTCTCTACTATTTTTCCTGGCACTGAATTCAGGCTAACCGTCTGTAGTTTCCCGGATCGCCCCTGGAGCCCTTTTTAAATATTGGGGTTACATTAGCTATCCTCCAGTCTTCAGGTACAATGGATGATTTTAATGATAGGTTACAAAATTTTACTAATAGGTCTGAAATTTCATTTTTTAGTTCCTTCAGAACTCTGGGATGCATACCATCCGGTCCAGGTGATTTACTACTCTTCAGTTTGTCAATCAGGTCTACCACATCTTCTAGGTACACCGTGATTTGATTCAGTCCATCTTAATCATTGCCCATGAAAACCTTCTCCAGTACGGGTACCTCCCCAACATCCTCTTCAGTAAACACCGAAGCAAAGAAATCATTTAATCTTTCCACGATGGCCTTATCTTCCCTAAGTGCCCCTTTAACCCCTCGATCATCTAACTTTCCAACTGACTCCCTCACAGGCTTTCTGCTTCGGATATATTTTAAAAAGTTTTTACTGTGAGTTTTTGCCTCTACGGCCAACTTCTTTTCAAACTCTCTCTTAGCCTGTCTTATCAATGTCTTACATTTAACTTGCCAATGTTTATGCATTATCCTATTTTCTTCTGTTGGATCCTTTCAATTTTTGAATGAAGATCATTTGGCTAAAATAACTTCTTTCACCTCCCCTTTTAACCATGCCGGTAATCGTTTTGCCGTCTTTCCACCTTTCTTAATGTGTGGAATACATCTGGACTGTGCTTCTAGAATGGTATTTTTTAACAATGACCATGCCTCTTGCACATTTTTTACTTTTGTAGCTGCTCCTTTCAGTTTTTTCTAACAATTTTTCTCATTTTATCAAATTTTCCCTTTTGAAAGTTTAGCACGAGAGCCGTGGATTTGCATACTGTTCCTCTTCCAGTCATTAATTCAAATTTGATCATATTATGATCACTATTGCCAAGCAGCCCCACCACCGTTACCTCTCTCACCAAGTCCTCTGCTCCACTGAGAATTAGATCTAAAATTGCTCCCTCTCTCTTCAGTTCCTGAACCAATTGCTCCATAAAGATGTCATTTATTCTATCCAGGAACGTTATCTCTCTAGCCTGTCCCGATGATACATTTACCCAGTCAATATTGGGGTAATTGAATTCTCCTATTCTTACCGCACTACCAATTTGGTTAGCTTCCCTAATTTCTCTTAGCAATTCACTGTCCGTCTCACCATCTTGACCAGGTGGACGGTAGTATACTCCTATCACTATAGTCTTCGCCGACATACAAGGGATTTCTACCCATAAAGATTCAATTTTGCATTTAGTCTAATGCAGGATGTTTATCCTGTTGGACTCTATGCCATCCTGGTCATAAAGCGCCACACTGCCTCCCGGGTGCTCCTCTCTGTCATTGCGATATAATTTGTTCCCTGGATTCTCATTGTGTCATTGCTCTGGCATTTTCTTTCTCACACCCCCTAAGAAGTATCAGGATTGAACTACTTTACTGTAAAATTTGAATTATATCAAATGATTAATTCTTTAAGAGGACCTCTCAATGTCAGGTAATGTGTATGATAGACTCCCATATGTGTGATACACATCCGGTATTTATTATGGTGAAGAGATAAATCTTCTTTTGAATTATAACATGCAGAATAGTCTGCAAATCAGTTACAAAATCTTGTTTAATCATGAATTTCTCATAAATAATATTGCCACACTAAGCTACATTAGATAATTACCATTTACTAGGGATGTGAATCGTTTTCCATATCGTCTTAACGATAGAAATCGTGTGGCAGGAGAAGAAAATCGTCTTTGGCACGATTATTTCATTGAAAAATCGTTAAAAATCGTTTTTTCCGATTAGTGCGCACTAACTCGAGTTAGTGCGCACTAACTCCCCGTTAGTGCGCACTAACTCAAAATGATACAAATAGACACTTTCCAGGTCACTGAAGGTCAGTTAGGAATGAATATGTGTTCCTATTGGCTGGCTGCCCTCTTATCTATTGATGTTACCAAGGTTTCCACTGAGGTGATGGTTGGGGGGATGGGAAATGGAACTGGAAACTCATGAACACCAACAGAAAATGAAACAAAGTGTTCACATTCCCAGGTCAGTAAAGGTCACTTAGGAATGAATATGTATTCCTATTGGCTGGCTGTGCTCTTATCTATTGATGTTACCAAGGTTACCACTGAGGTAATGGTTGGGGGGATGGAAATGGAAACAGTTGGAAGCTTGACATGTGATGATCAGCACTCACGTGACTAGAACTTCTTTGTTTATTATTTTTGTTAGCAGGCACCTGAAATGCTAGTGCATGTTGAATTTGCCAATCACTGTGCATTTTAGAAAGGTGGTCCTGGCTGGAACTGTACACAGTTCAAATATATGTAATTGATTGTTGGTAAGTGTATTTTTTAAGTAGCCACACTGGCACAAGTATGTTTACTTTTCCTCCTACTTAACTCACTAGCTCAGCTTTGTAAGAAGGGCTTCTCTGCTTGAGTGAGGGTCAGGCAGCTCCCCCCTGTCTGTGAAGCCAGCCTCTCACTAGTAATGCAGGGAGGGAGCTGTCTCAGACTTCACCATCCTCCCCCCCCCCCCTCACCCACACACCATTCACTAGCTGGGACATGGGGGAAGTCAGGAGTGAGGGTCAGGCAGCTCCCCCCTGTCTGCGAAGCCAGCCTCTCACTAGTAATGCAGGGAGGGAGCTGTCTCAGACTTCACCATCCTCCCCCCCCCCCCTCACCATTCACTAGCTGGGACATGGGGGAAGTCAGGAGTGAGGGACAGGCAGCTCCCCCCTGTCTGTGAAGCCAGCCTCTCACTAGTAATGCAGGGAGGGAGCTGTCTCAGACTTCACCATCCTCCCCCCCCCCCTCACCCACACACCATTCACTAGCTGGGACATGGGGGAAGTCAGGAGTGAGGGTCAGGCAGCTCCCCCCTGTCTGTGAAGCCAGCCTCTCACTAGTAATGCAGGGAGGGAGCTGTCTCAGACTTCACCATCCTCCCCCCCCCTCACCCACACACCATTCACTAGCTGGGACATGGGGGAAGTCAGGAGTGAGGGTCAGGCAGCTCCCCCCTGTCTGTGAAGCCAGCCTCTCACTAGTAATGCAGGGAGGGAGCTGTCTCAGACTTCACCATCCTCCCCCCCCCCCTCACCCACACACCATTCACTAGCTGGGACATGGGGGAAGTCAGGAGTGAGGGTCAGGCAGCTCCCCCCTGTCTGTGAAGCCAGCCTCTCACTAGTAATGCAGGGAGGGAGCTGTCTCAGACTTCACAATCCTCCCCCCCCCCCTCACCCACACACCATTCACTAGCTGGGACATGGGGGAAGTCAGGAGTGAGGGTCAGGCAGCTCCCCCCTGTCTGTGAAGCCAGCCTCTCACTAGTAATGCAGGGAGGGAGCTGTCTCAGACTTCACCATCCTCCCCCCCCCCCCTCACCCACACACCATTCACTAGCTGGGACATGGGGGAAGTCAGGAGTGAGGGTCAGGCAGCTCCCCCCTGTCTGTGAAGCCAGCCTCTCACTAGTAATGCAGGGAGGGAGCTGTTTCAGACTTCACCATCCTCCCCCCCCCCCCCCTCACCCACAAACCATTCACTAGCTGGGACATGGGGGAAGTCAGGAGTGAGGGTCAGGCAGCTCCCCCCTGTCTGCGAAGCCAGCCTCTCACTAGTAATGCAGGGAGGGAGCTGTCTCAGACTTCACCATCCTCCCCCCCCCCTCACCTACACACCATTCACTAGCTGGGACATGGGGGAAGTCAGGAGTGAGGGTCAGGCAGCTCCCCTCTGTCTGTGAAGCCAGCCTCTCACTAGTAATGCAGGGAGGGAGCTGTCTCAGACTTCACCATCCTCCCCCCCCCCCCCCCCCTCACCCACACACCATTCACTAGCTGGGACATGGGGAAGTCAGGAGTGAGGGTCAGGCAGCTCCCCCCTGTCTGTGAAGCCAGCCTCTCACTAGTAATGCAGGGAGGGAGCTGTCTCAGACCTCACCATCCTCCTCCCCCCCCCCCCCCTCACCCACCCACCATTCACTAGCTGGGACATGGGGGAAGTCAGGAGTGAGGGTCAGGCAGCTCCCCCCTGTCTGTGAAGCCAGCCTCTCACTAGTAATGCAGGGAGGGAGCTGTCTCAGACTTCACCATCCTCCCCCCCCCCCTCACCCACACACCATTCACTAGCTGGGACATGGGGGAAGTCAGGAGTGAGGGTCAGGCAGCTCCCCCCTGTCTGCGAAGCCAGCCTCTCACTAGTAATGCAGGGAGGGAGCTGTCTCAGACTTCACCATCCTCCCCCCCCCCTCACCCACACACCATTCACTAGCTGGGACATGGGGGAAGTCAGGAGTGAGGGTCAGGCAGCTCCCCCCTGTCTGTGAAGCCAGCCTCTCACTAGTAATGCAGGGAGGGAGCTGTCTCAGACTGGTATCAGGGTTAGGGCACTGTGTGCAGGAAGATCACAACACTCCTGGTATTAATAGGGATAGGGCACTGTAAGAGATGACTGTAGTAGATTGAATAAAGATCTGATGTTTCTGCTCTCCTCACACCAAACAAAAACACACAAGCAGAGAAGCCCTTCTTACAAAGCTGAGCTAGTGAGTTAAGTAGGAGGAAAAGTAAACATACTTGTGCCAGTGTGGCTACTTAAAAAATACACTTACCAACAATCAATTACATATATTTGAACTGTGTACAGTTCCAGCCAGGACCACCTTTCTAAAATGCACAGTGATTGGGAAATTCAACATGCACTAGCATTTCAGGTGCCTGCTAACAAAAATAATAAACAAACAAGTTCTAGTCACGTGAGTGCTGATCATTACATTACTTTTTTGTCAAGCTTCCAACTGTTTCCATTTCACATCCCCCCAACCATTACCTCAGTGTTAGCCTTGGTAACATCAATAGATAAGAGCACAGCCAGCCAATAGGAATACATATTCATTCCTAAGTGACCTTTACTGACCTGGGAAGTGTGAACACTTTGTTTCATTTTCTGTTGGTGTTCGTTAGTTTCCAGTTCCATTTCCCATCCCCCCAACCATCACCTCAGTGGTAACCTTGGTAACATCAATAGATAAGAGGGCAGCCAGCCAATAGGAACACATATTCATTCCTAACTGACCTTCAGTGACCTGGAAAGTGTTTATTTGTATCATTTTCAGTTAGTGCACACTAAATCGAGTTAGTGCGCACTAACGGGAGTTAGTGCGCACTAACTCGAGTTAGTGCGCACTAACACGATTTAACGATTTTTAACGATAAATCGTTAGAATTTCTATTGTATCGTGTTCTATAACGATTTAAGACGATATAAACATTATTGGACGATAATTTTAATCGTTGAAAAACGATTCACATCCCTACCATTTCCACACAAATGTAACACAAAAATAACACATGGTATTTAAATACTGTGTGTTATCGTCTTCCTTAAAAAATGGCGCAACACAGATATGGTAATGTGGTTTGCAGGCAAATCAGCTTATTACTAATAATCAAATAACACAGTTAACCTCAAAATTTGCAAGCTGCATTAGCTGAGTGTTAGGAATTGTGGACCCTTGGCCCGAGGTGGGGTTTTTGCTACATGAGGAGTTGGGCCCCACAGATCCCCACCATCGGGAGGTGAGGCTGGCTGGGAAAAGAGGCAAGCTGGAACTTCACCTGTGCTGACCCTCGTTCCCCGCAGGTTGAGCCTTTGGGTGCCGGGGCCGGTAGGACCTGAGCTGGTCCCAGAGAGGGTAGGCGAAAGCGTGCAGAGAGTATCAGAGAGATTAGGCACAGTTCGAGGCAGGAGAGTAGAGCCAGACCACATGGGAGTGGCCTCGAGATGAGGAGCTGCAGGTGGAGAGGCACGAACTGGAGTCCGCTGAATAAAGGTTAGAGCGGTAAACCCACTGAAGCAGGTGCCTGGAGGGTAGCGTAGAGGAATGCCCTGAGAAGTGTGGCACCGAGACTCAGTCTGGAGGTGTACAGTGCAGTGCCTACTCCCAAAGAGAGAAGGCACTCTGGCAAAAGTCCGCAAGGAGGAGCACTGTGGAGATTCCCAGGAGCTGCGGGTACCGCAGCTGGAGCTCACAGGTAGATTGGTGCTGGACCTGGCCCCGAGGAGCGGGAAGCACTGAGAGACAGTCCAGGTAGGGTTGCGCTGAGCCAGGACCTGCAGAGCGGGAAGCACTGAGGGAGAGAGTCCAGTAACAATGTGTTGAGCCAGGACCCACAGAGTGGGAGGTGCTGAGAGAGAGTCCAGACAAGGTTGCGCTGAACCTGGCCCCGAGGAGCGGGAAGTGCTGAGAGACAGTCCAGGTAGGGTTATGCTGAGCCAGGACCCGCAGAGCGGGAAGCGCTGAGGGAGAGAGTCCAGTAAGAGTGAGTTGAGCGAGGACCTACAGAGCGGGAGGTGCTGAGAGAGAGTCCGGACAAGGTTGCACTGAACCTGGCCCCGAGGAGTGGGAAGCACTGATGGAGAGTCCAGTGAGGTTGCACTAAGCCAGGGCCCAAGGAGTGGGAAGCACTGAGAGGAGTCCGGGTAATGTTGCACCGAGTTTGGCCCCGAGGAGCGGGAAGCACTGAGAGAGAGTCCAGCAAGCTTGTGCTAAGCCAGTGCCCGTGGAGCGGGAGTCACTGAGACAGAAAACCCGGAAGGAGAAGCGCAGAGATCTGACGACAGGAAACAACCGGTCCATGGAGAGAATATGGCACAAACAGGAACCATGGAACTTGTTGCTAAGTAAGTTAGTGGAGGTTAGAGGTGAAGCTTAAGAATTCCGGGTCCATGATGTCATCAGCCGGGGACAAACCCTTTAAAGGAAGGCCAGATAGCGCGCGTGCCTAGAGAGGCCCAGGATCGGAGTGTAGGTTGGTGGCATCCCAACCGCCACGTGGAGTGCAGAGAACTGGGAGCAACATGCGGTGATGACTGGCCACCACAGAGAGAACACAGGAATTGGAGAGCCAGGCATGACATGACATGAGTTGAGCCTGCCATGGACGGCCGCAGCCAGTGGTCACAACAGTACCCCCCCACCCCCTTAGGCCCCCTCCCAGGGGTTTCGGCTTCGAAGGATGAGTAGCATGGAATTGCTTGATGAGAGTTTTGTGAAGAATATTGGTGGCGGGTTCCCAACTATTCTCTTCTTGTCTGAAGCCTTCCAATGAGAGAAGGTATTCCCATCTTTTCCCACGTTTTCATACATCATAAGAACATAAGAACATAAGAAAATGCCATACTGGGTCAGACCAAGGGTCCATCAAGCCCAGCATCCTGTTTCCAACAGTGGCCAATCCAGGCCATAAGAACCTGGCAAGTACCCAAAAACTAAGTCTATTCCATGTAACCATTGCTAATGGCAGTGGCTATTCTCTAAGTGAACTTAATAGCAGGTAATGGACTTCTCCTCCAAGAACTTATCCAATCCTTTTTTAAACACAGCTATACTAACTGCACGAACCACATTCTCTGGCAACAAATTCCAGAGTTTAATTGTGCGTTGAGTAAAAAAGAACTTTCTCCGATTAATTTTAAATGTGCCCCATGCTAACTTCATGGAGTGTCCCCTAGTCTTTCTACTATCCGAAAGAGTAAATAACCGATTCACATCTACCCATTCTAGACCTCTCATGATTTTAAACACCTCTATCATATCCCCCCTCAGTCGTCTCTTCTCCAAGCTGAAAAGTCCTAACCTAACCATCAAGGACATCTCACACTTGGTACACTACATCAGCTTCAGAAGACAGAGGTTGTGGTTCAGGCGGATTTTTTGAAAAACCAGATAGTACCAAGGGCTATAACAACGATACATGAAAGGTGTTGTGGATCTTGAGAGAAGGTGGGAGCTGGAGCTTGTAAGTAACAGAGCCCAACTGGCAGAGCACCGGAAAAGGGCCGATGTATTTGGGAGCGAAACGTGAAGATGGGAGCTTAAAGCAGATAAATAGGGTGCTTGATAACACCTTGTCACCCGGTTTGAACTGAGGGCCTGCACGATGATGGGAATTGAAGAACTTCTTGGCCCTTTGAGCAGCTCTGTGGAGTAGTTGTTGAGTGCTATTCCAGAGTTGGTGTAACTCTTGGGCGGAAGACTGAGCTGCAGGAGAAGGGACGGATAATAGTAATGGTATCGGAGGAAGAGTTTGTCATCCGTAGACTATCTGAAAGGGTGAGGAACCAGTGGATGAAGAGGGATGAGAATTCAGAGCAAACTCTGCCCAGGGAAGGAGGTCTGCCCAATTGTTTTTCCGGAGGTTGACATAGGCCCGTAGGAACTGTTTGAGCATTCTCTCCGCCTATCCATTGGCCTGAGGGTGGTAAGAGGATGTGAAGCCCAGAGAGATGTGGAACTTCTTACAGAGGGACCTCTAAAAATGGGCTGTAAACTGAACTCCGCGGTCAGACAAGATGTGTTTAGGAAGGCCATGGAGCCGGAACACATGGCAGATGAATAGCCAAGCAAGCTGTCGAGCTTGTTACTCTTGGGCTCCGGACAGGAGTCGTGCACACCACCCAGCAGGGTGGCTCCAGGAGGAGAGAGACAGGAGGCTCGAAACAGAGTCAGGTACCAGGCTGGGTCAGGGCAGGCAGCAATAATCAGAGTCTGGGTTCAGGCTGGGTCAGGGCAGGCGGCAAGTGGCAGTGTCTGGTACAGGCTGGGTCAGGGCAGGCGGCAAGTGGCAGTGTCTAGTACAGGCAGGGTCAGGGCAGGCGGCAAGTGGCAGAGTCAAGTACAGGCTGGGTCAGGGCAGGCGGCAGTCAGCAGTGTCTGGGTCCAGGCTGGGTCAGGGCACAGTAAGCAGGGCAAGGCAGGTCAGAAGGCCCGTAGGCCACACACACACACACACGGAAGGCCCGTAGGCCACACACCAATAGCGGGGCAAGGCAGGTCAGAAGGCCCGTAGGCCACACACACACACACGGAAGGCCCGTAGGCCACACACCATAGACGGGGCAAGGCAGGTCAGAAGGCCCGTAGGCCACACACACACACACGGAAGGCCCGTAGGCCACACACCATAGACGGGGCAAGGCAGGTCAGAAGGCCCGTAGGCCACACACACACACACGGAAGGCCCGTAGGCCACACACCATAGACGGGGCAAGGCAGGTCAGAAGGCCCGTAGGCCACACACCATAGACGGGGCAAGGCAGGTCAGAAGGCCCGTAGGCCACACACACACACACGGAAGGCCCGTAGGCCACACACCATAGACGGGGCAAGGCAGGTCAGAAGGCCCGTAGGCCACACACCATAGACGGGGCAAGGCAGGTCAGAAGGCCCGTAGGCCACACACACACACACGGAAGAAGGCCAAAAGGCCGCACAAGGCAAGGCAAGGATAGGCCCGAAGGTCACGCAAGGCAAGGCAAGGCAAGGATAGGCCCGAAGGCCACGCAAGGCAAGGCAAGGATAGGATAGGCCCGAAGGCCACGCAAGGCAAGGCAAGGCAAGGATAGGCCCGAAGGCCACGCAAGGCAAGGCAAGGCAAGGATAGGCCCGAAGGCCACGCAAGGCAAGGCAAGGCAAGGATAGGCCCGAAGGCCACGCAAGGCAAGGCAAGGCAAGGATAGGCCCGAAGGCCACGCAAGGCAAGGCAAGGCAAGGATAGGCCCGAAGGCCACGCAAGGCAAGGCAAGGCAAGGATAGGCCCGAAGGCCACGCAAGGCAAGGCAAGGCAAGGATAGGCCCGAAGGCCACGCAAGGCAAGGCAAGGATAGGCCCGAAGGCCGCGCAAGGCAGGCTAGAGCAGGGAGCCCAGGTGAGCTCGATGCCGAAGCACCGAGGCAACTGTCAGGCAGGGTTAAGAGGGCACACCCAGAGCATAGAGTGGACATAGGAGATGGACTGGGCCTGTCAGGAAAGCCAGCCCTAGAGGGACCCCTGGTGGTGAGGCGGTAGCACAGCAGCCACCGCCGTAACAGTACCCCCCCCTCAAGGCCTCCCCCTCCTCCTGGATCCCATCTGTGCAGGAGGTAATCAAGAATAACGGGAGACCACTCCGGGGGTGATGCGGCAGGTTCAACTCCTTTCCGAGGCAATAAGGCAGTCCATAACCCCTCCTGGGACAAGGCGGCAGGGTTAGACCCCTCCTGGGGTAGCAGAGGCGGTGCAGATTTCCATAACCCCTCCTGGGGTGACAAGGGGAACACAAACCCCACCTGGGGCAGAGAAATAGTCCGTAACCCTTCTTGAGGCGATAGTAGGACCGGTCCGGACCCTTCCAAGGTCGGCATTAAGACCGGTACAGGCCCCTCCAGGGGCGGCAGCTGGGCCAGTACAGCAGGCTCGGATCCTACTCGGTCAATTGTAGCAGGCTCGGACCCCTCTCGGGGCGATGAAGCAGGCTCGGACCCTCTCGGGGCATTGTAGCAGGCTCGGACCCCTCTCGGGGCGATGAAGCAGGCTCGAACCCCTCTCGGGGCGATGAAGCAGGCTCGGACCCCTCTCGGGGCATTGTAGCAGGCTCGGACCCCTCTCGGGGCGTTGTAGCAGGCTCGGACCCCTCTCGGGGCGATGAAGCAGGCTCGGACCCCTCTCGGGGCATTGTAGCAGGCTCGGACCCCTCTCGGGGCGTTGTAGCAGGCTCGGACCCCTCTCGGGGCGATGAAGCAGGCTCGAACCCCTCTCGGGGCGATGAAGCAGGCTCGGACCCCTCTCGGGGCATTGTAGCAGGCTCGGACCCCTCTCGGGGCGTTGTAGCAGGCTCGGACCCCTCTCGGGGCAATGAAGCAGGCTCGGACCCCTCTCGGGGCATTGTAGCAGGCTCGGACCCCTCTCGGGGCATTGTAGCAGGCTCGGACCCCTCTCGGGGCGATGAAGCAGGCTCGAACCCCTCTCGGGGCGATGAAGCAGGCTCGAACCCCTCTCGGGGCGTTGTAGCAGGCTCGGACCCCTCTCGGGGCGATGAAGCAGGCTCGGACCCCTCTCGGGGCGATGAAGCAGGCTCGGACACCTCTCGGGGCATTGTAGCAGGCTCGGACCCCTCTCGGGGCGATGAAGCAGGCTCGGACCCCTCTCGGGGCGATGAAGCAGGCTCGGACCCCTCTCGGGGCAATGAAGCAGGCTCGAACCCCTCTCGGGGCGTTGTAGCAGGCTCGGACCCCTCTGAAGACGGCAGCAGGGCCGGTTCGGCAGGCTCAGATGGCAGAGTTAGAAAGTCTGTCAGCAGGGCTGGTGCGGACCCCTCCGAGGACGGCAGCAGGGCCGGTTCAGCAGACTCAGGCTCTTCTCGGGGTAGTGCAGGCAGGTTCAGATGGCAGAGTAGCATGGTTAAAGGTAGTGTGCATGGAAGACACAGATTGTACTGCCGTGGGCTTGATACCTCGAGCCAAAGTCTGATGCTCCTGATTTTGTTTCTGGAGGAGCAGTTTAGAGAAGGCACAGGCAGTTCTAGGACGTCTAGGGAAGGTGCTCGTTAGTGTCCACTTGGCAGCTGTGGGAAGCTGAGCCCTGCTAGAGCTAATCAGCTCTCTCCGTTGTAGAGAAACCTGTTCCCGAGGCTCTAGCACTGGTCTCACAGAAGCCTTCTTGGCCAGGTAAGTCCTGGGTTTTTCTACCCTCAAACTGCCAGCAAAAATGTCTGTTTTAGTTGAGCCAGAAACAGAATACTGGTTAGGAGAGCTGATAGCCTTTTCTAATTGCACAGCTGGTCCTAGAGCAGAACAACAGGGGCAGGGTTTGCCTGGAGGTAACAAACACGGGAGACAGGAGCATTTCCACCACCCTGGTTTAGGAGCCAGACAGTTCAAACACTCCTGATAGACAGAGACATTTTTCTTGTTGCAGTTATTGCATGACCAGTGTTCCTGACCAACAAGTTCACAGGCTAGACAGTTCTGATAGCTAGGATAATTCAAAGTTTGACAGGAACTGCAGGTATAAAACTGTAAAGAAGGAGGCATCTTGAATTAGTGAAAAGTTGACTCACCGGCAGGACACAGACTTATCTCTTCCCCTGGAAAATGTGATGGCTTCGGCATACTGTTACGCTTGGGCTCCGGACAGGAGTCGTGCACACCACCCAGCAGGGTGGCTCCAGGAGGAGAGAGACAGGAGGCTCGAAACAGAGTCAGGTACCAGGCTGGGTCAGGGCAGGCAGCAATAATCAGAGTCTGGGTTCAGGCTGGGTCAGGGCAGGCGGCAAGTGGCAGTGTCTGGTACAGGCTGGGTCAGGGCAGGCGGCAAGTGGCAGTGTCTAGTACAGGCAGGGTCAGGGCAGGCGGCAAGTGGCAGAGTCAAGTACAGGCTGGGTCAGGGCAGGCGGCAGTCAGCAGTGTCTGGGTCCAGGCTGGGTCAGGGCACAGTAAGCAGGGCAAGGCAGGTCAGAAGGCCCGTAGGCCACACACACACACACACGGAAGGCCCGTAGGCCACACACCAATAGCGGGGCAAGGCAGGTCAGAAGGCCCGTAGGCCACACACACACACACGGAAGGCCCGTAGGCCACACACCATAGACGGGGCAAGGCAGGTCAGAAGGCCCGTAGGCCACACACACACACACGGAAGGCCCGTAGGCCACACACCATAGACGGGGCAAGGCAGGTCAGAAGGCCCGTAGGCCACACACACACACACGGAAGGCCCGTAGGCCACACACCATAGACGGGGCAAGGCAGGTCAGAAGGCCCGTAGGCCACACACCATAGACGGGGCAAGGCAGGTCAGAAGGCCCGTAGGCCACACACACACACACGGAAGGCCCGTAGGCCACACACCATAGACGGGGCAAGGCAGGTCAGAAGGCCCGTAGGCCACACACACACACACGGAAGAAGGCCAAAAGGCCGCACAAGGCAAGGCAAGGATAGGCCCGAAGGTCACGCAAGGCAAGGCAAGGCAAGGATAGGCCCGAAGGCCACGCAAGGCAAGGCAAGGATAGGATAGGCCCGAAGGCCACGCAAGGCAAGGCAAGGCAAGGATAGGCCCGAAGGCCACGCAAGGCAAGGCAAGGCAAGGATAGGCCCGAAGGCCACGCAAGGCAAGGCAAGGCAAGGATAGGCCCGAAGGCCACGCAAGGCAAGGCAAGGCAAGGATAGGCCCGAAGGCCACGCAAGGCAAGGCAAGGCAAGGATAGGCCCGAAGGCCACGCAAGGCAAGGCAAGGATAGGCCCGAAGGCCGCGCAAGGCAGGCTAGAGCAGGGAGCCCAGGTGAGCTCGATGCCGAAGCACCGAGGCAACTGTCAGGCAGGGTTAAGAGGGCACACCCAGAGCATAGAGTGGACATAGGAGATGGACTGGGCCTGTCAGGAAAGCCAGCCCTAGAGGGACCCCTGGTGGTGAGGCGGTAGCACAGCAGCCACCGCCGTAACAGAGCTGATGGAAGGCCAGGTAGAGCAACAAAGTGGGACATTTTTGAAAAGCGGTCCACAATGACCCAGATGGTGTTATTGTCTCCAGAGAGTGGATGGTCGACTATAAAATCAGTCGTAATGTGGGTCCAAGGCTCGCTAGGAATTGGTAGAGGTGTTACGACTGTCGCTGCCCGACGTCTCCACTCCGCCCATCTTACCTTTTTGCGACTCCTCCCGCGGTTGATGAACATCTGGCTGCCACGGCACCTGCCTGCCGTCCTCTCCGGCGTCCCCGGTCCGGCTTGGGCGCTGCATCCCGCCTTGTTATCCAGGTACCATAGGGCATGAGCACCGAACGGCCCTGCTTCTATTTCTCTGTTTGGCGCAAGCCTCAGGGGGGTCCCCCTGTGATGACATCACGCATCCCGGATACAAAAGCCTACACTTTTTGCTAGCTAATCGAGTTAGCAAGGGATCTCCTTATGGATGGGATTCACTCTCCATACCTAGCTACTCTGCCTCTCCAACTTTTGGACTTTATCCTAACAGGTTACACGCTCCTCGGGGGCCCCTCTCATTTCTTGCAAGTCGCTATCAGGAACCGGTACTCGCTCCTCGAGAGCCCATGTTCCCTGACTCGCTGCCTGAACTTTTCACTTCTGCTTGGAAGAAACCGCTGCCTACATCATCAGTGAGTTACCAACTTTATTTCCTCAGAACTGTTCCCTGGAACCAGGTACTCACTCCTCGAGGGCCTGCCTCTATTCCAGCTTCTGTGTCACCTTCCGGGAGGAACCGCTGTGTAAGTAACTTTACCAACGAGGCTCTATACCAGAACTCTGTGTATGCTCCACTGTACTCACTATCTCAATTTTCTCCACTACAGCACAGCCATAGAGGGAATCGCTGTTCCAGTATCCTGAGGAACCCAAGCCCAGCCGGGCTTCATCTCTACTCACTACTGCCACCTCTGGTGGCTTCTCAACTCTGTTTAATAAAAGATATAACTCTGTGTTGTGTGTCCCAAAGCTGAGCCTGACCTGTGGCCCCTCACAGGACTTTCCCCCATGGGCGTGGTCAGCTGCCACAGTGTCCAAGGGTCCACCCAAAACCTTACAAACAATAACATATACTGAGCGGATTACAATAAAGCGTTCATAAAATTTACAGGGGCCCATTTTTATCCACTGTGCAATTCGGCTAGTTAGCCAGATAAACATAGGATAAATAGAAGGGTATATTCAGCAGCATGGTCACACTGCTGAATATATCTGCCTGTCTTAGAGTTATATCTAACCAGCTAACTGTTACATGTACTGTCCATAGCAGACCCACGGCACGGCCCGCTCACCTCTCTACAGTAACTCCAGCTCCTGGTTCCTGGTCTCTGGCAGCGGTAGGCCACCAGCTCCTTCCTCAGGCCTCCACTGGTGCCTCTGGCTCAGCTGCAGTCCCTGGCATTCCCGGTCCAGTCACCACGTCCATTGCTTCACATCGGGTCTCTCCGCATGGCCCGTGGAGAGACGTTGCTACTCAGCGCCGCGCCCCTCCCTAGGCGCGTGTGCATCACAAATGCTTAAGTAGGGCCTGCGGCGGGAACCAAGCCGTGGCCCCGGATGATGTCAGTGGAGCTTCAGTATTTAAGCGCAGGCTCCGCTCCTTAGCATTAACTTTCCAACAGGTCTCCATGCTGATCGAGTACTCGTTGCCTCCTGAGAGATTTGTCTCACTCCTGTGTTCCTGTTCCTCGCTGATCCTGGTTCCTGACTCCTTGTTCCTACATTCCTGTCTTGCACCTTTCCTCAGATTGCCTACACGGACTTTGACTTTGCTTTGCCTGATCACGCAATTGACTTTCTCCAAGTCTGGACATTTGCTTCGCCTGACCACGCCATTGACTCTCTCCAAGTCTGGACCCCTGCATTGCCTGACTATGTTGTTGCCTCTCTCCAGACACAGACCTCTGCATTGCCTTATTACGTTGTTGCCTCTCTCCTGACCCAGACCTCAGCATCATTCAACTATGCTTGACTATCTCTGTGATCATACCGCAGCCTTGCTTGCCACTGCTTCCAGATTCCCACCAGCCCTGACTCAAGCCTGTTCCTTGATGCCTCTTCAGCTTACTTCCTGGACTTGGTTATTCAGGCTTTGGCCTGGTCTTGCTCGGGCACCCCCTGTCTGCTTTCGTTCCTTTGGCGCCTGAGTCTCCAGAACACTACCTTGTCCAGAGTAACACTGTACCATCTCTCTCCCCCCTGCTGTCCCTGGGCTGATCTCGATCTCCTCATCGACCATATACAGAGGCCCACCTAAATCCAGCCGGCTCCGGCACCCAAAGGCTCAACCCGTGGTGAATGAAGGCTGGTATTGGTGAAGCTCCAGCTGTCCTCTGTTCATCAGCCCACTCCGCCTGCTGACGGTGAGGACCCATAGGTCCCTACCTACGGGTTGCGTCAACCCCACCTCAGCCCAAGGGTCCACCTCCATCACAACACTAACTTTAGGACAGCTCCATGGCCCCACCAGAGTTAGGCACATAGCTTAAGCAGCTAACTCTGCTCCGTCGTAAAGTGCCTCCTGCGCGTCCCTAGTATGCCCCCAACTTTTGTGGCTAGAATGTATCCATTCCAAGGGAGGGCAGGAGGCATTTCCAGGGGTGGAGTTTAGCCACATGTAGCTTTCAATACTGCAGAGTAACCATTTAGATGGATAACTTTTCATTTATCAACCTCCATAAACATAAGAACATAAGATATGCCATACTCGTCAGAACAAGGGTCCATTAAGCCTATTATCCTTTTTCCAACAGTGGCCAATCCAAGTCACCAGTACCTGACAAATACCCAAACATTAAATAAATCTCAAGCTACTATTGCTTATTAATTAATTGCAGTTTATGGATTTTTCCTCTAGGAACTTATCCAAACCTATTTAAAACCCAGTTACACTAACTTCTGTAACCACATCCTCCAGCAATGAATTCCAGAGTTTAATTATGCGCCGAGTGAAAAAGAACTTTATATGTATACAATTAAACACAAAATATACAAAATGAGCATAACTTTGCAAATTGTGTTGAACTACGATAAATGTGTTAACCCACTGGGATAATAAAAAAGCAGCAGTGTGGAGTGCAGTAGCATTGTAGTTAGTAGGGATGTGCAGAGCAAAAGTTTAAGTTCATATGTCCATATGTCCAAAGGGGGTCCTATTTGCGGTCAATATGGACATAAACAGAATTCAATGAGTTGAGTATATGTCCATATGTGCAAATAAAAATTTAAACCCCTCACCCTCCTTAATCCCCCCCCCCCAAGACTTATCACAACTCCCTGGTGGTCCAGCGGGGTCAGGACGCCATTTCTGACCAACTTTGCAAGGAGCACGTGACGTCGGCGTCACGTCGGAGTGACGCGGCGTCACGTGATTCCCCGAGGGGTCGCTTCTGGGATCCTCGTTCGGCCCAAAAGGAACTTTTGGCCAGCTTGGGGGGGCCTCTTGACACCCCCAAGCTGGCCAAAAGTTCCTTTTGGGCCGAACGAGGATCCCGGAAGCGACCCCGCGGGGAATCACGTGACGTCGGCGCCACGTCGGAGTGATGCAGCGTCACGTGATTCCCCGCGAGTTCCCTCCGGCACCCTCGTTCGGCCCAAAAGGAACTTTGGCCAGCTTGGGGGGCCTCCTGACACCCCCAAGCTGGCCAAAAGTTCCTTTTGGGCCGAACGAGGATCCCGGAAGCGACCCCGCGGGGAATCACGTGACGTCGGCGCCACGTCGGAGTGACGCGGCGTCACGTGATTCCCCGCGAGTTCCCTCCGGCACCCTCGTTCGGCCCAAAAGGAACTTTTGGCCAGCTTGGGGGGGCCTCCTGACACCCCCAAGCTGGCCGAAAGTTCCTTTTGGGCGGAACGAGGATCCCAGAAGCGACCCGCGGGGAATCACGTGACGTCGGCGCCACGTCGGACTGACGCGGCGTCACGTGATTCCCCGCGAGTTTCCTCCGGCACCCTCGTTCGGCCCAAAAGGAACTTTTGGCCAGCTTGGGGGGGCCTCCTGACCCCCCCAAGCTGGCCAAAAGTTCCTTTTGGGCCGAACGAGCGTTCCGGCGCTCGTTCGGCCCAAAATTTAAACCCCTCACCTTCCTTAATCCCCCCCCAAGGGGGATTAAGGAAGGTGAGGGGTTTAAATTTGGGGTGGGATTAAGGAAGGTGAGGGGTTTAAATTTTATTTTGGATCAACAATCGCGATTTCCAACTTATTCAACATAGCTATGTTGAATAAGTTGGAAATCCGATCGTTTATGTCTCATCACTTTTTTAAGTTAAAAAAAAATAATAAGTAGCGTTTTACATTTATGTTCAATACGAATGCACACCCCTAGTAGTTAGAGCAACATCTGCATATCAGTGGAGCCCGAATCCAAATCCTGTAGCTTCTGCTCCTTATGACCATGGGCAAATCACTTTACCCTAGATTGCATCAGGTACAAATTTAGATGATAAGCCCTCTGGGAACAGGAAATTATCTACTGAATCTGAATGTAACTCACTTTGAGTTACCAATGAAATGTATGAGCTTAAATCAAATAAATAAATGACACCTTTTGAGGTATAGGGAAGTTTTTCTGGTCCCCTCAGCAGGCTAACATGCCTCCTGAGAAGGCTACCCCCAAAAGAGTAATGAAGAGGCCTGAAATGATGCTTTCTCTCCCACCCCCCAACATGAACCATTAAATTGCCTCTATGGTCCAAAGTCCCCCCTGCCCCCTGTTGAAAGGGCTCCAGGCCCTGATGTCCTTTCCTCCTGAGAGTTTTCCCTCACTAACTCTCTTCCTTCCTTCTCCCTCCCATTCCAGTCCCTTTTTTTGCAAATATGACCTTAACAGATCAACTTTCAAATTACTTATACAAGTAACTTCAGAAATTAGTTAAACCTTTGCTTTAGAACATTTTCCCCAGTTATTGAAAATCTGTTTGCCCAAATCCACAGTATGCACAAATTTAGTTGACCAAATAAGGGGTGGCTCTAGAGCAGTGATGGCTAACCTATGACATGCGTGTCAGAGGTGACACACCGAGACTTTTTGCTGACAGGCACAGTGTTTCGTGGACTATCAGGAAATAAATCTTTTTTTTATCGGCTGCACTGAGCCTTTTTTTTTATCGGCTGTGCCGACCCTTTAAAATTAATTTTTTAGTATCACCCCACCCTCCGGACCCATTCACCCCCCCCCCCCCAATGCCCCCAGGCGCAGGGAGGCTCATGCGGCGCAGCGACAAGCAGATCACAGGCAAGGCCGTGGTGAGGCCTTGCCTGTGAGGCCTTGCCTGTGATCTGCCTGTGATCTGCCTGCCTGCCTGCCTGTGATCTGCCTATGATCTGCCCCTGAGGCTCACGTCACCACGGCCCGAAGAAAAAGATCTCATTTAAACGTGCTGATGCTCCTCCTCCTTCCTGCCTGTGCGGCCCCGGAAGTAAACGTTGCCGGAGCCGCGTGGGCAGGAAGGAGGAGAAGCATCAGTGCGTGCAGAAGAGAAGCAGCACTTGCGCTTATGGGCCGCCGCGAATCCCAAGTTGCAGCGGCCCAAGAAGAGGAAGAGGCCGGTAGCAGGGCAGCCGTAGCCCGAGAAGATTAGGGCCGCTGCAGAGCCCATCCTGCGGTGACCCGTGAAGAGGAGGCCCAGAGGTGAAAGAGAGGCTGAGGGTCTGTAGAGGGTGTGTGTGTGTGCATGTATGAGATGAGTTGAGAGATTGTGTGTGAGAGTGAAGACCTGAATGTTTGCAGAGACAGCATGTGCTTGAGCAAGACAGCATGTGGGAGTGAGAGAGAGCCTGTGTGTGTGAGAGTCAGACAGCATGTGCTAGTGAGAGACTGTGTATGAATGGTTGTATGAGAGAGAGCATGTGACAGTGAGAGCCTGTGTGTGTGTGAGAGAGAGAAATGCATGTGAGAATGAGAACCTGACTGTGTGTTTGAGGGAAGAAGATGGAGAGAAAAGAAACAGAAAAAAAGACAATATAAAAGGAATTGGCAAAAAAAAAAATAAGAAAGGGAAGGTGGAAAAAAATAAGAAAGGGAAGGTGGAAAAAAAAAGCCTGTGACCAACCAATTAGAAAACTAAGGTCAGACAGCAAAGGTAAAAAAAAAATAAATTACTTTTTAGTGAATGGCACATGTAATCTTTGGGAATGTGCAAAAATAGCAAATTCTCTATGCGTATCTTGCAATGTACGAGATCAGCATGGAGAAAGTGGAAGCCCACGGGGCCTGCACAGAGGAGGCAGCAGAATGGGCTTCAGTAGGGATGTGAATCGTTTTTTAACGATTAAAATTATCGTCCGATAATTTTAATATCGTCTTAAATCGTTATAGAACACGATACAATAGAATTTCTAACGATTTATCGTTAAAAATCGTTAAATCGTGTTAGTGCGCACTAACAGGAGTTAGTGCGCACTAACTCGAGTTAGTGCGCACTAACTGAAAATGATACAAATTGACACTTTCCAGGTCAGTAAAGGTCAGTTAGGAATGAATATGTGTTCCTATTGGCTGGCTGCCCTCTTATCTATTGATGTTAACCAGGTTCCCACTGAGGTGATGGTTGGGGGGATGAGAAATGGAAATGGAAACTCAGGAACACTAACAGAAAATGATACAAATTATTGACACTATCCAGGTCAGTAAAGGTCAGTTAGGAATGAATATGTATTCCTATTGGCTGGCTGCCCTCTTATCTATTGATGTTACCAAGGTTCCAACTGAGGTGATGGTTGGGGGGATGGGAAATGAAAACTGTTGGGTAGTTGACAAAAAAAGTAATGTGATCAGTCAATATGACTAGAACCTGTGCCCTATTCCTGATACCAGGGGTGTTGTGATCTTCCTGCACTCAGTGCCCTATCCCTGATACCAGTCTGAGACAGCTCCCTCCCTGCATTACTAGTGAGAGGCTGGCTTCACAGACAGGGGGGAGCTGCCTGACCCTCACTCCTGACTTCCCCCATGTCCCAGCTAGTGAATGGTGTGTGGGTGAGGGGGGGGGGGGGAGGATGGTGAAGTCTGAGTCAGCTCCCTGCCTGCATTACTAGTGAGAGGCTGGCTTCACAGACAGGGGGGAGCTGCCTGACCCTCACTCCTGACTTCCCCCATGTCCCAGCTAGTGAATGGTGTGTGGGTGAGGGGGGGGGGGGGGAGGATGGTGAAGTCTGAGACAGCTCCCTCCCTGCATTACTAGTGAGAGGCTGGCTTCACAGACAGGGGGGAGCTGCCTGACCCTCACTCCTCCGGGGCATTGTGATCTTCCTGCACACAGTGCCCTATCCCTGATACCAGGGGTGTTGTGATATTCCTGCATGCAGTGCCCTATCCCTATTAATACCAGGAGTGTTGTGATCTTCCTGCACGCAGTGCCCTATCCCTAATAACAGGGGTGTTGTGATCTTCCTGCACACAGTGCCCTATTCCTGATACCAGGAGTGTTGTGATCTTCCTGCATGCAGTGCCCTATCCCTGATACCGGGATGTGTGCAAGAAGATCCCAACACCCCCGGTATCAGGAATAGGGCACTGTGTGCAGGAAGATCCCAACACCCCTGGTATTAGGGATAGGGCACTGTGTGCAGGAAGATCACAACACTCCTGGTATTAATAGGGATAGGGCACTGTGTACATGAAGATCACAACACCCCTGGTGCCAGGGATAGGGCACTGTGTGCAGGAAGATCACAACACCCCTGGTGCCAGGGTTAGGGCACTGTGTGCAGGAAGATCACAACACTCCTGGTATTAATAGGGATAGGGCACTGTGTGCAGGAAGATCACAACACCCCTGGTGCCAGGGTTAGGGCACTGTGTGCAGGAAGATCACAACACTGCTGGTATTAATAGGGATAGGGCACTGTGTGCAGGAAGATCACAACACCCCTGGTGCCAGGGTTAGGGCACTGTGTGCAGGAAGATCACAACACTCCTGGTATTAATAGGGATAGGGCACTGTGTGCAGGAAGATCACAACACCCCTGGTGCCAGGGTTAGGGCACTGTGTGCAGAAGATCACAACACTCCTGGTATTAATAGGGATAGAGCACTGTGTGCAGGAAGATCACAACACCCTGGTGCCAGGGTTAGGGCACTGTGTGCAGGAAGATCACAACACTCCTGGTATTAATAGGGATAGGGCACTGTGTGCAGGAAGATCACAACACCCCTGGTATCAGGGTTAGGGCACAAGTTCTAGTCACATTGACTGATCACATTACTTGTTTTGTCAAGCTACCAACTGTTTCCATTTCCCATCCCCCATATACTGTCAGTGGGAAGCTTGGTAACATGAATAAATAAGAGGGCAGCCAATAGGAATACATATTCATTCCTAAACTGACCTTAACTGACCTGAAAAGTGTCAAATTGTATCATTTTCAGTTAGTGCGCACTAACTCCCAGTTAGTGCGCACAAATCGGAAAAAACAATTTTTAACGATTTTTTAACTAAAAAATCGTGCCTAACACGATTTTCTTGCCCTGCCACACGATTTCTATCGTTAAGACGATATGGAAAACGATTCACATCTCTAGGCTTCAGTGTCAGTAGCAGCAATCGGCACCCCAATAGCCATGTGGCAGCAGTGACAGTGGCAGCAGAGGAATGAGAGAGGTTCCGAGGTTGCTGGCAAGAGAGGGGGATCTGCCTTTAGTGTGTGCATGTGTATGAATGGGACTCTGCCTGGGGGTGTATGTGTGTGAATGCATGGGTGCCTGCCTGGGGGTCTGTGTGTGTGAGAATGAATTGGTGCCTGCCTGGTGGATGGAGCGGGAGTGCTGTGAAAATGAATGGGAGCCTGCCTGGGGTTCAGTGTGTGTGTGTGTGTGAGAGAATGACTGGGAGCCTGTCTGGTTGTGTGTGTTTGTGTGTATGTGAGGGAGCCAGTGAGTATGAGAGCATGAGTGTGAATGAGAAAATCCAAGGGAGTAAGAGTTTGTGTGTGTGTGTGGGGGGGGGGGGTGTTAGAGGGAGAGAGAGTGTTTTAATTGAAGATTTAGCCAATGAAATTCAGCAACAAAAAAGTCACTAAGCAGGTAAGGTAAAGAATTATTTGTTTTTGCTTTATTAATAAATACAATACATATATTAAAATTATAACTTTTTGTTATTAATTAGAGCTACAAATATCACAAAATTATGGATTTTTCTAGAAGTGACACACCACCTGAGTTATGCTCGTTTTTTTAATGAATTTTGACACACTGTGTTATGACTGCCGAAATCCAGGAGTGGATCCTTGGGCCGACTGGCGTGTAAGACAGTCGGGAGGCAGAACACCCGTTGGACGAACTGGAGCTTCACCTGGAAACCCGTGACCCCTCCAGAGGAGCTGTGGGAGCCCGGGTCGCGAG
Organism: Rhinatrema bivittatum; assembly: GCF_901001135.1. Taxonomy (NCBI): domain Eukaryota; kingdom Metazoa; phylum Chordata; class Amphibia; order Gymnophiona; family Rhinatrematidae; genus Rhinatrema; species Rhinatrema bivittatum. The sequence continues at coordinate 217,914,639 of NC_042623.1, read as the reverse complement.
GACTTAGGATTCTTCACCCTGGAAGCCCGAGGTCCCCCCAGGAGGAGCCCCTAGGGACCCGGACCGCTGGGACTTAGGCGAAGGGAGCAGAGAACCAGGAAACGGGGGCCACGAAACCGGAGTCAAGGCAGGCAGCAGGCAGGCAGAACGAAGTCACGAAACCGGAGTCTAGGCAGGCCAGCAGGCAGGCAGGACGAAGTCTCGAACCGGAGTCCTAGGCAGGCAGCAGGCAGGCAGAACGAAGTCACGAACCGGAGTCTAGGCAGGCAGAGATCAGGATACAGCAGAGTAGGAATCAGGAGTCGGGCTGGCAAGCAGAATCCAGGAACAAGCAGGCAAGGATCAGGAACCAGACGAACAGGAACGGCAACTAGGGCTCAGCAGAGTGACCGTGTTGCAAAAGGCAACTAAGAAAACCCCGGCAGCTGTTTTAAATGCCCTCGCCGGCGTCTTGACGTCACTCGGGGGCGTGTCAGCACATCCGGGTGCTGAACGCACAAAACCGCGTCCCTCGCGCGCGGCGCGCCCTGGCCAAGGGGAGGAGTCTTCGGCGGCGTCTTCCTCGTGGAGACGACGCTGCCACGTGGCTCGAGAGGCCTGAAACCCGGCACCATGCGGCGACCGAGCAGGAGGTAAAAGCCCGGTCACTAAGCAAGTGACCGGGATCATAACAGTACCCCCCCCCTTTACGCCCCCTCTTCAGAGGACCGGGCTTCCCGGGATTGTCCCGATAATACTGAGACAGTAGAAATTTGTCCAATATATGTCGTGCAGGCTCCCACGAATCCTCCTCTGGACCACACCCCTCCCAAGCCAGTAAATATTCCCATCGACGGTTGTGGAAGCGCACATCCTTGACCTCTTGTACTTGGTAAACAGGGTCCTCGGAAGACGAGGCTGTGAGTGCGTCAGGAGTGAGCCGATGAAAACGAGAGAATATTACCGGTTTCAGCAGTGACACATGGAACACGTTGTGAATGCATAAGGATGAGGGGAGACGGAGTCTATAGGACACTAATCCTATCCGTTCAGCCACTGGAAAAGGACCACAGAATCGAAGAGCCAACTTGCGGGAACGACCCGGAAAGTGGAGGTTCTTAGTACTTAGCCATACCTTAGTTCCAGGCAGTACGTTTGGTGCGGGACGACGAAGACGATCTGCATTCCTTCGTGCCTTCTGGGCTGCTGCAAAGAGGCGTTGTGCAGGGACTTCCATAACCGTTGCAGCTGCGTGGCTACAGTCTGGACCGAAGGCGAAGGAACATCCACAGGAACTGGAATAGGGGATCTGAGTTGATACCCGAAGACAGTTTGAAACGGAGACTGGCCCGTGACAGAATGCGTGTGATTATTGTAGGCAAACTCGGCCCAGGGTAGAAGAGAAACCCAATTATCCTTCTTTTCTGAGATGAAACTGCGAAGGTATGTCTTGAGGGAGCGATTCATCCGCTCCGTCTGACCATTGCTCTGGGGATGGAAAGCGGTGGATAAATTTAATTGTACTCCAAATTTTTTTGCAAAGAGCGCGCCAGTATCGGGCTGTAAACTGGGGTCCCCGATCGGAGACTATGCTTTGTGGAAGTCCATGAGCGCAAAAGATGTGTTGCGTGAATAGCTGTGCCAATTCGGGTGCTGATGGGAGCTTGGGCAAGGGTACCAAGTGAACCATTTTAGAGAAGCGATCCACCGTGACCAGATCACAGTGTTCCCCTCGGATGGCGGTAAGTCCACCACAAAATCTGTGGCGATATGAGTCCAAGGTTGGATGGGAATCGGCAAAGGTTGCAAGAGACCCCACGGTTTTCCTACGCGAGGTTTCTGCCTGGCACAGACTGGACAGGATGTGACATATTCCCGCACATCTTGTCGTACTTGAGGCCACCAATAGTATCGATTCAGTAAAGTTAGAGTTCTCTCTCGACCGGCGTGTCCCCCCGTGAGAGTCATGAGCCCACGTTAACACCTTCCTTCGGTCACGTCGAGAGACTACCACTTTGCCATGCGAGGACACCGTGGTACTTGCTAGGGTGATCCTTGCAGGATCGATGATATACTGCGGAGAATCCTCCCTCTCCTCAAAGATGGTGTTCCGCGACAAGGCGTCGGCCCGTACATTCTTTGAAGCAGGCCGGTATTTGAGAAGGAAGTCAAAACGACTAAAGAACAGTGACCACCGAGCTTGTCTGGGGTTAAGGCGTTGGGCCTGTGAGAGAAACTCCAAATTCTTATGATCGGTGTACACGGTGACTCGATGTTGAGCTCCCTCAAGCCACTGCCTCCATTCTTCGAAAGCCAATTTGATGGCCAAAAGTTCTTTATCACCAATTCCGTAATTGTTCTCCGCAGGAGTGAATTTCTTGGAGAAATAAGAGCACGGCAGCAGTTTCCCAGTGGTAGAGTACTGTGACAGTACGGCTCCCACTGCCACACTAGAAGCATCCACTTCCACAATGAAAGGCCGGGAAGGATCTCGGGTGAAGCAACAGGTCTTTAATAGAAAAGCCTCTTTTAAGTCAAGAAACGCTTTACGTGCCTCGGAAGACCAAAGTCGAGTATCCGCCCCTTTCTTAGTTAATGCTGTTAAAGGCGCCACCAGTCGTGAATATCCAGGTATGAAATGCCTGTAAAAGTTTGCGAACCCCAGGAAGCGTTGTAACGCCTTTAGTCCAACTGGCTGAGCCACTTCTTGATATCAGGACGACTTCTCAGGGTCCATATTGAATCCGGTAGCTGAATAATGTAAACCCAGAAAGGGCAAGGAGTCCTGTTCAAATAAACATTTTTCGAGTTTCGCATACAGATGTTGATCTCGAAGAATCTGAAGTACTTGGCGAACCTGGGAAACGATGAGGCCTCTAAGTCACGGGAGTAGATAAGGACGTCGTCTAGATACACGATGACGCATGAGTTCAGTAGTTCCCGGAGAATCTCATTCATGAGATGTTGGAACACGGCAGGGGCGTTACACAAGCCGAAATGGCTAACCAGGTATTCATAATGACCTTCCCGGGTATTGAACGCGGTCTTCCATTCATCCCCCGGGATGGATACGAACCAAGTTATAGGCCCACGTAAGTTCCAACTTAGTAAACACACGAGCCCCTTGAAGTCTGTCCAGTAGTTCTGGAATCAAGGGCAGCGGATACCGGTTTTCTTGGTAATTGGTATTTAGACCCCGATAATCAATGCAGGGCCTCAGCGAACCGTCCTTCTTGCTACGAAAAAGAATCCTGCCCCAGCTGGTGATTTAGTAGCGGGGCGGATGAAGCTTTTGGCGAGGTTTTCCTTATGTAATCGGACATGGCCTTAGTCTCTGGCTGGGATAATGGATACACTCTGCCTCGGGGATGCACAGTACCTGGAAGTAGGTTCTATGGCACAGTCGAAGGGACGGTGTTGCGGTAGCAATTCCGCCTTCTCCTTGGAAAAGATGTCGGCGTAATCCATGTAGGGACTGGAAGTAAGGACCCAACGTGTGCCAAATGGAATAGGTGGAACCACCTCCGCTTTGATGCAAGAGCGGAAACAACGAGAGCTCCACTGTGTAATTTGTAACTCGTCCCACTGGATCATTGGAGAGTGCAGTTGCAACCAGGGTAACCCGAGAACCACCGATGTACTGATTTCTCCAAGACCAAAAGAGAAATCGTCTCGTGATGTAGCAACCCGGTCTGAAGTAACAAGTGGAACCGTGGAAACAGAAATACTCCCGGGCAAAGGAGTTCCTTGAATGGAGGTAACTTGTAACGGCGGTTCACGAGGTTGAGTGGCTAAGTGGAGTTGCTGGACAAGTTCATATGTAATAAAATTCCCTCCGGCCCCGGAGTCAATGAGAGCCCGCGTCTCAAATGATCCTCCCGGGAATTTCAGAATAATAGGCACTGTACATTGAGGAGCAGCATTGAAACAGCCCAGGAGACACTCCTCCATTCCTCCTAGGCGTGCACGTTTCCCGGCCGTTCCTTACATTGAGAAAGGAAGTGCCCCTTCCCACCGCAGTACAAGCAGAGTCCTAGATTGCGGCGGCGGCGTTTCTCTTCCTCAGACAGGGACGTTCTCCCCAATTGCATTGGCTCCTCGGTAGATGGTTCGGAGGAGGGCCCAGTGGTTCGGGAACTCGGCGTAAAAGGCTTTGAAAATACGGGAGCCAGAGACGCCATACGTCGTTGAGGACGAACCTCCTTTGCCCTCTGTTGAAGGCGTCGGTCAATGCGCCCTGCTAATTCAATGAGAGTATTAAGGTCTTCAGGGATATCCCTGGCGGCCAATTCGTCCTTGATTCGGCCCGCAAGACCTTCCAGGAAAATGCCACGCAGTGCGTCATCACGCCACCCCACCTCCAATGCCAATGTGTGGAACTCCAGGGCGTAATCAGACAACGTGCGTGCTCCTTGTCGAAGTTGCAGTAACTCGGAAGTTGCTGAAGTTTGGCGGGAGGGTTCATCGAAGGCTGCTTTAAAGTTGGCAACAAAGCTGTCGAGGTTAGTGAGAATGACGTCACTCTTCTCCCACAACGGTGAGGCCCAATTGAGCGCCTTACCATCCAGCAGAGAAAAGATGTTCGCCACCTTGACCGAGTTAGTAGGGAATTGACCGGGTAGCAAGGCAAACCGCACGAAGCACTGGTTTAGAAATCCGCGGCACGCCTTGGGATCCCCAGCGTATCTGGAGGGAGCAGGAAGTTGTGTAGGCATCTGGAGCGTGATGACCGGGGCGGCCACCGGTACAGGAACTGGTGCAGGGGATTCAGCATCCATACGAGTAGCCATACGCTCCACTGTGGCTACCAAGGAATCTAGAACCTGCTGCTGCTGTACCAATCGTTGGGCGCGTCCCGGAATGGCCTGGAGACCAGCGAGGTCTGCTGGATCCATGGCCTTTGCAAACTGTTGTGACTGCCGAAATCCAGGAGTGGATCCTTGGGCCGACTGGCGTTGTAAAGACAGTCGGGAGGCAGAACACCCTTTGGACGAGCTGGAGCTTCACCTGGAAACCCGTGACCCCTCCAGAGGAGCTGTGGGAGCCCGGGTCGCGAGGACTTAGGAGTCTTCACCCTGGAAGCCCGAGGTCCCCAGGAGGAGCCCGTAGGGACCCAGACCACTGGGACTTAGGCGAAGGGAGCAGAGAACCAGGAAACGGGGGCACGAACCGGAGTCAAGGCAGGCAGCAGGCAGGCAGAACGAAGTCACGAACCGGAGTCTAGGCAGGCAGCAGGCAGGCAGGACGAAGTCTCGAACCGGAGTCTAGGCAGGCAGCAGGCAGGCAGAACGAAGTCACGAACCGGAGTCTAGGCAGGCAGAGATCAAGATACAGCAGAGTAGGAACCAGGAGTCGGGCTGGCAAGCAGAATCCAGGAACAAGCAGGCAAGGATCAGGAACCAGACGAACAGGAACGGCAACTAGGGCTCAGCAGAGTGACCGCGTTGCAAAGGCAACTAAGAAAACCCCAGCAGCTGTTTTAAATGCCCCGCCGGCGTCTGATGTCACTCGGGGGCGTGTCAGCACATCCGGGTGCTGAACGCACAAAACCGCGTCCCTCGCGCGCGTTCCCTGGCCAAGGGGAGGAGTCTTCGGCGGCGTCTCCCTCGTGGAGACGCCGCTGCCACGCGGCTCGAGAGGCCTGAAACCCGGCACCATGCGGCGATCCGAGCAGGAGGTAAGAGCCCAGTCACTAAGCGAGTGACCGGGATCGTAACACACTGAGCTCAAAAGGTTGGCCATCACTGCTCTAGAGGCATTTTCAGTGATAAGAAGATAATTTTCAAAATTTTTGTGAGGGAAAACAGGAAGTTACCCTACATTCAAAGTACACCCATTATGTTACAGCGCATATACTCTTACCGGTAACTGCAAGGGAAAAGGGTATGGTGTTAGGTCAGGGGAGTTGACAACTACACAGGTACGAAGTACTGGCATTCCTCCACCAGTCTATTTTTTCAAAGGAAGACTGCACAGTGAGTTTCTATTTGATAATTAGTTGCAGGCCCTGCAGGCAGTATAAAAATTGCCCCTTTCTGGCTAAGTTTAGTCAGGCAGCCCCGGTACACAGAGAGCAGGCCTACCCTAATTATCCTAGCAGCTTGCTGAAAATTTGACTCTCTACATATTTCAGAAATGGTGGAAGAATACAAGAAGGCTGTATGCTTCTTAGCCTCAAATGCTGACATGCTGGCACAGTAAAAGAAATGTGTGTGACCAGTACTTGTGCATTCTGCTGTTGAATTACTCAGCTGTCAACCAACAAGTATGTAGGTCTGAGCATGGGCTCTGTGTTGCTAGTTCCATGGAAACAGTCTGTAGAATAAATGTGTCTACCGTGTGGAGAGACATTAGTCAGAATAAATGAGCATTTCATCACATCAGACTATGCCCTATCATTAGCTAGCAACATGGACGAAGAAGAGGTAGTACCAGGTTACACTGGAGATGTGAAGTTCAGTGGTGTTAGTGATGCTGTGAACAATAAGGCAGCTGGAATAAAATGCAGGCATCCTTCTTAGACCAGTCATTTGTGGGGGGCACCACAAAGCAGCATTACACAGCTCCTATTGAGTTGTGTTTTTTTTAATTCTAGTACGTTCCATTTTTAGACATTTGTTCTTCTAGGACTTTGCAAATGGAAGAGGTGGCCATTTTTTGTGAACTTTGTTTGACTTTCTCATTCTGAAGTGCTGCTTTGCTCTGTCAGTTTATTTGCACGTAAGACCTCATTTGGTATACTGTGTATAATTCTGGATACTGTACCATCAAAAGGATATAAAACAGTTGGAGTTGGTCCAGTGGGTGGCTACTAAAATGGTCAATGGTCTTCATTCTAAAGCATACAGAGACTTAAAGATCTAAACATGTATACCTTACAGGAAAGGCAAGATAGGGGAGACATGATAGAGACATTCAATTACCTCCAAGGTTTCCATGTGCAGGAGGCAAGCATCTTTCAATCAAAAGGATGTGTTCCTCTAGAATGCGTAAGTGTGTGTGTATATGGGGAGAGGGGGAGTCATGGGATGAGGGTGAAAGCAGGAGTAATCTTAGGAGTAATCTTAGGAAATATTTCTTTACACAGAAGGTAGTAAATGCATGGAACAGCCTCCCAGTGGAGGTGGTGGATATCTGAATTCAAACAAGCACTGGGTAAATACAGGAGGATCTCTGAGGGAGTGATGGGAATTGTAAAACTAAATGAATTGGGCAGCTGGACAAACTAGATAGGCCATACAGTCTTTTTCTGCCATCATGTGTCTATGTTTCTACAAGTGAATCATGTTTTTAAGTTCTGTGTACTGTTCATCATTTCTATATATATATATATATAGAGAGAGATATGTATAGCAGAGGTACCCCACTAGGGATCCGATTCACAATACTTTGCAGGCACTTAAGAAGACTTAAGCAGTTGTTTATGCCTGCAATACTCACTAAAACCTTTACCATTATTATAATAAATTGTATTACTCATACAGATGTACTCAGCACTCAACAGACAATGTGGACCAACAGAAAATGTGGCATTTTTACAGCATAAATGTGAGTTCCCAAGTCAGTGTAAAAACAATCAGCTTCATATTAAAGTGAAAGAATGAATTATTTATTTATTTTATTTATTTAGATTCTTTTTTTATACCGAAGTATAGCAGGCAGCCTTCACTCCGGTTTACAGTATAAACAACTTAATACACAAAACACATTCAAGAAACGCATATTAAAGACAGTTAACAGGTAACAAGTTACATTTTTGTCAAAAAGTTACATTTTGGCAAATAGCAAAAGTGGGCAAAGGGTGATAGTAGATTCCAATCTACACATCGGCTATATGATGAGTGAGCATGTAGAGTTAGGCATAAAAGGATATAGCATAAATGGAAATAATCGCACCAGAGAAATGTTAATGAGAATATTCAAAGGAGAGATGGAGTAGTGAATGGGAGGGTTCAGGGGAAACAGAAGAGGAAAAAGAAGATGTAGGACACAAAATTAGATAAGGGAGGGTATGAGAGGAATGGATAGAGAGGGAAGGGAAGGGATAGAGGGGGAAGGGAAGGGAAAGGAAGGGAAAAGGGAAAGGGAAGGGGAAAAAATAAATAAGGTTTGAAGGGGACGTGAGAATGAGTAAAAGAGAATAGATTAAATTATGCAAATACCTGACTGCGCATTGCATGCATTTGTGCACTACTTCTTAAATCAGAGAAACCTACACAACTATTTGCATGGGTGTTCTTGCTCCCAAAATTTAGCATCATTTTGGGACTTTGCATTTCAAGGGCAAGGCCACTTTAATCTGCTTGGTTGCTCAGGGGAAGCAATGACTGACATTGGTGGTGGATTTAGGGAGGCCTAGGAGGAGGGCACTGCAGTAATCAATTTTGGCGAACAACAAAGATTGGAGAACTTCAGGACAGTTCAGGACAGCATATTGCAAAGATACAGCTAAACTGAAACAAATGAATGTCAGGATATATACAGGCCCAACTAATATAGTCCAAGGATGGAGAAAAATATCACAATATACAGGAACTTGAAGTGATAGTAATGTCATAAATCCAAAATTAAATGATATGACACAAAAACACCTTTTCTAAGCACAGCCCTAGCACCTGGGAAACAGGACCTATTTGGCACTCAAGGCCTGGGAAAGGCCTCAACTACCTACACACACCAAGAATGACTAACATCAAATTTCAATTTTAAAAATAATTGGTATGTCTGAAATAGTTACGATTCTCACAATGAACAAACAAGGATTATATTACAATGAGAAACAACTAAAATGAACTGTGATCAGTCCATACTTTCAAAAGTTGCTGGTATTTGAGAGAAAGCTGCATAATGGACAGCCCCAATACAAAATGGAGATCCCAGGAGTTACAAGTTAAGGAGCAGGCAAAACTCCTTGCCAGGCAGCGACTCTGGTCCATAGAAACATCTCCAGGTACAGAGGGACTAGCAGGCATGATCCTCAGTTAAATCAGCACAGGTAATCGCTACCAGAAAACAGACTGCTTGTTAGTGGGGGGGGGGGGGGGGGGGGGGGGGGGGGGGGGGGGGGGGGAGGCGGGGTGTTTAATGGATGTCTGACAGGAGGCTTTCTGACTACTGCATCCTGATCCCCTTTTCCCCTCTTGAGCTTTTCATCCATGCTGCCGCAGGTTCCAGTGGGAATTTCCAATAATAGTCATAGGCTCTATCATACTAGACAGAGGCATTTGTGTCCATAACCCATTATGCCACAGTATCCTATTTAGAGCAAAGCTTCTTAAAAAATTTGTGACATGAGATAAAATGTCAATGTCTTGCTACAAAGTATGCGCTATGTCAGTCAGAATGACATTGAATCTGTTCTGTGATGCAAGTTTATGCCCTGTGCAAATTGACATTTGCAAGTTTTGAACATATTTATGTTGAATGTATGGCAATAGAGACAAAGCTCCTTGCCTAGGCCGAGGAACCCTATATAAACCATTGCATTAATCTCTGCTGGAGCATTATAGCTGGACACTGCCAGTGGGGTGCAGTTACATGACTGGCTTGATTGGAAAAGTGTCAATAGTCTGGAATGGGATGGTGGCTCCCACTGGAACTGGTGCTAGCCTGCCACTGCTGCTCCATTGATCTGCTGGGATCACTAGGGATATGTACACTAATTTTCTTTCACCTTTGTTTTGTTCTTTCATTTTTCAAAGATTTTTTGTTTGTTTTTTATTTTTGGGGGTTTTATTTTTTTTTAATTTTGTTTTTTCCCATTTTTTTTTCATTTTCAGGAAATAATACACACTATTAGTAGGTTCCCAGAGGCAGGCAGAGCTCCGGAATCTCAATGCGTGGATGAGATGATGGTGCAAGGAAGAGGGATTCCATTTTGTAAGGAACTGGGCAATCTTTTGGGGAAGGGGGAGTCTTTTCCGAAGAGATGGACTCTACCTTAATCAAGGTGGAACCAGGCTGCTGGCACCAACCTTTAAAAAGGAGATAGAGCAGTTTTTAAACTAGAACAAAGGGGAAAGCCGACAGTCGCTCAGCAGTGCATGGTTCGGAGGGAGGTATCTTCAAAGGATACTAATGACACATTAGAATTAGGGCATCCCAACAATGAGGTTCCAATAATAAGAAAAGTAGTCCAAGTGCCTGTAATTAAAAACTCGCCTGAGATAAAAGATTCCAATTTATCCCTATCAATTAAAAAGCAGAATGAAAATACAAAAAAAACCCACACTTTGAAATGTTTGTATGCTAATGCCAGAACTCTAAGAAGTAAGATGAGAGAATTAGAATATATAGCAATGAATGATGACATAGATTTAATTGGCATCTCAGAGACAAGATGGAAACAGCGTAAACAATGGGACAGTGCTATACCAGGCTACAAATTATATCACAATGACAGGATGGAGCATATGGGAGGCGGGGTGGCGCTTTATGTCAGGGATGGCATAGAATACAACAGGATAAAGATCTTGCATGAGACTAAATGCAGAATCACATCTTTATGGGTAGAAATCCCTTGTGTGTTGGGGAAGAGTATAGTGACAGGAATATACTCCTGTCCACCTGGCCAAGTGTTGTACTTTGGACATTGAAACGTGAGCCTTTGGTCGCTGTAAGACAGTGATGGCCAACCTTTTGAGCTCAGTGTGTCAAAATTCATAAAACAAAAGAGCGTAACTCGGGTGGTGTGTCACTTCTAGAAAAATCCATAATTTTGTGATATTTGTCTTTCTAATTAATAACAAAAAGTTATAATTTTAATATATGTACTGTATTTATTAATAAAGCAAAAACAAATAATTCTTTACCTTACCTGCTTAATGACTTTTTTGTTGCTGAATTTCATTAGCTAAATCTTCAATTAAAACACTCTCTCCCCCCTCTACCCCCCCCCCCCACACACACAAACTCTTACTCCCATGGATTTTCTCATACACATGCTCTCATACTCACTGGGTCCCTCACATAAACACAAACACACACACCCAGACAGGCTCCCAGTCATTCTCACACACACACACTGAACCCCAGGCAGGCTCCCATTCATTTTCACACCACTCCTGCTCCATCCTCCAGGCAGGCACCAATTCATTCTCACACACACAGACCCCCAGGCAGGCACCCATGCATTCACACACATACACCCCCAAGCAGAGTCCCATTCATACACATGCACACACTAAAGGCAGACCCCCCTCTCTTTTGCCAGCAACCTCGGAACCTCTCTCATTCCTCTGCTGCCACTGTCACTGCTGCCACATGGCTATTGGGGAGGTGCCGATTGCTGCTACTGACACTGAAGCCCATTCTGCTGCCTCCTCTGTGCAGGCCCTGTGGGCTTCCACTTTCTCTATGCTGCTCTCGTACATTGCGAGATACGCATAGAGAAATTGCTATTCTTGCACATTCCTAAAGATTACATGTGCCAATCATTAAAAAGTAATTTATTTTTTTTTTACCTTTGCTGTCTGACCTTAGTTTTCTAATTGGTTGGTCACAGGCTTTTTTTTTTCCACCTTCCCTTTCTTATTTTTTTTCCACCTTCCCTTTCTTATTTTCTTTTTTTTTGCCAATTCCTTTTATATTGTCTTTTTTTCTGTTTCTTTTCTCTCCATATTCTTCCCTCAAACACACAGTCAGGTTCTCATTCTCACATGCATTTCTCTCTGTCACACATACACAGGCTCTCACTGTCACATGCTCTCTCTCATACAACCATTCATACACACAGTCTCTCACTGGCACATGCTGTCTGACTCTCACACACACAGGCTCTCTCTCACTCCCACATGCTGTCTTGTTCAAGCACATGCTGTCTCTGCAAACATTCAGGTCCTCACTCTCACACACAATCTCTCAACTCATCTCATACACGCACACACACAACACCCTCTACAGACCCTCAGCCTCTCTCTCACCTCTGGGCCTCCTCTTCACGGGTCACTGCAGGATGGGTTCTGCAGCGGCCCTAATCTTCTTGGGCCGTGGCGGCCCTGCTACCGGGCCTCTTCCTCTTCTTGGGCCGCTGCAACTTGGGATTCGCGGCGGCCCATAAGCGCAAGTGCTGCTTCTCTTCTGCACGCGCTGATGCTTCTCCTCCTTCCTACCCACGTGGCTCCGGCAACATTTACTTACGGGGCAACATTTACTTACAGGGCCGTGGTGACGTGAGCCTCACCACGGCCCTGCCAGTGATCTGCCTGTCACTGCGCCGCATGAGCCTCCCTGCGCCCGGGGGCATGGGGGGGGGGGGTGGATGGGTCCGGTGGGTTGGGTGATATTAAAAAATTAATTTTAAAGGGTCGGCATAGCCGATAAAAAAAAAATTATTTCCCGATAGTCCACGAAACACTGTGTGTGTCAGCAAAAACGTCTCGGCGTGTCACCTCTGACTCGCGTGTCATAGGTTATTTATTTATTTAAGGTTTTTCTATACCGAATTTCTTGATGCAGATCAAATCAACTCGGTTTACATCGAACAAAAGTTTTAACATTAACATAGCCAATAAACATATTACAAGAGGCAGGAGGTGGCAGAGTCAAAAGTTACATTATAACAAGGGCGAGCAACTGGGGATTAGGAAAAAGAAGGGGGAAAACAAGAGTATACAAGCTATTAGCCATCACTGCTGTAAGAGATGGCACCTCTCACAGGGCAGAGCCTTGTGGGGACTTGCAGTGATAGGCTAGCTCAAGGCAGAGATGGACACAGAGAAATAGCTTTATTGTACTGCAACGTAGATAGTTACCCGAGGAACGGGTGATGATTCCAGCTAGGAGAGGAGAAACTAGATGGTAATGTTCTGTCTGTAGGTTGAAGGGTGGAAAAGGCAGTTCCACAGTCTCACCAGGTCCCAAGAGGGAGATGGGTCCGGTAGTGATCCGCGAAGCGGGGTAGGCTGAGAACCTAAGCATAGATGGAGAGGCCAATAGATCCGGTAATGGTCCGTGGTGTGGGGTAGGCCGAGAATCTATGGAGAGAAAGGTGAAACAATGCAAAGACAGAACTGGAGTGGCAGTACGCATTCTGATGCTGGTAGTTGTTGTAGGAGAGAACCCCGAGGAGCGGAGGACTCAGACGAACCAAAGCCCCCGAGGACCGGGTACCGTAGGTGTCCTGGTAATAGGTAGGCAACCCCGAAGGGTAGATAGGAGCAAGGCAAGGCCCCCGAGGAGCGGGTACCTTAGGCATCCTTGTTGGTAGTGGAAAACCCCAGCGGGTAAAGAGGAGCAAGGCAAGGCCCCCGTGGAGCGGGTACCTAAGTTGTCCTGGAGCGATAGTACACAGAGCGGGAGCGTCTGGTAACGTGGAGAGATCAGCATGAAGGATTTCTTGCTAACTCATAGTAGGAATCGTATTTGGAGTTTAAATACCAAAGCTAGTGATGTCATGCGATGGAGACGCCTCCAAGGTTCCCGCCATGATGCATGTAAAGGACGGGGCTGCGCGTGCACGCGTGCCCTTGGTGACTCCTGGAGAAAGATGGGGAACGCAATTGCCCATGCCGGTCTGGGGACGCTGGAGGGTACAGTGTGGAGAAGCAGAGGCAGCCATCTTCCCAAAATGGACTGAGTCAGGCAGAAAAAAGGTGAGTAATAGAGGGTGCAGCCATCTGCAACCGACGGGCGCAACAGTACTCCCCTTCCAAGGGCCCCCCCAGAGGGTTTGATTTATGAGGATGAGACTGATGGAAGCGATGGAGAATGTCTTTGTCCAGGATATTGGCCATGGGCTCCCAAATGTTCTCCTCCGGTCTGTATCCCTTCCAGGAGATAACGTACTCCCATTGTTTACCTCTCTTGCATACATCCAGGATGTCATCAGCGGTATATGTGATATCTTCTTCTGCATCAAGCGGTGTCGGTTCTGGAGCTTTGCTGGAAAATTCAGACAGCACGAGAGGTTTCAGTAGGGCCACGTGAAAGGCATTATGAATTTTCATGGATGGCGGTAGCTTCAAACTGTAAGTCAAATTCCCAAGGCGTCGGAAGACGCCTTGGGAATTTGTTGATCCTGTGGCAGCAGCTGGATGTGAGTTTAAGGCGAATTCGGCCCAAGGAAGTAATTCTGCCCAGTCACTTTGTATAGTATTCACATATGAGCGTAAGAATTGTTTGAGCATCCGGTTCATTCGCTCTGTTTGGCCATTGGACAGCGGGTGATAGCCGAGGTCAGATCCAATGCAATTTCGAACTTCCGAGACAGAGGTCTCTTGAAGTTTGCGGTAAACTGTACGCATCTATCAGAAAGAATGTGTTTGGGCATGCCGTGGAGGTGAAAGATGTGCTTCACGAATAATTTAGCCAGTTCAGCAGCAGATGGTAATCCTGGCAGGGCCTCAAAATGTGCCATTTTCGAAAACCGATCAAGGTCACCCAGATCGTATTGTTTCCGACAGAAAGTCGGCCACAAAGTCGGTCGTGATGTGCATCCAAGGTTCCTTTGGTATAGGCAGAGGTTGGAGGAGACCCCGGGACATCAGGCAGGAGGTTTTTGTCTTGCGCAGGTGGCGCAAGAAGCCACGTAAGCTTGGACATCAGTCTTCATGGTAGGCCACCAATAGAAATGTTGGAGCATAGCTAATGTTTGTTCTTGTCTGGGGTGGCCAGCCAAATAGGAGTCATGTGCCCACCTTAGTAATTTCCTCCTCATGCCCAGTGGCACCACTGTCTTCCCAGCGGGAATGGTGTGAGTAGCCGCTAACAACACCTTCTCCGGACTGATGATGTGACGAGGCTCTTCGGGTATGTCCACCGTAGAGAAGGAGCATGAAAGAGAGTCTTCTCTAACATTCTTTTCTGCAGGAAGGTATTTCAGTAAAAAGTCAAAGCGGTTGAAAAACAACGACCACCTCGCTTGCCGGTGATTAAGGCGTTGGGCATGTCGTAGATATTCCAAATTTTTATGATCGGTATACATCATTATTTGGTGCTGCACACATTCCAGCCATGGACGCCATTCTTCAAAGGCCAATTTTATTGCTAACAATTCTTTATCTCAGATTCCATAATTCTTCTCGGTGGGAGAGAATCATCGTGAGAAGAAAGAGCAGAGATGGAGAACATTGGCAACACTATATTGGCTTAGTACTGCTCCCACGCCAACGGAGGCGTCAACCTTGACAATGAAAGGATGCTGAGGATTGGGCTGATGAAGACAAGGCTTTGTTTGGAAGGCTTCTTTAGAGTTTGAAAAGCTGCAACAGCCTCAGCAGACCATCGAGATGGATCAGCCCCTTTTCTGGTCATGGCCGTGAGTGGTGCTGTTAGGGTGGAATAGTGCTTGATGAAGGTACGGTAATAGTTTGTGAAGCCGAGGAAACGGCGTAAAGCTTTTAAGCCAGTGAGTTGAGGCCATTCTTGAATGCTTTTCAGCTTTTGAGGGTCCATCTGGAAGCCATTCTTGGAAACAATGTACCCCAGAAATGGCACTCACTCCTGGTGAAAAGCGCACTTCTCGAGCTTCGCATAAAGGCAATTGTCATGTAGTCTTTGTGGTACCTTTATCACATCGGCCTGGTGAGTCTGGAGGTCCTGAGAGAAAATCAGCATGTCATCTAAATATACCACCATGCACTGGTACAGTAAATCTCACAGAATATCATTCATCATATTCTGAAACACCACTGATGCATTGCACAGTCCAAAAGGCATGACTAAGTATTCAAAGTGTCCATCACGGGTGTTAAAAGCTGTCTTCCATTCATCCCCGTGACGGATTCAGACCAAGTTGTAGGCCCCTTTAAAGTCCAGCTTAGTAAACACCTTGGACCCCTGGAGTCTGTCGAACAGCTCAGATAACAATGGTAGAGGGTAGCGATCCTTGATGGTGACTTCATTGAGACCCCTGTAATCAATACAAGGGTGAAGAGATCCATCTTTTTTCCCAACAAAAAAGAACCCCACACCAGCCGGGGACTTAGAGTGTCTAATAAACCCTTTTTGCAGGTTTTCTTGGATATAAGCCGAAATGGCCTGTATCTGTTATTCCCTTGGGAGGCTCCGAATTAGGCTTGAGATTTATCGCACAATCAAAGGTCCTGTGCAGAGGTAATACGTCTGCTGCTTGCTTGGAAAAGACGTCCTGAAAAGACGCATATTGTGGTGGTAGACTAGGTAGTGAGGGAGTTGTTGACATGCAGGACAGCAGTGAAACTTTAGCTAGACAACGACCATGGCAGCCAGAGCCCCACTCAGAGAGCTCCATGGTGGTCCAATTGAACTAAGGTGTGTGTTCCTGTAGCCACGGTAGGCCGAGTACCACAGGGTGAATGGCCTTCTCAAGGAGCAGGAAAGAGATGTTCTCAGTGTGTAAGGCCCCAGTGCAAAGGCATATGGGTTGTGTGGTAAGTGATACCTCCCCTGGAAGTGGTTCTCCATGTATAGAAGACAGCAGTAGAGGGGTAGCTTTTGGTGTAGTGGGAATTCGCAAATGGTCTGCAATTCATTTAGCATAAAGTTTCCTCCCGCACCTGAGTCCATGAGTGCGAGTGTTGAGAATTCAAGGCCTCCGGAGATGAGAGAGACGGGGAGAGATAATGGAGGAGAAGGTGTAGTTAGACCTAGGAGGAGTCCTCCAGCAGATCCTAGGTCTGGCCTTTTCCCGGACAGATAGGGCAGGTCTGGACAGCATGGATGGATTGGCCGCAGTACATACAGAGACCTGAGCGTCTGCGAAAACGTTTCTCTTTAGAAGTCAGGTGACTGCGTCCTAACTGCATAGGTTCTTCTTCCTCTTCTCTGGGTGCAGAAGATTGGGCTAAAGTCGTGTGCATGGCTCGAGGGTGATTATCTCCCGTAGGGTGTTTCTTGTGACAATTTGCTTCTTGAGTCCGATCACGTATCCTGTGATAAACTCTCCCAGCTAAATCAATGAGAGATTCCAAAGTGTCTGGCAAGTCACAAGCTGCTAGTTCATCTTTTATACGAGTATTGAGACCCTCTAAAAATATAGCACATCTGGGCATCTCCAGAGAAGCAAGTAGGAGCTGGTAGTGGTACAGTGGTGTGGACTGCAACCACTTGAGGGGAGGAATCTTGCTCTGGAACCATCGGCGTATTCAGTCGGGCATTCAACTGGTTGAAAGCGGTGGCTAGTGTCTCCAGAGATTTCTGTTGCTCTGTAATCCTCTGGGCCAGGCCAAGAATGGCCTGTAAGGCTGCGAGCTGAGCCGGGTCCATGGAGTTAGAATCTGTTGTATTTTGGACATTGAAGCGTGGGCCTTTGGTTGCTGTAAGAGATGGCACCTCCCACAGGGCAGAGCCCTGTGGGGACTTGCAGCAATAGGCTAGCTGAAGGCAGAGATGAACACAGAGAAATAGCTTTATTGTACTGCAAGGTAGATGGTAACCCGAGGAACGGCTGATGATTCAGGCTAGGAGAGGAGAAACTAGTTGGTAATGTTCCTTCTGTAGGTTGCAGGGTGAAAAAGGCAGTTCCACAGTCTCACCAGGTCCCAAGAGGGAGATGGGTCCGGTAGTGGTCCATGAAGCGGGGTAGGCTGAGAACCCAAGCTTAGATGGAGAGGCCAATAGATCCGGTAGAGGTCCGCGGTGCGGGGTAGGCTGAGAATCTATGGAGAGAGAGGTGAGACAATGCAAAGACAGAACGGGAGTGGCAGTACTCACTCTGATGCTGGTATTTGTTGTAGGAGAGAAACCCCGAGGAGCGGAGGTCTCGGACGAACAAGGCCCCCAAGGACCTGGTACCGTAGGCATCCTGGTAATAGGTAGGCAACTCCGAAGGGTAGATACAAGAAAGGCAAAGCCCCGAGGAGCGGGTACCTTAGGTGTCCTTGTTGGTAGTGGAAAACCCCAGAGGGTAAAGAGGAGCACGGCAAGGCCCCCGTGGAGCGGGTACCTAAGTTGTCCTGGAGCGATAGTACACAGAGCGGGAGCGTCTGGTAACATGGAGAGATCAGCATGGAGGATTCCTTGTTAACTCGTAGTAGGAATCGTATTTCAGTTTAAATACCAGAGCTAGTGATGTCATGCGGTGGGGATGCTCCCGAGATTCCCGACATGACGCACGTAAATGACGGGGCTGCGTATGTACGTGTGCCCTAAGTGACTCCCGGAGAAAGATGGGGAACGCAATTGCCCATGTCGGACCGGGTACGCCGGGGAGCACGGTGTGAAGAAGTGGAGGCAGCCATCTTCCCAAAATGGACTGAGTCAGGCAGGAAAAAGGTGAGCAATAGAGGGCGCAGCCATCTGCGACCGACGGGCGTAACACCAAGATGGTGAGACAGATAGTGAGATGCTAAGAGAAATTAGGGAAGCTAACCAAATTGGTAGTGCAGTAATAATGGGAGACTTCAATTACCCCAATATTGACTGGGTAAATGTATCATTGGGACATACTAGAGAGATAAAGTTCCTGGATGAAATAAATGACAGTTTTATGGAGCAATTGGTTCAGGAATAGATGAGAGAGGGAGCAATTTTAGATCTAATTCTCAGTGGAGCATAGGATTTGGTGAGAGAGGAAACATTGATGGGGCCGCTTGGCAATAGTGATCATAATATGATCAAATTTGAATTAATGACTGGAAGGGGGACAGTAAGCAAATCCATGGCTCTAGTGCTAAACTTTCAAAAGGGAAACTTTGATAAAATGAGAAAAATAGAAAAAAACTGAAAAAGCTACAAAGGTAGAAAGTGTGAAAGAGGCGTGGACATTGTTTAGAAATACAATCCTAGAAGCACAGTCCAGATGTATTTTACACATTAAGAAAGGTGGAAGGAAGGCAAAATGATTACCAGCATGGTTAAAAGGTGAGTTGAAAGAGGCTATTTTAGCCAAAAGATCTTAATTCAAAAATTGGAAGAAGGATCCAACAGAAGAAAATAGATAAAGCATAAGCATTGGCAAGTTAAATGTAAGTGTTGTGTCCATCGGTGCCCGACACCCTCTGTCCGCCCTACTTAACTCTTTGGTGCCTCCCTCTCCGTCCGCGGGAAGATTGGCTGCTGCGGCGTCCATTTGCCGAGGACCCTATGGCGTTCCCGGACTGGCTTGATGCTGCAACCGCCATGTTTCCTGGAGACCTAGGGGCGTGCGTGCGGCGCAGCCCCGATTGAAGTACCGGTATTGGCGCAAACCTCGGGGGCGTCCCCCGAAGATAACGCCACCTGCGACGGATATTTAAGGTCTTGGAATTTGCTAACACATCGAGTTAGCAAGGGTTTTGCTATCTAATCTACTCTGCCTCCTCGGACTTACCAGAGGTACCCGCTCCTCGGGGCCTTGCTCTCTCTTTGTTTTTTCAGGTGACAGTCTGGAACCGGTACTCGCTCCTCAAGGACCCTGATCCCAGACTTGCTTCATATACTCTTCTGCCTGGAAGTCATCACTACCAACTATATCAGCTACATCAGTGAGTTACCATCTTTCTCTCTGAGCTTTCCCTGTTACCAGGTACTTGCTCCTCGAGGGCCTATACTTTCCAGCTCCTCGGCTTCATTGGGACATTGTGTGAGTGTTACCATCTGCATACCCTGCCTACTCACTATATCTCAGTCTCTCTTCAGCTCAGCCTCCAGGGATTGCTGTTCCAGTATCTGAGGGACTACAGCCCAGCCGGGCTGACCAGCTCACTACTGCCATCTCTGGTGGTTCAGTATACTGTCTAAAAAAAAGAACTAGTGTGTGTTTGTCTCCTAACTTTGAGCCCGACCGGTGGTCCCTCTCGGGATCTTCCCCTGGGGGCGTGGTCATATGCCACCCACTACTCTCATAAATAAATCCCAGAAAATAACAGTAAGACACTGATAAGACAGGCTAAGAGAGAATATGAAAAGAAGTTGACCATAGAGACAAAAACTTACAGTAAAAACTTTTTTAAACATATCTGAAGCAGAAAGCCTGCGAGGAAGTCAGTTGGACTATTAGATGATCGAGGGGTTAAAGGGGCACTTAGAAAAGATAAGGCCATCATAGAAAGATTAAAAATTTCTTTGCTTCAGTGTTTACTGAAGAGGATGTTGGGGGAGATACGTGTTCCAGAGAGGGTTTTCATGGGTGATGATTCAGATCGATTGAATCAAATCACGGTAAACCTAGAAGATGTGGTAGGACTGATTGACATACTGAAGAGTAGTAAATCACCTGGACCGGGTGGTATACACCCCACGGTTCCGAAGGAACTAAAAAATGAAATTTCAGATCTATTAGTTAAAATTTGTAACCTATCATTAAAATCATCCATTGTACCTGAAGATTGGAGGGTGGCTTATGTAACTCCAATATTTAAAAAGGGCTCCAGAGGCAATCTGGGAAACTACAGACCAGTTAGCCTGACCTCTGTGCCAGGAAAAATAGTGGAAAGTGTTCTAAAGATCAAAATCACAGAACATATAGAAATACATTGTTTAATGGAAGAAAGTCAGCATGGCTTTACCCAAGGCAAGTCTTGCCTCACAAATCTACTTCACTTTTTTGAAGGGGTTAATACACATGTAGATAAACATGAATTGGTAGATGTAGTGTATTTGGATTTTCAGAAGGCATTTGACTAAGTTCCTCATGAGAGACTTCAAAGAAAACTAAAAAGTCATTGGATAGGTGGCGAAGTCCTTTCATGGTTTACAAATTGGTTAAATGACAGGAAACAGAGAGTATGATTAAATGGACAATTTTCTTAGTGGTCCCAGTTCAGGGATCTGAACTGGGACCCATGCTTTCCAATATATTTAATAAATGATCTGGAAAGGAATACAACAAGTGAGGTAATCAAATTTGCAGATGATACAAAATTATTCAGAGTAGTTAAATCACAAGCAGATTGTGATAAATTGCAGCAGGACCTTGTGAGACTGGAAAATTGGGCATCTAATTGGCAGATGAAATTTAATGTGGATAAATGCAAGGTGATGCATATAGGGAAAAATAACCCATGCTGTAGTTACATGATATTAGGTTCCATATTAGGAGCTACCACCCAGGAAAGAGATCTAGGCGTCATAGTGGATAAATCACTGAAATTGGCTCAGTGTGCTGTAGCAGTCAAAAAAGCAAACAGAATGTTAGGAATTATTAGGAAGGGAATGGTGAATAAAACGGAAAATGTCATAATGCCTCTGTATCGCTCCATGGTGAGACCACACCTTGAATACTGTGTACAATTCTGGTCGCCGCATCTCAAAAAAGATTTAGTTGCGATGAAGAAGGTACAGAGAAGCACGACCAAAATGATAAAAGTGATGGAACAGCTTCCCTATGAGGAAAGACTAAAGAGGTTAGGACTGTCCATCTTGGAGAAGAGATAGCTGAGGGGGGATATGATAGAGGTGTTTAAAATCATGAGAGGTCTAGAATGGGTAAATGTTAATCGGTTCTTTACTCTTTTGGATAATAGAAGGACTAGGGGGCACTCTATGAAGTTAGCATTAGCACATTTAAAACTAATCGGAGAAAATTCTTTTTCACGCCGCACAATTAAACTCAGGGATTTGTTGCCAGGGGCTATGGTTAGTGCAGTTAGTGTAGCTGGGTTTAAAAAAGATTTGGATAAGTTCTTGGAGAAGTCCATTACCTGCTATTAATCAAGTTGACTTAGAAAATAGCCACTGCTATTACAAATCATCAGCAGCATTGGATATACTTAGATTTTGGGTATTTGCCAGGTACTTGTGGCCTGGATTGGCCACTGTTAGAAACAGGATGCTGGGCTTGATGTACCCTTGTCTGACCCAGTATGGCAATTTCTTATGTTCTTATGTTCTTAGTTCAACCTATTTGCAAACAGTGTGCTCTGGCAGAGTTCTCTATTAGTCTTCCTTCTCCTTATTTATTTTTATTTACTTATTATACAATTTATATTCCACAAATCGGCTGGGGTAGATTTTATAATTTAGCGCGAACGCGTACTTTTGTTCGCGCACCAGGCGCGAACAAGAATATGCGGGATTTCAATAGATATGCGCGTAGCCACGCGTATCCATTAAAATCCGGGATCGGCGCACGCAAGGCTGCCAATTTTGGGCAGCCTGCACGCGCCGAGCCGCGCAGCCTGCCTACGTTCCTTCCGAGGCCGCTCCGAAATCGGAGCGGCCTCGGAGGGAACTTTATTTCACCCTCCCCTCACCTTCCCCTCCCTTCCCCTACCTAACCCACCCCTCCGGCCCTATCTAAACCCCCCCTACCTTTATCGCCGGATTTACACCTGCCGGAGGCAGACGTAAATCTGCGCATGACAGCGGGCTGCTGGCGCGCCATCACCCGACCCGGGGGCTATTCCGGAGGGCGCGGCCACGCCCCGGAACGCCCCTGGGCCGAAACCACGCCCGCGGCGCCGCCCCCGAAACGTCGCATCACTCGCGCCACGCCCCCGAAATGCTGCGTCACGACTGCCACGCCCCCCGGCACGCCTCTCCATGCAAGCCCCGAGACTTACGCGCGTCCCGGGGCTTGTACGCGCCGCCGAGCCTATGCAAAATAGGTTCGGCACGCGCAGGGGGGGTTTGGGGTAGGTTTTCGGGGGGGTACGTGCGTATCCTACGCGCATACCCCTTTGAAAATCTACCCCATAATGTTCAGCATGGATTACACATATGCATATATACTAAAACATATACAACGATACAAAATAAAATTATTAAAACAATAAAATAAAACAAATATAAAACAAAATGTGATTACATAAAATCCCAAGAAAGATTATTTGTATTTACAAAACAGTAGAGAAAAATGTTACTTCTATAGGTTCCTGTATTCCAAATTCTGGGCCAGATCTCTTCCTATCTCAAATGCATTTTACTTCAAGCCTAATGAATCCAAATCCCAACTTTAATTAATATTTTACTCTTGGTTAGGTACTAATAATAACATTTAGATTGAGATGCAATTAATATACAAACTGCAGGAATATATTCCAGCAGTAACAAAATATCTGGGGATCATAACACATAGTTAAACACAACTGAATATCCTAATATTTTTATAGTGCGTAGTGTGGCAGTTTTGGAATTACATGAAAGTTCAAATTGTTATTTTAAAGAATGCATGAGCAGAAAATCATAGCAATCACCTTTTGCTATTGCTTTTGGTTTTACCAAGTAAAAGTAATTATGAAATATAATTGATAGGCCAGCATCTACTTAATTATTGCCTACCAAGCTGCAGAATTACTTCCTAATAAGCGTAAAAGCTGTATTATGAATATGTGGTTTTAGCTAACAAGATAATATTTGCATTTCGAAATGAATTATAAAAAAAAAAAAAAGACAGTGGCTATGGAGTGTTCTTGAGCAAAGCCCAGATAATAGTGGGGAATACAGAAAAATATGTACATATGGTTCAAATTTAGCTTCATTTAAACAATGATAGAAACAGAACATTGTTTACAGGCAAAAATATATATATTTGAATTCAGTACCAGTGTAAAGCACAAATGTTTTCTGAAACTAAATATGGCATTTGATTTTTGTCGCTACTAAAATTTGGTGGCTGGGTTATGCACATAACCTTGAATGACTGGAATTTCTCTTTCCTGTTTTCCCTAAATTATAGAACATGTTTTAGCATTTCAACCTGCATATAAAGTTAACCAGAAGCTTCTAAGTCATAAAGGATCTTCTCAGTCAAGCCTGTTTTGGACCAGTACATGTGAGGATCTATTCTGTAGTTTGCTTTTCTTGGGGAAATCAGAGCACAGATCCCGTCATATAGTACAAAAAAAACTAAGACTTTTTCAATGTGAAGTTATATAGAAGTGTCACAGATGCAGTTCTTCATTGTCTCTTCCTTTCCATTTTCTCATTTTCCATTTGACCATTTTACTTGTATGCATCTATGCCTTAGATATCTTCTCATTCATAAACACATATATTCATTACAGTTATTAGATTTCTATCTCATTGAAGAAGGTTCAATTTTGACTGCATAATGGCTTAATTTCATTTTTATGGTACCCTATCCTTA
Organism: Rhinatrema bivittatum; assembly: GCF_901001135.1. Lineage (NCBI taxonomy): Eukaryota > Metazoa > Chordata > Amphibia > Gymnophiona > Rhinatrematidae > Rhinatrema > Rhinatrema bivittatum. The sequence goes on along the minus strand of NC_042623.1, from coordinate 217,890,734 downwards.
AAAATCTCTTGAAATGAAATAGTCATCTACAATATGGCTTACTACATAATAAAATATTGAAGATGAATATTTATAATTATATATAAAGTAGGAGAAGTTGCTCTTTATGTCAAAACCAATATCCAACTAACTGAAATGCAAGGGACATGGGCTGTCCTAAAAAAAGAAGTTGATGCTTCCATTTACATCAGTGTGGTCATCAGGCCTCCAATTCAGATAGAAAAGCTGGACAGAGATCTGGTCAAAGACATCCAAAAGATGGAAAGGAAGGGAGAAGTGTTGCTCATTGTAGATTTTAATCTGATGGATGTAGATTGGAGTATCACTTCTGCACAATCTGCAGAAAATAGAGAAATAGTAGATGCTCTTCAAGAAGCTCTGCTCAAACAAATGGTGATGAAGCACACAAGGGAGGGTGTAATACTTGACCTAGTGCTCACAAATGGGGATAATATTTCTAATGTCCAAGTAAATGCCAATCTGAGTACCAATGATCATTAGATGGTATGGTTTGATATTAAAAATAAGATATGAGAAAGTCTCATGAAGACTCGAGTTTTGAATTTTAGAAACAGGGACTTGTTGAAATGGATGTTCTTGGAAGAATAACTAGAAGACTGGAGACAATGGGTGAAGTGGAACAACAATAGGCCAAATTAAAAGAAACTATTAAAAAGGCAACAGATCTATATATTAGAAAAGTAAACAAAAGTAAGAGGAGAAAGAAACTTTTCTGGTTCACAAAGGAGGTGGTTGAAAAAATAAAGTGAAAAGAACAGCACTTAGGATGTATAAAGGATCCCAGAAAGAAGAACACAGGGAAGAATACCTGGCGAAACTGAGGGAGAGAAAGAAACAAATCAGGAAAGCAAAAGGTCAAGTGGAAAAAAGGACTGCCAAAGAGGTAAAGGGAGGTGACAAAACATTTTTCAGATATATCAGAGAAAGGAAGGCCAAAGTGATATAGTGAAATTGAAAGGAGATGAGGAGCAATGTGTGGAGAATGACGAAGAAATGGCAGAAATATTAAAACTATCCTTCAGTTCAGTATTCACTAAAGAAGATGCTGAAGAAGGACCGTTGCTGTTTGACAAGACCATGAATGGAAGTGTAGTAGATGCAACCCCCTTTATAGAAGAGAATGTATGGAAAGAGCTAGGAAACCTGAAAGTGGACAAGGCCATGGGGCCAGATGAGGTAGATCCCAGGATAATGAGGGATCTCAGAGATGTGTTGGTAGGTCGAATGAATGACGTGTTCAATAGATCCCTGGAAACGGGAGTGGTGCCACATGACTGAAGAAGATTGGTGATGGTCCTGCTTAACAAGAGTGGTCGCAGAGGGGAGGCTGGAAATTACAGGCTGTTAGCCTCACCTCAGTGGTGGGAAAATTAATGGAGACTCTGATGAAGGAAAGGATAATGAATTTAAAATCTGGTGGGTTGTTGGACCCCAGGCAGAATGGATTCACCAGGGGAAGGTCCTGCCAGACAAATCTGATTGACCTTTTTGATTGGGTGATGAGAGAAGATCAAGGAAGAGTGCTGGTCAAGATGGTGAGATGGACAGTGAAATGCTAAGAGAAATTAGGGAAGATAACCAAATTGGTAGTGCAGTAATAATGGGAGACTTCAATTACCCCAATATTGACTGGGTAAATGTATCATCAGGTCACGCTAGAGAGATAACGTTCCTGGATGGAATAAATGATAACTTTATGGAGCAATTGGTTCAGCAACCGACGAGAGAGGGAGCAATTTTAGATCTAATTCTCAGTGGAGCACAGGACTTGTTGAGAGAGGTAACGGTGGTGGGGCCGCTTGGCAATAGTGATCATAATATGATCAAATTTGATTTAATGACTGGAAGAGGAACAGTGTGCAAATCCAAGGCTCTCGTGCTAAACTTTCAAAAGGGACTTTGATAAAATGAGAAAATTGTTAGAAAAAAACTGAAAAGTTTACAAAAGTAAAAAATGTCCAAGAGGTGTGGTCTTTGTTAAAAAATACCATTCTAGAAGCACAATCCAGATGTATTCCACACATTAAGAAAGGTGGAAAGAAGGCAAAACGATTACCGGCATGGTTAAAAGGGGAGGTGAAAGAAGCTATTTTAGCCAAAAGATCTTCATTCAAAAATTGGAAGAAGGATCCAACAGAAGAAAATAGGATAAAGCATAAACATTGACAAGTTAAATGTAAGACATTGATAAGACAGGCTAAGAGAGAATTTGAAAAGAAGTTGGCTGTAGAGGCAAAAACTCAGTAAAAGCTTTTTTAAATATATCCGAAGCAGAAAGCATGTGAGGGAGTCGGTTGGACCGTTAGATGATCGAGGGGTTAAAGGGGCACTAAGAGAAGATAAGGCCATCGCGGAAAGATTAAATGATTTTTTTGCTTCGGTGTTTACTGAAGAGGATGTTGGGGAGGTACCTGTATGGAGAGGGTTTTCATGGGTAATGATTCAGATGGACTGAATCAAATCACGGTGAACCTAGAAGATGTGGTAGGCATGATTGACAAACTGAAGAGTAGTAAATCACCCGGACCGGATAGTATACACCCCAGAGTTCTGAAGGAACTAAAAAATGAAATTTCAGACCTATTAGTAAAACTTTGTAACTTATCATTAAAATCATCCATTGTACCCGAAGACTGGAGGATAGCAAATGTAACCCCAATATTTAAAAAGGGCTCCAGGGGCGATCCGGGAAACTACAGACTGGTTAGCCTGACTTCAGTGCGAGGAAAAATAGTGGAAAGTGTTCTGAACATCAAAATCATAGAACATATAGAAAGAAATGGTTTAATGGAACAAAGTCAGCATGGCTTTACCCAGGGCAAGTCTTGCCTCACAAATCTGCTTCACTTTTTTGAAGGAGTTAATAAACATGTAGATAAAGGTGAACCGGTAGATATAGTATACTTGGATTTTCAGAAGGCGTTTGACAAAGTTCCTCATGAGAGGCTTCTAGGAAAAGTAAAAAGTCATGGGATAGGTGGCGATGTCCTTTGTGGATTCCAAACTGGCTAAAAGACAGGAAACAGAGAGTAGGATTAAATGGACAATTTTCTCAGTGGAAGGGAGTGGACAGTGGAGTGCCTCAGGGATCTGTATTGGGACCCTTACTTTTCAATATATATATAAATGATCTGGAAAGAAATACGACAAGTGAGATAATCAAATTTGCAGACTACACAAAATTGTTCAGAGTAGTTAAATCACAAGCAGATTGTGATAAATTGCAGGAAGACCTTGTGAGACTGAAAAATTGGGCATCCAAAAGGCAGATGAAATTTAATGTGGATAAGTGCAAGGTGATGCATATAGGGAAAAATAACCCATGCTATAATTACACAATGTTGGGTTCCATATTAGGTGCTACAACCCAAGAAAGAGATCTAGGTGTCATAGTGGATAACACATTGAAATAGTCAGTTCAGTGTGCTGCGGCAGTCAAAAAAGCAAACAGAATGTTGGGAATTATTAGAAAGGGAATGGTGAATAAAACGGAAAATGTCATAGGGCCTCTGTATCGCTTCATGGTGAGACCACACATTGAATACTGTGTACAATTCTGGTCGCCGCATCTCAAAAAAGATATAATTGCGATGGAGAAGGTACAGAGAAGGGCTACCAAAATGATAAGGGGAATGGAACAACTCCCCTATGAGGAAAAACTAAAGAGGTTAGGACTTTTCAGCTTGGAGAAGAGACGACTGAGGGGGGATATGATAGAGGTGTTTAAAATCATGAGAGGTCTAGAACGGGTAGATGTGAATCTGTTATTTACTCTTTCAAATAGTAGAAAGACTAGGGGGCACTCCATGAAGTTAGCATGGGGCACATTTAAAACTAAGCGGAGAAAGTTCTTTTTTACTCAACGCACAATTTGTTACGAATGGGCTCCGGTCAGGAGTCGTGAACACCACCCAGAAGGGTGGCTCCAGGTGGAGAGAGACAGGAATGGCTAGAAACAGTGTCTGGGTCCAGGCTGGGTCAGGGCAGGTGGCAAGTAGCAGTGTCTGGGTCAAGGCTGGGTCAGGGCAGGCGGCAAGTAGCAGTGTCTGGGTACAGGCTGGGTCAGGGCAGGCGACAATTAGCAGTGTCTGGGTCCAGGCTGGGTCAGGGCAGGCGGCAATTAGCAGTGTCTGGGTCCAGGCTGGGTCAGGGCAGGCGGCAGATAGCAGTGTCTGGGTTCAGGCTGGGTCAGGGCAAGGCAGGTCAGAAGGCCCGTAGGCCACACACACACACACAGAAGGCCCGTAGGCCACACACAGTAAGCAGGGCAAGGCAGGTCAGAAGGCCCGTAGGCCACACACACACAGAAGGCCCGTAGGCCACACACAGTAAGCAGGGCAAGGCAGGTCAGAAGGCCCGTAGGCCACACACACACAGAAGGCCCGTAGGCCACACACCGTAAGCAGGGCAAGGCAGGTCAGAAGGCCCGTAGGCCACACACACACAGAAGGCCCGTAGGCCACACACCGTAAGCAGGGCAAGGCAGGTCAGAAGACCCGTAGGCCACACACACACAGAAGGCCCGTAGGCCACACACAGTACAAGGTAGCAGGCCCAAAGGTACACCCAGAGCAAGGCAAGGTAGAATAAGGCCCGAAGGCCGCGCAAGGCAAGGAATAAGGCCCGAAGGCCGCGCAAGGCAAGGTCCTGGGACCAAACGCACAGCAAGCAGGGAAGGAAGGCTAGAGCAGGGAGCCCAGGCGAGCTCGATGCCAAAGCACCGAGGGAACTGTCAGGCAGGGTTATAAGGGACAGCCCAGAACATAGAGTGGACAGGGGAGATGGACTGGGCCTGTGAGGAGAGCCAGCACTAGAGGGACCCCTGGTGGTGAGGCGGTTGCACTGCAGCCATAACCGTAACAGTACCCCCTCCTCAAGGCCTCCCCCTCCTCCTGGGTCCCATATTAGCAGGGGGTACTCAATAATGAAGTCCGACCCCTCCTGGGGCGATGCGGCAGGTTCAACTCCTTCCCGAGGCAGCAAGGCAGTCCATAACCCTTCCTGGAGTAAAAAGGCAGACACAACCCCAACCTGGGGCAGCAACATAGTCCATAACCCCTCCTGGGACAAGGCAGCAGAGTTAGACCCCTCCTGGGGTAGCAGAGGCGGTGCAGATTTCCATAACCCCTCCTGGGGTGACAAGGGGAACATAAACCCCACCTGGGGCAGCGAAATAGTCCGTAATCCCTCCTGAGACGACAGCAGGACTGGTCCGGACCCCTCCAGGGTCGGCATCAGGGCCGGCACAGACTCCTCCAGGGTCGGCGACAGTAGGACCAGTATGGACCCCTCCCGGGTCAGCAGCTGGACCGGTACAACAGGCTCAGATGGTGGAGTAACAAAGTTTGTTGGCAGGCCCGGTTCGGACCCCTCCGGGGACTGCAGCAGGACCAGTTCGGACTCCTCCGGGGATGACAGCAGGACCGGTTCGGACCCCTCCGAGGATGGCAGCAGGACCGGTTCGAGCCCCTCCGGAGGCGGCAGCAGGACCGGTTCAGTAGACTCAGATGGTTGAGTCAGAAAGGCTGTCAGTAGGACCGGTTTGGACCCCTCCGGGGACGGCAACAGGACCGGTTCGGACCCCTCCGGGGACGGCAGCAGGACCGGTTCGGACTCCTCCGGGGATGGCAGCAGGACCGGTTCGGACCCCTCCGGGAACGACACAGCAGACTCAGGTTCTTCTCGGGGTAGTGCAGCAGGCTCGGACCCCTCTCGGGACGAAGCAGCAGGCTTGGGCCCCTCTCGGGGTGAAGCAGCAGGCTTGGGCCCCTCTCGGGGTGATGCAGCAGACTCAGACCCCTCTCGGGGTAGTGCAGCAGGCTCGGACCCCTCTCGGGGTAGTGCAGCAGGCTCGGACCCCTCTCGGGGCAATGTAGCAGGCTTGGGTCCCTCTCGGGGTGAAACAGCAGGCTTGGACCCCTCTCGGGGTGAAATAGCAGGCTCGGACCCCTCTCGAGGCGATGCAGCAGGCTCGGACCCCTCTCGAGGCGATGTAGCAGGCTCGGACCCCTCTCGAGGCGATGTAGCAGGCTTGGACCCCTCTCGGGGTGATGTAGCAGGCTCGGAGCCCTCTTGGGGTGAAACAGCAGGCTCGGACCCCTCTCAGGGTGAAACAGCAGGCTTGGACTCTTCTCGAGGTGAAACAGCAGGCTTGGACTCTTCTCGAGGTAATGCAGCAGGCTCGGACCCCTCTCGGGGTGAAGCAGCAGACTCAGACCCCTCTCGGGGTGGAGCAGCAGGGTTAGAAGTAGTGCGCATGGACGACACAGATTGGACTGCCGTGGGCTTGATACCTGGAGCCAAAGTCTGAAGCTCCTGATTTTGTTTCTGGAGGAGCAGTTTAGAGAAGGCACAGGCAGTTCTAGGACATCTAGGGAAGGTGCTCGTTAGTGTCTCAACAGCAGCTGTGGGAAGCAGAGCCCTGCTAGAGTTAATCAACTCTCTCCGTTTTAGAGAAACCTGTTCCCGAGGCTCTAGCACTGGTGTCACAGAAGCCTTCTTGGCCAGGTAAGTCCTGGGTTTTTCTATCCACAAACTGCCAGCTAAAATGTCTGTTTTAGTGGAGCCAGAAGCAGAATACCGGTTAGGAGAGCTGATTGTCTTTTCTAATGGAACAGCTGATCCTAGAGCAGAACAACGGGGGCAGGGTTTGCCTGGTGGTAACAGACACGGAAGACAGGAGCATTTCCACCACCCTGGTTTAGGATTTAGACAATTTAAACATTCCTGATAATCTGAGACGTTCCTCTTATGACAACTACTGCATACCCAGTGTTCTTGGTCTGAGAGTTGACAGGCAAGACAGTTCTTGTAACTGGGATAATTCAAAGTCTGGCAACAAGCACAGACATAAAAACTTGGAGGCTGAGGCATAATGTGAGTAGAAGGAAAAAGAAAAAATTGGCTCACCGGTGGTACCAAGACCTATCTCTTCCCCTGGAAATTGGTGGCTTCGGCATGCTCTTACGAATGGGCTCTGGTCAGGAGTCGTGAACACCACCCAGAAGGGTGGCTCCAGGTGGAGAGAGACAGGAATGGCTAGAAACAGTGTCTGGGTCCAGGCTGGTTCAGGGCAGGCGGCAAGTAGCAGTGTCTGGGTCCAGGCTGGGTCAGGGCAGGCGGCAAGTAGCAGTGTCTGGGTCCAGGCTGGGTCAGGGCAGGCGGCAATTAGCAGTGTCTGGGTCCAGGCTGGGTCAGGGCAGGCGGCAGATAGCAGTGTCTGGGTTCAGGCTGGGTCAGGGCAAGGCAGGTCAGAAGGCCCATGGGCCACACACGGCCAGTAGGCCACACACAGTAAGCAGGGCAAGGCAGGTCAGAAGGCCCGTAGGCCACATACACACAGAAGGCCCGTAGGCCACACACCGTAAGCAGGGCAAGGCAGGTCAGAAGGCCCGTAGGCCACACACACACACAGAAGGCCCGTAGGCCACACACCGTTAGCAGGGCAAGGCAGGTCAGAAGGCCCGTAGGCCACACACACACAGAAGGCCCGTAGGCCACACACCGTAAGCAGGGCAAGGCAGGTCAGAAGACCCGTAGGCCACACACACACAGAAGGCCCGTAGGCCACACACAGTAAGCAGGGCAAGGCAGGTCAGAAGGCCCGTAGGCCACACACACACAGAAGGCCCGTAGGCCACACACAGTACAAGGTAGCAGGCCCAAAGGTACACCCAGAGCAAGGCAAGGTAGAATAAGGCCCGAAGGCCGCGCAAGGCAAGGCAAGGAATAAGGCCCGAAGGCCGCGCAAGGCAAGGTCCTGGGACCAAACGCACAGCAAGCAGGGAAGGAAGGCTAGAGCAGGGAGTCCAGGCGAGCTTGATGCCGAAGCACCGAGGGAACTGTCAGGCAGGGTTATAAGGGACAGCCCAGAACATAGAGTGGACAGGGGAGATGGACTGGGCCTGTGAGGAGAGCCAGCACTAGAGGGACCCTTGGTGGTGAGGCGGTTGCACTGCAGCCATAGCCGTAACACAATTAAACTCTGGATTTGTTGCCAGAGGATGTGGTTAGTGCAGTTAGTATAGCGTTGTTTAAAAAAGGATTGGATAAGTTCTTGGATGAGAAGTCCATTACCTGCTATTAAGTTCACTTAGAGAATAGCCACTGCCATTAGCAATGGTAACATGGAATAGACTTAGTTTTTGGGTACTTGCCAGGTTCTTATGGCCTGGATTGGCCACTGTTGGAAACAGGATGCTGGGCCTGTTGGACCCTTGTTCTGACCCAGTATGGCATGTTCTTATGTTCTATGGAGGCTGTCACTGCATTTCAAAAGCTGAAGGACGCTTTCTCTACTAAGCCATGTCTCCATCATCCGGATCCTGTACGCCCCTTCATCGTGGAGGTTGACCCTTGGTCTGACCCAGTATGGCATGTTCTTATGTTGTTATGTTCTTATGATTTACTTGGATTTCAGCAAAGCTTTTGATATGGTCCCGCATAGGAGACTCCTGAATAAAATGAGAAGCTTGGGTGTGGGTGCCAAGGTGCTTGACCAACAGGAAACATTGTGTAATAATAAATGGAATCCACTTTGATGAGAGAATGGTGTTAAGTGGAGTGCCTCAAGGATCAGTTATGAAGCCGGTTCTATTCAATATCTTCATGAGCAACATTGCAGAGGGGTTAGAAGGAAAAGGTTGCCTTTTTGCGGATGATACTAAGATGTGCAATAGAGTGGAAGCATCTGAAGGAGTAGTGAGAATAAAGTGATTTAAGAAAAATTGAAGCATGATCGAAGATTTGGAAGTTGTGATTCAATGCCAAGAAGTGCAGAGTCATGCTCCTGGGGTGCATAAATCCAAAAGAGCTGTATGTGATGGGGGGTGATAAACTTTCATGGATGGACCAGGAGAGGGACCTTGGGGTGATTGTATCTGGCAATCTGAAGGTTGCAAATCAATGTGACAAAGTGGTAACTAAAGCTAGAAGAATGCTGAGTTGCATAGAGAGAGGTATAACTAGCAGGAAAAGGGATCTTTGGTGAGGTCTCACCTGGAGTACTGTGCTCAGTTCTGGAGACGGTATCTCAAAAAGGATAGAGACAGGATGGAAACTATCCAAAGAAAGGCGACCAAAATGGTATGGAGTCTGTTTCAGAAAACCTATGAAGAGAGGTTGAAGGATCTAAATATGTATACCCTGGAGGAGAGGAGGTGTTACGCTTGCTGCCCGTGGCAGCCCCACAGTGCAGCCCTCTCACTTCTCTACACAAGCTTCAGGATCTAGCTTCTCGTCGCTGGCGGAGATGGGCCGCCAGTCCCGACCTCTGAACTCTGCCAGTACCTCCTGCCCTGCTCCGCTTCCCGGGACCTCCAGCCAGGATGCCTCCATCCGTCATGCCTCTCCACAGGATTGACGGAGAGATGCCGCTGGTGGCGCCACGCCCCTCCCTAGGAGCGTGCGTGCACCCCAGTGAAACCATTAAAGGGCCCACGGTGGGAACCTGGTCGCAGACCTGGATGCTGACGTGTGTTACCTCATCGCTTAAATGCTCAGGACTCGCACTGAAGCGTTGCCTTTGCAACAGGTCACCTTGGTCTCCTGTTCCAGATTTCCTCATACTCATTGCTTCTCCATGAGCCTTGCTTTGTGTTCCTGTTTCTCCAAGTTCCTGGTTCCTGTTCCGTGTTCGTCTCATCTGTGTGTTGATTGACTTCCTGGTTCTGACCATCGCTACGCCTGACCTTGCCTGCCTTCTCCAAGCCTGACCACTGCAATGCCTGACCTTGCCTGCCTTCTCCAAGCCTGGTCATTGCTATGTCTGACCACGCCTGCCTTCTCTGTGCCTTGACCATTGCTACGAACGACTTTGCCTCAGACTTTCTTGAGTCCAGAGTTCCATGTTGCTAGCTACACCTTCCAAGTGCTGCCAGCTTCCATTCAAGCTTGACAGTGAGGCCTCTGTCCCTATCCTCTGGACACGGACTATTAAGGCTTCGGTCTCCCTTTGCTCAGACACCTTCAGCTCCTTCTTGTTCCATGGTGCTTGAGTTCCTGTTCCATATCCCGTCCAGGATAGGACCACGCCATCTGCTGGCTGCTGTCTCTGGGTTGAACCATCTACTACCTGTACTTAACCTTGAGGACCGCCTAAGACTTGCCGGCCCCGGCACCTGAAGGCTCAACCCAAGGGGAACGTGGGCTGGTATACGTGAAGCTCCAGTGGCCTCCAGCTTCAGCCCACTCTGCCTGCTGATGGAGGGGACCTGTAGGCCCTCGCTTAAGGGTTGAGCCAACCCCATCTCAGCCCAAGGATCCACTTCCTATGCAACAGGTTGCAAAGGCCATGGATTTGATGGAGCAACATGCCCTCCACACCATCCCAGGCCTGGATTCCAAGGTGCAAGAAGAGCAGCAGTTCCTCGAAGCATTGGCCTCTTCCATGGATCGTCTTCATGCCTGGGTCGATGCCTTCATCAATGACTCGGCTTCTCCTCCTCCACAGCCACCTCCATCATCACCACGTGCCTTGTTGGCACTTCCAGCACCTCCATGTTTCAACGGCAACTCCAAGCTCTGCAGAGGGTTCATAAACCATTGCTATAAGCAAATTGCTCTGCAGCCTTCTGTCTTCCAGGATGACGACAAAGGTCATGTTTCTCCTGTCTCGCCTTGAAGGGAAGGCCCTGGCCTGGGCCTCCCCCCTGTGGGAATGCTCGGACTCCTTGCTAAGAGAACTGGTTCAACTTGTGGCTGTATTCAAATGGACCTTTGATGATCCAGGGCGGCATGCTGGAGCAAGCACCAGTCTACTACATTTTCGTCAAGGACAACAAAGTCTTTTTAATTATACAATAAAGTTTCAGACTTTGGCTACTGAGCTCACTTGACAGGAGGACTGCCTTCAAGCTATTTACTTGGATGGTCTCTCCTCACAGTTAAAAGATGAGCTGGCTGCTCAGAAGCTCCCTCCCTCCTTGGAGGACCTTATAGATTTGACAGGCCGAATTGACCACCGTCTTCAGAAGCATCACTGGGAGAGTCGGATGCCCAAGAGGCCCGTGCAGGTTCGCTCCCATTCACCACCCGTTACTAACTCCGCATCTAATGACAGCAGAGTGGTCAAGGCGGAAGAACCCATGCAATTGGGTCGAGGGCAACTGACAACGGAAGAGCGCCTCCGGCAAAGACAGACCAGCTTGTGTCTGTATTGTGGAGCCCCAGGCCACCATCTACAAAATTGTCCCATCCGTCCAGGAAACTCTAGGGCCCAAGTTCAGTAGGGGCCCTGAACTTTGGTGCAACTTCTACGGCCCCCCCAACTCTCAGGTCCAGTCACACTAATTTAGGACTTTTGGTCCTTTCTGGTTCTAGTAGACTCCGGAGCAGGAAGTAATTTTATCCTCATGATTTTGTGCAACTCCTGGGTATTAAAACCCATTCGCTTAACCCTTCCTTGTGTATTGCCACTATTTATGAAGAGCCACTTCCTGGCCGTATCTCTTTGACCAATGAACCTGTCCAGTTACGTACAGGGGCCTTACACCTTGAGGAATTTGTGTTACTGGTGTTGGATAAGTCAATCCATCCCATTGAGCTTGGACTTTCTTGGTTACAGAAACATTCCCCCCAATTTAATCGGACTTCGCTATAACTGGTAGAGTGGGGTCCAGCCTGTCATTAATCCTTTCTTCAGAACGTGACTATCTTCGATGATTCCTTTGGTTACCACCTCTTCTGGCATACCTCCTCCGTTTGCACCTATGAGGACGTATTTTCTAAACAAAAGGCTGATCTCCTCCCACCTCTTCGTCGGTTCAATTGTCCAATCGACCTTCTTCCTGGAACCACGCCTCCTTGTGGATGCATCTATACTCTGTCGTTACCCGAGACAAAGGCTATGACCGAATATATTCGGAAGAACCTGGCAAAAGGGTTTATCCATTAGGGATGTGAATCGTGTCCTCGATCGTCTTAACGATCGATTTCGGCTGGGAGGGGGAGGGAATCGTATTGTTGCCGTTTGGGGGGGTAAAATATCGTGAAAAATCGTGAAAAATCGAAAAAAACGTAAAATCGCAAAACCGGCACATTAAAACCCCCTAAAACCCACCCCCGACCCTTTAAATTAAATCCCCCCCCCTCCCGAACCCCCCCCCAAATGACTTAAAAACCTGCGGGTCCAGCGGCGGTCCGGAACGGCAGCGGTCCGGAACGGGCTCCTGCTCCTGAATCTTGTTGTCTTCAGCCGGCGCCATTTTCCAAAATGGCGCCGAAAAATGGCGGCGGCCATAGACGAACACGATTGGACGGCAGGAGGTCCTTCCGGACCCCCGCTGGACTTTTGGCAAGTCTCGTGGGGGTCAGGAGGCCCCCCACAAGCTGGCCAAAAGTTCCTGGAGGTCCAGCGGGGGTCAGGGAGCGATTTCCCGCCGCGAATCGTTTTCGTACGGAAAATGGCGCCGGCAGGAGATAGACTGCAGGAGGTCGTTCAGCGAGGGTTCCGGCGCCTCGCTGAACGACCTCCTGCAGTCGATCTCCTGCCAGCGCCATTTTCCGTACGAAAACGATTCGCGGCGGGAAATCGCTCCCTGACCCCCGCTGGACCTCCAGGAACTTTTGGCCAGCTTGTGGGGGGCCTCCTGACCCCCACGAGACTTGCCAAAAGTCCAGCAGGGGTCCGGAAGGACCTCCTGCCGTCCAATCGTGTTCGTCTATGGCCGCCGCCATTTTTCGGCGCCATTTTGGAAAATGGCGCCGGCTGAAGACAACAAGATTCAGGAGCAGGAGCCCGTTCCGGACCGCTGCCGTTCCGGACCGCCGCTGGACCCGCAGGTTTTTTAAGTCATTTGGGGGGGGGGTTCGGGAGGGTGGGGGATTTAATTTAAAGGGTCGGGGGTGGGTTTTAGGGGGTTTTAATGTGCCGGCTCACGATTCTAACGATTTATAACGATAAATCGTTAGAATCTCTATTGTACTGTGTTCCATAACGGTTTAAGACGATATTAAAATTATCGGACGATAATTTTAATCGTCCTAAAACGATTCACATCCCTATTATCCATCAATCCACGTAACCCACCGGAGCAGGATTCTTCTTTGAGACCAAGAAAGACGGATCACTCAGACTGTGCTATGACCCGTAAGGATAAATATCCCTTGCTGTTTATTTCTGGACTATTTGATCGTCTCCAAGGTGATACCATCTTCATGAAGCTGGATTTGCATGGGGCATATAACTTGGTGAGAATCTGCCCCAATGACATCTGGAAAACTGCCCTTAATACTAGAGATGGCCACTATGAATACTTGGTGATGCCTTTTGGCTTTTCCAATGCACCAGCTGTATTCCTGCGGATGATGAATGAAATTTTCATAGATCTGATATATATCAAGGTCTTAATCTATCTGGATGATATCCTCATATTTTCGAAGGACTTCGACACCCAATGGGCCAATGTACGAATAATACTACAATGCCTATGAGGAAACCACTTGTTTCCAAAACTGGACAAGTGTTTGTTCGAGAGGTCCAGTTTGCCGTTCCTAAGCTACATAATCTCTCCTCAAGGCTTTTCCATGGACCCAGATAAATTGAGGGCAATCGGGAATTGGCCACAACCAGTGGGACTTAAAGCGCTCCAGTGCTTCCTGGGATTCCTTAATTATTATCGCCACTTTATCCCGCATTAATCCACACTGGCTGCTCCTCTGACGGCCCTGACCCGGAAGGGCCAAAATATACGGAATTGGCCGCCCGAGGCCGTTACCGCTTTTCATCGTTTGAAAGAAGCCTTCCAAAAGGGATCCTGCTTACGTCACCCTGATCAAACTCATCCATTTTTAGTTGAGGTAGATGCTTCCACCATTTGGGCTGGAGCTGTTCTAAGTCAGCGCACTGCTTTTGGCACCACAGTCCCATGCTCATTCTATTCTCGAAAATTTTCATCGGCAGAGCAGAACTACAGTATTAGGGACCGCGAACTGCTTGCCATTAAATTGGCTCTTGAAGAGTGGCACCCATGGCTTGAGGGCATACAACATAAATTCACGGTGTTCACTGACCACAAAACTTAGACCATCTAAGTCACGCTCAGTGCCTCAATGCCCTTCAAGCTCAATGGGCCTTATTTTTTTCAAGGTTCGATTTCGAGCTCCGCTACCGCCCTGCGGATAAGAATCTCTGGGCAGACACATTATCCCAGTCTTTTGAACCTGAGGACATCCCCCAAAGAGCCAACTCACATCATCAACCCAGCTTGTATTTCCTTGTCTGCAGCTTGTATTTCCTTGTCTGATACCCATCCATTTCCTACTGGGAAAAACGTGGTGCCCCGATGACTTTGGTAAAGAGTTCGGTAAAGAGTTCTTCGCTGGGCACATGACTCCAAATTTGCCAGCCACCCTGGACGTACGCAAACCATGGCACTGCTCCAGAGGTTTTTCTGGTGGCCTACTTTGGTCTCCAATGCTAAGGCATACGTCGAATCCTGTAATCTGTGCACACAACAAAATACCCCATTCGGGCGACCTTAGGGACTTTTACAACCAGCACCTGAGCAATGAGTCCACGGTTCCAGCACCTGAGGAATTTTACAACCAGCACCTGAGGAATGAGTCCATGTTTCCAGCACCTGAGGAACCGTGGACTTTTACAACCAGCACCTGAGCAATGAGTCCATGTTTCCAGCACCTGAGGAACCGTGGACTTTTACAACCAGCACCTGAGGAATGAGTTCACGGTTCCAGCACCTGAGGAACCGTGGACTCATTTATCTACAGATTTCATTCTAAGGGTAATACCGTGATATGGGTTACCATAGACCGTTTTTCGAAAATGGTCCATTTTGTACCTCTTCCAGGCCTATCATCTGCACCAGAGCTAGCATGTCTCTTTTTTCATCACATTTTCAGACTGCATGGCCTTCCAGTGGATATTGTTTCCGAACGAGGTCCTCAATTCATTGCCAGATACTGGTGCTCCCTTTGCCGAAAATTAGGGATTAACAACAGCCTCACGACTGCCCACCCCCAAGCCAATGGGCTTGCTGAACGTATGAACCACTCCCTGAAGGCATTCCTGCAGGCCTATATCAATGACCAACAAGACAACTGTCAGACCTCTTATCCTGGGCAGAGTTTTCCCACAACTCTCACATTGCCACAGCTACTGGAACATCACCATTCTCTATAGTCTAAGGGAAACAACCTTGACCTCCATTACCCATACCTCTCTCCGTGCCATCTCCTGAGGCACAGGCTACTGCGGATACCCTTAAAACATTGTGGGAACAGACGAATCTTCGCCTGCGCCAGACCGCTTCCCGGGCCAAGAAAACTGCTGACAGTCAACGTTGCGCAGCTCCTGAATTCTTTCCTGGCCAGAAAGTCTGGTTGAGTACCAAATATATTAGAATCTGAATTCCTTCGCAAAGATTTATTCCAAGATTTATTGGACCGTTCCTGATTATCCAACACATCGGACCTGTGACTTACCAGCTCCGGTTGCCTCCTTCCTTGGGTATACATAATGCCTTTCATGTTTCTTTGTTTAAGCCGGGTTTCCACTGTGCCCATCCGGGCAAATCCCGACCTCCAGGAGGGGGGCGTAACGGAGGGGGTACTGTTATGCTCACCACCCACAGCAGCCCCGCGTGCGGCCCTCTCACCTCTTTATACAAGCTTCGGGCTCCAGCTCCTCATTGCTGGCGGGGGGTGAGCCGCCAGTCCCGACCTCGGACTTCCGCAAACACCTCCGGCCCTGCTCCACTTCCCGGGACCTCCAGCCAGGATGCTTCCATCCGTCGGGCCTCTTTGCGGGGTTTGCAGAGAAATGCCGGCGGCGGCGCCTCTCCCCTCCACAGGTGCGCGCCCGCACACCAGTGAAACCTTTAAGGGACCCGCAGCGGGAACCTGGCTGCGGACCCGGATGCTGATGTCAGTTCCATCAGCGCTTAATTGCTCAGGCCTCGCACTGAAGCGTTGCCTTTGCAACAGGTCTCCTTTGTCTCCTGTTCCAGGTTTCCTCGTACTCGTTGCTTCTCTGTGAGCTTTGCTTCATGTTCCTGTTTCTCCAAGATCCTGGTTTCTGTTCCGTGTTTGTCTCGTCTGTGTGCTGATTGACTTCCTGGTTCTGACCATTGCTACGCATGTTGTGAACACGGGGCTAGTGGACCCTTGGGCCGACCTGCAGGAGACTTGAGAAGAACTTCACTGGTCTCAATTGAACAGGCTGGGGGGGCAGACTTCAGGCAGGCGGGTAGCAGCGGTTTCACCCTGGAAGCTGGTACTCCCCCGGGAGATGCCCTTGGGAGTCCAGCCGCTGGGACTTAGATTCACCCTGGAAGTCGGAGCCCCACCGGGAGGAGCCCGAAGGGGCCCGACTGCTGGGACTTAGGCGAGGCGGTCGATGGAGAGGAAGCAGGCGAGTATCGGGCAAGGCAGAGACAGGCGGGAACCCGGCTAGGGCAGAAGGCGGGCAGGAATCCGACTTAGGCTGTAAGCAGGAAGGAACCCGGCTTGGGCTGTGGCAGGCAGGAACACGGCTAGGGCTGTAGACAGGCTGGAACCCGGCTTGGGCTGTAGACAGGTTGGGACCCGGCTTGGGCTGTAGACAGGCTGGAACCCGGCTTGGGCAGTAGACAGGCTGGAACCCGGCTTGGGCAGTAGACAGGCTGGATCCCGGCTTGGGCTGTAGACAGGCTGGATCCCGGCTTGGGCTGGCTGGCAGGAACCCGGCTTGGGCTGAAGACAGGCTGGAACCCGGCTTGGGCTGAAGACAGGCTGGAACCCGGCTTGGGCTGAAGACAGGCTGGAACCCGGCTTGGGCTGGCTGGCAGGAACCCAGCTTGGGCTGGCTGGCAAGAACCCAGCTTGGGCTGGCTGGCAAGAACCCAGCTTGGGCTGGCTGGCAAGAACCCAGCTTGGGCTGGCTGGCAAGAACCCAGCTTGGGCTGGCTGGCAAGAACCCAGCTTGGGCTGAAGACAGGCAGGCAGACAGGAACCGGCAGGCAGGCAGGAACGGAGTAGTCAAAATGCTGGCTGACTCCAGAGCTCAAGGCAATAGGGGACCGAAGGAACCCTGTTGCAAGGCACTGGTCGGGTGTCCGCGGTGGCCTTAAGTAGGCTGTGGCGTCTGACGTCAGACTCGGGGCGGAGCCACCCAACGGCGGGAAACTGTCTAGAAAAGTGCAGGGCGCTTGCGCGCATGCGCCTAGAGGCAGGCCCACAATGGCGTCTCCACCGCGGGGACGCCCAGATCCTGACTCTGCTTTGTTCCCAGCCGGCAGGATCCCTTGAGGTAAGGACCACGACGTGAGCTTCACGGACCAGACCGCAACAGTACCCCCTCCTTTACGCCCCCTCTTAGCAGGCCCAGGTTTACCTGGATGTTCCTGATGGAAGGTTTTGAGTAGATCCTTATCCAGGATGTTGCGGGCAGGCTCCCAGGTATTCTCTTCGGGACCGCAGTTTTCCCAGGAGATCAGATACTCCCATTGACGCTGATTAAACCAGACATCAAGGATCTCTTGGACTTGGTAAGTTATTTCTCCTGGCACTGAGGGATCTGATGAATCGGGCGCCTTCGAGTGGTACCTGGAGAGGACAAGTGGCTTCAAGAGGAAAACGTGAAAAACGTTATGAATACGCATGGAGGGGGGCAGGCGTAGCCGGTAGGAGACGGCTCCGATGCACTCGGCCACACGGAAGGGTCCACAGATCCGCGGGGCAAGTCTGCGAGACGGGGCCCGGAACTGCAGGTTCTTGGTGCTCAACCATACCCGATCCCCGGGTAAAAAGGCAGGAGCTGGTTGGCAATGTTTATTGGCCCACCGTCGAGTAGCAAGGGCAGCTTTCTTCAAATTCTTCTGGGTTGAGGTCCATAAGGTTGGCAATGTTTATTGGCCCACCGTCGAGTAGCAAGGGCAGCTTTCTTCAAATTCTTCTGGGTTGAGGTCCATAAGGAACGCAGCTGGCGAGCAGAGAGTTGTACGGCAGGCACAGAGCTAGGATCTGGCAAGGGCAGAGGAGGCCGGAGTTGCTCCCATAAACTAGTAGGAAGGAGGAGCTTCCCGTGGCAGAGTGGACGTGGTTGTTATAGGAGAATTCTTCCCATGGGAGCAGCTCAGCCCAGTTATCCTGTCTCTTGTTCACGAAAGAACATAGGAAAGACTTAAGCGTGCAATTCGTGCGTTCTGTCTGCCTGTTGCTTTGAGGATGAAATGCGGTGGACTGGCTAAGCTGAACGCGGAAGTGTTTACATAAGGCTCTCCAGTAGCGAGCGGTAAATTGTGGGCCCCGATCCGATCCGATATCTTGCGGGAGGCCATGGATCCTAAATATGTGTTGGGTGAAGAGCTTGTCAAGTTCCGGAGCAGATGGCAGGGCTGGCAGGGGAATGAAATGAGCCATTTTAGAAAAACGGTAGACGGTGACCCATACGACAGAGTTTCCCTTAGACGTAGGAAGATCTGTGATAAAAATCGGTGGAGATGTGCGTCCATGCCTCCACCAGGATGGGAAATGGCTGGAGGAGCCCTCGGGGTTTACCCCCTAGTGGCTTCTGTAGTGCGCAAACAGGACAGGAGTCAACAAAAAGGCACACATCCCTTCTGGCCGTCGGCCACCAATAAAATCGGGTAACAAGGTCCAGGGTAGCAGCTCGGCCAGTGTGTCCTCCCATGAGGGACTCATGAGCCCAAGACAAAACTGCCTGACGGGACTTCCGAGGGACCACAGTCTTGGGTTCAGGATGCGGTGTCGTGGAGGCTAAGCTGACCTTCCGGGGATCCAAGATCGATCGGAAAGCTCCCAAGGATTCGTCAGGTTCTGAAGGTCAAGACAGGACCTCAACTCGAGCGTGCTGGACTGGGCTTTCCACTATGCACTCTGACCTAGTGCAGTTTCCTGGTAAAGACAGGGGGCACGCACCTCCCCGGCCGGGGGGAGTGCCTGGCCGAAGGTCCCTGGGGCGATAGTACGATGACCTGTCTACTTCGGTCTTGAATGGAGCATCCGTGACTTCCTCACAAATGGCGGGCGTAGCTGGTACAGTATGTGAAGGCCGACAAGCAGGCAGCCTAGGAAGCTTCATACGGTGTTTAATACAGAAAGGACTCCAGTCGGTGATCTGCATGGTAGACCACTGGATGGTAGGCGAGTGTGGTCGAAGCCAGGGTAGTCCAAACACCAGGGGATGGATAGCCTTTTCCAGTACTAAGAAGGCTATCTCCTCCACATGGATCGCCCCTGTGCAGACCATGGGCGGGACCGTGGAGGTCAGGATTTGTCCCAGGAGACGAGTACCTTGGATGGAAGTGATCTGTAACGGAACCTCTCGTTCCACGGTTGGAATCCCCAGCTGGGTAACTAGTTGTTCCTGGATTATTTTACCCTCTGCCCCCAAATCCAGGAAAGCTGAAGTCTCCAAGGTCCCTCCTGGGTATTCCAGGACAACTGGCAAGGTACCATGGGGAGCAGTAGTACAACCTAGGAGGAGCTCCCCCCAACCTCCTAGGCCTTGGCATTTCCCGCCCGCTCTTGGCAATGTGCCAAAAAGTGACCCTTTTGGCCAAAGTACAGACATAAGCCGAGCGAGCGTCGACGCTGTCTCTCCTCCTTGGAGAGCGGTGCCCGGCCCAGTTGCATAGGCTCAGAGGCAGGGGTCTCAGTGCGAGGAACTCTTGGTGGCGGAGGTATCCGAGATGAAGCGCGGGGCAGGCTAGATCTCCTCTGGCGGGATTCCTGTGCCTTTTGCTGCAAGCGGTCAACCCAGGCGGCCATCTCTATCAGAGCATTGAGGTCTTCGGGGATCTCTCGGGCTGCAATCTCGTCCTTAATTCGTCCAGAAAGACCTTCCAGGAAGATTGCCCGGAGACTCCCATCCTGCCCCCCTACCTCTTGGGTGAGGGTTCTAAATTCCATGGCGTACTCGACCAAGGGGCGAGTCCCTTGACGCAGCTGCAGAAGGTCAGAGGTGGCAGTGGCCCGGCGGGCCGGTTCGTCGAATGCCTGCTTAAAGATGAGAATAAACTGCTGTAGGTCATTTAGTGCGGGATCATTATTCTCCCACAAGGGAGAGGCCCAAACCAGGGCCCTCCCATCTAGTAGAGACAGAATGTAAGCGACCTTGACGGAATCGGCAGGGAACTGTCGGGGCAGTAGCGAGAAGCGGATGAAACATTGGTTTAAAAATCCTCGACAAGTCCTGGTATCTCCGGCATAGCGTGAAGGTGCTGGTAGTTGAGTCGCCGAGGCGGCAGTCAAGGCAGAATCTGCATCCGCCAAAGGCCGGGGAGGGACATCCAACGCATCCATTCTGGTGGTTAATTGCCCCAGAGAACCGGACGATCCTGGGACTGTGGGGCGTCTGCCGAGTCCATGGCCTTGCAATCTGTTGTGAACACGGGGCTAGTGAACCCTTGGGCCGACCTGCAGGAGACTTGGGAAGAACTTCACTGGTCTTAACTGAACAGGCCGGGGGGCAGACTTCAGGCAGGCGGGTAGCAGCGGTTTCACCCTGGAAGCTGGTACTCCCCTGGGAGAAGCCCTTGGGAGTCCAGCCGCTGGGACTTAGGAGATTCACCCTGGAAGTCAGAGCCCCCCCGGGAGGAGCCCGTAGGGGCCCGACCGCTGGGACTTAGGCGAGGCGGTCGATGGAGAGGAAGCAGGCGAGTATCAGGTTTGGCTGAGACATGCGGGAACCCAGCTAGGGCGGAAGGCGGGCAGGAATCCAACTTAGGCTGTAGGCAGGCAGGAACCTGGCTTAGGCTGTAGGCAGGCAGGAACCTGGCTTGGGCTGTAGGCAGGCAGGAACACGGCTAGGGCTGTAGACAGGCTGGAACCCGGCTTGGGCTGGCTGGCAGGAACCCGGCTTGGGCTGAAGACAGGCTGGAACCCGGCTTGGGCTGGCTGGCAGGAATCCCGCTTGGGCTGGCTGGCAAGAACCCGGCTTGGGCTGAAGACAGGCAGGCAGACAGGAACCGGCAGGCAGGCAGGCAGGAACAGAGTAGTCAAAACGCTGGCTGACTCTGGAGCTCAAGGCAACGGGGGACCAAAGGAACCCTGATGCAAGGCACTGGTTGGGTGTCCACAATGGCCTTAAATAGGCCGCGGCATCTGACATCAGACTCGGGGCGGAGACACCCTCTGGCAGGAAACTGTCTAGAAAAGCGCGGGGCGCTCTCTCGCATGCACCTAGAGGCAGGCCCGCAATGGCGTCTCCCCCGCGGGGACACCCAGATCCTGACTCTGCTTTGTTCCCAGCAGGCAGGAACCCTTGAGGTAAAGACCGGGACGTGAGCTTCACGGACCGGACCGCAACAACGCCTGACCTTGCCTGCCTTCTTCAAGCCTGACCACTGCTACACCTGACCTTGCCACCCTTCTCCAAGCCTGAACACTGCTACGCTTGACCTCGCCTGCCTTCTCCGTGCCTTGTCCATTGCTCCATATGACCAAACCTGCCTTCTCCATGCCTTGATCATTTCTACGTCTGACCAAGCCTGCCTTCTCCGTGCCTTGACCATTGCTCGTCAGACTTCGCCTGCCTTCTCTGACCTTAACCATTGCTATGTCTGACCATGCCTGCCTTCTCCGTGCCTTGACCATTGCTACGAACAACTTCGCCTCAGACATTCTTGAATCCAGAGTTCCACGTTGCTTACTACACCTTCCAAGTGCCGCCAGCTTGACACTGACGCCTCTGTCCCTATCCTCTGGACACGGACTATTAAGGCTTCAGCCTCCCTTTGCTCAGGCACCTTCAGTTCCTTCTTGTTTTTTGGTGCTTGAGTTCCTGTTCCATATCCTGTCCAGGATAGGACCACGCCATCTGCTGGCTGCTATCTCTGGGCTGAATCATCTACTACCTGTACTAATCCTTGAGGCCCACCTAAGTCCTGCCGTCCCTGGCACCTGAAGGTTCAACCCGAGGAGAACGTGGGCCGGTATAGGTGAAGCTCCAGTCGCCTCCAGCTTCCTCGCACTCTGCCTGCTGATGGTGCGGACCCATAGGCCCTTGCTTACAGGTTGCGTCAACCCTTGCATCAGCCCAAGGATCCACCTCCTGCGCAACAGGAGGGGCAAAGGAGATTTGATACTTGATAGGTATCAATGATGCACAAAGTTAAAACCTTTTCCACTGGAAAGGTGTTGCGTCCGTCACTGCTCGACGCCCTTACTCCGCCCTGTCTAACTCTGTGGCGACTCCCTCCGGGTCTCATGGATGGTTCGATGCCGCGGCATCCTCTTGCCTCTCTCTCCGGGTCCCCGGACCGGCAAGATGCTGCGG
The DNA here is from genome assembly GCF_901001135.1 of Rhinatrema bivittatum. Classification (NCBI taxonomy): domain Eukaryota; kingdom Metazoa; phylum Chordata; class Amphibia; order Gymnophiona; family Rhinatrematidae; genus Rhinatrema; species Rhinatrema bivittatum. The sequence goes on along the minus strand of NC_042623.1, from coordinate 217,868,476 downwards.
ATTTGCCATGTTCCTGATGGCGTAGGTTGCGCGCGCGCGCGCTCCGACTGATGTACCAGCAAGGGCGTGAATCTCGGGGGCGTCCCCCGAGATGACGTCATCCATTTCCAATATAAAAGGTCTCAGTATTTGTTTACGAATCGAGTTAGCAAGGATTGATTGCGGATATTCATTTGGACCCGCTTCTCTCTATGCTACTCTGCCTCCTCGGACTTACCAGGGGTACCCGCTCCTCAGGGGCCTCGCTCTCTTTTTCTTTATTTCAGATTGCAGATAGGAACCGGTACTCACTCCTCGAGGGCCCATGTTCCTGAACACTCTGAAGATTCTCTACTGCCTGGAAGCTATTGCATATAGACATTGTGAGTTACTATTTCAGATCGCAGATAGGAACCGGTACTCGCTCCTCGAGGGCCCATGTTCCTAAACACTCTGAAGATTCTCTACTGTCTGGAAGCGATCGCAGATACAGACATTTGTGAGTTATTATTTCAGATTGCAGATTGGAACCGGTACTCGCTCTTCGAGCGCCCATGTTCCTGAACACTCTGAAGATTCTCTAATGCCTGGAAGCGATTGCAGATACAGACAATTGTGAGTTACCATCGCTCTCTCAGAGCTTACCCTGGAATCAGGTTCTCGATTCTCGAGGGCCTAACCCTTTCCAGCTACTGAGCTTCTTTAAGACCTTATGTGAGTTTGTCATCTAGTTATGGCTATGAACACAGCATACCCTGTCTACTCACTATCTATAGTTTCTCTACAGCTCAGCAACCCTGGGATCGCTGTTCCAGTTCCTGAGGGACTTCAGCCCTGCCGGGCATATCAGCTCACTACTGCCACCTCTGGTGGTTCTACTAACCTGTCTAATAAAAGAACTATCTGTGTCTGTCTCCATACCCAAGCCTAGCCGGTGGTCCCTCTCAGGATTTCCTCCTGGAGGCGCTGTCATCTGCCATCGGTCCAAGGACCCACCTATCTACTTTCTTTTGCAGCCGAGTGCTCTCTCCAAGCACTCCGCTGGAAACAGATTGTTAGCTCCTCATGGAGTCTCTAACAGATTGCTAACTCCTCCCTTCTACAGGAGTCTCATCATAACAAGATTGCTAACTCCTCCTACCACGGGAGCAGATCCATAACAGATTACTAACTCCTCCCCTCTGGAGGAGCGAATCATTTTTTCATTTTTCATTTAATAAAATGTATTAATCGCCTAACACAAAAGGCCTAAGCGATGTGCATAACTACATACATAAAATCAAATCAATACAAACACAAAATTTCACAAAAACTAAATATCAAGAAACAAATAACAAATAAAATTCATGGTAATAAATAATATCAATAATAACAGACATCATAATGAAACTGAGAAAAAAAGGAAGGAACAAACTACTGATACATCTATTATAATATCAGGCATCTTCGCTTCGCTGCATTACATATTAAATGCACGGGCAAGCAGAAATTCTTTATAAGATGTTTTAAATTTCTTGACATCTTCCAGAGATCTTAAATCCAAGGGAATAAGATTCCATTGAGAGGGTGCCGCAATCAAGAAAGAAGTCTCCCTAGTGGTAAATTAATGCGCCTGATGAATAGAAGGAACTTCAAGAAAATTTAACTGTGACGATCTCAAACATCTTGCTGGTTTCTGAATTCTCAAAAGTGCTTTAAACCAATATGGAGAATTGGACATGCGAAGTTTTTAGACAATCATCCCTATTTTAAAGGAAATCCGTTCATAAACTGGTAACCAGTTGAGATTACATAAAACTGGCGATATCCTGTCAAAACACTTTGAGTTGGAAACCAACCTAGCAGCAGAATTCAATAATAACTGAATAGGCTGAATTTGACATTTCGGTAAACCAATATAAAGTCCGTTACAGTAATCGATGTGCGGAAAAATAAGTGCCCGAACAACCGTCAAGAAGTCTCTTTCATATAACAGATGACGTAATCCAACCAGTAACCGCAGTTTAAAGAAACCTGTTTTAATTAGCATTCTAATTTGAGGTTTAAAAGATAAAGTAGAATCAATCAAGAAGCCTAGACTCTTGATCGGATTGGAAAGAGAAAACGACATGTTGTTAATAGACAAGGATTGATTGCTAACTCCTCCCCCATCAGGAGTCTTCAGCACCAGATTTCTAACAGATTGCTAACTCCTCCCCTCTGGAGGAGCGAACCATAACTGATTGCTAACTCCTCCCCCATCAGGAGTCTTCAGCATCAGATTTCTAAAAGATTGCTAACCAGTGGATCCGGCTTTAAATTGGAGAAGCAGTACTCCTGGGAATCCAGCTTAAGGTGTGGGATGTCGGTAACCCCATGGACCCGGCACACCTCTCCGCTTTGCAGGCTATACCGTGCCTGGCTCAACGCATCTCAGAACAGCAAGAAACCTTGGAGAAACTTACTGCAGCATTCCATCAGCTTCACACACAGAAAATACAAGGCACAGCTTCTACACAAGAAGGTCAGTTACAGGAGATAACTTTAAAGATTGCTGTTCCACTGGCTGTGCCTATTCGCTTCTCTGGAGAACTCCAGAAGACGTGGGGCTTTTTGAACCAGTGCAGCATGCATTTCACCTTACAGCCTTCATTGTTTTCCACGGGTCTTTGAGACTACCTACATCCTGTCGTACTTAGATGGGAGAGCCTTGTCATGGACATCTACCTTGTGGGAATGCAAGGACCCTATTTTGCAGGACATAGATGGATTTATGGACTTGTTTAAATCCGTTTTTGATGACCCTGCTCGTATGTCTGTTGCCGGGTTTGTTTTAGTGGACTTGAAGCAAGGCAACAGATCATTGGCTGGATTTGCCATAGAATTCAAGACTCTTGCAGTGGAACTTCACTGAGACCCCAGATGTCTCAAAACTCTCTTCTGTAGAGGCCTGGATACCCATTTGAAAAACGAGCTGGCCGCTCGCCAGACACCTGACTCGCTGGAAGAATTGATAGCCTTGGCTACTCGGATTGATTGTCGGCTCCGAAACAAGGTGAAGGAACTCTGGCCTAAGGTGTTAACTGGGTTGAAACAGGCCAGTACCCCTGCACTTTGGATGGGCCCAGCAATTCCTGCTGTTGAGAAAGATGAACCCATGCAACTTGGTCATAGTCACTTGTCCTCAAAAGAGAGAAGATTTTGGAAGAAATGTGGCCTGTGCATGTACTGTGGTCAGCCCGGCCATGATGTCTCTACATGCTCTATTCGTCCGGGAAATGGACGGGCCTAAGTCCCGCGGGAGGACTGTTCTTGGGCCATACTGCGTTATCTCCTCCACTCTTTTGTTCAGTCTCTGTGACCTCTGAACCAGCGACGGTTCGGACTCCTGCCCTGTTGGACTCAGGGGAAACCTTATTCTCAGACGTCTTGTGGAAGACCTGAGGAGTGCCTTCATCAAATTAGAAGATCCATTACTGCATCACAACTTGAAGTGGGCTTTGGACGTTCCTTTACATCGCCACTTCTCTTGAGGATCTTAAAGACGTCCACAGCAGTTCTACTATTGGCGGCCGATATACATAGCAGTTGCTATGTTCGCCATGGCTAGATGGTGTTCTACATCTTTACCATTTTCATGGACTATAAATTTCATAGTGATTGCTATGTTCACCATGGCTAGATAGCGCTTTACCTCCTCACCGTCTTCACGGACTATAACTTAAAGATATCTGCTACGATTGTTTCTCTCGGAAGTCGGGTCTGAAGTTCTTCAGCAATTAGATCCGAAGAAGATATCTTTAGTTACCAGCCTGTTTGAATTGCCGGTGCTGCCACCACCTCTCTTCCAGTTCATCTACGGAAGAGTTAACCAGAAGTGGGTTTTGGACGTATCCCAACAGTGCCACTTCTGTTGAAGATTCTGTGACATCCATAGCAGCTAAGTCATTGATGCTGAATTCAACTTCTCATTCAGTTACATTATGGAAGAGTTATCCAGAAGTGGGTTTTGGAAGTACCCCAACATTGCCACTTCCATTGAAGGTTCAGTGACGTCATAGCAGCTAAGATATTGCTGCCAAATTCAACATTCCATCCTATTACTCACTGAAGAGTTACCTTTAGAAGTGGGGGTTGGACGTACCCCAACATTGCCACTTCCATTGTAGTCTAGTGGTGTTTTAGCAGCTAAGCTATTGCTACTGAAGTCAACACCTCATCCAGTTACTTACTGAAGAAGTACCCTTAGAAGTGGGGTTGGTCGTTCCCTGACATCACCACTTCTACTGAAGGTTCAGTGATGTCATAGCAGCTGAGTTACTGCTGATGAATTCAACACCTCATCCAGTTACTCACTGAAGAAGTACCTTTAGAAGTGGGGTTGGGCGAACCCCAACATTGCCACTTCCATTGAAGTTTCAGTGGTGTCTATAGCAGTTAGCTATTGCTGCTAATTTCTACCATCTCTCATCCAGCATCATTTACTGGAGAGTCATCTTTAGAAGTGGATTTTGGACATTTCTTCAACTTCACCACTTCCACTGAATTCCTCAGTGACGTCCACAGCAGATCTAACCATTGCTGCTGATATCATCAATACACTCTAAGATTCTTCCAAATCTCAAGAACCATCTGTCATCATTGCAGAAGACGTATTAGAAGTCAAGATCAGAGATTCTGGATGTTCGCAACAGAGGCAAGACTTTTGAATACCTTCTTATTTGGGAAGGCTTTGGCCCCGATTTGTTCACTTGGGAGCCTCAGACCAATATCTTGGATAAAGAGATGCTTCATCAGTTTCACCTCATACATCCTTTGAAGCCTGGTACCCGAAGAGGAGATCACCCTTTGAAGGGGGGAACTGTTGCGTCCGTTGATGCTCAATGCCCTTACTCCGCCCTCTCTAACTCTGTGGTAACTCCCTCAGGGTCTGATGGACAGTTTGATGCCGCGGCATACTCTTGCCTCTCCATCCGGGTCCCCAGACCGGCAAGACGCTGCGGATCCGCCATGTTCCTGATGACATAGGGTGCGCACGCGCGCTCCGACTGATATGCCAGCAAGGGCGCGAACCTCGGGGGCGTCCCCCGAGATGACATAATCCGCTTCCAATATAAAAGGTCTCAGTATTTGCTAACAAATCGAGTTAGCAAGGATTGATTGTGGGGATTCCTTTGGACCCGCTTCTCTCTACGCTACTGTGCCTCCTCGGACTTACCAGGGTTACCCGCTCCTCGGGGGCCTCGCTCTCTTTTTCTTTATTTCAGATTGCAGATAGGAACCGGTACTCGCTCCTCGAGGGCCCATGTTCCTGAACACTCTGAAGATTCTCTACTGCCTGGAAGTGATCGCAGATACAGACATTTGTGAGTTACTATTTCAGATTGCAGATAGGAACCGATACTCGCTCCTTGAGGGCCCATGTTCCTGAACACACTGAAGATTCTCTACTACCTGGAAGCTATCGCATATACAGACAATTGTGAGTTACCATCACTCTCTCAGAGCTTTCCCTGGAACCAGGTACTGCTCCTCGAGGGCCTAACCCTTTCCAGCTACTGAGCTTCTTTAAGATCTTATGTGAGTTTGTCATCTAGTTCTGGCTATGAACACAGCAAACCCTGTCTACTCACTATCTATAGTTTCTCTACAGCTCAGCAACCCTGGAATCGATGTTCCAGTACCTGGGGGACTTCAGCCCTGCCAGGCATATCAGCTCACTACTGCCACCTCTGGTGGTTCTACTAACCTGTCTAATAAAAGAACTATCTGTGTCTGTCTCCATACCCAAGCCTAGCCGGTGGTCTCTCTCAGGATTTCCTCCTGGGGGCGCTGTCATCTACCATCAGTTCAAGGACCCACCTATCTACTTTACAGCCGAGTGCTCTCTCCAAGCACTCCGCTGGTAACAGATTGTTAACTCCTCACGGAGTCTCTAACAGATTGCTAACTCCTCCCTTCTATAGGAGTCTCGTCATAACAAGATTGCTAACTCCTCCTACCATGGGAGCAGATCCATAACAGATTACTAACTCCTCCCCTCTGGAGGAGCAAACCATAACTGATTGCTAACTCCTCCCCCATCAGGAGTCTTCAGCATCAGATTTCTAATAGATTGCTAACGCCTCCCGTCTGGAGGAGTGAACCATAACTGATTGCTAACTTCTCCCCCATCAGGAGTCTTCAGCATCAGATTTCTAACAAAAGGAAAGAATAGAACTAGGCGTGATCATATGAAACTCCAGGGGGGACAACTAAGAACCAATATCAGGAAATATTTCTTCACAGAGAGGGTGGTGGATGCCTGAAATGACCTCCCACAAGAGTTGGTAAAGACGAGAACAGTTAATGAATTCAAAAGAGCATGGGACAAACACTGTGGATCGCTAAAGACTTAGGGATGTGAATCGTTTTCCATATCGTCTTAACGATAGAAATCGTGTGGCAGGGCAAGAAAATCGTCTTAGGCACGATTTTTTAGTTAAAAAATCGTTAAAAATCGTTTTTTCCGGTTAGTGCGCACTAACTGGGAGTTAGTGCGCACTAACTGAAAATGATACAATTTGACACTTTTCAGGTCAGTTAAGGTCAGTTTAGGAATGAATATGTATTCCTATTGGCTGCCCTCTTATTTATTCATGTTACCAAGTTTCCTACTGACAGTATATGGGGGATGGGAAATGGAAACAGTTGGTAGCTTGACAAAACAAGTAATGTGATCAGTCAATGTGACTAGAACTTGTGCCCTAACCCTGATACCAGGGGTATTGTGATCTTCCTGCACACAGTGCCCTATCCCTATTAATACCAGGAGTGTTGTGATCTTCCTGCACACAGTGCCCTATCCCTAATACCAGGGGTGTTGTGATCTTCCTGCACACAGTGCCCTATTCCTGATACTGGGGGTGTTGTGATCTTCCTGCACACAGTGCCCTATTCCTGATACCGGGGGTGTTGTGATCTTCTTGCACACATCCCGGTATCAGAGATAGGGCACTGCATGCAGGAAGATCACAACACTCCTGGTATTAATAGGGATAGGGCACTGCATGCAGGAAGATCACAACACTCCTGGTATTAATAGGGATAGGGCACTGCATGCAGGAAGATCACAACACCCCTGGTATCAGGGATAGGGCACTGTGTGCAGGAAGATCACAATACCCCGGAGGAGTGAGGGTCAGGCAGCTCCCCCCTGTCTGTGAAGCCAGCCTCTCACTAGTAATGCAGGGAGGGAGCTGTCTCAGACTTCACCATCCCCCCCCCCCTTACCCACACACCATTCACTAGCTGGAAACATGGGGGAAGTCAGGAGTGAGGGTCAGGCAGCTCCCCCCTGTCTGTGAAGCCAGCCTCTCACTAGTAATGCAGGTGAGGGAGCTGTCTCAGACTTCATCATCCACCCCCCCCCCCTCACCCACACAACCATTCACTAGCTGGGACATGGGGGAAGTCAGGAGTGAGGGTCAGGCAGCTCCCCCCTGTCTGTGAAGCCAGGCCTCTCACTAGTAATGCAGGAGGGAGCTGTCTCAGACTTTCACCATCCTCCCCCCCCCCCCCTCACCCACACACATCCATTCACTAGCTGGGACATGGGGGAAGTCGGAGTGAGGGTCAGGCAGCTCCCCCCTGTCCTGTGAAGCAGCCTCTCACTAGTAATGCAGGGAGGGAGCTGTCTCAGACTTCACCATCCTCCCCCCCCCCCCTCACCACACACCATTCACTAGCTGGGACATGGGGGAAGTCAGGAGTGAGGGTCAGGCAGCTCCCCCCTGTCTGTGAAGCCCCTAGGAAGCAGGGAGGGAGCTGTCTCAGACTTCACCATCCTCCCCCCCCCCCCTCACCCACACACCATTCACTAGCTGGGACATGGGGGAAGTCAGGAGTGAGGGTCAGGCAGCTCCCCCCTGTCTGTGAAGCCAGCCTCTCACTAGTAATGCAGGGAGGGAGCTGTCTCAGACTTCACCATCCTCCCCCCCCCCCCTCACCCACACACCATTCACTAGCTGGGACATGGGGGAAGTCAGGAGTGAGGGTCAGGCAGCTCCCCCCTGTCTGTGAAGCCAGCCTCTCACTAGTAATGCAGGGAGGGAGCTGTCTCAGACCTCACCATCCTCCTCCCCCCCCCCCCTCACCCACACACCATTCACTAGCTGGGACATGGGGGAAGTCAGGAGGGAGGGTCAGGCAGCTCCCCCCTGTCTGTGAAGCCAGCCTCTCACTAGTAATGCAGGGAGGGAGCTGTCTCAGACTGGTATCAGGGTTAGGGCACTGTGTGCAGGAAGATCACAACACTCCTGGTATTAATAGGGATAGGGCACTGTAAGAGATGACTGTAGTAGATTGAATAAAGATCTGATGTTTCTGCTCTCCTCACACCAAACAAAAACAACACACAAGCAGAGAAGCCCTTCTTACAAAGCTGAGCTAGTGAGTTAAGTAGGAGGAAAAGTAAACATACTTGTGCCAGTGTGGCTACTTAAAAAATACACTTACCAACAATCAATTACATATATTTGAACTGTGTACAGTTCCAGCCAGGACCACCTTTCTAAAATGCACAGTGATTGGGAAATTCAACATGCACTAGCATTTCAGGTGCCTGCTAACAAAAATAATAAACAAACAAGTTCTAGTCACGTGAGTGCTGATCATTACATTACTTTTTTTGTCAAGCTTCCAACTGTTTCCATTTCACATCCCCCCAACCATTACCTCAGTGTTAGCCTTGGTAACATCAATAGATAAGAGCACAGCCAGCCAATAGGAATACATATTCATTCCTAAGTGACCTTTACTGACCTGGGAAGTGTGAACACTGTTTCATTTTCTGTTGGTGTTCGTTAGTTTCCAGTTCCATTTCCCATCCCCCCAACCATCACCTCAGTGGTAACCTTGGTAACATCAATAGATAAGAGAGCAGCCAGCCAATAGGAACACATATTCATTCCTAACTGACCTTCAGTGACCTGGAAAGTGTTTATTTGTATCATTTTCAGTTAGTGCGCACTAAATCGAGTTAGTGCACACTAACTCGAGTTAGTGCGCACTAACACGATTTAACGATTTTTAACGATAAATCGTTAGAATTTCTATTGTATCGTGTTCTATAACGATTTAAGACGATATAAACATTATCGGATGATAATTTTAATCGTTGAAAAACGATTCACATCCCTAGTTAACAGTGCGCTCCGTCAGAGCACACTGTACTGTATCGGCCTGTATGTTAGTGTACTTGAATGAACAGAAATTAATATCAACAAAAAATTAAGGTGCTGACTTACAATTATACTAATTTAAGGCATTTCTTGACTCACTTTCAGGAGTTGAACTCCTTTTATCAGGCCAACACCAAAAGAGAAGGCAAAAGGGTCAATGTACTAAACTACATTAACATTGGATGTTAATGTGTGCTAATTAATTTGTGTTAATAGCCTATGTTAATGACTTGTAAATGAGTTTTATATTAATTTACTAGCTTTAAATTTAGCTCATTAAAGTGCATGAGGTATAGTTAAGTATTTTATGTAAACAGGTTTCTGTTCACTTTTGCATTTTTTTAAATTATATTTTTCTATGCAGTAGTACATAATGAGCTGTTTTGCAGAGTTTGCATCTTAATGTCTTATTGGCATTGTTTTTGTGTTAAAATTCTCCTGAGCTATTTAATACACATTAAAAGCATCATTAATGTACATAAACTGGATTGCACACACTAGCAGCTTTTTCAATGCATACTAACACTCACAAAGTGCTAACGCACCTTAGTACATTGATCCCAAATGTATTGTACCTGAATATTAGGGATGTACATTTGTTGAAAATAAATGGGTAATCTGAAACATAAGGGCTATTTTTGTTTTGGTTCTTTTTACCCAAAATGAATACATGAGCCAAATGAAGGATCTGAAAAAATTTGGTGTTTTCTTCTTGGCACATATTATCCACCATTAGCAAATTTGCTGAGAATAAACAAAAAAAGTGGGCCCACTGCTAAGCCAGGGCCAAGATCAACCCTGCTGGGTTGGATGAAGGCCAGTCAGGACTTCCCCAGGCTCATCCAATGCTCACACTTGCTGAGACACAAGGGACTCCACCTACCTGATTGTGCTAACCCTAGCCCAGCTGGGGTCTTCCTGGTTCCCTATGACCTCTTCCCACAGATCCATAAATTGGTCAGATATGGGGACTTCCCTGACCCCCCCCCCCCCCCCACTTACTTTGTCCATTGGGGTGCAGACAAAAGAAAGAGGCAGAAGTGATTCCTACTTAATACTGCCTCATAGGAATCCTTTTAAAAAATGGCAGTGGCTGGCCTTCAGACTGGCACGAAGTATAAGGTCAAAATGAGGCCAATCTTGGGACAGACATACAAAAATGTGGCTGTACAAGAAAATGATGTTGGCCGAAGCTGTAACTGATGTCATTTTGGCATTAAACTTAGCATTAATTTCAGGGCTGGCTGATGCCATTTTGAAAATGCTTCTGGTGGGCCAAGAGTCAATGGGGCTTGCTCCCACCCTTTCTTGTTTCTGGACTCCTACAAAAAGGGTAATTAGGGGCCAGAGATGGGGAACGGGAAGGGGTGTGAAGGGATCCTGGATGACCTGACTGATGGGTAGGTAGGCCAGACCTTGGTGTCTTGACAGGGGTAGTCGACCCAAAGAAATTCTGGTATGGCCTTTGGATGCAGCAGTTGGGGCTCGTAGATATCCCATTTTTGCTTAAACTTTTTGTAGTTTGGAATTTTTAAAATGTTTATTTTGGTTCAGCAAATGAACCAAACTGAATTAAACATTAAATTGAATAAAAATAATGCCCCCTCCCCTGAAATGGAAAACAAACCAAAATAAAAACATTTTGACTGCACATACCTACAAGTAAATCACAGATTACAGTTCCAAGGTGGTATGAAGGAGATATGGGGTGGGGGTGGATGATGTGTTAGCAGAGTAATAATTAGGTGACAGAGAGACAGCAGACTTTTTTTGGTTGACCTTGATTTCTGTGTAATTACATATGAGAAATTTTGCCACAGCATCTGTTCGATACTAACCTTGTTTAACTTCCTCATGCCTCTTAATACATACCTATTAATACAACATTAAAAACATACTGCACTAGAAATGTGCATTCATTTAAAACAATTGCAGAAGCCAAACCCCAAAAGTATATTTTCGGTTCATTTTGTTTAAAATGATATGAATAGCTGGTGCCTCAAAAAAACTAAAAAATATTGTGATTGTTTTTATTTTGTTGAGTAGTGCATGCTATTAGTCAAGATATATATATATATATATATATCTCAAACAAACCCTCACTGCTCTCCATCCCATGGCCCCTTAATCATTCTGTGGGCATTCTGAGGATGAACGAGGCAGAAGCGATCTCCAGTGTCTCTTGCCTCGCTGATTGCAATTTAAAAATCAAGCTGGTCTCATGGCTGACTGGCACCAAGTTGTTTTACAGTTGTAAAGTAATACAACTGTAAACATTTTTTTTTTACAGCTGCAAAACTTGTTTTACAATCATATTGCTTTACAAGCATAAAACAAGTTGGCACTGCCTGGCCCTGAAACTAATGCCATTTTTTTTTTAACCAGAGCGGGTAGGGCAAGAGCTATTGGGGATCACTCCAGCTTCTTTCGTCTTCAGAAAGGACAGAGGTAGGGGGGAGATGGGGGCATGGAGGGGGCAACAGGGAAATATTAGGGGGGGAATTACATTTTTTTTAATTTAATGCTTATTTTGGTTTGGCAAATGACCTGATCCAAAATAAAAATTTAATAAATTGAATCCTGAAAAAAAATCAAAAACCCCAAAACAGAAAAAACAAACAAATGTACGCGCATGTTATAAAATCAGGGGTCGGCGCGTGCAAGGGGGTGCACACTAGTGCACCTTGTGTGCGCCGAGCCCTCGGGGAGACCAGCTGGCTTTCGCCGTTCCCTCCCCCCACCTTCCCCTCCCTTCCCCTACCTGGCCTGCCCCCCAGCCTGAAACACCCCCACCTTTATTTCACAAGTTACACCTGCCAACTGCCAGTTCACGATCACCCGGCCCAGCATCCTTGCAGAGGCCTCTAGCCCCTGCCCTGCCCCTGGACCGCCCTGCCCCGCCCCTGGACTGCCCCTGCCCCGCTAATTCCAGTGCTCATGCTGTGCTAAGAAAAATACCTCTTTTTGGTGGTGGTGGTGGTGGTGGTGGTATGGTGGGGAATGGGGGTGGAGGGACAGCAGCTTTCTCCTCCCCCTTTGGGCTTCCAGTTCTATTGGAACTGGGATGGGATCCAGCATCATAAGCCTTCATTTGCAAATACCTGGGGATTTTTACCTTTTTGTTTGTGCCTCCATCCCATGAACTTTTTGAGCTCAATCATTGCAGCAATGGTCCTTGGCCAGAGATCTTGTTCCAGGGCTCCTTCTGGAGCCCTGCATCCATGGGCCTTATACAGCCACTAGGTGTTGCTGCTGTGCGAAGACTGGGATTCCTTCCTCTTCTACCCACTCTTCTCCCCGCCTTCCTTCCCCAGGGCTATGAATGCTTCCTCTACTACATTCATAGCCCTGGTTGGCCCCAGTAAACAGAGGACCTGATCTGGACATCTGATCCAGGTATCCAAACTGTAGTGTGCAGCACTGCCACTGATTCATTGGGCCGACCCCCAAAGTACCTCTTGTTAAGCATATTTAAAATAGCTGATTTTTCATCTTGTACCCAAGAGGAAGAGAAAAAGGCAATTTAGATTTCATTGCCATTTGTGATGTCTCCTGTAAGTCCAATTTCAGGAGAGAGAGAGAGAGAGAGAGAGAGAGAGAGAGAGAGAGAGAGAGAGAGAGAGAGAGAGAGAGAGACTGGCCATAATGTCATGGCCCAAAGGCAGGTATTTGTATCCCTATGGTAGGCCCACCTAGTAACTCGAGGTGGGGATTAGGTAAGTGTGTAGGGGGTTAGGGGCCACTTTGACATGCTACGTGACACCTACGAACAGAACAGTGGTCTCTTGTGAAGATTTGCTGGCCTTCGGAGTGAGGAAACTCACTCCAAGATGAGATTTGGGCAAGGTTCTCTCAACCTAGCTTGATGGACTCTCTACCTGGGTAACATCAAGCTAGGTTGAGAGAACCTTGCCAAAATCTCATCTTGGAGTGAGTTTCCTCACTCCGAAGGCCAGCAAATCTTCACAAGAGACCACTGTTCTGTTCGTAGGTGTCACATAGCATGTCAAAGTGGCCCCTAACCCCCTACACACTTACCTAATCCCCACCTCGAGTTACTAGATGGCCTACCATAGGGATACAAATACCTGCCTATGGGCCATGATATTATGGCCAGGCTTTCCCTCTCTCTCTCTCTCTCTCTCTCTCAGATCATTACAAATGGTCCCCCAGTGGTTGAATGCAGGAAATACAACAGGTCTGGCAATTTGTGCTAACTTAGCTCTTCACACAGGTAATTAGTGCAAAATGCTATATTAGCATAAAACACACCCCTTTTGCTATCGCATGCAGTACTTACCGCATTTTGATAAATCCAGGCCTGAGTTACAGGATTCCTATTTATGCATGCAATTGCAATGTGGGTCTGGATCTAATGTTTTTTCTAAGTATTGACACAGCAAAATTTAATACTTGCAAAAATGTCACTATGTTCAGCTACTAGTGTTGAACAGAATGATACTAAGAATGTCTTAATAAAGATGAAAGATGCTCAGGTTAAAGTTGAATGGCAAAGTCTATTTACAATGTTTATTAATTATGAAGTTTTTGTAATACCATATGATGCAAACAAGTCATGTAAAGTGTGCATATGTTTAATAGAAGTCCTCTCTGAGCACTGATTGGGGGAGAGGGGTTGTATTGTGCTAGTCAAATGAAGTTTGAATCTATATGAAGCCTTTAGCAGAGAAGCACTTACCATGCATAGTAACCAAATACTTTTGCTTTTACTCCTTGTTCCTCATGGAATCTAGATGTGCTACTCTCTCATATGAGTTACCTTGGTTCTGCATTCTCTGATAAAGCTGCAAAGATTAAACTGCTATTGTACAAGTACAAAAAGAAGGGCTGTTCACTCTGTCACTGGGATGCTTTCTGGAATTTTAAAAAAAAAGTTTTTCTTTAATTACATACAGGTGGATAGTCACCTTCCACAGTTATTCATAAAGGGATGCAAAAGAAGACTAGAACAAATATACAGAGCTGGGATAAATGGAGAAGATATCAGGAGTTATAACTTGAATTATGAAAAATTTGTAATGGAGGAAAAAGACATTACAGCTCCTGAAGCAATATAAGGGCAGCTGGTCGGTAAGGTGACTAGATGTCTCTATAGCATTTCAGGTCAAACACTGAGATATCCATTTGTCAAACAAAGCTGATATCCCTGTTGAACAGGTTTGTTTTTTGTTGTTGTTTTTTTTACAAAACTGCAGTCAATCATGCAAATAAAATAAATTCTTCTTGTAAAAAATAAACTAGGAAATATTAATCTCGACAGGGAGAATTAAGATCTAACTAAAAGGGATACTTTTATAGGTCATTTTAAGAAGGATGAAACGTATATAAAAGCAATAATATAGTCTGATTATTCGTAATGGTTAAGGTAAACAGTTTTGTTTGATAATCTATAATAACATTCTATTTTTCATCATTAACCCTTTTCATAGGAATTTACTGCCATTTCATTTTAAACTTTGTGCAGATGGTCACAGATCTGATTCTCTGTTCTTCATCTCATTTCTCTGTTGGATAATTTTTCTTCCTACTTGTCTCTGCTTACTGTTGGCTGATTTCCCACTAGTTAAAGCTAAATCCATTCAAAATTGAACATTTATTATTTTTGTTCTCACCACAAGTTCCCCTTCTTGCTCCAAGGAACTATTTCCATCATTAATATTCTACTATGTTTAATCTGTGAGTTTAATCTTGACTGCAAATTCCCCTTTTCTCAAAATGTAACATCTCTGGCAAGAATTTGCAGGTATTATTTTAAGATATGCCATGCTGAGTCAGACCAAAGGTCCTTCGAGCCCAGCACCGTCTCTAAATGGGATGTGCATTTATTTGAAAAAAAAAAAGACAAATACACAAAACACCCTTGTTTCACTTTCAAACAAAACAAAAAACTCCTGCCAAAATTCAGCATTTGGGTTTTTTTTATTTCAGCAAAAAATGTGCACTATTTCCAAATAGCATACACTATTTTCAGAAACAAATAAAAAGGGGGAAAGAGCAAAAAAAGCCCTCCAATGAAGTGAAATTCAATGGGAAACCTATCCCCAATGAAACAAAACAAACTATATTTTGGCCTGCTCAAAGAATGATACAAGTATAAGTACCTCTCCAACATCTTTCTCAATAAAGAATTAATGTATTATTTTGGTTATAGCCTTATTCTTCCTGAGTGCCCCATTTACCCCTTGGTCATCCAATGGTCCAATTAACTTCCTCCCACTATTTTTGCTTCAAATGTACTTTAAAAACTTATTTTTATTTTTTGCCTTTCTAGCAAGCTTCTTTTCAAATTCTTTCTTTGACTGCCATATTGTTTTGTATCAAAATTGCCAGTGCTTATGCTCTTTCCTATTTTACTCATTTGGATTAGATTTCCATTTTCTGAAAGATATTCTTCTGGATTTAATTGACTTTTTCACCTCACTGTTTAGCCATGCATGGAATACATTTTATCTGGGCTTCCAATATAATATTTTTAAACAATATCTAGACCTCATTTATTTTTTTATTTCATTTTATTTAGATTTATAGTCTCATGCAAACTATTAACCTTTATAACCACTCCTAGCTTTTCTTATTTCCACATTTTATCATGGTCACCCTTTATAAAGTTAGTTGCTTCTAATAAAGTTATTCTTAATCAGTATGGTGACACTTAGGATATAAATCAGGTAAACACTAACAGAGAAACATAGAAACACTATAAAGGCAGATCAAGACTATATGGTCCATCTAGTCTCTCTAACTTCCTATCTGTTGCAGTATCATAAACTCCGACTTTCCCTTGATAACTAAGGATCTACCCTCTGGGGTTATCCATTACTTTTTTTGCATTAACAGTTTCCATTGGAAGGCCAATCTAGATATCCACAACCATTTCTGTAAAGAAATGTTTGCCAGCATTATTACTGGGTCCACCCCTTTGAACTCTATGATTTCTTGTTGGAGAACTTTTCATTGAAAAATGCTTGCCTTTTACACATTATTTATACGTTTCAGGTATTTGAATGTTTCTTTCATTTAACTTCTTACATCTTTTTCATAGGGTTTTTGGTGCAGATTCTGCACAATTTTGGTAACCTTTTCTCCTGTCACAACTCTATATATTTATATTATTTGGAAATACAGCCCCAAAGAATTACATACAAAGCTCAATTAAAGCCTCATCACTTACAGTGGAGGAGTAGACTAGTAAATAAAGTAGTAGGCTGAAAACCAAGGAACCCAGGGTTTAAATCTCACTTCTCCCACTGATGCTTCTTGTAACCTTAAACAAGACCCTTTACTCTCCATTGCCTTAAGTACAAACCTAAGGGCTGATTTACTAAGGCTTTTCTCCCACTCTCTGTTTATGTGCAAAATGCTTAGTAAATAAGCCCTTTAGATTGTAAGCCCTCTGTGGACAAGGAAATATGTATTGTATCTAAGTGTAACTCACCTTGAACTACCAATACAAATATGTGAGCTAAATCTAAATATATATATACCTTTACAGGAGGATTATCACCTCCTTTTTTCTACTGGTTATGCATTTCCCATGAATTTATGCACTACAAATGCACTTTTATGAATTGAAACGTAGCTGCCAAGGACTTGACTATTATGCAGGACTTGACTATTATGCAAATATAGATCACTTTTCATTTTATCTGTTCCATCAGGAGTGTCTGCTAGGGATGTACATTCATTTTAAATGAATGGGTAAAATACAACAAATGAATCAATTTGTTTCATTCATCAGCCCCCAAAATGAATAGAAGGGTCCCACAAATTTCAACAAAAATGTTGTCTCATTAATTTATATTACCATTCAAGTCTATGGCCCATTCAGGCCTATGGCTATGCTGTGATCACTGAACAATCAAATAAATGCAGGTAACTATAACAATCAACTGTTGCCTGTGTGACATCACAGCATCCTAGTAGTCAAGGCAGGATAAGTTGGCAAAGAAAACAGATGAAGGACAAATCACAGTGAAGCATCTTTTTAAGTAGCCTATAACTGCCATCTGGATCAAGTGGCACTGATGTCCTCCCACTGAAAATTCTGAGCATGTGCATGAAAGTTTTCATTTCCTCTCTAGCAGTTGGACTTTGAGAAGCCCTCTGAGCATTCAAAAAAAGCTAGCTTTGGCACTAATCATGAGCTGTTTTGATCTTCTCTGCTGCAGTGTTCTCATTCAGAGGCAGTGGCACCATACTTTATTAACTGGGGGAGGGTAGGAATGTGAAGCAGTGCTTTTGTATCTGTCTAGTGCAGTACAGCTCAGCGAGGTTAGCACTCTAACAAGTGAAGATTAAGTATTGCCAGTCTGCCTGTCTTGTTAGTCTGTTTAGCTTTCTAACTTTTTTTTGTATGGAAAAGGCATCTTTTAGCAGTGTATTACACAGCACACACATACATTATATATATTTATGTGTGTATATGACAGACATTTCTGCACACAATAGAGTGGTACTATCAGTGGTGGTAATCAATAAATAAATTCCTTTTGATATCCAAACCCCCAGTAACCACTTCAAATTCCATCATACCACTGAGAGAAAAAGGAAGAAGAGGGAATCAATTGCAAACTGGTTGAAGGACAGAAGACAATGTGTGATGGTAAATAGAACTTACTCTGAAGAGAGAGTGGTGTTAAGCGGAGTGCCGCAAGGATCGTGTTGGGACCGGTCCTGTTCAATATCTTTGTGAGCAACATTGCTGATGGGATAGAAGGTAAGGTTTGTCTTTTTGCGGATGACACTAAGATCTGCAACAGAGTGGACATGCCGGAAGGAGTGGGGAGAATGAGACGGGATTTAAGGAAGCTGGAAGAGTGGTCGAAGATATGGCAGCTGAGATTCAATGCCAAGAAGTGCAGAGTCATGCATATGGGGTGTGGTAATCCAAAAGAGCTGTATTCGATGGGGGGTGAAGGGCTGATGTGCATGGAGCAGGAGAGAGACCGTGGGGTGATAGTGTCTAACGATCTGAATTTGGCGAAACAATGTGACAAGGTGATAGCTAAAGCCAGAAGAATGCTGGGCTGCATAGAGAGAGGAATATAGAGTAAGAAAAGGGAAGTGATTATCCCCTTATACAGGTCCTTGGTGAGGCCTCAGTTCTGGAGCCCGTATCTCTGAAGGGACAGAGACAGGATGGAGGTGGTCCAGAGAAGGGTGACCAAAAAGGTGGATGGTCTTCATTGAATGACTTATGAAGAGAGATTGAAGAATCTAAATATGTACACCCTGGAGGAAACGAGGAACAGGAGTGATATGATACAGACTTTCAGATATTTGAAAGGTTTTAATGATCCAAAGTCAATGACAAACCTTTTCCGTTGGAAAAAAATCAGCAGAACCAGGGGTCACAATTTAAAACTCCAGGGAGGAAGAGTCAGAACCAATGTCAGGAAGTATTTCTTCACAGAGAGGGTGGTGGATGCATGGAAAACCCTTTGTTGCATCCATCGGGGTCAGCCGGCTTCAGCCTTATGCCTCACCTTTTTCTCGGCTCCTCCCGCTCACCTTGTGAAGATGGCTACCGCCGCATTTGTAAGCCGCCCTCTCTGGCGTCCCCAGATTGGCTATGGCATTGCCTCTCGCCATGTTCCTCCAAAGGCCCTACTAGGGTGCGCGCGACCCACATCTTTATTCCAGCTATGGTGTGAACCTCGGGGGCGTCCCCCTCAAGTTACATACCACCATCCGGGTATATAGCCTGTACTTGTTTGCTAGCTCATTGAGTTAGCAAGGATTGGTCTCGGTCGGTCTAAGCTACTCTGTCGCTTCCATGCTGCTGCTGGAAGCTCTCTCTCTGCCCTTTGGGGTATTATCTAACCTGGGTACCTGCTCCTCAGGGGCCCTCTGCTTTATTTCAGGTGCCTTACAGGGTTCAGGTACTCGCTCCTCGAGGGCCTGCTCTCCCTGCCTCGGTGCCTATACCATCTACTTCTGCCTGGTGGAATCGCCAACCTACAGCTACCATCTAGTGAGTAATCTAACTCTCAGTCTGTCTCATCTACAGCATTGCCTTGCTGGGAAACCTACACCAGAATCCCTCTATACCAACATGGTGAGACGGGGCCCCTCTGCCGAGGGTCCTGAGACTGCTACCTCTGGATCACCTCACTACTGCCACTTCTGGTGGTACCCATCAACGCTGTACAATAAAAGATCTGAATCTGTGTTTGTGCGTCCTGAGTCTAGCCCAGTACTGTGGCTCCCCACGGGGCCCCTCCCCGTGGGCATGGTCATCTGCCACAGTACCCAAGAATCCACCCAAACATCACTAACCATAACAGATTGCTAACTCCATGGATTCTGCTCAGCTCACCGCATTGCAGGCCATTCCAGGGCCTGGACCAGCGAATCTCCGAACAGCAGAATGCGCTGGAGAATTTGACTGCTGCATTCAACCAGCTGCCCGCACAGATGAACTTACCCAACACCACAAGTAGGAAGTTACACTGCCTGAAGTGACGGTCAAGACAATTGTACCTCTATCTGCTCCAACACACTTCTCGGAGGAAGTTTGGAAATGTAGAGGTTTTATTAACCAGTGTTGCATGCACTTTTCACTGCAACCTAGCCATTTTCTTACAGCCTATGCCAATACCACCTACATCTTGTCTTATCTGGATGGAAGAGCTTGGCTTGGGCCTCTTCACTGTGGGAGCACGAAGATCCGATCCTACATGATCTTGCCAGATTCCTTGAACTGTTCAGATCAGTTTTTGATGACCCTGCCCGGCATACCACTGCAGAATCTTCGTTGGTTCACCTGAAGCAAGGTACTAAACTGTTATCAGACTTCGCTATAGAATTCAAGACACTGGCGTCTGAATTACATTGGGACCCTAAATGCCTGAGGACCCTCTTCTTTGAAGGACTGAACTCTTGTTTGAAAGACGAGCTGGCAGCTCATGAGATGCCTGAGACCTTGGCTGAACTGGTGAAGTTGGCAACAAGGATTGATCACCAACTTCATGACAAGGTTCAAGAAACCAAGGCTCCCAGAAGACCCCTTCAGGGTGAAGCTTGAGTTAAGTCCATACCCAGGTCTGTTCCTTCGGGTCCAGTTTCTGGCGAAGAAGAACCAATGCAATTAGGCTGCAGTCACCTGACGTCAAAAGAGAGAAGAATGCGGAAGAAGTAGGGGCTATGCATGTATTGAGGACAAGCTGGCCATGCTGTTCAAACATGCCCTATATGTCCAGGAAACTGGCAGACCTAAGACCTGCGGGAGGACTCTTCTTAGGTCTCACTGCACCCTCTCCTCCACTCTCTTCCTGTATCCTTGATCTGCAGACCCTTAGACTATCAGACTCTTGCACTAGTGTACTCAGGGGCAGAAGGTAATTTCATTTTACAATGACTAGTGGAGCACTTGTGGATTCCCACTACCACCATGATGTCTCCACTACTCCTATCTTCAATTCATGGAGAGCCCTTACCAGGTGAAGTAACCCAGCTCACCGAACCAGTATGTCTACAGACTGGTGCTCTCCATTCTGAAACTATCTCCTTTGTTCTAGAGAATGC
Source organism: Rhinatrema bivittatum (assembly GCF_901001135.1). Taxonomy (NCBI): domain Eukaryota; kingdom Metazoa; phylum Chordata; class Amphibia; order Gymnophiona; family Rhinatrematidae; genus Rhinatrema; species Rhinatrema bivittatum. Next base: position 217,847,750 of record NC_042623.1, on the reverse strand, counting down.
CATGCACCCTATAGTACTGGGGCTACCGTGGCTGCAGCAGCATATGCCAATTCAATTGGACCACTCTGGAACTTTCACGTTGGGGTCCAGATCGCCATGGTAAATGTCTGATGGAGGTAGCTCCTTTACTCTGCATGCAAATTACCCCATTGATGCCTGTGTCGCAGCCTCAATATGCATCTTTTCAAGATGTATTTTCCAAAGAAGCTGCAGATGTACTACCGCCTCACAGACCCTACGACTGCGCCATCAATTTGAAGCCTGACACTGAACCACCCAAAGGAAGGGTCTACCTCTCTCCATGGTAGAAAATAAAGCCATGTCTGAATATATACAGGAGAACCTTCAGAAAGTCTTCAAAAGACCCTCCAAGTCTCCTGCCAGCACAGGCTTCTTCTTTGTGGGGAAAAAGGACGGAACGCTGCGTCCATGTATAGACTACAGAGATCTAAACGAGATCATTGTGAAAGACCACTATCCCTTACCACTCATCTCAGAGCTATTTGATAGACTACAGGGAGCAAAAATATTCTCCAAGCTTGATCTCAAGGGAGCCTACAACTTAGTTCGCATCCACTCTGGCGATGAATGGAAGACAGCCTTCAATACCCGGTACGGTCACTATGAATATCTAGTGATGCCCTTTGGCCTGTGCAACGCCCCGGCTGTCTTCCAGAACTTGATGAATGACATTCTGCGGGACCTTCTTTACAAATGTGTCATTGTGTACTTAGATGACATCTTGATATTCTCCCAAGATATCACCACTCATCAGGAGGATGTCAAAAGAGTGCTGCAAAGACTCCGCGAGAATCATCTATATGCCAAGTTGTCTAAGTGCGAGTTTCACAAGGAATCAGTGCCTTTTTTAGGGTATATTGTTAACAACCAAGGTTTCCAAATGGACCCACAGAAGTTGGAGAGCATTAAGAAATGGACACAACCCACTGGTCTAAAGGCTCTCTGACGATTTCTGGGATTTACCAACTACTACAACACATTCATTAAGAACTATTCCTCACTAACTGTTCCGCTTACAGCGATGATGAAGAAAGGTGCCAACGTTGCCAATTGGTCTATGGAGGCAGTAACAGCATTCAAGAAACTGAAAGATGCCTTCTCGAGCAAGCCGTGCCTCCGACATCTGGATCCGACCAGGCCCTTCATCGTAATGGTCGATGCCTCAGACATCAACGTAGGGGCTGTACTAAGCCAAGCCGGTGATTCTAAGGCCTTACACCCATGCTCATTTTTCTCCCATCACTTCTCGCCTGCGGAGAAGAACTACGGTATAGGAGATAAAGAGCTCCTGGCAATAAAGATGGCATTCGAGGAGTGGCACCCTTGGCTTGAAGGAGCACAACATCAGATCACAGTCTTTAAGACCATAAAAATCTGGAGTGCCTCCGCCAAGCTCAGCGCCTAAACCATAGGCAAGCGAGATGGTCCCTGTTCTTCAACAGATTTGACTCTGTGCTGAAATACCGCCCTGGAGATAAGAACGTCAGAGTAGCTGCCCTATCTCACTCATTCCTCTCTGAGGACGTTCCAGATGAACCTCAGCATATCATCGACCCGAAAAGAGTTATCTTGTCAGCTACTCACCCAGTATCTGCAGGTAAGACCATTGTACCCAAGAACCTCAGAAAAAAGCTGTTAGCATGGGCTCATGACTCTAAACTGGCTGGACAATCTGGTCAATGCAGAACTCTGGCTAAACTGCAGAAGTATTACTGGTGGCCCACCATGAAGGAAGACACATTCTCCTATGTTGCTTCTTGCTCGAATTGTGCCAGACAGAAACTGCCACCAGGTTGCCCTTGGGGCCTACTTCAACCCTTGCCAGTACCAGACGAACCATGGATACACATTGCTACAGACTTACCAAACCCAGGAGGAAACAACACGATCTGGGTAACAGTAGATCGTTTCTCAAAGAAGGCTCACTTCGTGGCTCTCCCTGGCTTACCCACAGCCATGGAGCTTGCAAAGCTTTTCATCACTCACATCTTTTGCTTACACGGCATGCCTAAGCACATCGTCTCTGATCGAGGAGCCCAATTCACAGCTAAGTTCTGGAAGGCATTGTGTAAGAAGTTTGATATCTCTCTCAACTTCATCTCAGCATACCATCCACAGTCTAACGGGCAAATGGAGAGAATGAATAGGACACTCAAGCAGTTCATTCGTGCCTATGTGGGCACTCGCCAAAATGACTGGGCTGAATTCGCCATCAACTCTCATCCAGCAACATCTACTGGATCAACACCATTCGAAGTGGTCTACGAACGACTACCAGCACCTCCATTACCACTTCCACTTTCAGTGTCGTCCCCGGCAGCTCAATCTACTGCCAAAGATATTCAAAAACTTTGGACTAAACTAAAGAGATGCTTCATAAAGCAGGACAAAGAGCTAAGAAAGGCTATGATGCTCATCACGACAAGACTCCAGAATTTCAGCCTGGTGATAAAGTCTGGCTATCTACAAAACACTTAAGAATCAAGCTACTATCAGCTCGTTTTGCCCCTCACTTTGTCGGACCATTTCCCATTCTCCGATGACTTGGCAATCTTACATACAGTCTGAAACTTCCACCAGCATTGAAGATTCATAATGCATTCCACGTCTCACTATTGAAACCATTAGTCATTAGAGAGTTCTCAACTGAGACACCTGAACCTACACCTATTGATGCAGAAGACATTGAATACAAGGTAGATGCAATCCTTGATGTGAGAAAGAGAGGCAGAGTATGGGAATACCTCCTGTCATGGGAGGATTATGGACCTGATGAAAACTCTTGGGAACATTTGTCTAATATCATGGATAAAAAGATGCTTCAACAATTCCACAAAATACATCCTCAGAAACCTAGACCAGGTAGGAAGCCTGGAGGGAGCCCTTTGAAGGGGGGTACTGTTGCATCTGTCAGAGTCAGACGGCTTCACCCCTTATGCCTCACCTTTTTCTTGGCTCCTCCCGCTCACCTTGGGAAGATGGCTACTGCCGCGTCTGCAAGCCGCCCTCTCCAGCGTCCCCGGAATGGCTATGGTGTTGCCTCCCGCCATGTTCCTCCCAAGGCCCTACTAGGGTGCGTGCGACCCACATCTTTATTCCAGCTATGGCACGAACCTCGGGGCGTCCCCCTCAAGTGACGTCATGCCATCCGGGTATATAGCCTGTACTTGTTTGCTAGCTCATTGAGTTAGCAAGGATTGGTCTCGGCCGGTCTAAGCTAATCTGCCGCTTCTGTGCTGCTAGTGGAAGCTCTCTCTTTGCCCTTTGGGGTAATCTCTAACCTGGGTACCTGCTCCTCAGGGGCCTTCTATTTTATTTCAGGTGCCTTACAGGGATCAGGTACTCGCTCCTCGAGGGCCTGCTCTCCCTGCCTCGGTGCCTGTACCATCTACTTCTGCCTGGTGGAATCACCAATCTACAGCTACCATCTAGTGAGTAATCTAACTCTCAGTCTGTCTCATCTACAGCATTGCCTTGTTGGGAAACCTACACCGGAATCCCTCTATACCAACATGGTGAGACGGGTCCCCTCTGCCGAGGGTCCCGAGACTGCTACCTCTGGATCACCTCACTACTGCCACCTCTGGTGGTACCCAACAAAGCTGTACAATAAAAGATCTGAATCTGAGTCTGTGCATCCTGAGTCTAGCCCAGTACTGTGGCTCCTCATGGGGCCCCTCCCCATGGGCGTGGTCATCTGCCACAGTACCCAAGAATCCACCCAAACACCACTAACCATAACACCCTTCCGGAGGAAATGGTGAAGACCAAAACTGGGTAGGATTTCAAAGGGGCGTGTGATAAACACTGTGGATCCATAAAGTCTAGAGGATGTGAATGAAGAGAAGAGGCACGGGGTGGCTTGTGGGAATGACAGTTACGTCCTGGTGATTAATACCCTTATTCAATAAACATACACACAGTTAACGTGACTCCAACATTGTTCTATGCTTCAACGGCAAGAGGAAATGTGGAAAAAAGGATTTGCATTCACAAAAAAGTAGGGGAGTAGCTTGCTTCTTGCGGCGATTACTACCCCAAACCAAATAAGCCTGATACTTCAATTTCAATGCATATCCAGCATAGCTCTCTGCTTCAACGGCAGGGGGGAATGAAGATAAGAGGATTTACATTCAGACAACAACCAACAAGGACTGAATCGCATAGTCTTGGTAAACAAATATGCATCGATGTAGCTTGCTTGTTACGGCGGTTACTACCCCGAATCAATTAAGCCTGATACTTCACTTGGAATACATATCCAGCACAGCTCACTGCTTCAACATCAGGGGGAATTAAGAAGAGGATTTATATTCAGACAACAACCAACAAGGACTGAATTGCACAGGCTGGGTAAACAAATAAGCATGGGAGAAGCTTGCTTATTCCGGCGGTTACTAGCCCTAACCAATTAAGCTTGATACTTCACTTAGATGCAGCTCCAGCACTGCTCTCTACATCAATGGTGCAGGTGGAAGGTAACTAGAACCAAAAACTTACTAATAAGGGCCAAGAGTAACAGATAAGTATGAGAAAAAAATAAGTGTGAAAGCTTGCTGGGCAGAGTGGATGGGCCATTTGGTCTTCTTCTGCCGTCATTTCTATGTTTCTATATGTTTCTATGGAAGCCTTGGCAGGAGTAGAGAATTTGCTGCCCAGCCTATAAGCAGCAGCAGTGAGAAAAAAAGAAGTCCTGCCCCTAAACTGAAAGACTTTCTTAATTGAAGAATGACAGTCATGGAAAGTAGCTCAAGTCAGAAGCAATTGAAATCTGGAGAGTATATACCTCCACCACGTGTTCCCCTCTCTATTGTTTTGGAGCAGAGAAAAGGTGGGAGAACCATCCAAGGCTGGCAGTTGCAGGGCAGGGGCATGGACAAGGGCAGGAGAAGTGCAACAGCCAAACCAGCAGCACACTGTTACGCCTGTCGGTTACAGATGGCTGCGACCTCTCATGCTCCCCGCTCCATCCAGTCTGGGAAGAATGGTGGTGTCTGCCAGTTCACGACAACCTCTCCGGCATCCCCAGGCCAGCGTGGGTGCTGCCGGCCTCCATCTTGGACCTGGAGTTACCTAGGGGCACGCGCGTGCGTGCACAAGGGCATAATTTAATATGTCATGGCGGGAACCTCGGGGACGTCCCCACCCGATGACATCAACCCACGTATTTAATCAAACCAGCCCTTGCCTTCATCGAGTTAGCAAGTAGTTCCGTCTGGCTGTGCTCTGCTCATTCAAGGACTTCCTGTTCCTGATTCAGCTTTGGCATTTGGACACTCGAAGTACCTGCTCCTCGGTGGCTCCCCGGCATTCCCGGCTAACTGCTCCTCGGAGGGCCTTCCTGCCAGACTGCTGCTGGATCTGCTTCTCAGATCTACCCTGCTCCAGGAACCACCAGTTGTGAGTACTTCTAGAGACATCTTCATTTCTGACTACACTGAGGAGCCTACGCGGCGTACCCCGATCCTCGAGCTACTACCACCTATCTTCAGTGAGAGCCTTTCATCCTTCCTGCTCTACAGTATTCCTGCTCACCATCTTCACAGAACCACTTCTGGGTTTGGCATCGCTACATATAACAACTGTACAGAATTCCTTGGCATACCCTGCTCCACAGGCCACTACCAGCTTTGTATCCTGAGGTATTAATCTCATATGACGAAGATCTTCGTTTCACCTGTCAAGCAGGCTTCCTCAGGGGAAAAACTTCTAATATCCCTATAACAACCAAAAACAAAACAATTTACCAATTCCCACACAAAAACCACTCACTACATACAAATTCTAATTATAAATCCTTACCATGTGAGTTCAACAACAGAACATCACAAATGTTTGTTTCCAAACCACGAATTTCTTAAAGAATTTAAATTCACTTCATCTTCAACAATTCTTATTGCGATTCCTCAAACGGTCACGAAACTGCAACCACAAATGGTATTCTCAATCATTAAATAAACTCTTGAAAAAAGAAGAAAGAGTAAGCACACATATTACTTGAACAAACACTACCACCACATAACCTTCACAAACCGGAAGTGACATCACCACTTCCTTTCAGCAGGATTCCCTTCTACAAAACTTAAGCCACTACCCACTCTTTATTAGAGATGTGCATTAGTTTTTGCCGAATTGGAAAATTGCAACGAAATTGTCCAATTCGGCATGTTTCAGAGAGCCCGAAAAAAATCAGGATTTTCCCATTTTTTCGCAAAAATTTGTTTTTCCGATTAGTGCGCACTAACGGGAGTTAGTGCGCGCTAACTCCCCGTTAGTGCGCACTAACTCCCGTTAGTGCGCACTAACAAAAACTAACAAAAAGTAACAAAAAATAACAAAAAATAACAAAATCTAACGGGAGTTAGCGCGCACTAATGGGGAGTTAGTGCGTACTAATGGGGAGTTAGCGCGCACTAACTAAAAATCGATTTTTCGCAAAAAAAAAAGACCCGAACCGAAAAAAAACGACAATTTCCATGGCGGCCGAAAAACGAAGAACGACACGAACACAAAAAACGATGCACATCTCTACTCTTTATATATCCACCAGCCACATCAATCTCCAATTAAACAACCAATATCAATTGTTTAATTGGAGATTGATGTGGCTGTTGGATATATAAAGAGTGGGTAGTGGCTTAAGTTTTGTAGAAGGGAATCCTGCTGAAAGGAAGTGGTGATGTCACTTCCGGTTTGTGAAGGTACATAAGAACATAAGAAAATGCCATACTGGGTCAGACCAAGGGTCCATCAAGCCCAGCATCCTGTTTCCAACAGTGGCCAATCCAGGCCATAAGAACCTGGCAAGTACCCAAAAACTAAGTCTATTCCATGTAACCATTGCTAATGTCAGTGGCTATTCTCTAAGTGAACTTAATAGCAGGTAATGGACTTCTCCTCCAAGAACTTATCCAATCCTTTTTTAAACACAGCTATACTAACTGCACGAACCACATTCTCTGGCAACAAATTCCAGAGTTTAATTGTGCGTTGAGTAAAAAAGAACTTTCTCCGATTAGTTTTAAATGTGCCCCATGCTAACTTCATGGAGTGTCCCCTAGTCTTTCTACTATCCGAAAGAGTAAATAACCGATTCACATCTACCCGTTCTAGACCTCTCATGATTTTAAACATAAGTGCTGTGGGATCTTTTACTAGCTAAAGGACAAGCAAACTAGCTAAAGGACAAACTAGCTAAAGGACAAGCAAACTAGCTAAAGGACAAGCAAACTAGCTAAAGGACAAGCAAACTTTCAGAAAGTGTCTTGCCCTACCCAGCTTGACCTAGGTATAAACTGTTTAACTCCCTCCCACCCCTAGGTTTGTATTTCTAATGTAGTCATCCTAACTTCATAATAGGCAACCAGATAAATTAGTAAATTGATTATTCCTTAGGTGCACCAATCAAATAACTTACCTAAATGAGTACTATTCAATGCAACTGCTGTGGAGCCTTTATATTGAGGGTAATCACATGGAAACTTAAGGCTTGCCCCTTTTGTTCAAAACTCTCTACCTTGGAAAAGGAGCTGGATGACTTTAAAGCTGAATTAGCTTCAATAAAGAGTCTCAGCCACGGTACATTATTCGGGAAATAATTTCCACTTACCACTGAATAACCAAAACTCAAGAAAAAAGAGATTTACCGTGGGCTCAGGTAGGATAAGACCTGTAACCCACAGACACCCATTATTGAAAGCTGTGCAACCCACAACTCTATCCCACCACTCACACAGGCCATTAAGGAACTTTAAAAGTATTTCAGTGGGCTCTGGTAGAATAAGACCTGTGTTCCGTAGACACACACTGTATCAAGTGCAACAAGTACAAAATGCCTTCTCTGTATTAAATTCTGAAGAAGTCCTTGAGAAAAAGATTGAAATGTTATCGGAAAAGAGAGAAAAAACCCAATGCATACAGAAATTCCAAATCAGAAACCAAAGGAAAAAGCTCACAGTGATGGACGACTCTGTCAGAGGCATTAATATCTTCCCTTGCACAAATGCAAAGAGAAAAGTGGATAACAAAACTCAACTAAATAGGTCACAAAAGGAGTCCAGGAACAGCAGTAACCTGAGCAAAGAAAGCTGGAAAGCTATGAGCACAAATGCTCGTAGTTTGGGTAATAAAATCCCAGAGCTGCAAGCCCTAATGGTGGAGGCGGACTTGGACGTTGTTGCTGTCACGGAAACATGGTTTACGGAATATCATGACTGGGATACGGCAATACCAGGCTATAACTTGTTAAGGAAGGACAGAGAGGATAGGAAAGGGGGAGGAGTGGCTCTATATGTCAGAAACAATATCCAAGCATCTGAGCTGCAAGGAAGATGGGGCAAAGAAGAAGCACTATGGGCCGACTTAAAAAAAGATGGGGCATCCATTTTTATTGGAGTGGTTTACAGGCCTCCAAACCAAAAGGAAGAGCTGGACAGAGATCTGATTGAAGACATCCACAGGATAGCAAAGAAAGGAGAAGTGGTGATCGTTGGAGACTTTAATATGCCAGATGTAGACTGGAGAATCCCATCTGCAGAATCTAATAATAGTAGAGAAATAGTAGATGCCCTGCAAGTAGCTTTGTTCAAACAAATGGTAATGGAACCCACGAGAGAAGGAGCTATACTCGACTTAGTGCTCACTAATGCAGATAATGTCTCAGATGTCCAGGTGGGTGCCCACCTCAGCACCAGTGATCATCAAACGGTATGGTTTAATATCACAAAAAGGACACGGAAAAGAAGCACAAAAACCCAAGTTTTGATGTTCAAAAACACAGACTTTGATGAAATGGGGAAGTACCTGGAGGAAGAACTAAAAGGCTGGGAAAACGAGAGAGATGTGGATCAACAGTGGACCAATCTAAAAGGAGCAATCACCAAGGCAACTAATCTATATGTTAGAAAAGTAAAGAAAAGAAAAAGAAAAATGAAACCTATCTGGTTCTCAAAGGAGGTGGCTGACAAAATAAAGGCTAAAAGAACAGCGTTCAAGAAATATAAAAGATCCCAAAAGGAGGAACACAAAGAAGAATATCTGGTAGAACTGAGGGAGATGAAGAAATTAATCAAGATGGCAAAAAGTCAAGGGGAAGAGAGGATTGCCAAAGAGGTAAAGAGTGGTAACAAAACATTTTTCAGATACATCAGTGAAAAGAGAAAAGTTCAAAGTGGTATAGTGAAATTGAAAGGTGGAAAGGATCAATGTGTGGAGAGAGACGAAGAAATGGCAGAAATATTAAATGAATACTTCAGTTCTGTGTTCACTAAAGAGGACCCTGGAGAAGGACCGACACTAGTTAACAAGAAACTGGAGGGGAATGGAGTAGATGTAACTCCATTTACAGTAGAAAATGTATGGGAAGAGCTGGTGAAACTGAAAGTGGACAAAGCCATGGGGCCTGATGAAGTTCATCCCAGAATACTGAGGGAGCTCAGAGATGTGCTGGCGGCTCCACTGTGTGACCTGTTCAATAGATCCCTAGAAACAGGAGTGGTGCCGAGAGACTGGAGAAGAGCGGTGGTGGTCCCGCTTCACAAGAGTGGGAACAGAGAAGAGGCTGGTAACTACAGACCGGTTAGCCTCACTTCGGTGGTGGGAAAAGTAATGGAGTCACTGTTGAAAGAGAGAATAGTGAACTATCTACAGTCGGGAGAATTGCTGGACCAGAGGCAGCATGGATTCACCATTGGAAGATCCTGTCAGACAAATCTGATTGACTTTTTTGACTGGGTAACCAAGGAATTGGATCGAGGAAGAGCACTCGATGTCATCTACTTGGATTTCAGCAAAGCTTTTGACACTGTCCCGCACAGGAGACTGGTGAATAAAATGAGAAGCTTAGGAGTGAGTGCCGAGGTGGTGGCCTGGATTGCAAACTGGTTGACGGACAGAAGACAATGTGTGATGGTAAATGGAACTCTCTCTGAAGAGAGAGCGGTTTTAAGCGGTGTACCGCAGGGTTCGGTGTTGGGACCGGTCCTTTTCAATATCTTTGTGAGCGACATTGCGGAAGGGATAGAAGGTAAGGTATGTCTTTTTGCAGATGACACTAAGATCTGCAACAGAGTGGACACGCCGGAAGGAGTGGAGAGAATGAGACGGGATCTAAGAAAACTGGAAGAGTGGTCGAAGACATGGCAGCTGACATTCAATGCCAAGAAGTGCAAAGTCATGCATATGGGGAGTGGAAATCCGAATGAACTGTATTCGATGGGGGGAGAGAGGCTGATGTGCACGGAGCAGGAGAGAGACCTTGGGGTGATGGTGTCTAATGATCTGAAGTCGGCGAAACAATGTGACAAGGCGATAGCTAAAGCCAGAAGAATGCTGGGCTGCATAGAGAGAGGAATATCGAGTAAGAAAAGGGAAGTGATTATCCCCTTGTACAGGTCCTTGGTGAGACCTCACCTGGAGTATTGTGTTCAGTTCTGGAGACCGTATCTCCGAAGAGACAGAGACAAGATGGAGGCGGTCCAGAGAAGGGTGACCAAAAAAGTGGAAGGTCTTCATCAAATGACTTATGAGGAGAGATTGAAGAATCTAAATATGTACACCCTGGAGGAAAGGAGGAGCAGAGGTGATATGATACAGACTTTCAGATACTTGAAAGGTTTTAATGATCCAAGGACAACGACAAACCTTTTCCGTAGGAAAAAAATCAGCAGAACCAGGGGTCACGATTTGAAGCTCCAGGGAGGAAGATTCAGAACCAATGTCAGGAAGTATTTCTTCACGGAGAGGGTGGTGGATGCCTGGAATGCCCTTCCGAAGGAAGTGGTGAAGACCAGAACTGTGAAGGACTTCAAAGGGGCGTGGGATAAACACTGTGGATCCATAAAATCAAGAGGCCGTCAATAAAGAGTGGGTGGCTAGCCAGAATGACGGCTACTGCCTGGAGTCAATACCCTTATTCAATAAACATACACATGGTTACCGTGACTCCAACATCGCTCTAAGCTACAACAGCAAGAGGAAATGTGGAAAAAAGGATTCGCACTCACAAAGTGGGGAGTAGCTGGCTTGTTACGGCGGTTACTACCCCAAACCAAATAAGCCTGATACTTCACTTTCAATGCATATCCAGCATAGCTCTCTGCTTCAACGGCAGGGGAGAAGAAAAACTGATACTTCACGCATATCCAGCATAGCTCTCTGCTTCAACGGCAGGGGAGAAGAAAAAAGGATTCGCACTCACAAAGCGGGGAGTAGCTGGCTTGTTACGGCGGTTACTACCCCAAACCAAATAAGCCTGATACTTCACTTTCAATGCATATCCTGCTTCAACGGCAGGGGAGAAGAAAAACTGATACTTCACGCATATCCAGCATAGCTCTCTGCTTCAACGGCAGGGGAGAAGAAAAACAACCAATAAGGGCTGAATAACACAGTCTGGGTAAAACAAATAAGCATGGGTGTAGCTTGCTTATTGCGGCGGTTACTTCCCCTACTACCCATAACTAATCAAGCTTGATATTTCACTTGGTTGCAGCTCCATTACTGCTCTCTACATTAATGGTGGGGGTGGAAGGGAAATAGAACCAAAGAGCTAAGAGAAACAGATAAGTATGAGAAAAAATGTGAAGCTTGCTGGGCAGACTGGATGGGCCATTTGGTCTTCTTCTGCCGTCATTTCTATGTTTCTATGTTTCTATCATATCCCCCCTCAGTCGTCTCTTCTCCAAGCTGAAAAGTCCCAATCTCCTCAGTCTTTCCTCATAGGGGAGTTGTTCCATTCCCCTTATCATTTTGGTAGCCCTTCTCTGTACCTTCTCCATCGCAATTATATCTCTTTTGAGATGCAGCGACCAGAATCGTACACAGTATTCAAGGTGCGGTCTCACCATGGAGCGATACAGAGGCATTATGACATTTTCCGTTTTATTCATCATTCCTTTTCTAATAATTCCCAACATTCTGTTTGCTTTTTTGACTGCCACAGCACACTGAACCGACGATTTCAATGTGTTATCCACTATGACACCTAGATCTCTTTCTTGGGTTGTAGCACCTAATATGGAACCCAACATCGTGTAATTATAGCATGGGTTATTTTTCCCTATATGCATCACCTTGCACTTATCCACATTAAATTTCATCTGCCATTTAGATGCCCAATTTTCCAGTCTCACAAGGTCTTCCTGCAATTTATCACAATCTGCTTGTGATTTAACTACTCTGAACAATTTTGTGTCATCTGCAAATTTGATTATCTCACTTGTCGTATTTCTTTCCAGATCATTTATAAATATATTGAACAGTAAGGGTCCCAATACAGATCCCTGAGGCACTCCACTGTCCACTCCCTTCCACTGAGAAAATTGCCCATTTAATCCTACTCTCTGTTTCCTGTCTTTTAGCCAGTTTGCAATCCACGAAAGGACATCGCCACCTATCCCATGACTTTTTACTTTTCCTAGAAGCCTCTCATGAGGAACTTTGTCAAACGCCTTCTGAAAATCCAAGTATACTATATCTACCGGTTCACCTTTATCCACATGTTTATTAACTCCTTCAAAAAAGTGAAGCAGATTTGTGAGGCAAGACTTGCCCTGGGTAAAGCCATGCTGACTTTGTTCCATTAAACCATGTCTTTCTATATGTTCTGTGATTTTGATGTTTAGAACACTTTCCACTATTTTTCCTGGCACTGAAGTCAGGCTAACCGGTCTGTAGTTTCCCGGATCGCCCCTGGAGCCCTTTTTAAATATTGGGGTTACATTTGCTATCCTCCAGTCTTCAGGTACAATGGATGATTTTAATGATAAGTTACAAATTTTTACTAATAGGTCTGAAATTTCATTTTTTAGTTCCTTCAGAACTCTGGGGTGTATACCATCCGGTCCAGGTGATTTACTAATCTTCAGTTTGTCAATCAGGCCTACCACATCTTCTAGGTTCACCGTGATTTGATTCAGTCCATCTGAATCATTACCCATGAAAACCTTCTCCATTACGGGTACCTCCCCAACATCCTCTTCAGTAAACACCGAAGCAAAGAAATCATTTAATCTTTCCGCGATGGCCTTATCTTCTCTAAGTGCCCCTTTAACCCCTCGATCATCTAACGGTCCAACTGACTCCCTCACAGGCTTTCTGCTTCGGATATATTTAAAAAAGTTTTTACTGTGAGTTTTTGCCTCTACAGCCAACTTCTTTTCAAATTCTCTCTTAGCCTGTCTTATCAATGTCTTACATTTAACTTGCCAATGTTTATGCTTTGTCCTATTTTCTTCTGTTGGATCCTTCTTCCAATTTTTGAATGAAGATCTTTTGGCTGTGGTGGTAGTGTTTGTTCAAGTAATATGTGTGCTTACTCTTTCTTCTTTTTTCAAGAGTTTATTTAATGATTGAGAATACCATTTGTGGTTGCAGTTTCGTGACCGTTTGAGGAATCGCTATAAGAATTGTTGAAGATGAAGTGAATTTAAATTCTTTAAGAAATTCGTGGTTTGGAAACAAACATTTGTGATGTTCTGTTGTTGAACTCACATGGTAAGGATTTATAATTAGAATTTGTATGTAGTGAGTGGTTTTTGTGTGGGAATTGGTAAATTGTTTTGTTTTTGGTTGTTATAGGGATATTAGAAGTTTTTCCCCTGAGGAAGCCTGCTTGACAGGTGAAACGAAGATCTTCGTCATATGAGATTAATAGTTAAGGTTCTCCTTTTGTGTGGGGTGATTGTGTACATTGGGGAACTGATTTGTGATTTATTTCCCTCAGTATTGTATTGTATCCTGAGGTGTCTACTCTCGCCAGAGGGGATCCACGGCGTACCCTGTCCCATGGTCCACTACCGGATCTTCTCCACTGTGACTCATTCTGGGTAATACACATTGCCCAGGACTGTACTTCCATATTGCTAATACTGTGGACTTTGCTTCCCTTCCTATATAATAAAGTCTCCTTCTTTAGCTGTGTGCTACACCAATGAGACCATGCCTACTGACGGTGAGGCTCACAGGGCTCCTCCCTGTGGGCGGAGTCAACGCTCATCTCAGCCCAGGGGTTCACATTCTCCCTTAAACATATCAGATTGCTAACTCCATGGACTTGGCTCAGCTCTCAGCCCTCCAAGCCATCTCTGGCCTGGCCCAGCGACTGGCTGAACAGCAAAGGATTTTGGAGACACTGACTAACGCCTTCAACCAGTTCAGTTCTCGACTGAACGCTACATCTTCGCCTGTCAAGGCTATCGTCTCTCCACCTACTGGAACCATAAGACTGCCGTGCCTTTGCCTGCACCCATTTGTTTTACAGGTGATCCCTTACTATGCAGAGGCTTCCTGAACTAGTGCTGTATGCACTTCTCCTTACAGCCTACCTATTTCCCAGATGTAGTGTCCAAAACTACGTACATCCTGTCTCTTTTAGATGGGAAAGCCCTGGCCTGGGCTTCACCTCTCTGGGAGCGCAATGATCCTATACTCCGCGATTTGACTGGATTCCTCACTCGATTTTGTTCAGTGTTTGATGACCCTGCCCGTTAGACCATCACTGGATCTGCACTCCTACATCTTCAGCAAGGTGCCAAGCCTTTGACTGATTATGTCATTGAGTTTAAAACTTTATCATCCGAGTTGCTTTGGGACCTGGGTTGTCTATGGACTATTTTCCTAGAGGGTCTTAATTACCGCATTAAGGATGAACTAGACGCCCATGAGCTTCCCGATACCTTGGACTCCCTCATTGACCTTGCAGGGCGAATTGATCGCCGTCTGCATGAAGTTCGCAAGAAAGACAGTATCTCAACAAGATCACCTCAGGAGCTTCACATCCTCGTCCTCCACTGGTTACACAGACCATTTTCACGCCCAATATCAAGGAGGAGTAACCCATGCAACTAGGCCGCAGCCATCTGACAGCTAAGGAGAGGCGTTATCGTAAAAGATTTGGCCTCTGTATGTACTGCTGACAGCCTGGCCATACAGTACCCTCCTGCCCTATCTGTCCAGGAAACTCGCAGACCTAGGATCTGCCGGAGGACTCTTCCTAGGTCTTACTCTCCATCTCCTCCACTGACTATTCCAGTCTCCATCCTTTCGAATACCCTCAAATTCCATACCGTAGCCTTAGTGGACTCTGGTGCCAGGGGAAACTTCATACTTAAGCACCTCGTGAAACACCTATGAATTCCCACCGTCCAGACACCCACGCCACTGCTACTATCCTCCATACATGGCGAGCCACTACCTGGTGAGGTCATGTATTCTACTCAACCCAACCGTCTCCACACGGGGTCGCTCCACTTGGAGACCATCTCTTTTCTGGTTTTCGATAAAGCTATTCACCCGATTGTACTTGGTATACCACGGCTACAGACTCACTCACCTCAGTTTGATTGGAACACTTTGGAACTGTCTCAGCGGGGAAAAGACTGTCACAGAATATGTCTTCAAGACGTCACTCCCATGCCATGCCTAACCACCATCACCTCACTTCCGGGTTTACCTCAGCAATATTCATCCTACCAGGATGAATTTTCTAAAAAGGCAGCAGATACTCTGCCCCCTCATCGGTCCTTCGACTGCGCTATTAATTTGTTACCTAATTCAGAACCTCCGAAAGGAAAAGTATCCCCACTTTCTCTGTCAGAAACTCAGGCAATATCAGCCTACATTCAAGAGAACTTGGCTAAGGCCTTCATTAGGCCTTCTAAATCTCCAGCCAGGGCCGGTTTCTTTTTCATGGGTAAGAAGGATGGATCCCTTCGCCAATGTATAGACTAACGTGGATTAAATGAGATCACTATGAAGGACCGCTACCCACTGCCACTGATCTCTGAACTGTTTGATTGGCTCCAAGGGGCCAAAATATTTACAAAGCTGGACCTCAGAGGGGCATACAATTTGGTCCGCATACGCTGGTGAGATGAGTGGAAAACTGATTTTAATACCTGCGATGGCCATTTTGAATATTTAGTCATGCCCTTCAGCCTATTCAACGCCCCAGCTGTATTTCAAAACATTTATTTATTTATTTAGCATTTTTATATACCGACTTTCCAATAACAGAATTACTGATCAATTCGGTTTACATTTTAACAGAACAATAACATTGACAAGTAAATGTCTTACAAAGAACAGGTCGATATAACTTGGATAAGTAAATATGGGGTTAACCAGTAAAGATACATTGCCTAATGTAGGTAAAAGTAAAAGATACAGTGCCTAATGTAGGTTAAATAAACAGTTGCTAATTATAAGACTAGGTTATGATCTTCGACTGCCATAGTTTACGTGAGTTCTATAGAGGATCTAAATAGCTCTCAGGTGGATAAGCATTGGCAGAGATGTTCCGCAGGAAGCTGTTATGGGAAAGCTTGGTTGAACAACCAAGTCTTGAGTCTTTTTTTAAAAGTAGATGAGCATTGCACTGCTCTGAGTTCTGGTGGGAGAGTATTCCAGATTTTGGGGCCCGCTGTAGAGAAGGCTCTTTTGCTTAATGCTGACTTCATCGGTAGTGAATGTAGGTTGTTTTTATAGGCTTGTCTTACTGGTCTGGTGGAGGTGTGGAATTATGAATGACATGATGAATGACATTTTCAGGGACATGTTGTACACTTGTGTGGTTGTATATCTCTTCTCCCAAATCCTACAGAACCATCAAGTAGATGTTGCCAATATTCTCCAAAGGTTTTAGGATAATCATTTATACGCCAAATTGGAGAAATGCTCCTTCCATCAGGAATCCATTCCTTTTCTTGGCTATGTGGTATCCAGTCGAGGGTTCCAAATGGACCCACAAAAAAACAAAAGTATCTGGGACTGGCCCCAACTTACTGGTCTCAAGGCTTTGTGGAGATTTCTCGGATTCATGAATTATTACAGGTCCTTCATTTATCACTATTCCACCTTGACGGCGCCTCTTACAGCCATGATGCGGAAGGGAGCCAATCCCTCACACTGGTCTGCTGAAGCCATTGACGCCTTTGAGAAACTTAAGGAGGCGTTCATTCAAGAGCCATGTCTATGCCATCCCAATCCCCGACAACCATTTATTGTCGAGGTAGATGCTTCAGATGTTGGAGTTGGTGCTTTCCTTAGTCAACACAGTGACACCCACACATTACATCCCTGCTCCTTCTTCTCTCGGCATTTCTCCCCAGCCAAGCAGAATTATGGGATAGGAGACAAGGAGCTACTCACCATCAAATTAGCATTCTAAGAATGGCGCCCATGGCTCGAAGGTGCACAACATCTGATAACGGTCTACACTGATCATAAAAATCTAGAATACCTTCGTCTTGCACAACGCTTGAACCATAGACAAGCACGCTGGTCCTTATTCTTTAATCGATTTGATTTCTTGCTGAAATATCATCCTGCGGAGAAGAATACAAGGGCAGATGCACTCTCCTGTTCCTTCGTCCCAGGGAATGTGCCGGACACACCACGACACATCATTGACCCTACCAAAGTACTGCTTGCAGCTACCCACACGGTTCCCACTGGGAAGACAGTGGTACCTCTCTCTCTCAGGAAGAAGATCCTCAGATGGGCCCATGACTCTCAGCTTGCAGGTCACCCTGGGCAGTCCAGAACTCTTATCATACTATAGAGATACTATTGGTGGCTGTTGTGTCCGTCGGTTCCCAATGCTCTCTTTCCACCCTCCTCACCTCTTTGGCGCCTCCCTCTTCACCCACGGGAAGATTGGCTGCTGCAGCATTCCTCTGCCGAGGTCCTCCGGCATCCCCGGACCGGCTTCATGCTGCTGACTGCTATGTTTCCTGGAAGCCTAGGGGCACGCGCAGTACGGCCCCATCTAAAGTACCAGCGATGGCGCGAAACTCAGGGGCATCCCCCGAAGATGACATCACTCGCGACGGATATTTAAGGTCTTAGTTTTGCTACCTAAGCTACTCAGCCTCCTCGGACTAACTAGGGGTACCCGCTCCTCGGGGGCCTCGCTCTCTCTCTTACTTTGTAGATTACAGTCTAGAACCGGTACTCACTCCTCAAGGGCCCTTGTTCCCGGACTTCTTTGAATTCACTTCTGCTTGGAAGTCAGCATTGCCTACTACATCTGTGAGTTACCATCTCTCTCTCAGAGCTTTCCCTGGAACCAGGTACTCACTCCTCGAGGGCCTATACATTCCAGCTCCTGGGCTTCTATGAGACATTGTGTGATTCTTACCATCAGGTTCGGTACATGAACTCTGTTTACCCTGCCTACTCACTATATATCAGTTTCTCTACAGCTCAGCCTCCAGGGATCACTGTTCCAGCTTCTGAGGGACTACAGCCCAGCCGGACATTCCAGCTCACTACTGCCACCTCTGGTGGTTCAGAATAATGTCTAATAAAATAACTGTGTGTCTGTCTCCATACTCTGAGCCTAACCGGTGGTCCCTCTTGGGGTCTTCCCCGGGGGCGTGGTCATCTGCCACTGTTCCAAGGATCCAACCACAACTCTTCTAAATACTACAGATTTCTAACTACTCATGGAGAACACATCATATTGCTAACTCCTATCTGATTGCTCATCTCATCAGATAGCAGTTTCATTACAGTGGCCTTCTATGAAGAAGAATGTGCAGTCCTACGTTGAGTCATGCCCTACCTGCGCAAGACAGAAACCTCCAGCTGGCAGTCCCTGGGGACTTCTCCAACCACTGCCCACTTCTAATGAACCATGGACACACTTTGCAGTGGACTTTATCGTTGATTTGCCCTTATCCAATGGTAATAATACCATCTGGGTCACCATCGACTGTTTTACAAAAATGGCACATTTTGTGGCACTGCCCAGCTTACCATCTGCTCCAAAACTAGCTAAATTGTTTATCCAGCACATATTCCATCTACATGGCATGCCTAAACATATCCTCTCGGACAGAGGGGCTCAGTTTACAGCTAAGTTCTGGAGATCTTTGTGCAAGACGTTCGACATCTCAACGGATTTGACATCAGCTTATCACCCTCAAGCCAATGAACAGACGGAGAGAACGAATCGCACTTTAAAACAATTCCTTCATACCTTCGTCAACGCCAGACAAAGCGACTGGTCAGAATTGCTTCCCTGGGCCGAATTCGCCCTGAACTCACACCAGTCTGCCTCAACTGGTTCATCTCTGTTCCAACTAGTTTACGGACGTCAGCCATTACCTCCACTACCTATGCCATTATCAGTAGCCTCTCCTGCCGCCCAGGAATTACACCAGTTGTGGGAACACACAAAAGACCTTCTCCAGAAGGCTGGACAATGAGCCAAAAGGTTCTATGATGCCCATCATAGAGCCGCAGCGCAGTTTCAACCCTGCGATAAGGTATGGCTGAGCACCCAGTTTATCCGCCTTAAACTGCCATGTCTAGTTTGCAGCAAGATACATAGGACCCTTTTCTGTCCTCCGTCACCTGGGTCCGGTCACATACAGTTTGAAGCTACCACTGGCACTTCATATACATAATGTTTTTCATATCTCCCTTCTGAAGCCACTCATCCTGTCAAAGTTCTCCAAGAAGACTCCGGAGCCCCAACCTCTCTCCACTGAAGAAGACATCACATATCAAGTTTAAGACATCCTTGATGTAAGAAAACGCGGCAGATAATGGGAATATCTTATTTCCTGGGAAGATTTTGGTCCAGAGGAAAATAGTTGGGAGCCTGCATGTAACATCCAGGACAATGACTTTATCCAACAGTTCCACATGACACATCCTCGGAAGCCGAAACCCCCGGGGAGGGGCCCTAAGAAGGGGGGTACTGTTAAGCCAGTGAGTCGCAGATGACTATGACCTCTCATGCTCACCTATTTTTTCCCCGCTCCATCCAGTCTGCCAGTTCACGACGATCTCTCCGGCATCCCCTGGCCAGCATGGGCACTGCCGGCCGCCATCTTGGACCTGGAGTTACCTAGGCACACGCGCACGTGTAAAGGCCTTATTTGAATACATCATGGCGGGAACCTCAGGGGTGTCCCCACCCAATGACATCAACCCACTAGCGTATTTAATCGAACCAGCCCTTGCCTTCATCGAGTTAGCAAGGAGTTCTGTCTTGCTGTGCTCTGCTCATTCAAGGACTTCCTGTTCCTGATTCAGCTTTGGCATTTGGACACTCGGAGTACCCGCTCCTCGGGGGCTCCCCGGAGTTCCTGGCTGTCTGCTCCTCGGAGGGCCTTCCTGCCAGTTTGCTGCTGGATCTGCTTCTCAGATCTACTCTGCTCCAGGAACCACCAGTTGTGAGTACTTCTAAAGACATCTTCATTTCTGCACTACACTGAGGAGCCTGCACGGCATACCCTGATCCTCTGGCCACTACCGCCTATCTTCAGTGAGAGCCTTTCATCCGTCCTGCTCTTCAGTATTCCTGTTCACCATCTTCACAGAACCACTTCCAGGTTTGGCATCACTACATATAAGAACATAAGAACATATGAAATTGCCATGCTGGGTCAGACCAAGGGTCCATCAAGCCGAGCATCCTGTTTCCAACAGAGGCCAAAACCAGGCCACAAGAACCTGGCAATTACCCAAACACTAAGAAGATCCCATGCTACTGATGCAATTAATAGCAGTGGCTATTCCCTAAGTAAAATTGATTAATAGCCAGTAATGGACTTCTCCTCCAAGAACTTATCCAAACCTTTTTTGAACCAGCTACACTAACTGCACTAACCACATCTTCTGGCAACAAATTCCAGAGCTTTATTGTGTGTTGAATGAAAAAGAATTTTCTCCGATTAGTGCTCTGTGGGCCACTACCAACTCTGTATCCTGAGGTGCCTACTCTCACCAGAGGGGATCCACAGCGTTCCCCATCCCACCTGCCACTACAGGATCTTTCCCACTGTGTCTCATTCTGGGTAATACCCATTGCCCAGGACTGTACTTCCATATTGCTAATACTGTGGACTTTGCATTCTTCCTATATAATAAAATCTCCTTCTTTAGCTGTGTGCTACACCACTGAAACCATTGAGGCTCACAGGGCTCCTCCCTGTGGGAGGAGTCATTGCTTATCTCAGCCCAGGGGTTCATATTCTCCCTTAAACATAACACACACTTCTCTACATTGCTTACTGTTCAGGAGCAATGGAGGCAGTATTTTCAACAACTGAGGAAAAATCTTGTCTTCGATTCTCTGAATCAAAAATTGAAAAGCTAGTAGCTGAAGGAAATGAGAGGTTTAGTCCATAGCATCTTGGCCTCCAATGAAGTTATATGGGAGATAGATGATACTGACGATGTTGAGAGCAGCTCCTAGGAAGATCATACAGCACAGATGGAGAGAATGAATGATGCCCCTGGTAATTTTCCTTAGGTTCTACCCTCAGCCTCAATTCCAGTGCCAGCATCATAAGAACATAAGAACATAAGAAAATGCCATACTGGGTCAGACCAAGGGTCCATCAAGCCCAGCATCCTGTTTCCAACAGTGGCCAATCCAGGCCATAAGAACCTGGCAAGTACCCAAAAACCAGTGGCGTAGCCACGGGTGGGCCTGGGTGGGCAGCTGCCCACCCAATTTAGACCCAGGCCCACCCAACTGACACCAGAACTGCAAGGCTGTCGCGGGATCCCATCCCCGCGACAGTGAAGAGGAGAACCCATGCTTGGCACGCCATCACGGCACACGTGGGGAAGCGGTCCTACAACCATATGGCCGACCGATCTTCCTGTTTGCGGGGGGAGCGGAAGCGCCGTGCACAGCTTCCACTTCCTCCCCCCAAAGCAGGAAGATCAGCTGGCCTCTCCTGCTATCTTCGGGCCGTATGGCCGACCGATCTTCCTGTTTTTGGGGGGGGGGGGGGGGGGGAGGAGAGCGGAAGTGCCGCGCACAATTTCCGCTCCCCCCCCCCCAGCAGGAAGATCGGTCGGCCGTATGGCTTGAAGATAGCAGGAGGCCAGTGGCAGCAGGAGAGGCCGGCTGATTTTCCTGCTCTGGGGGGAGGAAGCGGAAACTGTGCGTGGCGCTTCCGCTCTCCCCGCTGAACGACCTCCTGCAGTCGATCTCCTGCCGGCGCCATTTTCCGTACGAAAACGATTCGCGGCAAGAAATCGCTCCCGGAACCCCGCTGGACTCCCAGGAAAATTTTGGCCAGCTTGGGGGGGCCTCCTGACCCCCACAAGACTTGCCAAAAGTCCAGCGGGGGTCCGGAACGACCTCCTGCGTCGAATCGTTTTTGTCTATGGCCGCCGCCATTTTGCGGCGGCCATTTTGAAAAATGGCGCCGGCTGAAGACAACACGATTCTATTGAGGGGGCCATTCCGGACCGCCGCCGTTCTGGACCACCGCCGGATCCCCAGGTAATTTAAAGCATTTGGGGGGGGTTCAGGAGGGTGGGGGATTTAATTTAAAGGGTCGGGGTGGGTTTTAGGGGGGTTTAGTGTGCCGGCTCACGATTTTAACGATTTTTCACGATAGTTTACACACCCAAACGGCAACAATACGATTCCCTCCCCCTCCCAGCCGAATTCGATCGTTAAGACGATCGAGGACACGATTCACATCTCTACTAACTGCACTAACCACATCCTCTGGCAACAAATTCCAGAGTTTAATTGTGCGTTGAGTAAAAAAGAACTTTCTCCGATTAGTTTTAAATGTGCCCCATGCTAACTTCATGGAGTGCCCCCTAGTCTTTCTACTATCCAAAAGAGTAAATAACTGATTCTCATCTACCTGTTCTAGACCTCTCATAATTTTAAACATCTCTATCATATCCCCCCTCAGCCATCTCTTCTCCAAGCTGAAAAGTCCTAACCTCTTTAGTCTTTCCTCATAGGGGAGCTGTTTCATTCCCCTTATCATTTTGGTAGACCTTCTCTGTACCTTCTCCATCGCAATTATATCTTTTTTGAGATGCGGCAACCAGAATTGTACACAGTATTCAAGGTGCGGTCTCACCAGGGAGCGATACAGAGGCATTATGACATTTTCCGTTTTATTCACCATTCCCTTTCTAATAATTCCCAACATTCTGTTTGCTTTTTTGACTGCCGCAGCACACTGTACTGACAATTTCAATGTGTTATCCACTATGACACCTAGATCTCTTTCTTGGGTTGTAGCACCTAATATGGAACCCAACATTGTGTAATTATAGCATGGGTTATTTTTCCCTATATGCATCACCTTGCACTTATCCACATTAAATTTCATCTGCCATTTGGATGCCCAATTTTCCAATCTCACAAGGTCTTCCTGCAATTTATCACAATCTGCTTGTGATTTAACTACTCTGAACAATTTTGTGTCATCTGCAAATTTGATTATCTCACTCGTCGTATTTCTTTCCAGATCATTTATAAATATATTGAAAAGTAAGGGTCCCAATACAGATCCCTAAGGCACTCCACTGTCCACTCCCTTCCACTGAGAAAATTGCCCATTTAATCCTACTCTCTGTTTCCTGTCTTTTAGCCAGTTTGCAATCCACGAAAGGACATCGCCACCTATCCCATGACTTTTTACTTTTCCTAGAAGCCTCTAATGCTCCCTCTCGTCAGTTCCTGAACCAATTGCTCCTTAAAGCTATCATTTATTCCATCTAGGAACATTATCTCTCTAGCTTGTCCCGATGATACATTTACCCAGTCAATATTGGGTAATTGAAGTCTCCCAATATTACTGCACTACCAATTTGGTTAGCTTCCCTAATTTCTCTTAGAATTTCACTGTCCGTCTCACCATCTTGACCAGGTGGACGGTAGTATACCCCTATCACTATAGTTTTCCCCGACACACAAGGGATTTCTACCCATAAAGATTCAATTTTGTATTTAGTCTCGTACAGGATGTTTATCCTGTTGGACTCTATGCCATCCCGGACATAAAGTGCCACACCTCCTCCCGGGTGCTCCTCTCTGTCATTGCGATATAATTTGTACCCCGGTATAGCATTGTCCCATTGGTTATCCTCTTTCCACCATGTCTCTGAGATGCCAATTAAGTCTATGTCATCATTCACTACTATACATTCTAATTCTCCCATCTTACTTCTTAGACTTCTGGCATTAGCATACAAACATTTCAAAGTTTGTTTTTTGTTTATATTTTCATTCTGCTTTTTAATTGATTGGGATAAGAAAGAATTTTTTAGCTCAGGTGAGTTTTTAGTTACAGGCACTTGGACTATTTTTCTAATTATTGGAACCTCACTGTTGGGATACCCTAATTCTAATGCATCATTAGTATCCTTTGAAGATACCTCTCTCCAAACCATGCGCTGCTGAGCGACTGTCGGCTTTCCCCTTTGTTTTAGTTTAAAAGCTGCTCTATCTCCTTTTTAAAGGTTAGCGCCAGCAGTCTGGTTCCACCCTGGTTAAGGTGAAGCCCATCCCTTCGGAAGAGACTCCCCCTTCCCCAAAAGGTTCCCCAGTTCCTAACAAAACTGAATCCCTCTTCCTTGCACCATCATCTCATCCACGCATTGAGACTCCGGAGCTCTGCCTGCCTCTGGTGACCTGCGCATGGAACAGGGAGCATTTCAGAGAATGCCACCCTGGAGGTTCTGGATTTAAGCTTTTATCTAAGAGCCTAAATTTGGCTTCCAGAACCTCCCTCCCACATTTTCCTATTTCGTTGGTGCCGACATATACCACGACAGCCGGCTCCTCCCCAGCACTGTCTAAAATCCTATCTAGGTGATGCATGAGGTCCGCCACCTTCGCACCAGGTAGGCATGTTACCAGGTGATCCTCACGCCCACCAGCCACCCAGCTATCTACATTCCTAATAATCGAATCACCAACTATGACGGCAGACCTAACCCTTCCCTCCTGGGCAATAGGCCTTGGGGAGATATCCTCAGTGTGAAAGGACAATGCATCAGCTGGAGAGCAGGTCCTTGCTACAGGATGCTTTCCTGCTGCACCTGGTTGGTGCTCTCCCATCATGAGACCTTCTTCCTCCAAGGCAGCACCAGGGCTGCCAGTCTGAAGTTGGGACTTGACTACTATGTCCCTGAAGGTCTCATCTATATACCTCTCTGTCTGCCTCAGCTCCTCCAGGTCTGCCACTCTAGCCTCCAGAGATTGGACTCGTACTCTGAGAGCCAGGAGCTCTTTGCATTGCATGCACATGTACAACTTCTCGCCGGTGGGTAAAAAATCATACATGTGACACTCTATGCAAAAGAGCCTTGCTTCATATTCCTGTTTCTCTAAGTTCCTGGTTCCTGTTCCATGTTCATCTCGTCTGTTTGCTGATTGACTTCCTGGTTCTAACCATTGCTACGCCTGTCCTTGCATGCCTTCTCCATGCCTTGACCATTGCTATGCCTGACTTTGCCTGCCTTCTCCATGCCTTGACCATTGCTAAGCCTGACCACACCTGCCTTCTGCGTGCCTTGACCATTGCTATGTCTGACCAAGCCTGCCCTCTCCATGCCTTGACCATTGCTATGTCTGACCAAGCCTGCCCTCTCCATGCCCTGAACATTGCTATGCTGACCACGTATGCCGTCTCCGAGCCTTGAACATTGCTACGAACAACTTCGACTCAGACTTTCTTGAGTCCAGAGTTCCACGTTGCTTGCTACACTTTCCAAGTGCTGCCAGCTTCCATTCAAGCTTGACAATGAAGCCTCTGTCCCTATCCTCTGGACATGGACTACTAAGGCTTCAGCCTCCCTTTGCTCAGGCACCTTCAGTTCCTTCTTGTTCCTTGGTGCTTCAGTTTGTATTCCATATTCCATTCAGGATAGGACCATGCCAACTGCTGGCTGCTGTCTCTGGGCTGAGCCATCTACTACCTGTACTTAACTTTGAGGCCCGCCTAAGTCCTGTCGACCCTGGCACCTGAAGGCTCAACCCGAGGGGAACGTGGGCGGGTATAGGTGAAGCTCCAGTGGCCTACAGCTTCCGGCCACTCCAACTGCAGATGGTGGGAACCTGTAGGCCCTCGCCTACGGGTTGCATCAACTCCACCGCAGCCCAAGGATCCACCTCCTACGCAACAGTATGGCAATCCTTATGTTCTTATGTTGTGTGCAGGCAACCAGAGCAGTAATCTGCCCCCATTAATAGATGTACAAAAGAGGTGCAAGAAGCTTTATTTATTTAAAACTATTTATAAATCACTCCTTCCAGATTGAAAATCGCTCAAAGCAATATGCAACCAATTCAAATAAGGACCCAAAAAACAAATCAGAAGCCGATACAAGGATGATCCAATATGGCTGCCGAGGGAGAGGTCGGCGTTTTATGAGCTCCTCGATCGAATCTTATTGCCTATCGAAATAATGCCCCATACTAAGAGAAAGGGGAAGGTGAGAGTGGATGCCTCCTTACCTTCTACACCAACCTCTTCTCAGCCCCGAATTGAGGGTTTCTTCGCGCCGACAGCTGTTTCAAGTCCCGGGTTGGAGTCCGCTGAGAGTATGAGCGCGGGACACGCTTCGGCTCTCCAGGACGAAATATCTTTGTCCCCGAGGCAACTAGAGATTCTCATGCCTCCTAACCAAGGAGCAAGCCCGTCTGATTTCGTCTCTCCACAAGGCTTAGATACCGAAGGGGGAGCAATACTGGAGGATCATTCGGGTGTGAGCACCGAGGTTGTATTACCTGCTACTGCTAAGGTCAGATCGGAGGGAGGAGAAAACCCCCCGAGTATGGCTGAAGACATCGTGCCGGGGCCTAGCAGTAACTTCAGCTTGCAGCGAAGCAGAGAGACGCTGACAGACGAGTCCAAAAGGATTGCAGAGGTCTGCCAGCGAGGAATGGTGAGTCAGACTGTCTGTGCAGAAACTTGTCCGGCCAAAAGTAACCACGCTAGACTCTATTTGGTCTGCAATAGTAATGTTAGAAAAAACTATTTCCACACTTGTGGTGGCTGTGAATTCTTCACAAAATATAATTGTGGAACTCGAAACGCAAAAGAAAGATCATGAGAAAAAAATACAGGAAATTACAAAGGAGGTCTCAACTGTTAAAGATATTCAGGTTAAAATGATTCAAGTTGAAGATATGGCTGTAAGGAAAATTGAAAACCTAGAAAATAAATCAAGATATCTTAATTTAAGAGTTTTGAATTTTCCATGTGTCAAAATGTTATCTCCTCAAGAATAGTTTAAAAAATATATGACTGAGATACTGCAAATCCCCAATGAAGTATTGCCACCGATTTCGAACATATATTTTGCAACGACACCAAGGAAAAAACCACAACAACCTCAAATATCATTGGATCAACCTGCTGGAGGTGATTTAACTCAATTCCTAGAAACATCACTGGAGGAGCAAGTGGAATTTTATGGGACTCTTCTGGTAACTTTCATGTTTTCTTCGGACAGAGACAATATTTTAAAAATGTTTCTCCGTAACCGTGAGAAGACATATTTAGGGCAGAAGGCCTTACAAAAGAAACGCAGAAAAGAGTTTCTAAATTTGAGTCAGGTGGTTAGGAATTTGGGGGCGTCAAATGATTATTCGATATCCTTGTAAATGTAATTTGAAATTAGGAGAAAATAAATATATTTTCTTTGACCCGGCCCAATTGAAACAACTGCTGGACAGTCACACAGTACTGGCCTGAGGAACCCATCTCTAGTATGAGAAGTATGAAACACAAATCCTCCCTCTTTTTCTTGGTAAATTTAAATTGTATGTGTTGTCCTAATTAGTTAAATATAGGATCTCCAATTTCTTTATGCCATTGTTATTAAGGGGAGTTATTATTTCCTATTTTCTTTATATCATACTTTGTAAAAATGGAAAATGTTTTCTTTTCTTTTTTTCTCATTATATTGTGAATGGTGAAGTATGACATTGTACTTTCGGAATAAAACCCCTATGTTTGTAACATTAATGAAAATTTAGAAATAAAGAATTAAAAAAAAAAAAAAGAAGCCGATACAAGATTGCTGTGTAGCAGTAAAGAAGAAGTGGAGATCGGTGAATATAAAAGAAATCTTTATTGAAACTTGCCTGACTCTGGCTGAGTTTCTCTCTTTGTGAAGAGCTGCCTCAGGGGCTACTAGAATTAAAAATCAAATTGAATTTAAAATTAAAACACACATATAGGAACAAATGAAACTAAATAAACAACATACATGGGTGTTTAAACATTACAGACAACTTAAATCATAAAACTATAAATCCGTACATAAAAGCATATATATGTGTAAAGACATCATAATGGTATGTAAGAGAACACAAAAAAACAGAGTTCAAACAGGGTGGGAGGATGTGTCAGCGGATCAAATGACATTAAGTGCTTATGTAGAGACATTGTTACATCATAAAGCGGTATGGCATTACGTTTACCCCCTGTGAGGCCTGCTGGAGTGATGAACCCCTTTCTGCTCGAAGGTGGGCAGAGTGGATGGAATTCTTGGTTGGAATTAGAAGGAGAAGCATTGTAATTTTCTTTGGTTCCCTATCTCTAGTTGGCCAATCCTCATGACTTAATATTCCCAGGATAGAGAGGAGACAGTATACCTTCTCAGTCCACAATCTGATGGGAGAGCATGCTTCTGTATATTTGCAGTTGTTTTTTTTTTAGAAATTATCATTTTTATGTGTGGGCATTTTTATTTTTTGGTATTTTTTTTTCCTCTGAATCACCTGGTCTTGTTTCAAAGAGGGATAATCTCCCTGCCTTTGGGAAGGACTAGGATAAAAGAAGATCTGTTCCCATCCCACAGGATTCATCAATAGATGAACAGTGGTTCTATTTGGAGTGACTGAATATTTTTGTGAAGATTTTTGTCTTTTTGTTTCAGGAGGACGTTTGCTGTCACCCTTCCTGCCGAAGAGTGGGGAAAAGAGAAGTTATATTTCCCGGATGCCTGCACCTTTCATTCTGATAGAATCCCTGTTTACCATCTGAAGAGGAAAACTGTGAGTAAGAGTTATTGTTCAAGTAGAGAATCCCATAGGAGTCTTCATCCTGGGAAAAAGAAAAGGATTGGAATTTGGAGAATCTGAAGTATCTTTGGCAATGGGTATTGAAAGGAACAGGGATCTCAAAGTGATAGGAAACCCCTAGCTTGCCTGAAAGGATTACCATTCCATACCCTGGAGGGTTAGTAAACCAGGAATCTACTTCTGAGGGATATGTTCACAGAAAGAGAGAGAAACAATTGAGAATAGTTTGGAGATATGGATGTAAACAGAATTAAGTATGTATGGTGCCAGCTAATTACTTTGGAAGATCTGCAGTAGACTTTAAGTTGGAACACCCAGGCAGAGTGTCCCATCTATTTGTTTGGCACTTATATCCATCCACAGCTTACAGCTGGTGAGACAGCACCCACAATATGAATCACCTCACACCTTGGGCCTTGGAAGTCTATCCTCCCCATCCCCCCCATTGAAGAATCTAAGTCCCGGGAATGTCGTACTTTGTAGGACTTAGCCCCACGACTGAGTGTTGCCTCTACCTTTTTGGACTATTCAGATTTCTGCTACATTGATTTTCAAAGGAAAACTTCCTGTGAACTTTCCTTTTGAAAATCCAGCAATGGCCAATAATGGGGATATATACTAGAGATGTGAATCGTGTCCTCGATCGTCTTAACGATCGATTTCGGCTGGGAGGGGGAGGGAATCGTATTGTTGCCGTTTGGGTGTTTAAAGTATCGTGAAAATCGTGAAAATCGTGAAAATCGTGAAAATCGTGAGCCGGCACACTAAAACCCCCTAAAATCCACCCCGACCCTTTAAATTAAATCCCCCACCCTCCCGAACCCCCCCCCCAAATGCCTTAAATTACCTGGGGGTCCAGCGGCGGTCCGGAACGGCTTCCTGCAATTGAATCGTGTTGTCTTCAGCCGGCGCCATTTTTCAAAATGGCGGCGCAAAATGGCGGCGGCCATAGACCAACACGATTCGACTGCAGGAGGTCGTTCCGGACCCCCGCTGGACTTTTGGCAAGTCTTGTGGGGGTCAGGAGGCCCCCCCAAGCTGGCCAAAAGTCCCTGGGGGTCCAGCGGGGGTCCGGAAAATGATCTCCTGCCGCGAATCGTTTTCCGTACGGAAAATGGCGCCGGCAGGAGATCGACTGCAGGAGGTCGTTCAGCGGCGGTCCGGAACCCCCGCTGAACGACCTCCTGCAGTCGATCTCCTGCCGGCGCCATTTTCCGTACGAAAAACGATTTGCGGCAGGAGATCGTTTTCCGGACCCCCGCTGGACCCCCAGGGACTTTGGCCAGCTTGGGGGGGGGGCCTCCTGACCCCCACAAGACTTGCCAAAAGTCCAGCGGGGGTCCGGAATGACCTCCTGCAGTCGAATCGTGTTGGTCTATGGCCGCCGCCATTTTGCGCCGCCATTTTGAAAAATGGCGCCGGCTGAAGACAACACGATTCAATTGCAGGAGGCCGTTCCGGACCGCTGCCGTTCCAGACCGCCGCTGGACCCCCAGGTAATTTAAGGCATTTGGGGGGGGTTCGGGAGGGTGGGGGATTTAATTTAAAGGGTCGGGGGTGGGTTTTAGGGGGTTTTAGTGTCCCGGTTTTCCTGCTCTCCCCCTTCCCCCGATTTACGATTTTTTGACGATAAATCGGGGGAATTGGTATTGTATCGTGGCCCTAATGATTTTTGACGATTTAAAATATATCGGACGATATTTTAAATCGTCAAAAAACGATTCACATCCCTAATATATACCAACTTAAGATAAAGCAATCCTGCCCCCTTGCACCAAGGTGAAGGGAAATTTTCAAAGGGTGCTTTCCTCAGATATGTTGATAATTCTCCCCAAAAGTCTCTTTCATGTCTTCTTCATATCTCCTTTTTTTTAGGGTGTTCATATTCAGTTCTCTAAAGGGTAGATTTTAAAAAATTGCTCAATCGCGTACTTTTGTTTGCGCACCAGGCGCAAACAAAATTATGCTGGATTTTATAAGATACGCGCGTAGCCGCGCGTATCATAAAATCCGGGGTCGGCGCGCACAAGGGGGGGAAAATTTGTGCAACCTGTGAGCGCCGAGACCAGCACGCGCTGCCTATTCCCTCCGAAGCCGCTCCGATTTTGGAGCGGCCTCGGAGGGAACTTTCCTTCGCTCTCCCCCCACGTTCCCCTCCCTTCCCCTTCCTAACCCACCCCCCCCCCGGCCCTATCTAAACCCCCCCTTACCTTTATCGCACGATTTACGCCTGCGAAAAGCAGACGTAAATCTGGGCGCGTCGGCCGGCTGCCCCGTCCGTGTTCCGGTCCCGGGGGCTGGTCCGGAGGCCGCGGCCACGCCCCCGGAATGCCCCCGGGCCGAAACCACGCCCACGTCGCCGCCCCCGAAACGCCGCATCGCGCCCCCGAAACGCCGCGTCATTCAGCCATGCCCCCGACACACCCCCTCCCGCCCCTTTTAAAAAACCCCGGGACTTACGTGCGTCCCGGGGCTATGCGCGCGCCGGCAGCCTATGCAAAATAGACGTGCCGGCCCGTGTGGGCCCTGTGCGCGTAAATCCGCCCGGATTTACGCGCGCAGGGCATTTAAAATCCGCCCCTAAATATTTAAGCAAATCTTTTAATAGTAAAAATGCTTTAAATTAAATATCTGACTATGTGATTGATCTTTCATTCAGTAACTCTGCCTTTACACAATAAAATGAAAATATCTATTCAAATTATACTATCAAAAAATCTCATTAAATGAAACAGAACAAGAATATAAGAGCTGATTGTTCTTCTCCTTTTGCAACTTTGTTAATTTTCTTAAGTAGCAACATATAATTCTCAGATACAGTCATGGATAACACAAGGGGGAAAAACAAATTAAGAAAACTCAAAATATCTCTAGACATTTTTTAACCCAAGGATTTAGTTTCCTGTATTCTAGGATGGGAAAAATCCACCGAAAAACATTCATGCGAGCAAAAACACATGGAAAAGGTGCAGAGGAACATATCCCCAGGTAAAGTCATTAGAAAGTCATTCTCAGAATGGAAGACAAGCCTTAGTGAACGGCTCTCTAAATCAAAGCTGTGCAAGTAATCTGACTTGCAGGTTTCTTTTGCCTGCCACTTAAATCTGGCCCTTTTTTTTCCAGTGACAGCTTGAAATTCTCTCTGGCCAGTATGTAAATTGATACCACCTTGGCAACAATATTTTATTTTTGGTGTGATTCACTTAATACTTGCCCACACATAAGGATGTCCACACATCAGATTACACATACAGAGCTACCATCATAGGCCTTCAGGCATACTTATTGGCATCGATGGACCCAAACACCCAAAATGTGTATGAAATCGAACAAGCAACATCAGGCTCCGTTCTTAAATTTGGGCAATCGTTCCTGCAAATAGAAGGAATGAGTAAGAATCCACCAGCACACATGGAGAAAGAAGCAACACAATATCCAAAAGAAGAGAAAATACTCTTTAAAGAATCAGACCAGCAAACAAGGAAAGATAATTGGCAGAAGCAGAAATACAGTAGGGATTACAAAGAGTTACTTGGAAGCCTCATGTAGATCAAGATTTGACATGGCAGTGGCCAAGGAGAGGTGAACTTAAACCTAAAGCTGAGAGTGATAATTGTAGCACAGGATAGTGGACAATATGGCTCACGGCCAGGAAAGCAAAAAAAAAAAAAAAATGGTAAAACAGACAAATGCAGATTCTGCAAAACAGAACTAGAAATGGTTACACATCTTACTGCT
Organism: Rhinatrema bivittatum; assembly: GCF_901001135.1. Lineage (NCBI taxonomy): Eukaryota > Metazoa > Chordata > Amphibia > Gymnophiona > Rhinatrematidae > Rhinatrema > Rhinatrema bivittatum. The sequence goes on along the minus strand of NC_042623.1, from coordinate 217,815,172 downwards.
GGATTTCAAGTGCTGATGTCATAAGGTACAACAAGATGGCCCTGCTCATCCACTGGAAACAGTGTAAGCACTATAACACTGATGTACCTGAAAAACTCTGGGATGAAAACTCTAACAGGGTTAAGGTTATCAAGAGAGTGTTGCTAGCCAGAACATGTTGAGGGTCTTAATTAAATTACCTTTTAGGAGCCATTTGAGTTCTTCACTTTCTCCATTTGATTCACAGAATAATTGTTGAATACTGCAACCTCTATCAGCAGTGTCATACTTGTGTTTTTCACCTTTACCTCAATGTCTGGTTTTCTAAGCATCGATCTTCTTATCAGTTGGAATGGGTATGTCCCAGGTTATCACAGCTTCTTCATTCTCTTTGGTTCTTTCTATCTATCTATCTATCTATCTATTTATTTATTTATTTGTGGCTGTAAATCTGAAATTCTAAGCAGTGAACATAAACAGTCATAAAACACATAAATAAAATATCAAACAGCACATTACATACAATACAAACAGCTGCCTAAAAAAGACAGCACAGCACATGACAAATGGTCCAGTCAATATATAATGGGCCTGATTTTAAAAAGCATTTACTCGAGTAAAAACCAGGTTTACTGGGGTAAATTCACTTTACTTGAGTAAGTGGGTTTTTGAAAATTGCTACAATATATGCCATTGACTTGTCTATAGGATTTACTCACATAAGTGCACTTTACTTGAGTAAATGGCTTTTGAAATTTGCTACAATAGTAACTACATTTACGCATGTAACTCCTTTTGAAAATTACCCCCAATATCTTTAAGTACAAAGGGGCAGATTTTATAACCTGCGCGCATGGACTACATTTGTGCGTGCTACCCGGTGTGCACCAATATACGCCCAATTTTATAACATGTGCACACAGCCACGTGCATGCTATAAAATCCGGGGTTGGCGCGCGCAAGGGGGTGCACACTTGTGCACCTTGCACGCGCCGAGCCCTAGAGGAGCCCCAATGGCTTTCAACCATTCCCTCCGCTCCCCCACCTCCTTCCCCTATCTAACCCACCCCCCAGCCCTACCTAAATCCCCCCCTACCTTTATTTCAGGAGTTACGCCTGTGCCGGAGGACTCAGGACTCACCCCGGCCCTGCCCCCTTCCCGCCCCGTTTTCAAAGCCTCGGGACATATGCGCATCCCAGGGCTGGCGCGCGCAGGAGCAGGTTTTTGGCGTTATGTGTGTAAGTTACACGCGTTACCCTTTGAAAATATGCCCCAAAGTGTGCAAGTAGAGACCAAGAAAATATGGCAGAAAGATACAGAAATTGTTCTAATGATATTTGGAGCCACTGTCTTGATTAAGAAGAATTTCTAAATGAACTTTTATACAATATTTGCCTATACATATTACATCCGATGTCCTTCAGAAGGAGGCTATCTTTGCCACAATGGCCCGGCGCCATCTTTAAAAATGGTGCGGGCCATCCAGTGCTCCTACCATGTGACAGGGGCCGGCCAATGGCATGGATACCCTGTCACATGGCAAGGGCAAAGGCCATCAGCGCCATTTTTATTAGTGGCAGCCGACGGTCCGAGAGCAGGAGATCGCTCCCGGGATGCCCACTGGACCACCAGGTACCTGTAAAACTTTTTGGGGGGGGTCGGGAGTGTGGGGGAAGCTAAGGGATTAGTTTTAAAGGGTCAGGGTGGGTTTTTTGTTTATCGGCTCGGGCGCAGCCGATAAAAAAAACCTGATCGGGCCGAACAAAAAAAAAAACACGATGTGAATCGGAACCAGAACCGATTCCGGTTCCGATTCACATCTCTAAAGGGCAATAGCAGTAAATTTGAGAGAATGAGATCATTACCAAATGAGGTTCATTCCCATCATGGTATGTGCAAAACAACCTATTTGGAAACACTGCCTCCTAGAGAGCCCTCTATGAGCACTGATAGCTTCCAAGCTCATTTCTTGGCATAGTACTCTGGCTTAAAGCAATATTAGAGTGGGAATAATAAGAGGAGAGGATCACCTTGCTGGTGGCTGAAAGGAATCAGTAAGTACTGCTTGGGGAAATTTTAAAAATTATTGGGGAGAAGTAGACTATTGGGGAATATTATTTAGTGTGTTTATGTGTCTGTATTGAATAGGTAGTCAGAAAGGCAGGTAAAAAAAAACAGGTTTGTGTGTTTTGTATTAAATAGGTAGTCAGAAAGGCAGGCAAAAAACAAAAGTTTATGCATTTTGTATTAAAAAGGTAGTCATAAAGGCAGGCAAAAAAACAGAAGTTTGTGTTTTGTATTAAATAGGTAGTGAGAAAGGCAGTAAAAAATGCCAGAAGTTTGTGTGTTTTGTATTAAACAGGTAGTCAGAAATGCAGGAAAAAAACAGAAGTTTGTGTGTTTTGTATTAAATAGGTAATTAGAAAGGCAGGCAAAAAGCAGAAGTTAGTGTGTTTTTTATTTCCTAACCCTCCCACCCCTCTCCCACCCACCCCTTTCTCATGCTTTAATTTATAGGCAGGTGACATTTTCACACTATAAATAAATAAATAGCTAAATCAGTCTTTTTACTTAAATTCAGAAACTCCTCACACCTTATCAAGAGTTTAATCATTCCCTTGTATGTCACTACCAGATGTATACTAAATACATGTAAAGGAACCTAATTGTATGCATTCCTAATCCCATAGCAACCTAAAACTTAACTAAGAACTGAACAAATTTAAGATGAAGGCAGAAGTCCAGCAGCCAGAGGAGGGCCTCCCAGTCTTTTGCATCAAGTGTCACATGTATGATTTTTTACCCGCTGGTGAGAAACTGTACATGTACATCTGATTGAAAGAGCTCCTATCTCTCAGAGAATGAGTCTGATCTCTGAAGGCAAGCATTGCAGACCTGGAAGTGCTTAGGCAGAAAGAGAGGTATATAGATGAGACCTTCGGGGACATAGTAGCCAAGTCCAACTCCAGTCTGGCAGCCTGTTGGGTCCATTGGTCTCAGTTGGCCTTGACCTCTGTGCCGCACCTGTCTTCCTTCTCTCTCTTCAGGCCTTGGGATGATGGCTGCTGCCGCGTCTTCAAGCCGCTCTCTCCGGCGTCCACAGAACGGCAATGGCAACGGTGTTCACCATGATTTTCCTGAGGGCCTTCTAGGGTGCACGTACACATGCCACCCACGTCTTTTTTTTTTTTTATATATATATTTAATCTTTATTAATTTTTTAATTTCATGACAAAACATTGTCACCTTACCAAGCAGATGTCCACATACAATAATTACATTAACCATTTCCAAACATACATTCATATGCTTTAGAAAGAAGAACATAACGGTACTAAAATGACCACATTATGCTAATCATTTAGACATCCTGTTACTATGAAATAGCAAGACACATAACTATTTAAGTTGAGCATAATTAAAATAAAATCATGAGAGGTCTAGAATGGGTAGATGTGAATCGGTTATTTACTCTTTCGGATAGTAGAAAGACTAGTGGGCACTCCATGAAGTTAGCATGGGGCACATTTAAAACTAATCGGAGAAAGTTCTTTTTTACTCAACGCACAATTAGACTCTGGAATTTGTTGCCAGAGGATGTGGTTAGTGCAGTTAATATAGCTGTGTTTAAAAAAGGATTGGATAAGTTCTTGGAGGAGAAGTCCATTACCTGCTATTAAGTTCATTTAGAGAATAGCTACTGCCATTAGCAATGGTTACATGGAATAGACTTAGTTTTTGGGTACTTGCCAGGTTCTTATGGCCTGGATTGGCCACTGTTGGAAACAGGATGCTGGGCTTGATGGATCCTTGGTCTGACCCAGTATGGCATTTTCTTATGTTCTTAAAATAGACCAAAATAGAGACTGGAATATTTTCCCCTGTATTTATCACTCTATGAATACTCTTTATACACCTAGTCCACTGCTATTTCCCCAATCATGTTCTTAGCCTCTAAAAACTTCTTTAAATCAGATGGTTCATAATAGATATAATTTGTATTATTTAGTCTTAAACATTTACTGGGATATCGTATTGTCATTTGAGCTCCCACTTTTTCAGCCAGGTACTTTAAGGCTAAGAATTCTTTTCTTCTACTTTGAGTCACTTTAGTTACATCTGGAAAAATCCAGATTTGTTGTTCATAATATTTAACAGTCCAGTTTTTCATATATAATTTAAACACCATATCTCTATCTGAGGGAAATATAAATTTCACTAGGACTGTACCCCTTTTTTGAACTAACTCTTCATTTGATGTTTCAAGAAGTTCAGTGACATTAAGTGGTTTCTGTAAATCCTCTTGACCATCCTCTCTTGAACTTCTATTCTCCGAAAGAAAATATATTCTTGCCACAGGTGGCATGGACTCCATGGGTATCTTCAAGATCTTATTCATATAGGGGCGGATTTTAAATGCCCTGCGCGCGTAAATCCGGCCGGATTTACGTGCGCAGTGCCCTCGCGCGCCGGCGCACCTATTTTGCATAGGCCGCCGGCGTGCGCAGAGCCCTGGGACGCGCGTAAGTCCTGGGGCTTCGTAAAAGGGGCGGGGAGGGGGCGTGTCGGGGGCGTTCCCGAAATGACGCGGCGTTTCAGGGGCGTGATGTGGCATTTTGGGGGCGGGCCCGGGGGCATGGCGCCGGCCCGGGGGCATGGTCGAGGCCGCCGGACCAGCCCCCGGGTCGGGTGATGGCGCGCCAGCAGCCCGCTGGCGCGTGCAGATTTAAGTCTGTTTTTAGCAGGCGTAAATCTGCCAACAAAGGTAAGGGGTGGGGTTTAGATAGGGCCGGGGGGGTGGGTTAGGTAGGGGAAGGGAGGGGAAGGTGGGGGGAGGGCGAAGGAAAGTTCCCTCCGAGGCCGCTCTGAAATCGGAGCGGCCTCAGAGGGAACAGGCAGCGCGCACTGGGCTCGGCGCGCGCAGGTTGCACAAATGTGCACCCCATTGTGCGCGCCGACCCCGGATTTTTTAAGATACGCGCGTATCTTATAAAATCCAGCGTACTTTTGTTCGCGCCTGGTGCGCGAACAAAAGTATGCGATCGCGCAAATTTTTAAAATCTACCCCATACTGTTTAAACTGTTCTTGCACTGAGATACCCCCAATCTGAGGAAAATTAATTAATCTCAGGTTCAGATATCTCAGTTCATTTTCAATTTTCTCAAGCTTTTTTTTTTTTCACTGATTCCCCCATAATTAATCCAGCTTGTATTTTTTCCATTTTTTGTACCTTCTGGTCTAGTTCTTTCATTTGAGTCCTTTGAGAGTCATTCAGTTTTTCCAGTTTTAACATTTTTTTATTCACGTCCACGACAACATTTGTCAAGGTAGATATAGATTTTTCTAACGTCATTATTGCTGACCAAACACTATCAAGTGTTATTACCGACGGCCTTTCATATTTTGGGGTAACAGTGTCTAGGTCTAAAACTCTGGCAAACTTCACATCTTTGTGTGTGCCAGAGACTTCACCATCTCCCTGTTTACAAAGTTCTACTCCTCCTCTCTCTTGTAGAGCCTTGTCCCCAGGTGTTAAAGGGGTTATTTTGAGAAATTTAGATGTAAGCATTTCCTCTCCTAGGGGAGGTGAAGGAGTATTCGGAGCTCCCGGACTTAAAGATATTACTGAGGCAGGTGATATTACTTGTAGCTCAGGTGTAACTATCACAGCGCCTCCTTCAACAGGAGTATTTCTAGGGGAAGAGTTGAAAAAAACTTTCAATTTTTGGCTGAGTAGGGTTCACTGGAGAGGATGTGGTTGTCGCCTCTCTCAGTTTCTCCTTCCTCTTTGTATGAGGCATTTCCCAATGCCCAATATAAGGAAAAAGAGAAGAGGTAGTATAAAAGTATTCAACTCTCTTCCAGATAAGCTAGTTCAGTGGTTGCGTGTGAAGGCTTCAGAAAGGTACACTAAATATAACAGAGAATTTAAACTTACTGATTTATAGAAGAAATCACCAAAAATCGCCAAATCAGGATCCTCGGGCAAAGCCGCGTGCCCCTTAGGCGCATGCGGCTTGGGCGGCGCGCCAGCGTCAGCTGCGCACCGCAGGGGGGGGTCGGGTTTTAAAGCCTCTTCCTGACTCCACGCGATGACATCAGGCCCCGGAAGTCTTTGGTAGCGCCGTCTGAGCAAGCAATCCTTTGCCCCCGGTAACGAAGAGGGTTTTGATGGTAAGAAGAAACAATTCCCCTTCTCCTCCACCTCACCATTCGGCCGCAGGGGGGTCGGGTTTTAAAGCCTCTTCCCGACTCCACCTGATGACATCAGGCCCCGAAAGTCCTTGGTAGCGCCATCGGAGCAAGCAATCCTTTGCCCCTCGGTAACGAAGAGGGTTTTGATGGTAAGACGAAACAATTCCCCTTCTCCTCCACCTCACCGTTCGGCCACAGAGGGGGGGGGGGGGTCGGGTTTTAAAGCCTCTTCACGACTCCACCCGATGACGTCAGGCCCCGGAAGTCCTTGGTAGAGCCGTCGGAGCAAGCAATCCTTTGCCCCCGGTAACGAAGAGGGTTTTGATGGTAAGATGAAACAATTCCCCTTCTCCTCCACCTCCGCCACCCATGTCTTTATCCACGTCATGGCGGGAACCTCAGGGCATCCCCTCCGAGTGATGTCATCACATCCTGGTATTTAGCCTTTCCTTCGTTTGCTAACAAACTTGAGTTAGCAAGGATTGGATTGCCTCCGGTCTAAGCTGCTCTGCCGCTTCCCAGCTGCTGCAAGAAGCTCTCTCTGCCCTTCGGGGTATTCTTCACTAGCCTGGGTACCCGCTCCTCGGGGGCTCTTCTGCTCTATTTCAGGTACATATCTTGCGATACCGGGTACTCGCTCCTCAAGGGCCTGCTTTCCCTAATCTGGTGCCTGCTACTGAACAACTTCTGCCTGCCAGGACCTTCAACGATACAGCTTCTATTTCAGTGAGTACTAACCATTTCAGTCTGTCTCATCTCCAGCTTCAGTGCTGTGTCTACATCTGGGACCTGACCCTGCCTTACCACGATGCCTATCAAGTGTGAGACTGGTCTCCTCTGCTGGGGAATCCTGGACTACTTCACTGGGTATCTTCACTGCTGCCTGCTCCCTGGGCAGTACCATCGAGCTGTACAATAAATACAACTTCTATGTGTCTGTGTGTATAGAGCCTAGCCTAGTACTGTGCTTCCTCATGGGGCTCCTCCCCATGGGAGTGGCCATCACCTCAGTACCCAAGAATCCACTCCACCTCAAAACATACACAGCCCTGGTGTTGCCTTGGAGAAGAAGGCCTCATGATTGGAGACATCAACCTGGTGCAGCAGGAAATGATCCTGTAGCAAGGACCTGCTTTCCAGAAGGCACATTGTCCTCTCACACTAAAGATGTGTCTTGCAGGGCCAACCTAACCCTGCAAAGGTTAGGTTGGCCATCATAGTTCTTGTTTCAAATATTAGGAATGTAGACAGCTGGGTGGCTGGTGGGCGTGAGGATCGCCTGGTAATGTGCCTACCTGGTGGAAAGGTGGCAGACCTCACTAATCACCTAGATAGGATTTTAGACAGTGCTGGGTAGCAGCCAGCTGTCGTGGTACATGTGGGCCCCAACAACATAGGAAAATGTGGGAGGGAGTTTCTGGAAGCTAAATTTATGCTCTTAGGTAGGAAGCTGAAATCCAGAACCTACAGGGTACCATTCTCTGAAATGCTCCCTGTTCCATGCATAGGCCCCAAGAGGCAGGCAGAGCTCCCAAGTCTCAAAGCATGGATGAGATGATGGTGCAAGGAAGAGGGATTCAGTTTTGTAAGGAACTGGGAACCTTTTGGGGAGGGGGAAGTCTTTTCTGATGGGATGTACTCCACCTTGACCAGGGTGGAACCAGGCTGCTGGTGCTAATCTTTACAACGGAAATAGAGCAGCTTTTAAAATAAATCCAAGGGGAAAGCTGACAGTTGCTCAGCAGCACATGGTTCAGCGGGAGGTATCTTCGAAAGATACTAATGAAGCATTAGAGTTAGGGCATCCTAACAAAAAGGTTGCAATAATAAGAAAAGTAGTCCAAGTGCCTATAATTAAAAACTCACCTGAGCTAAAAGATTTCAATTTATCACTGTCAACTGAAAAGCAGAATGTTAATACAAACAAAAAAACTCACATTGAAATGTTTGTATATTAATGCCAGAAGTCTAAGAAGTAAGATGAGAGAATTAGCGTGTATAGCAGTGAATGATGACATGGACTTAATTGGCATTTCAGAGACATGGTGGAAAGAGGATAACCAATGGGATAGTGCTATACCGGGGTACAAATTATATTGCAATGTCAGAGAGAAGCATCTTGGTGACAGGGTGGCACTTTATGTCCTGGTTGGCATAGAGTCCAACAGGATAAAGATCCTGCATGAGCACAATGGAATCTTTTTGGATAGAAATCCCTTGTGTGTTGGGAAAGACTATAGTGATAGGAGTATACTACCATCCATCTGGCCAAGATGGTGAGGAAATGCTAAGAGAAATTAGGGAAGCTAACCAAATTGGTAGTGCAGTAATAATGGGAGACTTCAATTACCCCAATATTGACTGGGTAAATGTATCAACGGTACATGCTAGAGATATAAAGTTCCTGGATGGAATAAATGACATTTTTATGGAGCAATTGGTTCAGGAACCAACAAGAGAGGGAGCAATTTTAGATCTATTAATTCTTTATTTATGATTTTAATTCACAAAATAAAATCAGAAATACATTTCAATAATGTTCATACCATGAAAATTATTTTTGAGGAAGAAAAGGTTACCATAATTACATCTTCAATATCTAACAATCATATTATCACCTTCTTCCAATTACCAAACAAATCTAGGGAGCCACTATGAGCAAGAAACTTTATATAAAATAAATTTAGAACAAAATTAACAGAAGTAAGTCGACTAAACATTAAGACCCAACAGTATCCTGACTAGAATTCCTATCTCTTTCTGCCTGGGCCCTCTGACCTTCTAAGAACTTTTCTAGGTCCTGTGGTTCATAATATATATACTTTTTATCATTCACCCACATTATGCACTTACATGGAAACCTTATGATGGTACGAATCCCGAAAGTTTGGGCAAGGTTTGCTAATGCAATGAACTTTTTTCTCCTAGTTTGAGTTTCTCTCGCTATGTCTGGATAAATCCATATCTTCTGGCCCAGGTAGAGAGAGGTTCTATTTAACATAAACTGTTTTAAAATTTTATCCCTGTCTTCTGACTGAGAAAATTTTACTAACAAGGTACCCCTACTCTCTACCTGGGCGCTGAGAGATGTCTCTAGTAATTCGGTGACATTTAACGTTGTTTCCTGATATTCTTGGTTTGCATTTACATTGCTACTTTGGTGACTCTGTCCTATAAAATACGCATTGGATATTAAAGGTAGGTTATCAGATGTTATTGAAAGAACATTCATAAAGTAATCTTTCAGTTGTTCTTTAGATGACATTAATCTACACTTAGGGAAGTTGACTATTCTAAGATTTTGGTAACGGACTACATTTTCCAAGTTTTCTACTTTCTTGGCCATTACATTTTCTCCTTTAATAATATTAAACTGTACATTCTTAATCGAGTTTAATTCTTCCTCCACCTTTGCCAACGTCGCACTATTAGTAGTTACCAAAGGATTAATATTTAATATAACGTTCTGCATCTCTTTTATGTTATCATTTAAATTTGCAATGTTTACTTGTAGACCAGTTATCGCTTGCCATAGCATTTCTAAAGAAACTTTCTTAGGGTTTACAGATTTAGCAATTGGGGTTGATGATAACAAAAGGTTCCCTTCCAGTTCTTGTCTGTCAGTGTTTCCGAGGTTTGGAGAAGGAATATTCTCTCCAGGAACGTTTGGACTCCCATCTGTTCCATTAGATTTTCTACCGACTTTATACTCTCCCATTTAAGATGTAGCAGCTGCTTCACCAAGCTCGCTTTCTTGTACTGACCTTATCCCTGGAGCCTCCTCATTTGAGCCCACTACTACCAACGACTTCCATATGGTGTGTGAGCCTGACTCCAAGGTATAGGCAGTAGACTGAGGGGGAGCCGGCACTGATGGGGCCCCTGGACTTAGACTAACTTCGCCTGATAGAGGAGACACTTGCTCCTTGTCTACCTCTATAATAGGCCTCTCAGGGGTTAAAAATGCCGACGGTGAGTAAAATCCCGTTATCACTGATTGAGTAGGGGTAGGTCTTGCTGGTATTGAGGACTCCTGCTTGACCTTTCCCTTTCTTTTAGTATGAGGCATTATGTTTAGGAAACGTTAAAGTCAATGAATATGGGGTTACTCACTCTTCTGTAGCAAGGCAATATAGGGCTGGAGAGGTACCAGAGGTTCCGATGTCCTGGAATAGAGTCCTGGGCGCCTTCTTCGTCTTCGCCGGTCTAAGCCGGTCCAAGCCGCGCGCCCCTTATGGAGCGCGCGGCTTAGGTAGCGCGCGGCTTAGGTAGCGCGCCGACGGCGACGACGCGCCGTCTGCAGATCTTTTTAAAGGCAGACGCAGGCTGCTGACGTCACTGGGCGTCTCCTTCCGGGTCCAGAACCCGCCGCTGTTCCGAAGGGTGTCAGGTGGAGTTAACAAGCCGTCAAGGCGCCAGCAGCTAAACTCCTCTCTCTCTCTCCTCTCCGCAGCTCCCCGCAATTTTAGATCTAATTCTCAGTGGAGCACAGGATGTGGTGGGAGAGGTAACGGTGGTGGGGCCGCTTGGCAATAGTAATCATAATATGATCAAATTTGAATTAATGACTAGAAGGGGGACAGTAAGCAAATCCACAGATCTCATGCTAAACTTTCAAAAGGGAAACTTTGATAAAATGAGAACAATTGTTAGGAAAAAAACTGAAAGGAGCAACTACAAAGGTAAAAAGTGTGAAAGAGGCATGGACATTGTTAAAAAATACAATCCTAGAAGCAGTCCAGATGTATTCTACACATTAAGAAAGGTGGAAGGAAGGCAAAATGATTACCAGTATGGTTAAAAGGTGAGTTGAAAGAGGCTATTTTAGCCAAAAGATCTTAATTCAAAAATTGGAAGAAGGATCCAACAGAAGAAAATTGGATAAAGCATAAGCATTGGCAAGTTAAATGTAAGCCATTGATAAGACAGGCTAAGAGAGAATTTGAAAAAAATGTGGCCGTAGAAACAAAAGCTCCCAATAAGAAACATAAGAAACATAAGAAAATGCCATACTGGGTCAGACCAAGGGTCCATCAAGCCCAGCATCCTGTTTCCAACAGTGGCCAATCCAGGCCATAAGAACCTGGCAAGTACCCAAAAACTAAGTCTATTCCATGTAACCATTGCTAATGGCAGTGGCTATTCTCTAAGTGAACTTAATAGCAGGTAATGGACTTCTCCTCCAAGAACTTATCCAATCCTTTTTTAAACACAGCTATACTACCTGCATGAACCACATTCTCTGGCAACAAATTCCAGAGTTTAATTGTGCGTTGAGTAAAAACATTTTAAAATATATCCGAAGCAGAAAGTCTGCAAGGGATTCAGTAGGACAGTTAGATGATCAAGGGGTTAAAAGGGCACTTAGGAAAGATAAGGCCATCATGGAAAGATTATACAATTTCTTTGTTTTGGTGTTTAATGAAGAGGATGTTAGGGAGATACCCATTCCGGAGATGGTTTTCAAGGGTGATGATTTAGATAAACTGAAATGAATCACGGTGTACCTCGAAGATGTGGTATACCAGATTGGCAAATTGAAGAATAGTAAATCACCTGGACTGGACGGTATATACCCCAGGATTCTGAAATTACTAAAAAAAAAAAGTAATTTCAAACCTATTTCAATGAATTTGTAACCTAATCATCTGATGTACTTCAAAATTGGAAGATGGCCAATGTAACCTTGATATTTAAAAAAGGGCACCAGGGGTGATCCGGAAAACTATAGATCAGTAAGTGCTGGAAAAAATGGTGGAAACTGTTATAAAAAAGAATAAAATCACAAAAAATGTAGATAGACATGGTTTAAAGGGACACAGCCAGCATGGATTTACCCAAGGGAAGTCCTGCCTCACAAATCTACATTTTCTTTGAAGGGGTAAATAAACATGTGGACAAAGATGAAACAGTAAATGTGGTACATATATATTTTCAGAAGGCATTTGACAAATTCCCATATGAGAGGCTTCTAAAAAAATTAAAAAGGTCATTGGATAGAAGGTGATGTCCTTTTGCAGATTGCAAAATGGTTAAAAGACAGGAAACAGAGAGTAGGATTAAATGGTCTGTTTTCACAGTGAAAAAAAGGTAAACAGTGCCTCAGGGATCTGTACTTGGACCGATGCTTTTTAATATATTTATAAATGATCTGGAAATGGTATGACAAGTGAAGGGATCACATTCGTGGATAATACAAAATTATGCAGAATAGTTAAATCTCAAGTGGATTGTGATAAATTGCCGGAGGACCTTGTAAGACTGGAAGATTGGGCTTCCAAACAGCAGATGAAATTTAACGTAGCCAAGTGCAAAGTGATACATATAGAGAAAAAGAGCCCTTGCTATAGTTACACAATGTTAGGTTCTATCTTAGGAGTTACCAACCAGGAAAGAGGTCTAGGCATTAGGGATGTGAATCATTTTTCAACGATTAAAATTATCGTCCGATAATTTTAATATCGTCTTAAATCGTTATAGAACACAATACAATAGAAATTCTAACGATTTATCGTTAAAAATCGTTAAATCGTGTTAGTGCGCACTAACTCCCAGTTAGTGCGCACTAACAGAAAATGATACAAATTGACACTTTCCAGGTCAGTAAAGGTCAGTTAGGAATGAATATGTATTCCTATTGGCTGGCTGCCCTCTTATCTATTGATGTTACCAAGGTTCCCACTGAGGTGATGGTTGGCGGGATGGGAAATGGAAACTGTTGGTAGTTGACAAAAAAAGTAATGTGATCAGTCAATATGACTATAACTTGTGCCCTATTCCTGATACCAGGGGTGTTGTGATCTTCCTGCACTCAGTGCCCTATCCCTGATACCAGGGGTGTTGTGATCTTCCTGCACACAGTGCCCTATCCCTATTAATACCAGGAGTGTTGTGATCTTCCTGCACACAGTGCCCTAACCCTGATACCAGGGGTGTTGTGATCTTCCTGCATGCAGTGCCCTATCCCACCTGCATTACTAGTGAGAGGCTGGCTTCACAGACAGGGGGGAGCTGCCTGACCCTCACTCCTCCCCTCCCCCATGTCCCAGCCAGTGAATGGTGTGTGGGTGAGGGGGGGGGGAGGATGGTGAAGGCTGAGACAGCTCCCTCCCCGCATTACTAGTGAGAGGCTGGCTTCAGACAGGGGGGAGCTGCCTGACCCTCACTCCTCTGGGGTGTTGTGATCTTCCTGCACACAGTGCCCAATCCCTGATACCAGGGGTGTTGTGATCTTCCTGCACACAGTGCCCTATCCCTGATACCAGGGGTGTTGTGATCTTCCTGCATGCAGTGCCCTATCTCTATTAATACCAGGGGTGTTGTGATCTTCCTGCATGCAGTGCCCTATCCCACCTGCATTACTAGTGAGAGGCTGGCTTCACAGACAGGGGGGAGCTGCCTGACCCTCACTCCTCTGGGGTGTTGTGATCTTCCTGCACACAGTGCCCTATCCCTGATACCAGGGGTGTTGTGATCTTCCTGCACACAGTGCCCTATCCCTGATACCAGGGGTGTTGAGATCTTCCTGCATGCAGTGCCCTATCTCTATTAATACCAGGAGTGTTGTGATCTTCTTGCACACAGTGCCCTATCCCTGATACCGGGATGTGTGCAAGAAGATCACAACACCCCTGGTATTCGGGATAGGGCACTGTATGCAGGAAGATCACAACACCCCCGGTAACCGGGATAGGGCACTGCATGCAGGAAGATCACAACACCCCCGGTATCAGGAATAGGGCACTGTGTGCAGGAAGATCACAACATCCTCCCCCCCCCCCCCCTCACCCACACACCATTCACTTGCTGGGACTTGGGGGAAGGGAGGAGTGAGGGTCAGGCAGCTCCCTCCTGTCTGTGAAGCCAGCCTCTCACTAGTAATGCAGGGAGGGAGCTGTCTCACCCTTCACCATCCTACTCCCCCCCCCTCTCACCCACACACCATTCACTTGCTGGGACTTGGGGGAAGGGAGGAGTGAGGGTCAGGCAGCTCCCCCCTGTCTGTGAAGCCAGCCTCTCACTAGTAATGCAGGGAGGGAGCTGTCTCAGCCTTCACCATCCTCCCTCCCCCCTCACCCACACACCATTCACTGGCTGGGACATGGGGGAAGGGAGGAGTGAGGGTCAGGCAGCTCCCTCCTGTCTGTGAAGCCAGCCTCTCACTAGTAATGCAGGGAGGGAGCTGTCTCACCCTTCACCATCCTACTCCCCCCCCTCTCACCCACACACCATTCACTTGCTGGGACGTGGGGGAAGGGAGGAGTGAGGGTCAGGCAGCTCCCCCCTGTCTGTGAAGCCAGCCTCTCACTAGTAATGCAGGGAGGGAGCTGTCTCCGCCTTCACAATCCTCCCCCCCCCCCCCCACACTCACCCACACACCATTCACTGGCTGGGACATGGGGGAGGGGAGGAGTGAGGGTCAGGCAGCTCCCCCCTGTCTGTGACGCCAGCCTCTCACTAGTAATGCACGGAGGGAGCTGTCTCAGCCTTCACCATCCTCCCCCCCCCTCACCCACACACCATTCATTGGCTGGGACATGGGGGAAGGGAGGAGTGAGGGTCAGGCAGCTCCCTCCTGTCTGTGAAGCCAGCCTCTCACTAGTAATGCAGGGAGGGAGCTGTCTCACCCTTCACCATCCTACTCCCCCCCCCCTCACCCACACACCATTCACTTGCTGGGACTTGGGGGAAGGGAGGAGTGAGGGTCAGGCAGCTCCCCCCTGTCTGTGAAGCCAGCCTCTCACTAGAAATGCAGGGAGGGAGCTGTCTCCACCTTCACCATCCTCCCCCCCCCACTCACCCACACACCATTCACTGGCTGGGACATGGGGGAGGGGAGGAGTGAGGGTCAGGCAGCTCCCCCCTGTCTGTGAAGCCAGCCTCTCACTAGTAATGCAGGGAGGGAGCTGTCTCACCCTTCACCATCCTACTCCCCCCCCCTCACCCACACACCATTCACTTGCTAGGAATTGGGGGAAGGGAGGAGTGATGGTCAGGCAGCTCCCCCCTGTCTGTGAAGCCAGCCTCTCACTAGTAATGCAGGGAGGGAGCTGTCTCCGCCTTCACCATCCTCCCCCCCCCCCCACTCACCCACACACCATTCACTGGCTGGGACATGGGGGAGGGGAGGAGTGAGGGTCAGGCAGCTCCCCCCTGTCTGTGAAGCCAGCCTCTCACTAGTAATGCAGGGAGGGAGCTGTCTCAGCCTTCACCATCCTCCCCCCCCCCCTCACCCACCCACCATTCACTGGCTGGGACATGGGGGAAGGGAGGAGTGAGGGTCAGGCAGCTCCCTCCTGTCTGTGAAGCCAGCCTCTCTCTAGTAATGCAGGAAGGGAGCTGTCTCACCCTTCACCATCCTACCCCCCCCCCCTCACCCACACACCATTCAGTTGCTGGGACTTGGGGGAAGGGAGGAGTGAGGGTCAGGCAGCTCCCCCCTGTCTGTGAAGCCAGCCTCTCACTAGTAATGCAGGGAGGGAGCTGTCTCCGCCTTCACCATCCTCCCCCCCCCCCCCCACTCACCCACACACCATTCACTGGCTGGGACATGGGGGAGGGGAGGAGTGAGGTTCAGGCAGCTCTCCCCTGTCTGTGAAGCCAGCCTCTCACTAGTAATGCAGGGAAGGAGCTGTTTCAGCCTCACCATCCTCCCCCCCCCTCACCCACACACCATTCACTGGCTGGGACATGGGGGAGGGGGGGAGGGGAGGAGTGAGGGTCAGGAAGCTCCCCCCTGTCTGTGAAGCCAGCCTCTCACTAGTAATGCAGGCGGGATAGGGCACTGCATGCAGGAAGATCACAACACCCCTGGTGTCAGGATTAGGGCACTGTGTGCAGGAAGATCACAACACTCCTGGTATTAATAGGGATGGGGCACTGTGTGCAGGAAGATCACAACACCCCTGGTGTCAGGGTTAGGGCACTGTGTGCAGGAAGATCACAACACTCCCGGTATTAATAGGGATAGGGCACTGTGTGCAGGAAGATCACAACACCCCTGGTATCAGGGTTAGGGCACTGTGTGTGCAGGAAGATCACAACACTCCCGGTATTAATAGGGATAGGGCACTGTGTGCAGGAAGATCACAACACCCCTGGTATCAGGGTTAGGGCACTGTGTGTGCAGGAAGATCACAACACTCCTGGTATTAACAGGGATAGGGCACTGTGTGCAGGAAGATGACAACACTCCTGGTATTAATAGGGATAGGGCACTGTGTGCAGGAAGATGACAACACTCCTGGTATTAATAGGGATAGGGCACTGTGTGCAGGAAGATCACAACACCCCTGGTATCAGGGTTAGGGCACTGTGTGCAGGAAGATCACAACACTCCTGGTATTAATAGGGATAGGGCACTGTGTGCAGGAAGATCACAACACTCCTGGTATTAATAGGGATAGGGCACTGTGTGCAGGAAGATCACAACACCCCTGGTATCAGGGTTAGGGCACTGTGTGCAGGAAGATCACAACACTCCTGGTATTAATAGGGATAGGGCACTGTGTGCAGGAAGATCACAACACCCCTGGTATCAGGGTTAGGGCACTGTGTGCAGGAAGATCACAACACTCCTGGTATTAATAGGGATAGGGCACTGTGTGCAGGAAGATCACAACACTCCTGGTATTAATAGGGTTAGGGCACTGTGTGCAGGAAGATCACAACACTCCTGGTATTAATAGGGATAGGGCACTGTGTGCAGGAAGATCACAACACCCCTGGTATCAGGGTTAGGGCACTGTGTGCAGGAAGATCACAACACTCCTGGTATTAATAGGGATAGGGCACTGTGTGCAGGAAGATCACAACACCCCTGGTATCAGGGTTAGGGCACTGTGTGCAGGAAGATCACAACACTCCTGGTATTAATAGGGATAGGGCACTGTGTGCAGGAAGATCGCAACACTCCTGGTATTAATAGGGATAGGGCACTGTGTGCAGGAAGATCACAACACCCCTGGTGTCAGGGTTAGGGCACTGTGTGCAGGGAGATCACAACACTCCTGGTATTAATAGGGATAGGGCACTGTGTACAGGAGGATCACAACACCCCTGGTGTTAGGGTTAGGGCACTGTGTGCAGGAAGATCACAACACTCCTGGTATTAATAGGGATAGGGCACTGTGTACAGGAGGATCACAACACCCCTGCTATCAGGGTTAGGGCACAAGTTCTAGTCACATTGACTGATCACATTACTTTTTTTGTCAAGCTACCAACTGTTTCCATTTCCCATCCCCCATATATTGTCAGTGGGAACCTTGGTAACATGAATCAATAAGAGGGCAGCCAATAGGAATACATATTCATTCCTAAACTGACCTTAACTGACCTGAAAAGTGTCAAATTGTATCATTTTCTGTTAGTGCGCACTAACTCCCGGTTAGTGCGCACTAACTCCCGGTTAGTGCGCACTAACTCCCGGTTAGTGCGCACTAACTCCCGGTTAGTGCGCACTAACTCCCGGTTAGTGCGCACTAACTCCCGGTTAGTGCGCACTAACTCCCGGTTAGTGCGCACTAACTCCCGGTTAGTGCGCACTAATCGGAAAAAACGATTTTTAACGATTTAACTAAAAAATCGTGCCAAACACGATTTTCTTCTCCTGCCATACGATTTCAATCGTTAAGACGATAGGGGACACGATTCACATCCCTACTAGGCATCTTAGTGGATAATATATTGAAACTGTTGGCTTAGTATGCTGTGGTGATCAAATAAGTAAATAGAATGTTAGGAATTATTAAGAAGGGAATGGCAAATAAAATGATTTATATCATAATGCCTCTGTATTGCTCCCTGGTGAGACTGTATCTTGAATGCTGTGTGCAGTTCTAGTTGCCACATCTCAAAAAAGATATAGTTGCACTTGAGAAAGTGCAAAGAAGGGTGACCAAAATGATAAGGGGCTTGGAACGGCTGCACTATGAAGAAATGCTAAGGAAGTTAGGGCTGTTCAGTTTGGAAAAGAGACGACTGAGGGGGGATATGATAGAGGTCTTCAAAATCATGAAAGAACTTGAACAACATAATGTAAATTGGTTATTTTTCTCTCTCAGATAATAGAAGGACTAAAGGGCAGTCCATGAAATTAGCAAGTAGTTCACATAAAATAAATCAAAGAAAATTCTTTTTCACTCGGCGCATAGTGAAGCTCTGGAATTCATTGCCAGAGGATGTGGTTACAGCAGTTAGTGTAATTGGGTTTCCTGTTTGTATAAGTTCCTAGAGGAAAAATCCATAAACTGCTATTAATTAATAAGCAATATTAGAACATAAGAACATGCCATACTGGGTCAGACCAAGGGTCCATCATGCCCAGCATCCTGTTTCCAACAGTGGCCAATCCAGGCCATAAGAACCTGGCAAGTACCCAAAAACTAAGTCTATTCCATGTTACCGTTGCTAGTAATAGCGATGGTTATTATCTAAGTCAACAATTAATAGCAGGCAATGGACTTCTCCTCCAAGAGCTTATCTAATCCTTTTTTAAACACAGCTGTACTAACTGCACTAACCAACATCTTCTGGCAACAAATTCAAGAGTTTAATTGTGTGTTGAGTGAAAAAGAACTTTCTCCAATTAGTTTTAAATGTGCCACATGCTAACTTCATGGAGTGCCCCTAGTCTTTCTATTATCTGAAAAAGTAAAAAAAACGATTCACATCTACCCATTCTAGACCTCTCATGATTTTAAACACCTCTATCATATCCCCCCTCAGCCGTATCTTCTCCAAGCTGAAAAGTCCTAACCTCTTTAGTCTTTCCTCATAGGGGAGCTGTTCCATTCCCTTTATCATTTTGGTTGCCCTTCTCTGTACCTTCTCCATCGCAATTATATCTTTTTTGAGATGCAGCGACCAGAATTGTACACAGTATTCAAGGTGTGGTCTCACCATGAAGTGATACAGAGGCATTATGACATTTTCCATTTTATTCACCATTCCCTTTCTAATAATTCCCAATATTCTGTTTGCTTTTTTGACTGCCGCAGCACACTGAACTGAGGATTTCAATGTGTTATCCACTATGACGCCTAGATCTCTTTCTTGGGTAGTAGCACCTAATATGGAGCCTAACATTGTGTAACTATAGCATGGGTTATTTTCCCCTATATGCATCACCTTGCACTTGTCCACATTAAATTTCATCTGCCATTTTGATGCTCAATTTTCCAGCCTCACAAGGTCTTCCTGCAATTTATCACAAACTGCTTGTGATTTAACTACTCTGAACAACTTTGTATCATCTGCAAATTTGATTACCGCACTTGTCGTATTTCTTTCCAGATCATTTATAAATATATTGAAAAGTAAGGGTCTCAATACAGATCCCTGAGGCACTCCACTGCCCACACCCTTCCACTGAGAAAACTGTCCATTTAATCCTACTCTCTGTTTCCTGTCTTTTAGCCAGATTGTAATCCACGAAAGGACATCGCCACCTATCACATGATTTTTTACTTTTCCTAGAAGCCTCTCATGAGGAACTTTGTGAAACGCCTTCTGAAAATCCAAGTACACTACATCTACAGGTTCACCTTTATCCACATGTTTATTAACTCCTTCAAAAAAGTGAAGCAGATTTGTGAGGCAAGACTTGCCTTGGGTAAAGCCATGCTGACTTTGTTCCATTAAACCATGTCTTTCTATATGTTCTGTGATTTTGATGTTTAGAATACTTTCCACTATTTTTCTTGGCACTGAAGTCAGGCTAACCGGTCTGTAGTTTCCCGGATCGCCCCTGGAGCCCTTTTTAAATATGGGGGGTTACATTAGCTATCCTCCAGTCTTCAGGTACAATGGATGATTTTAATGATAGGTTACAAATTTTTACTAATAGGTCTGAAATTTAATTTTTTAGTTCCCTCAGAACTCTGGGGTGTATACCATCCGGTCCAGGTGATTTACCTCTCTTAAGTTTGTCAATCAGGTCTACCACATCTTCTAGGTTCACCGTGATTTGGTTCAGCTTGAGATTTATTTAATGTTTGGGTACTTGCCAGGTACTTGTGACTTGAATTGGCCACTGTGGGAAAGAGAATACTGGGCTTGATGGACCCTTTGTCTAACACAGTATGGAATATCTTATGTTATTATGTTCTTATGAGATGAGCTCACAGAGAGAAGAAATGAGTAAGACAAGCAGAAACATATTAATGGGAAGAAAGACTAAAACACACTAGACAAATATTTAGCATTGATCTTGCAATCAAAGAAACAAAGGGGGTGATATTCAGAGCTACTTAGCAGGATGTTAAGATTTGTCTTGCAAAGCAGCAGTGACTGAATACCCGGCCTCGCTGAACAGCCCCCACCTAGCCGGATAATAGTTATCCAGCTAAGTCAGATTTTCAGTTAGCTGGATAACTTATCTGGCTAAGGGCCTCATTTTCCAGGCTGGGGGCGGAGTCAGGGTGGAGTCGGCCCTGGAAGAAGAGGAGTCAGGGCGTCACCGGGGCCGACTGCGCCGACGCCGTGGACAGCGAAAAGGTAGGTGCCTTTTCGCTGCCTATGTCACTCCCAATAGCTACACCTCCTATGGTGGCGCTATTGAGTGTGAAACCGGCAGCGATCGCACCGTGACGGTGCGATCGCTGCCGGCTAGGGCAGGCCCGCCCCCCGTTACGGCCTCCTGCCCCTCATCTTCTAAAGTATCGCAGGCCTGCGATACTTTAGAAAATGAGGCCCTAAGTCTGGTCAACCCATGGGGCTGTCCTAAGGTTAGCCAGAGAAATTTATCCAGCTAACTTTAAGGTAGCCGGATATATTCAGAGGTATGGCCGTGCCACTGAATATATGGGCTAACTTCGATTTATTTATCCAGCTAATTAGCAGAGCCACACAGCAGCTGAATATCTTCCTCTAGAACAGAGCTTTCCAAACTTTTCATGTTGGTGACACACTTTTTAGACAAACATAATTTCGGGACACAGTAATTCAGTCTACTAGTAAACCAGAGGTTAAAGGTTAAACGAACGAAACATATTTCGACAATTTATGTATGTTTCCTTAAATATATACATAAATAAAATGTTTCACGACACAACCTATCTCATGAAAACCTTAAATTTATATTAAAAATATATATTCCAAGATTCATGTTGTTATAATTTATGAGAAACAATAATAAAACAAATTGTCTGTCCCCCACACAGTCATCTCTCTCCTCCCCCCAGCACATGTCTGTACCCCACACACTCATATCTCTCCCCCTCAAGCACATGTCTGTCCCCCCAGCACGTTTGCCCACCACTCACTCATCTCTCTCCCCCCAGCACATGTCTGGCCCCCACACTCATGTACCTCGTCTTTTTGATTGTTGCCAGTTAAGTGCTTCACTCCCTTCCATGATCACCAGACACTGCTGCTTGCAGTCAGTACTCTTCATGGCCAGGCCTCATCGGCAGCAGCAGCCAATGCAAGGATGGCTGGGCTCGTTCCACCCACCAAGCCCCCCCAAAAAAATGCGATTGACAGCAAAAATCACCCAATAATAAGCACCCCATAAACTGAAAAAAAAAAAAAGTGAATCTCTAGGAAAAAAAAAAAGCCCAAACTCGCATCAGAGTTGACCAGGCTTGCGCGACACACCTGCACACTGCAGGCGACACACTAACGTGTCCCGACACACAGTTTGGAAAGCTCTGCTCTAGAAGCTGTCAGTGGATAAAGGCCACTTGATCCAGCCAGGCTGTCCACATGTACCTGTCTTCTGTGCTGTCACGGATTTTACTCAATCTGTGGGTGTCACCCTCTCTTTCCCTGCCATTGTTTTGGCCCCTACCACATCTTGCATTCCTGATGAGCTTCTCTCTCTTCAGTTTTATATGATGACCCCTGGTTGTAAAGTCTTTCATGCAGTGAAAAATGCCACTTTCTGGTATTAAAGCCTGACAGATATTTGAATGTTTGTATCATAGTTCTGCTTTCTTTCATTGCTTTTTAAAGGAGTGCATATTTAGCTCCTGAAATCTCTCTATGGAAGGTTTATGATTGTAGGCTCTGTATCTTTGAACAGTCTTCCCTTTAGCATTTTCCTTATATAGATGTAATCCCTAGAAATGGGCATAATAACCAAGCAGGAAACTCACAAAAGGTTGTGAAATAATATTACTCGACATTTTTTATGCAGTCAACTGTTTTATTTTTTCCTAACTGCTTTGTCATACTGATTGGCTACATTGAAGTTATCTTCTCTTTCCCCGCTGTCATGTCTACTTTTTAAAAAAATGTTCCTACTATCTCCAAATAAGCAAATCTTTCCTGGCCAGAGCTAGAGATAGAAGGATGCTAGGGTGCACAGCAAGAGGCATAACCAGTAGAAAAAAGGAGGTGATATCGCTTCTGTACACATTATTGATAGGAACACACCTAGAATATTGTGTCCAATTTTGAAGTCTAGAACAGAAAGGTTATAGACTGATGGAGGCAGTCCAGAGTAAGGATGCCAAAATGATGCAGGGTTTGCTTCAAAATGCATATCAGAAGAAATTTAAGGACCTGTCTCTTCTCTCTAGAGGAGAGGAGAGACAGGGATATGAAAGAGATAATCAAATACCTCAAAATTGTACATGCTCAAGAAGCAAACATTTTTCAGAGGAAAGAATGCTCTAGAACAAGAGGTCACAATATGAGGCTCCAAGGCATAAGATTAAAGAGCAACCTAAAAGAATATTTAAGAACATAAGAAAATAAGAAATTGCCATGCTGGATCAGACCAAGGGTATATCAAGCCCAGTATCCTGTTTCCAACAGATGCCAAACCAGGCCACAAGAATCTGGCAAGAACCCAAACACCAAGAAGATCCCATGCTACTGATGCAATTAATAGTATTGGCTATTCCCTAAGTAAACTTGATTAATAGCAGTTAATGTACTTCTCCTCCAAGAACTTATCCAAACCTTTTTTGAACCCAGCTACACTAACTGCACTAACCACATCCTCTGGCAACAAATTCCAGAGCTTAATTGTGTGTTGAGTGAAAAAGAATTTTCTCCAATTAGTTTTAAATGTGCTACTTGCTAATTTCATGGAATGCCCCCTAGTCCTTCTACTATCCGAAAGTGTTGTGTGCTCTTGCATGCTATGGTAAGGGCTACATGATAAGAGGCAAAGTAGCATTCTATGACCCTTTGCCGAAGCTGGCTGCCAGGAAGTGTGGTCTGCCTAAGACAGTGATGGCCAACCTTTTGAGCTCAGTGTGTCAAAATTCATTTAAAAAACGAGCATAACTCGGGTGGTGTGTCACTTCTAGAAAAATCCATAATTTTGTGATATTTGTAGCTCTAATAACAAAAAGTTATAATTTTAATATATGTACTGTATTTATTAATAAAGCAAAAACAAATAATTATTTACCTTACCTGCTTAGTGACTTTTTTGTTGCTGAATTTCATTGCCTAAATATTCAATTAAAACACTCTCTCCCCCTCTACCCCCCCCCCCCCCACACACACACACTCTTACTCCCCTGGATTTTCTCATACACACTCATGCTCTCACACTCACGGGCTCCCTCACATACACACAAACACACACCCCCAGACAGGCTCCCAGTCATTCTCACACACACACACTGAACCCCAGGCAGGCTCCCATTCATTTTCACACCACTCCCGCCTCATCCTCCAGACAGGCACCAATTCATTCTCACACACAAGACCCCCAGGCAGGCACCCATGCATTCACACACATACACCCCCAGGCAGAGTCCCATTCATACCCATGTACACACTAAAGGCAGACCCCCCCCCCCCTCTCTTTTGCCAGCAACCTCGGAACCTCTCTCATTCCTCTGCTGCCTCTGTCACTGCTGCCACATGGCTATTGGGGAGGTGCCGATTGCTGCTACTGGCACTGAAGCCCATTCTGCTGCCTCCTCTGTGCAGGCCCCGTGGGCTTCCACTTTCTCCATGCTGATCTCGTACATTGCGAGATACGCATAGAGAAATTGCTATTCTTGCACATTCCCAAAGATTACATGTGCCAATCACTAAAAAGTAATTTTATTTTTTTTTTGCCTTTGCTGTCTGACCTTAGTTTTCTAATTGGTTGGTCACAGGCTTTTTTTTTTCCAACTTCCCTTTCTTATTTTTTTTGCCAATTCCTTTTATATTGTCTTTTTTTCTGTTTCTTTTCTCTCCATCTTCTTCCCTCAAACACACAGGTTCTCATTCTCACATGCATTTCTCTCTCTCACACACACACAGGCTCTCACTGTCACATGCTCTCTCATACAACCATTCATACACACAGTCTCTCACTGGCACATGCTGTCTGACTCTCACATGGACAGGCTCTCTCTCACTCCCACATGCTGTCTTGCTCAAGCACATGCTGTCTCTGCAAACATTCAGGTCATCACTCTCACACACAATCTCTCAACTCATCTCATATACGCACACACACACACACACACCCTCTACAGACCCTCAGCCTCTTTTTCACCTCTGGGCCTCCTCTTCACGGGTTGCCACAGGATGGGCTCTGCAGTGGCCCCAATCTTCTCGGGCCGCGGCGGCCCTGCTACCGGGCCTCTTCCTCTTCTCGGGCCGCCGCAACTTGGGATTCATGGCGGCCTGTAAGCGCAAGCGCTGCTTCTCTTCTGCATGCGCTGATGCTTCTCCTCCTTCCTGCCCACGCGGCTCCGGCAACGTTTATTTCCGGGGCTGCACAGGCAGGAAGGAGGAGGAGCATCAGCGCGTTTAAATGAGATCTTTTTCTTCGGGCCGTGGTGACGTGAGCCTCACCATGGCCCTGCCTGTGATCTGCCTTTCGCTGCGCCGCATGAGCCTCCCTGCGCTCGGGAACATTGGGGGGGGGGGGGGGTGTGGATGGGTCCGGAGGGTGGGGGGATACTAAAAAATTAATTTTAAAGGGTCGGCACAGCTGATAAAAAAAAGGCTTGGCACAGCCGATAAAAAAAAATAATTTCCCGATAGTCCACGAAACGCTGTGTGTGTCAGCGAAAACGTCTCGGCGTGTCACCTCTGACACGCGTGTCATAGGTTAGCCATCACTGGCCTAAGATGTGCAGGGGGACATGCAGGCTCTGGAGGTAGATCTAGATGCTGTTGCAGAGAGCAAGATTATGAAATATGCAGCAGACATTGACAAGCACAATCTCTGGTACTCTTTCAGGGGCGTATATTAAAGCTCCTGCCTTCTTGTCAAACAGCAAAATCTACATTTTAAAACTACAAAGGTTTGTTCTTTGACAGAGTGATTAGAACATATGGCCTTATTGTTCCTCTTCTCTGCTGGTATGTTGGGAAGAGCGACAGGTGTGAGAAGCCAGGTCCTGCAGTTATAACCTAAGTCTCCTGTGGAAAAGAGATGACTGTTTCACTCACACCACTGTAATTTTTGTCATCACTACCAACCTACAAACATCATAAACCACACTTGAAGCTAAGCTCTAGCTTAACATTAGCCTGGGAAGATGTCATGACAGATAATGAATGTGGCCAGTGAGTCTTACACAACATGTACACTACTGCATTCTGGAATGCTGTGTCCAAACATATTGCATGGAGACCTGCATCTAGGATTAAGACAAGTTTCATATCATCATACAGTTAATGTCAGTCCTCTAAAATTGAAGTTTAGTCCTGGGGGAATTCTGCACTACTGCAGAGTGCAGAATTTGTGCAGAATTCCCTCCCTTGCAGAATTCCCCCCGTTCAGAATCACCATTTTCTGCTCAGAATTTGGCGAAGATGGAGGAGGCCCTGGCATGCCGTGAGAGGAGCTCATTCTGCTCGTGGCGAAGATGAAGCCCCAGCATGTCGCGAGAGGATCTTGTACCACTCGTGGTGAAGATGACATCCCCGGCTGTGCCACAAGCAGAGCTTGACCCGCTCATGGCGAAGATGAAGGTCACAGCGTGCTGTGAGCAGAACTCACCCACTCACGGTGAAGATGAAAGCCCCAGCGAAGATGGAGCAGGCCCTGGTGGGAATGAGTGTGTGTAGAGGTGTATGTGTATAAGACTGCGAACATGGTGGGGGGTGAAAGAGAACATGTGTGAGGGTGCCTGAATATGGGTGCCAGAGAGAGAGAGAAAGAGCCATGTGAGGAGATTGTGAAAGAGTGTGTATATGTGTGAGAGACTGGAAGCTGATGTGTGTAAAAAAGGGATTGTGTGTATGTGGGGGTGCTTGTTTGTGAGAGAGGGAGCCTTTGTGAAGGGATGTGTGAGAGAGAGACATAGGTAGCCTGAGGGTGTATGCGTGAGAGAGAAAAGGAGCCTGTGGGTATTTATGCAAGAGAGAAAGGGACCCATTATGAGGGGATGTATGTGTATGTGTGAGAGCGAGGGACCCTGTATGAGGGGATGTGGGTGTGCAAGAAAGAGAGGGATCTGTGTGAGGGGATGTGTGTTTGCAAGAGAGAGAAAGATCCTGTATGAAGGAATGTGTGTGTATGAGAGAGAGAGAAAGGGACCCTATATGAGGGGATATGTGGGTGCAAGAGAGAGGGACCCTGTATGAGGGGATGTATGTGTGTGAGAGAGGGAGCCTGTAAGAGGAAATGTATATGATTGTGCACTAGAGAGAGAGAGCCTGTGTGTAAGAGAGCGAGAGAGACAGACAGACAGAGAGAGCCTGTGTGAGGGGCAGTTTTGAGAGTGGAGTCAAACTCTGGGAGTGGAGATTGAGTGGAAGGTGTTGAGCATAGAGGGGGAGGGTAAAGATACAGGCAGGTAGAAGAGTTGGGGGCCACAGAAAAGATGGTGGATATATGGTATGGTCTCCCTGTAGCAGCAGTAGAGACAACAACAGTAACACAATTCCAGAAAGCATAGAATAAGTATAGAGGATCCCATGGCATGAAAAAATGAGGAGAAAATCCCTTGCATGCTAAAATTCTGCCACTGTTATGGCTACTACCAATTCTTCTGAACATAAGAACATAAGAAAATGCCATACTGGGTCAGACCAAGGGTCCATCAAGCCCAGCATCCTGTTTCCAACAGTGGCCAATCCAGGCCATAAGAACCTGGCAAGTACCCAAAAACTAAGTCTATTCCATGTAACCATTGCTAATGGCAGTGGCTATTCTCTAAGTGAACTTAATAGCAGGTAATGGACTTCTCCTCCAAGAACTTATCCAATCCTTTTTTAAACACAGCTATACTAACTGCACTAACCACATTCTCTGGCAACAAATTCCAGAGTTTAATTGTGCGTTGAGTAAAAAAGAACTTTCTCCGATTAGTTTTAAATGTGCCCAATGCTAACTTCATGGAGTGCCCCCTAGTCTTTGTACTATCCGAAAGAGTAAATAACTGATTCACATCTACCCGTTCTAGACCTCTCATGATTTTAAACACCTCTATCATATCCCCCCCTCAGTCGTCTCTTCTCCAAGCTGAAAAGTCCTAACCTCTTTAGTCTTTCCTCATAGGGGAGTTGTTCCATTCCCCTTATCATTTTGGTAGCCCTTCTCTGTACCTTCTCCATCGCAATTATATCTTTTTTGAGATGCGGCGACCAGAATTGTACACAGTATTCAAGATGCGGTCTCACCATGGAGCGATACAGAGGCAATATGACATTTTCCGTTTTATTCATCATTCCTTTTCTAATAATTCCCAACATTCTGTTTGCTTTTTTGACTGCCGCAGCACACTGCACCGACGATTTCAATGTGTTATCCACTATGACACCTAGATCTCTTTCTTGGGTTGTAGCACCTAATATGGAACCCAACATTGTGTAATTATAGCATGGGTTATGCATCACCTTGCACTTATCCACATTAAATTTCATCTGCCATTTGGATGCCCAATTTTCCAGTCTCACAAGGTCTTCCTGCAATTTATCACAATCTGCTTGTGATTTAACTACTCTGAACAATTTTGTGTCATCTGCAAATTTGACTATCTCACTCGTATTTCTTTCCAGATCATTTATAAATATATTGAACAGTAAGGGTCCCAATACAGATCCCTGAGGCACTCCACTGTCCACTCCCTTCCACTAAGAAAATTGTCCATTTAATCCTACTCTCTGTTTCCTGTCTTTTAGCCAGTTTGCAATCCACGAAAGGACATTGCCACCTATCCCATGACTTTTTACTTTTCCTAGAAGCCTCTCATGAGGAACTTTGTCAAACGCCTTCTGAAAATCCAAGTATACTATATCTACCGGTTCACCTTTATCCACCTTTATCACCTTTATCAAAAAAGTGAAGCAGATTTGTGAGGCAAGACTTGCCCTGAGTAAAGCCATGCTGACTTTGTTCCATTAAACCATGTCTTTCTATATGTTCTGTGATTTTGATGTTTAGAACACTTTGCACTATTTTTCCTGGCACTGAAGTCAGGCTAACCGGTCTGTAGTTTCCCGGATCGCCCCTGGAGCCCTTTTTAAATATTGGTGTTACATTTGCTATCCTCCAGTCTTCAGGTACAATGGATGATTTTAATGATAAGTTACAAATTTTTACTAATAGGTTTGAAATTTCATTTTTTAGTTCCTTCAGAACACTGGGGTGTATACCATCCGGTCCAGGTGATTTACTACTCTTCAGTTTGTCAATCAGGCCTACCACATCTTCTAGGTTCACCGTGATTTGATTCAGTCCATCTGAATCATTACCCATGAAAACCTTCTCCATTACGGGTACCTCCCCAACATCCTCTTCAGTAAACACCGAAGCAAAGAAATCATTTAATCTTTCCGCGATGGCCTTATCTTCTTTAAGTGCCCCTTTAACCCCTCGATCATCTAACGGTCCAACTGACTCCCTCACAGGCTTTCTGCTTCGGATATATTTAAAATAGTTTTTACTGTGAGTTTTTGCCTCTACAGCCAACTTCTTTTCAAATTCTCTCTTAGCCTGTCTTATCAATGGCTTACATTTAACTTGCCAATGTTTATGCTTTATCCTATTTTCTTCTGTTGGATCCTTCTTCCAATTTTTGAATGAAGATCTTTTGGCTAAAATAGCTTCTTTCACCTCCCCTTTTAACCATGCCGGTAATCGTTTTGCCTTCTTTACACCTTTCTTAATGTGTGGAATACATCTGGACTGTGCTTCTAGAATGGTATTTTTTAACAATGACCACGCCTCTTGGACATTTTTTACTTTTGTAGCTGCTCCTTTCAGTTTTTTTCTAACAATTCTTCTCATTTTATCAAAGTTTCCCTTTTGAAAGTTTAGCACAAGAGCCTTGGATTTGCACACTATTCCTTTTCCAGTCATTAAATCAAATTTGATCATATTATGATCACTATTGCCAAGCGGCCCCACCACCGTTACCTCTCTCACCAAGTCCTGTGCTCCACTGAGAATTAGATCTAAAATTGCTCCCTCTCTCGTCGGTTCCTGAACCAATTGCTCCATAAAGCTATCATTTATTCCATCCAGGAATGTTATCTCTCTAGCGTGACCCGATGATACATTTACCCAGTCTATATTGGGGTAATTGAAGTCTCCCATCATTACTGCACTACCAATTTGGTTAGCTTCCCTAATTTCTCTTAGCATTTCACTGTCCATCTCACCATCTTGACCAGGTGGACAGTAGTATACCCCTATCACTGTAGTCTTCCCTGACACACAAGGGATTTCTACCCATAAAGATTCAATTTTGTATTTAGTCTCATGCAGGATGTTTATCCTGTTGGACTCTATGCCATCCCGGACATAAAGCGCCACACCTCCTCCCGAGTGCTCATCTCTGTCATTGCGATATAATTTTTACCCCAGTATAGCACTGTCCCATTGGTTATCCTCTTTCCACCATGTCTCTGAGATGCCAATTAAGTCTATGTCATCATTTACTGCTATACATTCTAATTCTCCCATCTTACTTCTTAGACTTCTGGCATTAGCATACAAACATTTCAAAGTTTGTTTTTTGTTAGTATTTTTATTCTGCTTTTTAATTGATAGGTATGTTAGAATTTTTTAGCTCAGGTGAGTTTTTAGTTACAGGCACTCGGAGTAGTTTTCTAATTATTGGAACCTCACTGTCGGGATGCCCTAATTCTAATGCATCATTTGTATCCTTTAAAGATACCTCTCTCCGAACCATGCGCTGCTGAGCGACTGTCGGCTTTCCCCTTTGTTCTAGTTTAAAAGCTGCTCTATCTCCTTTTTAAAGGTTAGCGCCAGCAGTCTGGTTCCACCCTGGTTAAGGTGGAGCCCATCCCTTCGGAAGAGACTCCCCCTTCCCCAAAAGGTTCCCCAGTTCCTAACAAAACTGAATCCCTCTTCCTTGCACCATCGTCTCATCCACGCATTGAGACTCCGGAGCTCTGCCTGCCTCTGGTGACCTGCGCGTGGAACAGGGAGCATTTCAGAGAATGCTACCCTGGAGGTTCCAGGGTAGCATTTCAGAGAATGCTACCCTGGAGGTTCTGGATTTAATCTTTCTACCTAAGAGGTTCTGGATTTAATCTTTCTACCTAAGAGCATAAATTATACTGGAAGCATAAATTATACTGTAGAAGAAACCTTCAGTCTTTCTATTTGTCAGATAATGCAATCATTAATTTAAGAAATATAGAGTTTGCTTGACAGTGCATTCAGTTCCTTTTCCTTCAATATAGTGTCCAATAACAGTTCTCACTACTGAAAATCAATCACTAAGAGAACCATTATAGCATTGCATCTAAAATCAATAGCACATTTCATTCAATTTATTTAATATTCCCATTCTTTTCAATTTTCCTGCAATGGAACATAAGAATTTCCATAGAGGGATAGACCGAGGGTCTATCAAGCCCACTATGCTACTTCCAACAGCAGCCAACCCAGGTCACAAGTAACTGGCAAGACAAAAAGCAGTAGCGAGATTGCCTGCTGCTAACTCCCAGCGATAAGTAGTAGCTTTTCCCCCAAGTCTATATGGTTAAATAACAGTTTATGGACTTCTCCAAGAACTTGCCCAAACCTTTTTAAAATACAGCCTATGCTAGCTTCCTTTACCACAATCCTCTGGCAATGAATTCCAAAGCTTAATTATGCATTAAGTGAAAAATAATTTTTTCAGATTTGTTTTAAATGTGCTACTTACTAATGGGGAGGATAACTTTTAAACAGCTGCATGGATGCACATGTATGCACATATGCTGGTTCGTGCCCAGAGACATGCCATTTTATAACATACACGTGTATATGTGCACATGGTAAAAATAGGCTGTACGTGTGTTCATGTGCACACAATTTTATATGGACATGCGTACAGCCTATACCAACCTCTACCGCATAGTGGGGGGATTTTAAAACATATGCGCGCCGACACAATTGGCCATTTTCCCAGTTCATTTCCAGTTTGCCCAGGTAAGGGCTAGGATTTCATACCCCCCCCCCCCCACCCCAGTTAATAGCCTCCTTTTTACCCTGTTAGCCCCAAACTTTTAAAATAACCCCACTCACCTCTTTAGTTTTTTTTTGTTTTAGGACTTACACACTATCCATACCATAAGTAAAGTAACGTGGTAGGGGGCCCCGGTGCACGCATGTGCGCATAAGTATTAACATGCTGGTTTTATTCATAAATCCAGGAATGCCCATGCCCCACCCAGATCACACCCACACCCTACTCATTTTTCAGAAAAAACAAATGTTATGCACATACTGTGAGATACACATGTACGCTGGCACTTTTTCAAATCACTCAATGCACAATAAAGCTCTGGAATTCATTGCCAGAGGATGTGGTTAGTGCAGTTAGTGTAGCTGGGTTCAAAAAAGGTTTGGATAAATTGTTGGTGGAGAAGTCCATTAACGGTTATTAATGAAGTTTACTTAGGGAATAGCCACTGCTATTAATTGCATCAGTAGTGTTATGGTTTTGAGGTGTTGGAGTGGATTCTTGGGTACTGCGGGGAAGGCCATTCCTATGGGGAGGAGCCCCGAAAGGAACCACAGTACTAGGCTAGACTCAAGACATGCAAACACAGAGATTTGTCTTTTATTATACAGCTGGATGATACCACCAGAGGTGGCAGTAGTGAGGTGATCCAGTAGTAGCAGTCCAGGGACCCTCGGCAGAAGAGACCCGTCTCACAATGGTAGATGTTAGCAGCACACGGTAGTATAGGGAGTTCCGGTTGCAGGGTCCCAGTGCTGAGCTGTAGATGAGACAGACTGAAAGGTTAGATTACTCACAGGTTGATAGCTGTATTGATGGAGATCCCAGCAGGCAGAAAGTAGTTAGATTACAGGCACCAAGGCAGGGAGAGCAGGCCCTCGAGGAGTGAGTACCTGACATCCCAGATAGGCACCTGAAAGAAAGCAGAGGGCCCCCGAGGAACGGGTACCCAGATTAGATGAATTACCCCGAAGGGCAGAGAGAGCTTCCAGCGGCAGCCCCGGAAGCGGCAGAGTAGCTCAGAGTGGAGGCATTCCCATCCAAATCCTGCTAACTCGAATTGTTAGCAAACGAAGGGCAGGCTAAATACCCGGATGTGTGATGTCACTCGAGGGAGACGGCCCCCAAGATTCCCCGCCATGACGTGGATAAAGATGTGGGTGGCATGCGCATGCGCACCTTAGGAGGCCCTTAGGAGAAACATGGCGGATAGCCTTGCCATAGCCCGTTCTGGGGACGGCCGGAGAGAGCGGCAAAGCAGACCGGCGGTAGCCATCTTCCCAAGGCTAGCGGGGAGAGCAGAGAGAAGATGAGGCACAGAGGGTCGAAGCCATCTGAGGCCGACGGATGCAACAAGTAGCATGGGATCTTCTTAGTGTTTGGGTAATTGCCAGGTTCTTTGTGGTCTGGCTTCTGTTAGAACAGGATGCTGAGCTTGATGGACCCTTGGTCTGACCCAGCATGGCAATTTCTTATGTTCTTATGTGTCAGCCCGACTTCTGTGTGTATCTACTAGCTTTGATGCACACTGGTCTTTTAAAATTCACTTTTAGATGGATTATCCCCTAATTTTTGTATTATTTGAAAGCATAAGAACACCAGACAGCATTGTAATAGTAAAATGTCTTACTGCCGTAGCCATTGTTCACACATTTAAGATTAAAAATATAGTTTAGCCATGACAGAAAGTATTTTGGAATAAGCCATCTATAGGGTTATCTTTTTACAAAAACTTAGATTGTAAGCCCTCTGGGGATAGGGAAATACCTACAGTACCTGAATGTAAACCGATGTGATATCTCACATTGAATGTCGGTATATAAAAATAATAAATAAATAAATAACTGAATCACATTTACCACTCATAATTTTACAGACCTCATAATTTTATAGACCTTAGTTTTATCACTTCTCAACCATCTCTTTTCCAAGATGAACATCCCCTAACCACATCAGCCTTTCCTCATAGGAGAGGCAATTCTATCCCTTTTATCATTTTGGTTGCTTCTTCTCTAGGAACCTGTTTCAGTTCAGCTACTTTTTGTTTTGTGAGGTGTGACAATCTAGAATTCGCTCTACAGGTACATCAGTATACCGTCTCACCATGGGTAATCAGGGATAGGGATTATGGGGCAATTCTCCGTCTTAATTGGCTCCATTTCTTTCCTAAATAAGTTCCTACCATTCTTTTAATTTTTAACTCATGCCTTACACTGAGCCAAGGATTTCAAAGTAGTATGTCCACAGATGATACCCAGTTTCCATTTTTCTCCCTGCGCTGTAACCTCCATAATAGGGAAACCTAACAGTCATGTAACTACAGTGTAGGTTACTGGTGCGTCCATGTGCAAATCAGTCTTGCAGCTTGACACATATAATTTCATCTACCAATTAGGGCATGCCCATCTCCCAGTTCACCAGGCTTGCCCTGCAGATGCGTGCACAATCTGGCTTATGCTTGTTCACTTACTACTGGAATAAATTTGTGGTATGCAATCGGGGAAAATGTGATCATTTAACCTCGTCGTCCCTTTTCTAGATGATATTGTTGCGGTCTCCACCGCTTCCCCTCTATCTGCTGTGCTTTGGGTGCTCACCTCCAATGGGGGAAACGCCGCTCCTGCGGCTCCGCTGGGCCTTCAGGGTGTCCGCCATTGCCAGATCATCTCGCTGCTGCCACGCGCGCGTGCAAGGACGCGCATTATGGACGCACGGCCGCCGGAAGTCTGGCCCCGCCTGGGTTAACGACGCCAACGCCCCAAGCCCTGATGTAACCGGCGTTCGCCTGCCTTCTCATTGCCTTGCAACGAGGGTCACTACTGTTAGTAGTTCTTAGTTGCGCTTCTTCTGTTCTGCATCCTGCCATTGACCTCAGCTCGTTCCTGACTCCGCTTCTGCCTGCCGCCTGCCATTGACCTCAGCTCGTTCCTGACTCCGCTTCTGCCTGCCGCCTGCCATTGACCTCAGCTCGTTCCTGACTCTGCTCCTGCTTGCCGCCAGCCTCCGACCTTTGCCTGTTCCAGAGACTGCTTCTACTGGCTGCCAGCCTGACTTGGGTTCGTCTCCGTTCCTACTCACCACCCGTTCCAGCTCTGTTGCACGCTACAGACTCCAGTCCTATCTTCAGCTGGTCAGTCCATTATACGCTACAGACTCTGTTCCTGATATCTATCTGCTCCGCTCCACGGCAATACTACGGACCCCGGGCCTGCTCGCAGGCTGCTTCTACTCCAGCAAGCTAGAGACTCTATCCGACCCGCCCTGCTCTCCGCCGGGCCTTCCAGATCCCTGTTTACTGGACTCTGTGATTTACTCCTTGCCCAGGCTCTCTTTCCATAGTGACTGTTACTGTGCTCCTAAGTCCCCAAGGTTCTAGGACCCTACGGGCCTCCTCCTGGGGGGTTCCTGGTTCCCGGGTGAAGACCTTTGCCTGTGGCTCCGCCTCCCGCCCTACTCTGCCTTCAGGGTAGCTTCGGCTCAAGGGTCACACCTGGACTGGCAGCTTCCCAGACTGCAACAGTTTGCAAGGCCATGGACTCGGCGGAGTCTCCCAGTCTGCAGGCTATCCCTGGATGGCGGCAGCGCCTTCAGCAGCACAGCAACATTGTATTGATACTCTCGCTGCCACTGTGGATCAATTGGTCTCCTCGTCTAGAAGCTTCTACTCGTCAAGGGCCTGCTGTACCAGTCGCTGTTCCCAATACACAGTTGCCAGCTCCTAGCAGGTACGCTGGGGACAGTAAGTCCTGCCGTGGGTTCCTGAACCAGTGTCAAGTACGGTTCACTCTGTTACCATCCCAGTTTCCCACGGAAGCGGCTAAAGTGGCCTATATTTTTTCTTTGTTGGATGGCAAGGCACTTGAATGGGCTTCACCCTTGTGGGAACGCTCCAATTCTCTGCTACAGAATCTTCAGGAATTCCTTCTTCAGTTTCGCCTGGCCTTTGATGATCCTGCACGCCAGTCCACGGCGGCTTCGGAACTCCTGCACCTCTGACAGGGCACGCGTCCGGTAGCGAGAGTACATTATCACTTTCGAACCCTGGCCATGGAACTGGCTTGGCAGGATGATTGCTTAAAAGGGATCTTTCTTGAAGGCTTGGCTGGTCGGATTAAAGATGAACTGGCAGGACGGGAGATTCCTGAGGAGTTAAATGACTTAATGGACATTGCGGGCAAGGTTGACCGCCGTCTTCAACAACAGGACAAAGAGACTCGCTCAGCTAATAGGAGTCAGCCGCGCCTACACCTTTCCTGCAGGTCTCCTCCGCAAAGGGCTTCCCCTCAGCTGCCAGCCCTGCTTTCTGAACCTATGCAGCTGGGCGGGTCAACCACTTACTCCGGAAGAGAGGAGCCGTCGGCGCTCCTTAGGCCACTGCCTATATTGTGGAGGTAAAGGACATTTCCTGTCATCATGCACTGAGCGTCCGGGAAACGCCCCTGCCTAGGTTATACCGAGGAGCTACACCTAGGCGCTACAGGATCCGCTCCTCTCTGCACTCTGCCTGTAACCCTCAAATACCCCGGTGGGGAGATCCAGATTCGGGCCTTTGTCGATTCTGGGGCTGAGGGGAACTTTATTGTGGCCGAGCTGGTGACACAACTGGGCCTGCCTACGGAACCGAGGAATCCTCCTCTACGCATCTCTTCGATCCGAGGGACCTTGCTGCCTGGAGTTATCTCTCGCTCCACAAGACCAGTGACTTTGCAAACAGGTCTATTTCACTCCGAGGAGATTTCTCTACTCATCCTGGAATGAGCCGTGCATCCACTGGTGCTGGGACTTCCGTGGCTTCGTCAGCACTCTCCCGTCATCAGATGGGATGACTTCCAGCTGGTCAGCTGGGGTTCTGCCTGCTTTGACCGATGTTTACGTCTTCCTCGTCCTCCCAACTCTCTGCATCTCTGTTCCTCGCACCTCCTGCCAGAGGCCTACCAAAGTTTCCAAGATGTCTTCTCCAAAGAATGGCGGAGATCCTTCCGGAACACAGACCGTTTGACTGTCCCATTGATCTGGTTCCCGGTACCACACCACCCCGTGGTCGCGTATATCCTCTCTCATTGCCAGAGACTAAGGCAATGTCCCAGTACATCTCCGAGAACCTAGCCAAGGGATTTATCCGCCCATCCCGGTCACCGGCAGGTGCTGGATTCTTTTTCGTGGGTAAAAAGGATGGTTCGCTACGACCGTGTATTGACTATCGCGGTCTCAACGCCATTACCAAGCGGACCGCTATCCACTCCCGCTTATCCCGGAACTACTGGATCGTCTCCAAGGGGCTCGCATCTTTACTAAGTTGGACCTTAGAGGGGCCTATAACCTCGTCCGTATTCGCCAGGGACGAGTGGAAGACGGCATTCAACACACGTGATGGGCATTACGAGTACCTCGTGATGCCCTTTGGGCTTTGTAATGCCCCCCGTCTTCCAGCACCTCATGAACGAGGTGCTTCGAGAGATGCTCCATTCCCACGTAATAGTCTACTTGGATGATGTCCTCATATTTCCAAAGACATAGACTCTCACCGCCAGCATGTTTGCCAGGTTCTCAGGCCCTCCGGGCCAATCATCTATATGCCAAGCTTGAGAAATGCGTTTTTGAAGCCGAATCTCTACCTTTCCTGGGATATATTATCTCAGCAGCTGGCTTTTGTATGGACCCAGAAAAGGTAGCCGCCATCACAAAATGGCCCCAGCCCACGGGTCTCAAAGCCCTCCAGCGCTTCCTGGGCTTTGCGAACTTTTATCGACATTTTATCCCACGTTACTCTCACCGTGTGGCTCCTCTTACAGCCTTGACCCGTAAAGGAGCAGATGTTAAACACTGGCCGATGCTGCAGTTGCAGCTTTCTCTGATCTCAAGGAGGCCTTCCTCTCATGTTTGTCTCCGACACCCGGACCCCTCACGACCGTTCATCGTGGAGGTTGATGCCTCCAGTATCGCAGTGGGAGCGGTCCTCAGCCAGCACTCTGATACTGGACAACTCCTTCCTTGCTCGTACTTCTCTGGAAGTTCTCAGCCGCTGAAAGTATTATTCCATTGGAGATAAAGAGATGCTGGCGATAAAACTCGCCTTCGAAGGAATGGAGACAGTGGCTCGAAGGCTCCTTACACCACCACCACTGTTTACACAGATCATAAAAATTTAGAATTCTCTGACCCAGGCTCAACGACTGAACCCCCGCCAAGCCTGCTGGGCCTTGTTCTTCAGTCGATTTGACTTTGTTGTACAGTACCGTCCCGCTGCAAAAATCTCCGGGGCAGACGCCCTGGTCTCGCACCTCTTGTGCGAAGACATTGAGCCACCTCAATTCATCTTGGACCCCGCTAAGGTTCGTTCTCTGCGATGGACCATCCTCTCACAAGACCGACGTGCTCTCATTGCCGGGACCGCTTTGACGGCATTACGGTTGGGCCCACGACTCCTTGATCGGAGGACACGCTGGACGAGAAAGGACCCTGGAGCTCGTTAACCGGTATTACTCTGGTGGCCCAACATCCGGCGTGATGTCGCCTCTTATGTAGGCTTCTTGCCCAACCTGTGCTCGCCAGAACCCAATTCTGGCTCCCCATGTGGTCTCCTGCACCCCGCTTCCGGTTCCCACTGAACCCTGGACCCATATAGCTACAGACTTCATAGTTGACCTGCCTCCATCCAAGGAACATACGGTCGTCTGGGTCACGGTTGACCGTTTCTCAAAAATGGTCCATCTTGTTCCTCTGCCTAAGCTTCCCTCTGCACCCGAGTTGGCCACCCTGTTCGCCCAACATTTGTTCAGGCTTCACGGCCTCCCTCAGGATATCGTCTCGGACAGAGGTTCGCAGTTTGTGGCCCGCTATTGGAGAGCCCTCTGTAAATGCTTCCGGGTAAAGCTGTTTCTCCACAGCCTTTCATCCTCAGAGCAACGGACAGACCGAGAGGATGAATAGGACCCTAAAAGCATACTTCCGGGCCTTCATTAATGAGAGGCAAGACAATTGGTCAGAGCTCTTGCCCTGGGACAATTCGCATATAACAACCAGGTCCATGCTGCCACGAGCAAGTCTCCTTTTCATCTGGTATATGGTAAGCCGTTACGACCACCGCTCCCACTAGAGGCTCCCAGTGCCTCACCTGCTGTTCAAGTAACGGCCCAGCAACTCCAGGCTTTGTGGCATATGACACGAAAACAACTTCTCCGTGCGGCCGTGAGGGCTAAGCAGACGGCCGATCATCATCGCCGACCAGCTCCCACATTCCAGCCTGGGGATAGAGTCTGGCTAAGTACGAAGAATCTGCACCTTCGACTTCCCTCTCGAAGATTTGCGCCAAAGTTCTGTGGTCCATTTCGAGTCGCTGAACGAGTGGGATTGGTATCATACCGGCTTCGGCTACCCTCTTCTTTCAGAGTACACAACGTGTTTCACGCCTCACTGCTCAAGCCTGTGGTCCTCTCCTGATATCACTGTACGCCTCCGGATCCAGCGGCCACAACCATTGATGATGATCCTACATACCAGGTACGGGATGTCCTGGACATCCGATTTCACAACTGCAGATGGGAGTATCTACTGGCCTGGGAGGGTTGTGGTGACGAAGATAACACCTGGGAGCCCAGCCGTAATATTCTGGACAAGGATCTCTTGCACCAGTTCCACCGGGACCATCCAGAAAAACCAGGTCTGCTCAAAAGGGGCCGTAAAGGGGGGGTACTGTTGCGGTCTCCACCGCTTCCCCTCTATCTGCTGTGCTTGGTGCTCACCTCCAATGTGGGAAACGCCACTCCTGCGGCTCCGCTGGGCCTTCAGGGCATCCACCATTGCCAGATCATCTCGCTGCTGCCGCGCAAGGATGCGCATTATGGACGCACGGCCGCCGGAAGTCTGGCCCCGCCTGGGTTAACGATGCCATGCCCCAAGCCTGATTTAACCGGTGTTTGCCTGCCTTCTCATTGCCTTGCAACGAGGGTCGCTACTGTTAGTAGTTCTTAGTTGCGCTTCTTCTGTTCTGCATCCTGCCATTGACCTCAGCTCGTTCCTGACTCCGCTTCTGCCTGCCGCCTGCCATTGACCTCAGCTCGTTCCTGACTCCGCTTCTGCCTGCCATTGACCTCAGCTCGTTCCTGACTCCGCTTCTGCCTGCCGCCTGCCACTGACCTCAGCTTGTGCCCGACTCCGCTCCTGCTTGCCGCCAGCCTCCGACCTTTGCCTGTTCCAGAGACTGCTTCTACTGGCTGCCAGCCTGACTTGGGTTCATCTCCGTTCCTACTCACCCCCCGTTCCAGCTCTGTTGCACGCTACAGACTCCAGTCCTGTCTTCAGCTGGTCAGTCCATTATACGCTACAGACTCTGTTCCTGTTATCTATCTGCTCCGCTCCACGGCATACTACGGACCCCGGGCCTGCTCGCAGGCTGCTTCTACTCAGCAAGCTAGAGACTCTATCCGACTGCCCCGCTCTCGCCGGGCCTTCCAGATCCCTGTTTACTGGACTCTGTGATTTACTCCTTGCCCAGGCTCTCTTTCCATAGTGACTGTTACTATGCTCCTAAGTCCCAAGGTTCTAGGACCCTACGGGCTCCTCCTGGGGGGTTCCTGGTTCCCGGGTGAAGACCTTTGCCTGTGGCCCCACCTCCCGACCTACTCTGCCTTCAGGGTAGTTCGGCTCATGGGTTCACACCTGGACTGCAGCTTCCCAGACTGCAACAGATATATATAAATATTGTTTGTTAAAAAGCACCTGTCAAAATAGAAATCCCTGAGGCACTCCTCTGTTTACCTTTCTCCACTGAGAAACCTGATCATTTATTCCTATTCTCTGTATCCTGTCTTTTAAACAGTTTACAATCCACAATGGGACATAATCCAGTACTAATAGTTAAAGTCTGAACAAACAAGAAAATTGTCATTGTTGGTTATTTGAACGCTAGAACAGCTCATCTTAAATCAGATCTAAAAATACAAAGTGTGATTGCAAAAGTCATATTTAAGTTTAAAACCAGATGGTGCAGCATTAGTTCTATTTTTGAAAATGTTCAAATGCTGCCTGCCTTACATTCCTCTAAATTAGCCTAAGGAGAGTTTTAGTAGTAAATGAAATGCTTGTAGATAAACATCTGTTTAACATCATCTGCCACTCGTGAAACTCAGCATTTTCTTTTTTTATTCACAGTGCCAAGATTGGGTGGCAAAATGAGGTAGATGGACATTGTGTACTGGGAGAATGAGAGAAAGATGGAATATTGAGGAGCAGAGGAAAAGAAACTTGTACCTGTAGGAATGTTTTTTTGATTTGAAAATTGTATATTCATTTCTGTTTACTGCAAAGCAGACTAGGGAATTGTGTTTCTGAAACATATTTATGTACATTTTTTTAAATAATTGTGAATTAAAATCAGACTGGTATTTCTCATAATTATGTAAGGCCCCTTTGGCCTAACTTATTTAAATCCATTTTTTAAAACCCAAGCCCAAATTTAAGCAAAGGCAATTTAGGAAACTTCCTAGGGTGCCAAACTTGAAAGGCTCTAAATACTTGGGCCAAGAAGATCTTACTCCTACTTGCTTGAGGGCCATGGCACTCTGACCTCCCTCCCCATTCCTGCTCTCCAGTTCTGCCACTGGGTGCTAAAATCTTATATCTGGCCCTGCTTAAACCAGGAAAATGGTATGATTTTTCCAGTTCTGCTAGGAAGCTGTAAGTATTTCAGTCCAGTAGGGGAGTCTCCTGCTAGTTTTTCTTCTGGAAGAATGACAGATCCACCAGGAGTACGGATGCCTGAGAAATCAGGAGAATATTCAGAGAGTCTGAAACCCCCACCCCCTGTCTTTCCAGGAGTACCCTTAAATAGGAATTATAAATAGGAGACATCTGAACATTGACATTCCTGAAGTGCAAGCATGCATGCTCTGCTGGGAGAAGGGAAACAGCTCCAGAGTTTTGGCATGGTGGCCAGACAGTACCGCACATCTGAATATATCTATGTGAGCTGGGCACATGTGGAATAATTTCTAGGGATGTGCATTTATTTGAAATGAATGCTGAAATCAGGATAAATGAGCCCATTTTCAGTTTGTTTCAAACAAACCAAAATGAAAAACACAAACATTTTTGTGGTTTTTTATTGGTTTGTTTTTGGCAATTAATGCACATTATTCATAAATAGTGAACACAATTTGCAAATAGCGTGCATTATTTGCTAAAAACAAAAAAATCATGAAAAATGAAAAGCCCTGAAGATAAAAAAACAAAAACCAAAAAAGAAATCACAGAAAATGAATGCACAAAACAAAAAGGAAAAAATTGAGTGTGCACATCCCTAGTCTTTTCTGTTGCTGAACAAAAGGATTTCTCCTGTAGCACTGAAGGCTAAATTTAGAATTTTTGCTAAGAGACCAGTACCTTAGATCTAAATAGAGGAGACATCTATTCAGCAAAAATAGAAACTGGGTAATTTTCAAAGTGTTTTACCCATGGAAATGTCCTTTTATAAAATTTCCCATTCAATATGCAGATAGACTTATGCACATAGGCCCGGATTTTAAAAGAGTTACACACATAAATCCTCTGGATTTACGCGCGCCGGGCCTTTTTTAAAAAGGCCCAGTGACGTGCATAAAGCC
This sequence comes from Rhinatrema bivittatum, assembly GCF_901001135.1. NCBI lineage: Eukaryota > Metazoa > Chordata > Amphibia > Gymnophiona > Rhinatrematidae > Rhinatrema > Rhinatrema bivittatum. Next base: position 217,773,055 of record NC_042623.1, on the reverse strand, counting down.
CTGGGACACGTGTAAGTCCCGGGCTTGCAAAAAGGGGCGTGGAGGGGTTGGGGTGGGGGGTGGGGGCAGGATCAGGCTCCCGGCACAGTGGCCATATTTGCCGCTGTGCCAGGGATCGTGTGCCGTCAGTCGGCCGGCACGCGCAACTTACTTCAGTGCCAGGGCTGAAGTAAGTTTCGAGATAAAAAACAACAAAACATCAAAGGTAGGGGGGAAAGGGTGGGGGAGGTAGGGGAAGGGAAGGTGGGGTGGGGGGTAGGAAAGTTCCCTCCGAGGCCACTCCGATTTTGGAGCAACATGGGAAGGAATGGGGGAGGGCAGCGCTGCTTGGAGTGGGCTCGGCGTACGCAAGGTGCACAATTGTGCACCCCCTTGCATTCCCCAACCCTGGATTTTATAACATGCGCACCTGCGCACGTTATAAAATCGGGCGTACATGTGTGCGCACCGGGTAGCAGGCGCACATGTATGCCCGCACACTCTTTTTTTAAAATCTACTCCATTAGGAGGAGTAATTCACACATTCACTAGCCCCCCCCCCTCCCTAACTCCTAACCTCCCTCCTCCCCCCCCCACCCCCTTTTTCCTTCCCACCCCCTAACCACCCCTTTCCACCTTGCCTAACAATTAGCTTTCTACTATGCTTCCCGGAAAGCAAATTTATCAAGACAGCTTACTGTAAATAAGAACATTTTTACTCACAAACGTGTATATATTCCCCGACAACCATTGTATATACAAATTTATACCTCCTACAAATGTTGATATTAATCATATCTAGCAGAATCTCCCTGCCCCTCTTCTGACTAACCACTATCATGTATCCCACTTAGTTAATTATTACTTGTATAACTTCCATATTATTCGTATGTTATTGTTTTTGTTATTATTATTTCTACTGTTCCTATTATAATCATGTGACAAATGTAAAGCCTGTTGCTAAGTTCTGTTCCCTGTAAACCGATGAGATGTTCCCAACGTTCGTCGGTATATAAAAGATATTAAATAAATAAATAATTGTGTGTGAGTAAATATGGTAGGATAAATTCCAAAACAGACTTATGCATGTAAGCCTATTTTGAAAATCGGTGTATGTTATGCATGCATTTTTCATGTAATTTAGGTAGGCTGTTATAAAATTACTTCCTGCAACTATTCTACTTCAACAATAAATGCAAACAATTGGGAACATCAACCAGATGTAAGACTTTGTATAGTAACTCTGTTTCCCCCTTGTCAAGGATCCATTTCAAAATCTAGAAGACCCCTTAAACAGGATTCCTGCCCTCTCTGCTCCTATAATTAGGGTGGTGGGTGGTAACAATTAGTTTTGAAAAACTATGGAATATTTTCTAGTCTAACTGCACATTGTAATTTGTTTGGCACAGTTGTACTTATAGGATTTTCAGTATGGACATGCAAGCTGCACTTATAAAAGAGATCAATGATTAATAATTTCTTGTGTGAAAGGCACATGAAAATTGAAGAAACCCTACTATCCACATATGATTTATTAATATATAGTTTAATCAATATTAGGTCTAAACATTGATTTTTTGACATATAAAACAAAGTATTTTATTCACATTTTTTCTACATCACTTTTTTCATTGATATTATAAATCCATAATATATCGGGCATGGTAGTGTGTCCGTCAGTGATCACAGATGTTCTTCAGCCCACCGATAGATGGCGCTATAACTACCAAGCCCGATATATTATGGATCGGCTTTGGGGCGCAGGCGGCTCCCTGGACACCTTAGAGCCTCAAACACGCCGCAACTCCAGGGACAAGAGGTACTCTGGGGGAAATTCTGCTGCGGCCATCACGGGACAGGATAAAAATAGCTGAGGAGACCCTGGCATGCCACGAATGGAGCGCGTCCCGTGGCACACGCTCCTTTCACGGCGAACATGAAGGCCCGGTGCGCCCTTTGCGGCGAAAAGGGAAGGCCCCTGTGTGCCACGATCGGCGTCCCCAAGCCTTCATCTTCACTGCGAAGGAACCGTGTGCCGCTGGACGCGCTCCGTTCGCGGCTTGCCGCGGTCTCCACTGCTATTTTCTGCTGAACACGAACATGGAAGGCCCCGCCGGCCCTTCATCTTCACCACCAACGGTGTGGCTCCCGCGACATGACGGTGACAAACAATGTGTGTCGGGGAAGGTGGGAGACAGCAAGAGGGTGTGAGAGAGAGCATGGTGGGGGGGGGGGGGTGCCGGTGAGAGAGAATGTGTGTGTGAGAGAGGGGGGTTGACAGAGACCATGGATGGTAAGAGGGGGGTGGGGAGCATGGGAGGTAAGAGAGGGTGGGTGGGGGTGGTAGAGAGGGGGGTGGGGAGCATGGGAGATAAGAGAGGGTGGGTGGGGGATGCTTGAGTGTCGGTTTCTGAGAGAGGGAGCCTATATGACAGTAGGGGAATGCCGGTGAGAGACAATGTGTGTGTGAGGGGGGGTGACAGAGAGCATGGTTGGTAAGAGGGGGGGAGGGTGTGACAGACAGCATGGGAGGTAAGAGAGGGTGGGTGGGGGGATTCTTGAGTGTGGGTTTCTGAGAGGGAGCCTATAGGACAGGAGGGGAATGCCGGTGACAGAGAATGTGTGTCAGGGAGGGGAGGGTGGGAGAGAGCAAGAGAGTGGCAGAGACAGCATGGGGGGGATGCCAATGAGACAGAATTTTGTGTGAGAGAGGGTGGTGACAGACAGCATGGTTGGTAACAGGGGGGTGGGGAGAGTGTGGCAGAGAGCATACAAGAGCATATGTGCCAATAAAAAGGCTCGCCACCCGGGCGTAGAACGGGTACAGTTGCTAGTTACTTATATCTTTTAAGGTAGAATCATGCCCTACATTCTTTATTGATATATTTTTCTCTCTCCAGATTTGTTCATGGCTTGTCCAAATCTGCTCTTGGAATGGATTTTGTAAAATTCCAATTTGCAAAAATTTTGACCCTTAAAGTTATATATGGTCAACTATTGTAGAACATCAAATAATGAGGCCAATATTCAGCACCACTTAACCGAATAAGTGGCAACTTATCCAGCTAAGTGGCAGAAGCTGAATACGGATAATGGAGGAAAAACCACTCTATGGAATACCTAGAAAAATACAAATCCCTATTAACAAAATACCGTGAACAAATCAAGAAAGCTAAAAAACAATACTGCGCAAAACAGATTCATAGTGTAATATTTAACTCAAAACTACTCTTTGAAACAGTCAAAAACCTAATCAAGGATCCATCTTCCTCCATATCAGACAACTATGACTTCACAAAGACTTCATCCAATGAATATGCTAAGTCATTGTTAACCAAAATCAATACAGTTAAATCACAATTCTCCCCCAACCAATTAAAAAAGGAACCAAAAAAACAATCTGTCCAAGTGAAATGGAACCCATAAGACACAGTATCAAAACTTGAAGTAAACCAAATAATCACTAAAATGAAGCCCACAACCCACCCGCAACCCACCCTATCCTGGCAAGTACCCTAAAAAAGTAAATAGCGTAATAACCCCAATAATCACAACCATAATAAACCTTTCACTAGCAGAAGGATTGGTCCCCAACAAGGCAAAATAAGCTGTGATTAAACTGATTCTAAAAGACAAAAACAGCAGAATCGATGATTGGGACAACTACTGGCCAATATCAAACCTGCTTTTCATTGCAAAGGTCCTTGAAAAAGCAGCTTTATCACAATTAGAGAACCACCTTGAAGATTTGGTTTCAGAAAAAAATCACTCAACAGAAACCCTACTCATTTTTTTTTAACTGACCCTGAGTTACAAGGCTTTGACAACAATGAATCATATATCCTGGTACTAATAGATTTAAAAGTACAGTTGACCACATCCTACTATGCCACCAGCTGAAAGAAATTGGAGTACGCAGAAATGTCAACAAATGGTTCTCTTCCTTCCTAAAAGATAGGTTATTCCATGTCAAACTAGGTAATCAAATCTCAGAACCTTTCCGATCGATACAGGCATCCCCCAAGGCTTAGCACTCTCAGCCACTCTATTCAACATCTACCTCCTGCCTATATGTTCTCTTCTAGCAAATCTGGGAATCAACTTCTTCCTATAAGCTGATGATATACAGTTCTACATCTTTTCAACAAAACATTGGAAAAAACTGCAGCGACTCTGTCAACATACATGAAGGCCATACAACAAAAACTTTCCCCAACTGAAATTAACTCTAAACAAAAAAAAAAAGGAAATTATATGGCTAAGGTGTGATAACTCAATAAACATACCACCTACCCTAAACCAAGGAATTACCAATAATACTCCATCAGATGAAGAATGACTTTTGAGGAGAGATTAAAGAACCTAAATATGTACACCCTGGAGGAGAGGAGGAGCAGAGGCGATATGATACAGATGTTCAGATATTTGAAAGTTTTTAATGATTCATGGTCAACAACAAACCTTTTACAATGGAAAAAAAATCAGTAAAACTAGGGGTCACGATTTGAAGCTCCAGGGAGGAAGACTCAGAACCAATGTCAGGAAGCATTTCTTCACGGAGAGGATGATGGATGCCTGGAATGCCCTTCCGGAGGAAGTGGTGAAAACTAAAACTGTGAAAGATTTCAAAGCAGCGTGGGATAAACACTGTGGATCCATAAAGGCTAGAGGATGGGAATGAAGAGTAGAGCCATGGGGGTGGCTTGCTGGAATGTTAACTACTACCTGGTGATTACTACCCTTACTCAAAAAAAATCCCTTGCACGGTTAATGCAACCCCAACATTGCTCTCTGCTTCAACGGAAAAAGAAAAATGTGGAAAAGAGGATTAGCATTCAGACAACAACCAAGGACTGAACTTCACAATCTGGGTAAACAAATAAACGGGGGGATAGCTTGCTTATTACAGCGGTTACTACCCTAAACCAATTAAGCCTGATACATAACTTTGAATGCATTTTCAAACCGCGCGATTTGGCGTACTTTTGCTGGCGCATCAGGCGCAAGCAAAAGTACGCGGGATTTTAGTAGATACGCGCGTAGCCGCGCGTATCCGCTAAAATCCTGGATCAGCGCGTGCAAGGCTATCAATTCCGTATAGCCGGCGCGCGCCGAGCCGCGCAGCCTACCCCCGTTCCCTCCGAGGCCGCTCCGAAATCGGAGCGGCCTCGGAGGGAACTTTCTTTTGCCCTCCCCTCACCTTCCCCTCCCTTCCCCTACCTAACCCACCCCCCGCCCGGCCCTGTCTAAACCCCCCCCTTACCTTTGTCGGGGGATTTACGCCTCCCGGAGGGAGACGTAAATCCCCGCGCGCCAGCGGGCCGCTAGCGCGCCGGGACGCGACCTGGGGGCGGGACCGGAGGGCGCGGCCACGCCCCTGGACCGCCCCGGGCCATAGCCACACCCCCGGTCCCGCCCACGGAATGCTCCAGACACGCCCCGAAAACGCCGTGCGGTTCAGGCCCGCCCCCGACACGCCCCCTCAGAAAACTCCGGGACTTACGCGAGTCCCGGGGCTCTGCGCGCGCCGGTAGGCCTATGTAAAATAGGCTCACCAGCGCGCAGGGCCCTGCTCGCCTAAATCCGCCCGGATTTGGGAGGATTTAGGCGAGCAGAGCTCTTAAAATCTGCCCCACAGTGTTGCTCTCTGCTTCTACAGCAAGGGGTAATGTGGAAAAGAGGATTAGCATTCAGACAACAGCCAAGGACTGAACTTCATAATCTGGGTAAACAAATAAGCATGGGGGTAGCTTGCTTATTACGGCGGTTACTACCCTAAACCAATTAAGCCTGACACATCACTTTGAAAGCATATACAGCGTTGCTATCTGCTTCAACGGTAGGGGGAAGTGAGGAAAACAGGATTTACATTCAGACATCATCCAACAAGGCATCGATCTGTGCAATCTGGGTAAACAAGCATCGGGGTAACTTGCTTGATGTGGCAGTTACAACCCTTAACCATAAGCCTTATGCTCACCTTTGATGCAACTCCAACATTATTCTCTGCATCAATGACAGGGGATGGCAGGAAATTTGAATCAAACAGTTACCAACAAGAGCCCTGAAGTTGTTGGTTGGTGAAACAAATAAGTATGGGAAAATAAGTGTGGAAGCTTGCTGGGCAGACTAGATGGGCCGATTGGTCTTTTTCTGCTGTCATTTCTATGTTTCTATAACTTCACTATGAAAAAAGCATATAAGCAAATTAATCAAATCATGGTACTCTAAGCTGAGAATTCTACATTGACTAGAACCTCTATTAACAATACAAGACTTCTGCACTGTCTTACAAACACTATTTTCAAAATTAGACTACTCCAACTCCCTTTTACTAGGCCTCCCCGCAAGTATACTAAAACCACTACAGTTACTTCAAAAAGCATCTGCAAGACCCCTACTAGGGACAAGGAAATTCGAACACATCATCCCTCGCTGATAGCCCTACACTGGCTTCCTGTAAAATACAGTATTCATTATAAAGTGTTATCCCTAATATTCAACATCATCAACAATATTGATCCATGCTTATGAGTAACACTACAACAATACACACCAAAGATCACAAAACAAACGTCGTCTAATGGTGCCTTCCACTCGGAGCATACACCTAATGCAATTAAGAGACAGAATGTTTGCAGTAGCAGGACCCAAGCTGTGGAACTCGCTTCCAGAGTCATTATGACAGACAACAGAAAGAAAGAGTTTCAAGCATGAACTGAAAACATGGCTCTTTAGAGAGGCATACAATTTAATGTAAACTATTATCGGGATGATAATTGCATTGACAGTACCAGAGATAATACTAGTCAATTAAACAATATATAATGAATGAAATAAAGGTATTGCTAGTAGAATTAGAATTTGTATTCACTGTTGTGTAGACCTAGAATGTATTGATATGAGCTAAACTATATAGGAGCTACTTTACCATACTAGAATATGTGTAATAAGAATAAGAATATGTAGTCAATGTGAGGTTAAGAATGGTGAACGTTATCACAAAGCATATGATCGATGACCATGAATATAAATGCTAATACTGTGAACCATTGTGATCTTCTTTTGAAATGATGGTACATAAAATGCCTAAATAAATAAATAAATAAATAAATACCGTATTTTTCGCACTATAAGACACACCTGATCATAAGATGCACCTAGGATTTAGAGGAGGAAAATAAAAAAAAATTCTGTTCCCATGATGGGCTCTGTACAGAGCTCTCCCCCTGGTGGCCATCAGTGGGATATTTTTTTTGTTTTGCTTTTTATAGTAAGGCAGAGAACATCCACACAGGTACTCACACTCACTGGTTTTCTCTCCCTCACATACATACATAGGCTCTTTCACACTCACTAGCTCTCTCCCCCACTCAACTCACTGGCTCTCCCTCACATATACACATACCCACAGACAATCACACACTCAGACTCTCTCCCTCATACACACAGCTCTCTCACACCAGTTATTTTAAACTTTCATGACTGTTCCAAAGTTTAATAATAAATAATCAGGGCTATATTACATTGATTAGGAGAGAAATTTGCTCCTAATATTTCAACAGGTAGCCACTTAATCAGCACAGGCAGTAATTCTATTTGCTGGTCTGTGTCATGTGTCTTCCATCCCAGGCATTATACCACCCCCATGACCCTCCAATACATCCAAACAAATGAGAAGGAAATGGCACCAACCACAAACCCCGATGCCATGTATCATCCTCCGTCGACAGAGCCCGAGCTCCCTGCCAGTCCTGGAGTGCATCTTACTGCGAAGATCGGCGTGGCACAGGTCAGACATCAGCTGTTTGAACCGCGTGGGCTACGGAGGGCCCTCCAGTTCAGATGGCTGGCATTTGACCTGCGCCGCACCGGCCTTCACAGTGGGATGCACCCCGGGAACAGCAGACCGGCAGGGAGCTCAAGTTCCGCCGGCAGAAGATGACACACCTGCGCCATGTTGCTGATTGGGCTGAGTTGGGAGGAGGAGGGGGACGGCGCGCGAGAGGGAGAGACATTACATTCGTTCCATAAGACGCACAAACATTTTTCCCCATTTTTGAGGGAAAAAAAGTGCATCTTATGGAGCAAAAAATGCGGTAAGTAAATAAATAAGTACTTATCCGGCTAAGTGGTGGTGGGAGGAGTTACTTATCTGGTTAACTTAGATAAATGCCGATATTCGGACTTAACCGGTTAAAAGGATAACATTAGCTGGATAAGACTTATTCAGCTAACTAGCAATTTTTTTGTGGGGGATATCCCTTATAAGTTAGCCAGAAAAGTGTTATCGGCTAACTTACTTCGCTGGATTTTTTTAAATATCAAGCCCAGTATGATTAGATATAAGCTATGTAGATGCACAACTTTTAAGAACACAGAAGCCTTTTCTTCACAGTGGAGCTATGTGGTCCCAAATGTTCATGCCTGTCAACATCTTTTTGTTGTTTCAATAAAAGGAATCACAACCTACAAAGATTCAAGTTTTCTCCAGAATGAATATGGCAGCTAAAATTCTGCCTGTACTTCCAATAATATCTCTATAAATATGTTTCCTTTATTAATCTTTTTAACTAACCATTTAATGCTAGTTTATTTAGTTAACACCCCCCCCCCCATTTGCATTATCATTTATTACTCTGTTATTCACTCTCTCTTAGCATTGTTATGAAACATGGTTGACTTTCTTTCATGAACATTAATTGTAAAGCACTGCCGCTAATCTCTGTTTTTCTAGCGTCGTTGCGAAACATTGTTGACTGTAAACCGACATGATGTTACTAAACGAATGTCGGTATATAAAAGACTTTCAAATAAATAAATAAATCCTAGAAATTGAAGGCCTTAACAAATGCAAAAATCCAGAATAAGTCCGTTTGACTACTTTGATGATAACCAGTGCTTAATTTGTAGACAAAAAGAAGTGAAGCAGGGGTAGGAGGGATCAAAGCCAGGGCTAGATGTGAAATGTGTGAGGGGTTTGGAGCCAGGTGTGAACTCTCTCAGTCTAACACATACACATTCCTCTCTAACACACATTCCTAAGCAAACACACCATTCACACTCTTCCTCCTCCTTATCCCAGTAATCCTCCATTCCCAGCCCTTATCAGAGCTCAGTCCCTCAGCTGTTCTTTGCCCTCCAGTGCATGATAAGGTGAAGGATAGCTGAGGGTTGAGCATTAGTAGGGACTGGAGATGGAGGATCACTAGGAAAGGAGGAGGAGCATAGAGAGAATTTCCAGCTGTTTTTTTGGCCCCTGAATGGATGTTGCAGGTGCTGGAAAGGCCCAGTCAGGGCCACAGGAGGCCTGTTTTGTTTTTTTGTTTTTCTTTTTAAATACAAAGAATACAAAAATACTTGAACATTTTAAGGTATTTTTTGTAGAAGACTATTTTGGTTCGTTGATTTTGACAAACTGAAAATGGCCCCATTCATTGCATTTTTGGCTTTTGTTTGAAAAGAATGCACATACTCTCTTCCCTCGCCTCTTTCCCCCCATTCACATTTTGCCCACCATCTCTGACTGCCTGACTCAGACTGCCCTCCAGCTCTGATCATCTCACTCATATGCTGCAGCACCTTCCATCCTCTCTCTCATTTACTCCCTCCTCTCCCCATAGAACCCAAAGCCCCTCCAATCCCCTTACTCACTCTTTTTGCCCTCCACATCCCTTTACTCATGTACCCTCCACTCCCTATCATCCCTTCACTTGTTCAAAACCAAACACAAACATTTTCATGCACACCCCTATTGTAGTCATCATGCCTGAGTATGTGCAAAATTAGATCATAATATATGTATTTTGAGAACTCTTGCAGTTAGTAGCAATATGGGCATAATCATGCTTGTGCACAGGAAGATTTATATGACCAGTTCTGAAGGCTGAAGAAAGCAGTCATAAAAAAAGACCCAACAACACTGATGTAGGAGAACATGAATTTGTTAGATCATGGGCGCTAAGTAGAGTCAAATCTGTCTAATATCTGGAAGGGAGGCTACCAGGGAAGACAGCCTGATGTGGGCTGTAGCAGGCAATGGCAAACCTTAGCAATATTTTTCCAAGAAAAAGATAACAGGTATCACAGTGGGAACTCAGCCCTCAACATCCAGAAATAGATAAAAAGAGGATAATAAAAACAACTGAGAATAAAAGAAATGGCACCTATCTAAAAAACAATCAGAAATGTATACTGTTGAAAAGTACATAAAAAAGCATAACACAATTTGAGTTTGTGAAGACATTAACAAACATTCTTGATCTTTTTATTTACATTGCACTTTATGTCGTAAACTTTCCTCAGTGTAATTACAGCCTTTTAAACTACCATTGGCTGTACATTATATTCAATGTTTGTTTAGAGCGCTATCAAGATATTGATTTGGTTTCAAGGAGTAGCGTGATACAACAGAAAGGGGAAAGAATTATCAGACAAAACTTTTGAGAAACAGAAAAACAGAAGGTTAGGTACTCCGAACATACATTTTTCAATCAGTTATGGAATTAATGAAAAATGCATCCTTGGAGAAAATGCTCTTCCAGGAATGTGACCTTCCAAAAACAATTATGCTTCAGTGGCATAAGTTCTTAGTGGTGTGGGCTTTCACTTTCTTCCTCCTCTTACTGGCTCCTCTGCACAGTTGTTCCTGATGACAAGGGTCAGAGCTGGGGATAGGAGGACAGAATGGAGAAGGTGTGTGAGAGAGTGGTGTGGACAAGTTGCTCAGAGAGAAACTCACCCTAAGAAAAAAAATCTCTACTTATCTTATGAATATACATAAAATTAATTACTCGGTCACAAAGGGGAGGGGCAGATAGGTGTGTCACAGCACAAAGTGATGATATTTTATGCAGAGTGGATTAAGGGGAGAAGGTCCTATTGATTTTGCCTGACCGCTTCTGTACTTTTGGTTTGTTAGACCACTCTATTCTGCTGCAACGTTGTGGATCTGTTGCTCTGCAGAGTGGGGTACAATGAACAGTCTCATTTTTAGCAGCTACTGTGTAAGGGGGTGTTATCTTCTAACCCTATGATTATGTGTGGGGTTCCTTGAGGGTTACCTCGTTCCCCTCTGTTTAATATTTTCATGCAGCCACTAGGCTCACTGCTTCATTCTCTTGGTCTGTGAGGATGATGTACAATTTATTATTTCACTAGAGAAGGATGGAACTGGGGCACTTCTGGAATTCAATAGTAAGCTGTCACGGTTAGTTCAAAGTAAACAAATACCCTTTTGCACTTACAGGACCCTACAGCACTCCGCCCCTTGCATTTGTTTCTCTGATAACAGGGAGCCTGTGCGGGAGAAGGGAGCAGAGCACTGCAGCATCCTGTCAGTGCAAAAGGGCTGTGGATGGGCGTGCACTGCCTTTTTCTCATATTGTGTTCTGCTAACATCAGAACTGGTGATGTGACTGCAAGATGAGAGGGGGAAGGAAGAGGGATTGTACTCTCCCTCCCCCCTGCCCCATTGCCTATGGGCACATTCTGGCTTAATCTGGCTGTGGCATCACTTAGTCTCTTCTTTTAAGGTAGTGTGGGATGGGCAGGTCAAGGCTAGGGCATTTTCTGCCATGGCTACCACTTTGTGGAACAAGCTTCTGGTGGATATTAGGCAAGAGAAGAACTACCTTGCTTTCCTGAACTGTCCATTGGGTAGAAGGCTGGGTTCTGGAGTTTGGGTGGATGAGGCATGAAAGCCTTTTGCACTTACAGGACCCTGCAGCACTGTAATTGTAATATTGCATTTAGTTTTGAAAGTAATTCTTTAGTGCTGAGAAAAATGGTTGAAAGTATTCTAAAAAACAAAATTTATCCCATAGTTTAATGGGATAAAGTCAACATCAATTTGCTATATTTTTTGAAGGCTTAAATAAACATGTGGATAAAGGTGAGTCAGTTGATATAGTGTACCTGGATTTCCAGAAAACATTTGACAAAGTACTTCATGAGAAACTCTTGAGGAAATTAAAAAGTCATGGGATAGGAGGCAATGTTCTGTTGTGAACTGAGAACTGGTTAAATGATAGAAAAGTGAGGCGAGAATAGGGCTAAATGGTCAATTTTCTCAATGAAAAAAGGTGAATAGTGGAGTGCCCCAGGGATGTGTACTAGGACCACTGCTTTTTAACAAATTCCTAAATGACCAGGACGAGTGAGGTGATCAAACTTGCTGATGATACAAAATTATTCAAAGTTGTTAAATCATAAGAAGACCTTGAAAGACTGTGAGAATGGTCATCTATCCAGCAGATGACATTTAATTATTTACTAAAAAAATGTATTGACCTCCATTCTGAAGGTCATAGTGATTTACAATAAAACATTCATAATATAAAATAACTTCTACATACTACAATTATTTTTATATAGCAACAGAAATAAGATATAAACAACTATAAAGTACCATCAAATCAAAATAAAATACACCAAAAAAAATATAAAATAAAATAAAAAATACTGCATCTCCATCATCCTGGTAAAAATATTTGCCTATTTAGTGCTATCCCACCAGCTTTGCTTGTAATGATCAATCTTTAATTGTACTGTCCTTAAAAGCCAAATTTAAAAGCCATGTTTTCAAACTCTTCTTAAAAATCTTAGTATCAGAAATGGTTCTAAGATCATCTGGCTTTTTACTCCATAAGACTGGGCCTGCCACAGAAACTGCATATTCCTTACATCACTTAATCATGCCTGGAGAATATTCGGTACTTCCTTTATTTGAAGATCTTAACTCCCGTTGAGGGGAAAATAGATGCTGTGCTGTCCCCTTTATTAAGAATCTTATGAATAATAGTTAAAATTTAAAGTGGGCAAGTGCAAAGTGATGCATGTAGGGAAGAGCAACCAAAATTATAGCTACACAATGCATGGTTCTAATTTGAGAGACACCGCCCAGGAAAAGGATCTAGGTGACATCATGGATAATATGTTGAAATCCTCTGCTCAGTGTGCAGCAGTGACCAAGAAAGCAAATAGAATGCTAGGGATTATTAGGAAAGGAATGGAGAATAAAACAGAGAATATCATAATGCCTCTGTATTGCTCCATGGTGCGACCTCATTTTGAGTATTGTGTTCAGTTCTGGTCACCACATCTCAAAAAAGATTTAGCAGAATTAGAATACAGAGAAGGGCGACCAAGATGATAAAGGGGATGGAACAATTCCCCTTTGAAGAAAGACTAAAGAGGTTAGGACTCTTCAGCTTGGAGAAGAGAGGGCTGATGAATATTTGACAGAGGTCTTTAAAATAATAAGTAAACGTGAATCAATTGTTTACTCTTTCAAAAAGTACAAAAACTAGGGGACATTCTACTAAATAGGTGATAGTTTTAAGAAATAAGAGAAAATGTAAATTAAGAAGGATATATTCATTCTCCTAGTGCTTTGATTTCCTCCCATAGCTTTCAATACCATCAATGAGGATGACTTTGACATCCACCTCTCTGCACCTTAACTTTTACCAAGACTAGTCCCACATCTCAACCTTCTTGTCGGACATTGTCATCTGGATGCCATACTGCCACCTTAAGCGAAACATGGCCAAGACAGAACATTTTATTTTTTCTCCCAAATCCACTTTTCCTTCCCCTATTTTCTATTTTGATGGATATTACAGTTACCCTTTTAGTTTCCACAATCTGCAGTGGAGTCACACATTCAAAACACTGCTAAAACATGTCACTTCATTTCCTATAACATCACTAAAACCCATGCCTTCCTGCCTCAACACACTACCAAAAGCTATTCTTTCATCAGGTCCCACTTAGGTTACAGCAACCTGCTCCTCACAAGTCTACCACTGAACTATCTCCACAACTGCATAGTCAAAACTCAGCTGTGCATGTTATTTTCCTCTGATGCAATTATGACCATGTAACAGCCTCCCTCAGTTAACTCCCGTGCCACTTCCACATGCCATTCCATATTCTTATCTGCATGAGCGGATTCACTCTGCGGTTCCTCATTACTTCTTTTCTCTTATCTCCCCCTACACTCCTCATATCCTCTGTTCATTGGGTGAGCTGCTCTAATCTGTACCCTTCTCATTCACTGCCTGCGCTTTTCACCTTGCTGCACTGTGCTTGGTATGGCCTTCCTGTGTTGGTGAAAAATGCCTCCTCTGATCAGATTCAAGTTCTGCCTAAAAGTTCACCTTTTTCAGGCTGCTTTTAAATCTTAAATCCTGGCTTTCCCTGATCATGGCCTTGTTGATTTTAACAATGATTATTATAATGAATCCACGGAGCAAGGATCATCACCAGGGAGCACCTTGCATGAGGATAGTGTTACAGTGTGTCTCTCAAGTGGCATTCTCTGCTGGCTGTGTGGCTCCCATTTCCCCCTCCCTCTCCCCATGTTAGGGCAGGTTGCATCATTTGCCAGCCCAGGGCATCTAAAGGCAGAGGTAGGGGCTGGCAGCAGCTCTAGCGGGGATGGAGCAGCAGGGTGCAGATGGGCTTTGCTGCACACCCAGTTGATGCATAGCCCCATATCTCATGTCATAAGAAAGATGCTGGATGGTTGGCAGCTGGACTGGAAAGGCAAGTCTTCAGGGCAGGTTTCTGTGTGACAGGCAGTTGTAAAGGCAATAGAAGATGGGGATCTTTCAGGGTATCCATTGCTTTGCACATCTGCTGCACCTAGCAGTGAGGGATGCCCTGGGTCTAGGGCCCAAGGACTATGGGAATCTATTCCTGAAGGACCCGATACAGATGTGCATTTCCATCAAAGCATGAAGGCAGGGGAATGTCTTGGTGAGAAGCAGGAGAATTTGGGATGCTTGATTCAAGATGTTGGCACTCACTGGAATTCCTCCCACATGATGCTGCTGCACAGGTTAGGGAATAGCAGACACCCCGTAATGATTCATCTCTGGAAACAGAGATAGGTGTGGCTGCCCTCTAGGACACCATGATTGGGTAGTTGTGAGGTAGCTGGTACAAATCCTGAAGCCCTTCAAGGATGCCACGGAGTATCTGAGTTCAAGAAGTGCCACCCTAGGTGGGGTCATCCCTATAGTAAATATTCTGGAGGAAAAGTTAGAGGGCTTCCATAAGCAAGGGGGAACGGAAGCAGTGGTGTTGAAGTTTGTGAACTCCTTGCAGCAGCAGATACAAGAAATTCTAAAATACACACATACTTGCCTCACTGTGATCCATAAGTGTAAGGGAAGCTTGACCTCTAGTCCCAGCATCTCACATTCATGAAGGAGTTGCTGGTGGCTAGGATGCGTGAACAGGAGTGACAGAAGCAGAGGCACAGTGGAGATGTAGCACAAGAAAGAGTGGCCACCTCAAAGAGTAGTGCAAGCAGGAGCAGCACCCTGTCAGCTACCACTTCCTCCCCCATCTCAATATGCCAAAGCCACACTGCAGGCAAAGAACCATCTCTCCTGACATGGGCCATAGCTAAAGCAGTTGGAAAGAGAGACTCTCGGCCCTCCCCAGCAAAGGGGACCACAACAGAAATTTATGGGAAACACTGTATCGCAGAGCCCATTGAGGACATAAATACAGATAAACTGGCATATTGGGCACAGAAGTCTACATCTGGCCAGACCAAGATTGATTAGTGATATCTTTCCTGCCCACCAACCGGCGTGCCAAGTGAACGTGTCTTCTTAATGGCAGGGAACATTGTGAGCTCCCATTGCTCAAGGCTGGTGCCAGAGATATTAGAAAAGCTTTTTGAAAATCAATTTGCCTTTGCTTCGGGTTCCAGAATTTCCATGTGCGTGGCAAGATAACTGAAAGCACCTTGAAGGCCTTGCTGATGTTCTGCTTACCTGTCATATCCCAGCTGTAGCACATTAAAGGTCTTGCTGCTAACTATGACAACCTCCTTAGGGATCTTGCTGCCACACGCCTACCTGCCATACTCCAACCATACCACCTTAGGAGTCTTGCTGCTACCATTCTGTCTACCTGCCATATCACCTTAGGGGTCTTGCTGCCACATGCCTACCTGCTATGCTGATGTACCACCTTAGGAGTCTTATTGCTACCACTCTGCCTACCCACCTTGCTCTTGATATATCACCTTAGGGGTCATGTTCTTAATATGCCTACCTGACATGCTCATTATATACCATCATGGGCATTTCAATGCCTATGTTTTGTTTAGGTCTCCTACTCTGTTTATTGGTTATACTGGAATGTTTTGTCCCCAGAAAAAAAAAATGTGAACAAAGAAAAAAATATGTTTCTTCTCCCACTCCTTCTCTTTCATGGCTCTTCATTTTGTTCTACCCTCTACAATCACAGTCTAGTTTCCCCACCCTATTTGTTTGTTGGTTATACTGGAGTATTTTTAACCCAGAAAAAATGTAAAAAAAAAAAATATATATATCCCCCAAGATTTTCCTCCCACTCCAGCTTTATAATGGTTTACCATCTTGCTGGTAAGGCCTAGCTAGGCCTTTGTGCTGTTTACAATTCCATGCACTGAAAGCCCTAGTGACTTAGACAACTTTGTGCTGTTTGTGAGACACTGCACTCCATGCCTAGGTAATTTAGACACCTTTGTTCTGTTTGCAATGGACCATACTCCATGCCTTGTGGGTTCAGATACCTTCGTGTTGTTTGTGATTTACTGCACACCACACCTTGGTAGCTTTGACATTTCTATGATGTTTGTAATTCCCAGCACTGTACCCCTTGGGGCTTTAGATACATATTTGCTGTTTGTGATTCCCTACGTTGTATACTTTGGGAGTTTTGACACTTCTTTGCTATTTGCAATTCTCTGCACTGTATGCCTTGAGGGTATAGAAAGCTCCATGCTGTTTGTGATTCTCAGCACTGCCTTGCAATTAGACACTTCTCTGTTTACTATTCCTTGCAATGTATGCGATGGAGATTTTGACACCTCTGTGCTCTTTGTAATTCCCCACACTGTAAACCTTTTTGTGATTTTATGCAGTGTTCCTTGCACTGTGTTCCTTGCAAGCATAGACTCCTCTGCGATGTTCGCATTTCACCGCCCTGTACACCTTGCAGGTTTTTTGACACATCTGTGCTGCTTGCAATTCTCCACACTGTACATCTTGAGGGTTTTGATTCCTTTGTGCTTTTTGTGATTCCCTGCACTGTACATCTTGGGGGTCGTGTTGCTACTCTGCCTTGCTGCTATGCTCCTGCTCTACGACTTTGGGGGTCTTGCTGCCATTCTGCCTACCTGTCATGCTACAGATGAACAACGTTCAGGATCTTGCTGCCACTATATCTAGCTGCCATGCCCCAGATATGCCACCTTGGGGGTCCTGCTGATACTAACTGCCAAGCCCCTGATGTACTACCTTGGCAATCTTGCTGATACTCTGTCTTGCTGCCACACCCCACTCTTCACCTTGGGCTGTCCTTGCCTATGTGGGTGCTGGCCTTGCACCTCTCATGGTATCCTATGGTGTTCATGCCACTCTTAGTCCTGCTTTGTCCCTCTATCAGTGCCTGGGGTTTATTTCTGCCACCTTTGTTGTTTTGTTTCCCCTTCATGGTGCCTTGGTGCCTCTTTGCCCCTGTTGTGCTACTTTTGGGAGTTCATTACTTCTTTTGAAACCGTGAGGTGTTCTTGACACTCTTGCT
Source organism: Rhinatrema bivittatum (assembly GCF_901001135.1). Taxonomy (NCBI): domain Eukaryota; kingdom Metazoa; phylum Chordata; class Amphibia; order Gymnophiona; family Rhinatrematidae; genus Rhinatrema; species Rhinatrema bivittatum. The sequence continues at coordinate 217,755,484 of NC_042623.1, read as the reverse complement.
GCTGCTTTGCTCCTCTGCTGGTGCATTAGACACTGCTGCTACTCTTTTTCCCTTTTACGGTGCCTTAGGCTATTGACCCCACTTTGCTACAGACTCAGTGCCTTGGAATTCTCTTCCCCTTCTGATGTTGTCTGTCTACAAATTTCGTTAGAACTGATTAGAAAACTCAAATTTTGAAGCTCAAAATAGGCTGTGTTGCTTCCCCCATTGACTATAGTGTGAAACAGAAAAGCAAATGAGACAAAGAAATTATTTTCTTTTCATTTGAACGTAATGAAACAAATAGAGGTGACCTAGAAAAGAAAAGAAATGAAACAAAAATGTCTCTGCACATCCCTAGTGTCTATGGGAAAAATGCTTTGTATATATGGTCATTATATATATATATAAATAAGAGAGAGAGAGAAAGAGCGAGAGAGAAAGAGAATATTAAATCAGATGGAGCCTGCTGTTGATTTTCCTTGTAGAAAATGATTACTTCAAAGACTAGTATCCAGCACCAAATGCTTATGTTAATACAGCATCTACAGATAATTATTACCTTCCAGGCAGCCAGTAATTTCTGTTACAGAACAAGATTGACAATCTGTATGTGACTGATTAAACTGATTAGCCATTCTGGAAAACTAAAAGAACCTGAAGCTCTGTGATGTCCTCACACTGGAGACTGCATGCTATATTCACTATTATTCACATGATGGTGACTATATGCATCATTGATGAAGTCACTCTTTGGTAATTATAAAATCTATTTTTAGGTATTAAAAAAATCAATGCATCAGGTTCTTTTCTGTATATCTAAAGTTTGACAAATATGAATGTGCACATAGTTTCTTTTTCTCCTGAGTAGATACCTATGACCTGTTATCACTCAATGTGTTCCATATATCATCAACTGTTGCAAGGTTATGAATTATATAACTTCGGTTTTGTCCTATTTATCAATGCTGAATACCATAGTTGCCTTAGAAAAGCTTGCAGGCCTATTTTTGTCACGTATCATTACCTGGCCTCACACACATGGACTTAAGGAAAATGTGAAAGAAGGGTTGCATCCTGCCCTCACATCTAGATACTACCATTAAGCCATATGCTCTACTTTGTAGAAAGGATAATGAGTAGAGATATTTTCAGTCCTCTAGAAGCAAAATTGTTAGCACAGTCTGTATTCCTTCGAGCTGCCAGATTACAACAGCACTTGAGATGTAAAAAAGAATAAACCACAGAGATATATTAGCCTTTGCTACTGTATGTGAAATGCAATGTATCAGATCAAAAGACTACGCACTTTACATTAATGGGGGGGGGGAACATAAAAAGGCAAATAATTATTATAACATTAAGTGGGCTGCCCACTAATGCAGCTGTATTCACAATAACATTATTAGGTTAGATTTGAATGCAGCCTCTAATTTAAATATGTACATACCATGGTAATGAGCCAGCTCATTTCTTATTACTATGGTATTTGCCCGGCTGTGCTGCTGAGATAACTCTAACTACACTTCCTCCAAAATCATGCAGCCCTCTACTGCACCCATCATTTACCACTTCAGGACCAGTGAAGCAGCAAGAGAAGGAAGAGGATGAGAGCTGACTACCTCACTCCTGACACTTCACTCTTCCACACCTGAATGGCAGCTTTACTGCCTTTCAGTTTGACTCACGTGTGGATGTGGCAGAGCCAACATTCAATTAAGGACCAGTGAAGCAGCAGTATCATGGTAGGCCGCTTTTCTCTTGTCACATCCTTGGTCCTGGGTGGATGTGAGGGGAGAAGACTCCATGATTTCTGGGGAAGGGAAGAGGGAAGGAATAGAGGAGGTTTTGACTAAGTGCAGCGTGAGAGATTTGGAGGAGTCCAGAGAGGGAGGAGACAAAGAATCCCTGGGGTGGTGCTACTCCCCACCCCCTTGCCCATGCTGGATTCCCTGTAGCCTGCGCTAACAGGGCCAGATTTTCAAAGGGGTATGTGTGTAAGATACATGCGTACCCCCCGAAAACCTGGCCAAAGTACCCCCTGCGCGCGCCGAGTCTTTGTTGAGTAGGCTCGGCGGCATGCACAAGCCCCGAGGCTTTCCTGTGGGGGGCGTGTCGGGGGGACATGTCACGGTGGCGCATCATTTGGGGGTGGGGCCACGGGCGTGGTTCCGGCCCAGGGGCATTTCGGGGACGTGGCTGAGGCCTCTGAAATGGCTCCCGGGCCTGGGAATCGCTCGCTGGCGGCTGGCCCGGCACGCTCATGTTACGCCTGCTTTGGGCAAGCGTAACTTCTACAAAAAAGGTAGGGGGGGTTAGATAGGGCCGGGGGGTGGGTGGTGGAAGGAAAGTTCCCTCCGAGGCCGCTCTGATTTCGGAGCAGCCTCGGAGGGAAGGAAGGCAGGCTGCGTGGCTCGGCACTCGCAGGCTGCCGATGTTGGGCAGCCTTGCACGCGCCAACCCCGGATTTTAATGGATACGTGTGGCTACGCACGTATCTATTAAAATCCCGCGTACTCTTGTTTGCGCCTGGTGCGTGAACAAAAGTATGCGCGGGCGCAGATTTATAAAATCTACCCCACTGGGACTACATCTCTGGGTCAGTAAAAATGGGCACAGGGGATAACACAGATAGTGGCCTCATTATCATGGCCATATTCACGGGCCAATGCAATAAAGTGCGCCTAGCTTGATGTGCGTTTTGGGCACGTTAAATTAACACCCGATGCAATAAGGGAGTTAGCACATCCAAAACACGCGCCCAAGAAACTGCATAGCCGATAGTGCTCATCACGTATAAATTCCATGTAGATTAGTCTTTTAGCTATTACTCCCCAATGCAAAAAATTCCCCTGGTGCCCAACCTCGTTTCTTAACACAGCAAACTTAACTCCAGCCCCAGAACTGATGTTGTCATTCTGCGAGTCAAGGGCTCATGGCAACACCAGATTTACAAGAAGATATCAAATCAAAAAATGGGTTCCTCACCAGGAACAGCGGAGAGTGACAGAAGCTTTTCTTGTGGGATCTGAAACAATTTGGTCCTCTTTATCCTAGCTCTGATTTTGGTATGACTGCCTGCAGCAGGGCTAAGGTGGTGGGGAGAGCTGAGCTGAATGATCTACCAATTTATTTATGTATTTTCTTACTTTGATATTTTACCCATCCCATCAAAAACATCCAGAATGAGTTATATCATAACTTTCATAATAAAATTCATACTAAAATAAAAATCAGTCCCCTGCCAGAATAACCTACAGGGGGCTGAACAGATCGACAGTCCATACACCGCACCCATAAAATCTCGAGGGCCGATGCAATTGTGGGCGCCCAATGCATTTGAGTGCTAGGGATGCACAATTTTTCCCTAATGCATCCTTTTTAATGCAGCAGCTCATTTTAATATTGCATTGTGCACCCAGGAGAGGTGGCTGTGGGCACATTAGGAAAACTCAATATGAGCTTTTTAACATGTCGTATTACATCAGCCTAACAGTTTAGCATGGCCATTTCAACACAGAAATGATCTGCATTTCATTAGCACTGTGAATACCACATTAAACTAGTTTAACATGCACATTAAAAATTAGCAGAAAACGTGCATTACTTGCTAATTTTAATGCATTACAATGGATAGACCTCCTTCATGAGACACTTGAATCAGAGTGGAATATGAGTTTTAAATTCATATTCTGGTGTATGTACACAATACATAGACTACCCAAACTCTATAGCAAGTGCGTAAATACTGAATAAATTATTACAGTGAATGGGAAAGGGTTATGATTCAATCGATTGTCAAAGACCCATTTGACTACATGGGGATGAGACAAAAGCTTTCTGAATCTTCAGATTCTTGCCAGCCATTTTAGTAAGGCATTTAAAAAATCAGATGGAAGCTCCTTGGTCCTAGGTCTGCTCTGCATAGTGTAATAATTTAGAAACCAGCAAACAGTGTTTTATGACTTTATTGTTTCTTCTTCAGTTTTAAATTACTAAGTACAATGCCAGAACTCCTGTGGTTGCAGTGCAGTTCTCTTGTACCACTGCCATGCTGTACACAAACTGCATGCAAACAACACAGAGCCCAGTACAAAATGGACAGTCCTTTTTTGTGTGTGTGTGTGAAAGTTATGCACAATTAGTCATGTCAGCTACTACTTTAAGTCAACTATAGAACCTGAGAAGCTTAAATGTGAAGTAACACTGTCTCCAGAGGCAAATTAAATGGCACTTTGAAATCACGAAATAAGAAACAATTTGCTCAACTATATTAAACCACAGAGATTACAAAAATAAACATTTTCACGTAGGCACCGCAAACTATAATCCAAACATACTACATGTTTAACATACAAACCACATATTGTCCCTTCATATGAGTTTGACATGATGTAAAAACAAATCACACTTGATATTTCAAGAAAAGTATCATACTCTCTGATACTTGGCAGAAAATTCTCAGATGACTAAATATCTAGACTTCATTGAATGTATGAATATTTTCCATGCATACTGTACTTTTTCAGTAATTAGTAGTGGTGGAGAAGAAATAGGCCATTTAGCATCAGTTACAGTAAATGGATTATATTGTGTGAAAATATTTCATAGCCTACCTATCTCAGGATTCTTTCTGATGTCCAATGCAGCAAAGTGTATGAAAGGTAAACGCAAAGTGGCAAAACAATACCTTACATTTTATCTAGTCCTCCAATAAATAAGTTAAAAATAAATATAGTCTGCAGATTTAGTATCATTATCTTTATGAATTTTAAGCTGTTGTGCAATATTGTTAGATGACAGAGAAGGTCATTATCACTTATATTCAGCCTTACTGTCATTTTTAAATGCTGCTTTGAGGACTGGTCTATTTTAAAGGCTGTTTATTTTATTGTTTTTGTTGTTTTGTTTTTTTTTATTATAAAATGTTTATAAAAATTCAAGGTCTTTTCACACTGATACAGTACCCTAATGCTTTACTTAAATGTCCAAGTAGTGTTCGTATTATGTAAATGATTTGTTCTTTAAAGACATAATTCATAAGTGTTTGTTCCAATAATGCCATTTTGTCAATAGTTCTGAACCTGCTGTGATCTGTTCACTTCAATTCATTCTTACATTGCATGTGAAAAGACAGCCAAGAGTTTGCATGACAAAAGGAGGTGATGGGATTCCTCAGTCCTACTCCCAGCCTAAAAACATTCAATGTCCAAAATTAATTTTTAGTTAATAATTAATGTCAATGTCTCTTAATGAAATGGAAAAAAATATTTTTCCCCTTAAGATTTAGGTAAATTCACTTAAAATTAAAAATACTTCGGTTTATTATTGGTTAACACAATTATCAAAGAGCAAACTTGCATTTTATTGTGCATGTCTGCACAGTATTATTAGCAGTAGTTAAAATGTATTCACAGTAAACTCTGCAATGTGTAACGCTGACAAAAAAGTATATATATATTGCGCACTAGCACAAACAGATAACAATTTGTACAGAAAACAAATGTCCCTTGCAGTTTCTTTAGAAGCATGTTAGGGCGCAAGTGAAAAACGTCTGGAACAGAGTAAGTACCAGATCTGAAGGACATGCAGCTTTCGCCTGGTTAGTGGCAAAATGAATTAAGTCGGTGGCTTATGCTGCTGCAGCTTTTCTAAAAGAAATATTTTTTTTATTACTATACCCGTAAGATAATTGGTACAAATGTCCACAGACACTTAGCATCCTACTGTGTTAAAAAGTCACGTTTCCAGTGAAAAAAAGATAAACGAAACAAAACAAAAACCCACCAGCTCACAAACTCGTGTCTCCATTCTGCTTGTATTCTGTCAAAATGTTAAGAGTCATCTCTTCGCTTTTGGACTGCACGTTTGCTTCGCTTCTCCGCGAAGCTTTCCTGGTTGCCCGGGAAAGTCTTCTTCGAAAGGTATCCCCGGCCAGGAAATAGAGAATGGGGTCCACGCAACTGTTCAGGCTGGCGAGCCCCCGGGTCACCTGATAAGTGGCGTAAACCCTGTCATTGAAGGAGCACATCTCGGGAGCCTGGAAATCCAGCCGGGCTCGCAGGTTCAGGTTCTTCATCACGTGGAAGGGCAGGTAGGAGACGGCGAAGACGGTCAGCACGATAATCACCAGGTAGATGGACTTCTTCCGTAAGGGGGCATTGTTCATGTCTTTGTAAATCAGCGCCCGGACAATTAACCCGTAGCAGCCCAGGATCAGAATGAAGGGGATGCAGAAGCCACAGACGGTGGTGCACATGCTGTAGATGAAGTAACTTCGCAGGTACTCGTCGGAGGAGGTGTCGAAGCAGGTGACGGTCTTGTTCTTCCTCACCGATGTGCCGGAGTAGAAGAGGATGGGGGAAATGCCGGCCACGACGACCACCCAGACCAGGGCACTGACGTAGATGGAGTTCTTCTTCTTCAGCCTCCCCAGGGACTTCAGGGGGTGCACCACCCCGGTGTAGCGATGCACGCTGATGCAGGTCAGGAACAAGATGCTGCCGTACAGGTTGACGTGGAAGATGAAGCGCTGCAGCTTGCACATGGCATCGCCGAAGATCCAGTCGGTCTTGTTGAAGTAGTAGAAGATGAGGGCGGGCAGGGAAAGCACGTAGAGGAAATCGGCCAACGCCAGGTTGAACATGTACACGGAGATGCTGCTCCACGGCTTCATGTGGAAGATGAACATCCAGATGGCCACGCTGTTGCCCACGAAGCCCGTGATGAAGACCAGGATGTAGACGGCGGGGAGGTAATAGAACTGGAAGCCGGTCTTCGTCAGCGAGCACTTGCTGGCGTTGCCGGCGGGCGAGCCCTCGGCCGAGAGCGTGCTTTCCGTGGCATTCAGCAGGGCCGAGAGGAAGGCGTCGCTCATGATCTCGCCGAGTCAAGCCAGGCGCCCAGGCAGAGCAGTGGCCGCCGTCCTCCCCCTCCTCCTCGCCGCAGAGGCGAGACCGAGCCCGGAGTGACTGCGTGCACGCTTCTCATTTCCCGGCAACCCTCCTCCGAGTCGGAACCCACGGTGAACCCGGTTCCGAGAAGAAGCGGCTGCCGTGCACAAGAGAAAGGAGGGAGGCGGCGGTGGCAAACTTGTAAGTTGAGAGAAAACTTCCACCTGCTGCCTGCACTTGGCCGGGAGAAAGGCAGGGTTTCTCTGATCTGGCTAGCTATAGATTATATATATATATATATTATTTTTTTTTTTTAGCAGGTTAACTTTCTTCGCGCGCCTACCTCACAGCGTTGTCCCTCTGATCGCGGAAAACTGAGCTCCCCGCCCTCACTGCCATCGCACGCTTTCCGGAAAACGGACCCCGGCGGACTGGCCAGGGAAGGCAAAAGTTGAGGCGTCCCTTCCGATCGTGCCCCTCCCGAGGTCCTCGTGGCCACTTCCCCCCCGCACCGAGGGGAGATGAACTGAGAGCCTCCCCGGCTCCTGTGGAGTGAGCGCGGGACAGGCAGGCGAGGAATGAGGAGAGAGTGCGAGAAGGAGGAGGGACGGAACAAGAGCGGGGAGCAGAGTTCAATCTCCTTCCAAGGCGTCACTGCCAGGCGTGGTTTTATTTTTTATTTTATTTTTTTTGCCAGCTCAGCCCACTAAAACACTCATTCTGATAAGGAAGAGGATCAGTCGCGCTGCGAGGAGACGCTTGACTTATTTTCCGCTTTGCATGTGATTCTTTTTGACATCTGAAGGAAAATACCTTTTTTTTTTTTTTTTTGCCAGCAGGGACAGATGTATACATTGTTTATTTCTCCCTTGACAAAGCTTAGAAGCGAAGAGCTGCAACTTCTATGTGATCAGCAGCAAGTTACTTACATCCACGAGCAATACTCACAGAGATTAAGCACCAGAAAGCCGTAACAAAAAAAAACAAAAACCAAAAACGAAAGAAAGGAAATATAACCAACAAAAAGCAAACAACACGTAAGGGCTCAAACACACTGTCAGCCCCAAAACACTGCACTTTAATAACCTGAAAAATCACTCTCAGGACAAGAGTCTTACAAATCACTTCACTAATACAGGTATATCAAGAGTGCAATTCTACACCATACTGAGAATCCTTACAGCTGCCAACAAATTCAACCTACCTGACTGTAATGATGCTGTTATAACTAGGAGGAACCGTTCCTTTAAATTTCTCGCATTCTCCTTGGATGACTGTTTCAGTCAGGAAAAAAAAAATCCACTAGGACACAGCGTACCTTAAAGCTCTATTTCGGTAAGGATTTTCTCATCGTCACAAATGGATGAAGTACTTCCTGACTGGACGATAGGAAAGTTATTTTTATTTAATTAAACAAAAAAGACCACAACCTGTCATTGATTAGTTAATGACTCATTGGAGGAGTATGCTTTGAACCCTTTTATCCAACTTGAAAGTGAATAGCAAACATAAAATGTGATTTGCAGAAGCCATTAATTGTGCAATAAATCTTATTGGCAAAAGTGTGAAAAAATGATTTTTATAATGATGTTTAAATATGATAGCAAACAGGAATCCGTTTTAGTCCCACTGGTAAGTCACAGTAATTGTTTTTATGTTGTTTGCTTAGACTGGTAAGAAAAAAATGATCCACGCAAAAATCATATGATTTTGTTGCTGTTGTTGTAAAACAATTTATCCTGAGTTTTATCAAAAAATGTGTGATTTTCACTTTTTTTTCATTGCAGATTATTTCATACTGTAGTCATATATCTTTGGTAGATCAATAATTTTCCAAGGAAGCGGGCCCTAGTCTAAGGCAGCTAAGCCTTTGGTTTCAAAATTTATCACTTCTCACCCAAGTCTCCATGAAATGTTCCTTGTGCTGGACAACATTTACAAAGCTTATGCTGCCCACTGAAATGGTTTACAATGTAGCAGTTGCTTGCAAGGGTAGAAAAAAGAAAAAGGCTTTGCAAATTTGAATAGCAGAGCTGTCTCCTTACAGAAAATAATGCAGCTTTGCTATGGGATCAGTTAATTGTAAGGATTGACAGCACTATAAACTGGGAGAGCAGCCAGCCTTGCATTCTGATTGAAAAAAACATTTGAAACCAGAGATATGATAGCATCCTTGTCAGCACAGGACAGGGACGCTTGTTGAGACTAGAAAGTTGGAAAGACATGTTTGCTCAGTATCTGCAAAAGCCACTCTTTTGCTGTGCAAGGAATATATTTTTCACAAAGAATAGCTGGCAGATATCTGTCAACAACTGTTAACGGAGTTGATGATATGAGGTACAAACTATTGTATGTGGTCTTAGAAGGGAACCTCTATAGCTGGGTGATCTCCCAGGTAACTCCTTAGATGAATTATACTCTCCAGGACCGATTTGCAAAGCTTTGAAATAGCATGGTGGTGGTCAAAGGATTTAATTTCCTGTGACTTCTGAAAGGGAAAAAATATGAGAAAAGGCCTAGGGGTTAGTGTAATGGGCTGGGAGCCATGCAAACCATCATTCTATCACTGATTCTACTTGTGAGCTTGGGCAAGTCACTCTGAGGGTAATTGTGAAAACCATTTCTGCAGATAAAACAGTGCTTTAGTCGCAGAAATGGGATTTTACATAATTGCCAGACCAATATGCAGGTAAAAGTAAGCACATAAGGCCCATCTGTACATACTTTCACTCCAGTTTAAATAGACGTTCTTGTGGGCGGGGATGGGATGCGATTTCACGTTATCTGCATATCCTTGTATTTTCAAAAGTATCAGGTGAATTTTCAAAGGAGTTACATGCGTAAATGTAGCATACTATCATAATTTTCAAAAGCCGTTTACACGCGCAAAGTGCACTGACACGTGAATATCCTATGGGCAATTCAAGGGCATATATTGTAGCAATTTTCCAAAACCCTCTTACATGGGTGAAGTGTACTTACATGTATAAAACCCAGTTTTAGGCATGTAAATGCTTTTGAAAATCAGGCTCTATATGTGTATTTTCCCCAAAAAACTATGCACAAATATTAGCGCACGTTTGGGGGGGCTGGACGGGAATAGGATGGGGGTGGGGGCAGCTGAGGAAGGTGGGGGCGAGGGGCGGCCGGACTCTGTGGGGAGGCGGGGGTGCCGGCGCATGGGTGGGGGGGCCTGGGGAGTAAAAGAAAAGTAATAGAAAAAGAAAATCCTGAAAGTCCATGTGCTGACCTCCAAAATGGCCGCTGCCATGTGCTGACCTCCCAAAATGGCCGCTGCCATGTGCTGACCTCCCAAAATGGCCGCTGCCATGTGCTGACCTCCCAAAATGGCCGCTGCCATGTGCTGACCTCTGCTGGCAAGCCCTTCCCATGAGAACCACAATACCATGCTAAGATGTAAGCCAACCTTTCATTAATATTTTAATTTACTTTGTATAGAGCTGCATAGCGCAGCCTAAATCATATCTATCAAGCTGAGGGTCCTGTACCCCTTATAATTCAGTATAAACGTGCACATGGGACAGCTGTCCCTTTAAATGGTAACCGAATACTAAATATCACCTTTAGGATTAATATAAAAAACATCCTGTTAACCTGGCTGAGCACTCAAATGCCATACCGCTGTCCCATAGACATATCATCAGAATTCCCAACTACGGGATGCTGGCTACTTTTTAATTGTCAGATTACTTAGGTATAACAAAGCACATCCACAGGTTGTTGAGGTAGCATGGAAGACATGAAGCCTGCCCACTTCCTAGCAATTTAGAGAGCGAGGGGTAAAGCAATACATAGAAAACATCGATTTTAAAGTAAAGCAAGCCTACAAGATCAGTGCTCTAACCACTGAGCTACCAAGCCTGCTACTGCCAGCCATGTGCTCTAACCACCTATGCATTCACCATGTGTAGACCCCTTCAATGGCGTTTCTTAAGAGGCTACAAGTGAAAGATAACCAGCCCTGCACTCGCTGCCCTTTCAATAAATACAGCAACATGCAGAGCAAGCATTGTGCTGAAAGCCAGCCATGGATTCATAAAATATATATATAATAACAGGTAAAGTGGCCATGTGCCCATGGCGTTTCACTAAATATATATTAGTTAAAATATATATAACCAGCCATGTGCTAAGGCATTTCCTTAAATAAAATAACATTCCAGGCAGAAGCAGCCATGCATTCAAAGCCTTTTCATTAAATAAAGTACTGGTAATGCAGAGCCAGTTCAATGCAAAAGGGGGGGGGGGGGGGGTGTGAGCATACCTTCCAGACCTTAGCAACACAAAATTACCATTAATATTCTCAACATTTTGCCTATAAGCCACAAAATCTATGTACTTTACCCAATGATGTAATCAAAGAAATCGTTCCTGCTCCTTTAGCTGATCTGCTCCTCTTACAGCACAGCCGTGCTGGAGGCAAAGTGAAAGTAAAAGCAAAACTGTTGTAGCACAGCCGTGCTGAGATCAGCCTGTTGCTCTCGCTTCCAGGCTGCAAATGTGCTCCCCCCACCCCGCCCTACCTCTAAGTGCCCGAGCTCAGAGACGCCGCCTTCCTTGTCTCATTGGCTCATGCCCAGGTTTGAACTGGCCCCTAATCCCATTGTCCGCCCCTCTCCGCACCTAGGCTGTGCCCCCCTCCCTCTTGCCTGCCGCACGTCTGCCCAGTTATACGGCCCATGCCTCGAGAGGCGGGCCTCCTAAATGTGTGCAGGTTGCTTTGGTGGGATAATTTGCAAAGGGAAAGTACGAACATAGGTAAAAAGTACCAGCAGATTTTGACTAATGTGGGTAGTTACAGAATTACCCACTTCGTCTCCCATTGCTTCACGTATCCATTTAAAGTGAATTTTCAAAATGTTATATGTATAAAAATTAACATATACATGCCTAAGTAGCCTCTTCTCATGTATTCCATAGCGGGCTACAAACCAAGCAAACCAGGGTTTAATTCCCATTGCTGCTTCCTGTGACCTTGGGTAAGTCACTTTACCCCCTCTGCCTCAGGTACAAACTTAGGTCCTGATTCAATAAGGTTTTTCTCACATTCCCTGTCTGTGGGAAAAACCCTTAGTGAATCAAGTCCTTAGATTGTAAATCCTCTGAGGATAGGGAAAATACCTACAGTACTTGAATGCAATCCATTTTGAAATGCCAAAAAACAGAATGTAAATTAAATAATTAAAACATATATTTTATAGAAGTCCAAAATATGCATGTATTTTCTCTTTTGTGTGCACATGTATGCATGTAAAAAGGACCAGTCTAGGGTGTTCCTGGGTTAGGTCAACAGTCTCAAACACAAGTGTTTTAAAAGATACTTGTGTACATTTTCCAACTTATTGGCGTATTTTTTGCACCTACTAATAATTTGGCATAAGTGATATTAAATGTATTTATTGTGCAGGACTGACTGGATTGGAGTTTTGTGTGAACTGGGGGGGGGGGGGGCATTCTGAGTGAAGAACTAGGAGGGTCTTGGTGACCTGGAGAAGGACTGGGCATGCCAGTGGAGTAATTGGTAAAACTGGTAATTTCATGCACGCTCATATGTTTGAAATTACACCAATTTACGCAAATCCTGACTTACACGATTAAGTCCTATTCTGTTTATATACATAAAATATATGCGCATATATTTTTAAAATAAGTGGGTAAAGTATGCGCATTCAATGCATTGCATGTATTTGCACGTAAGCCTACATACACTTGTATGTACCAGGGTAAACATGCATATTTTCTGATACATGTGTATCTGAAACTCACGGGTTATATATAATACTAGTGTAAATCTACATATGGCCATATATGCAGGTATATGCCATTGCGTGTAGTTTTTTTGAAAATAATTCTCCTTGATTGTAAGCTCTTTGGATAGAGATTTAATTTTTACAATAATAATAGCATTTTTATAGTGCTATAAGATGTATATAGTGCTGTAAAATGGGGAGAAGTATCAGTAAATTATTGGCACCATTTTACAGGACTATATATATCCTATAAGAAGTTGCCATACCGGTTCAGACCAAGGATCCATCAAACCCAGCATTCTGTTTCTAACAGTGACCAATCCAGGTTACAAGTACCTGGCAAGTACCCAACACTAAGTAGATTCTATGCTACTGATGCCAGTAATAGCAGTGGCGATTCCCTAATAGCAGTTTATGGACTTCTCCTCCAGGAACTTGTCCAAACCTTTTATAAATCAAGATAACCTAACTTGCTTAAGCACATCCTCTGGCAGCAAATTCCAGAGCTTAATTGTTCATTGAGTGAAAAAGTATTTACTTTACTTTGTTTTAAATATACTAGTTGCTAATTCCTTGTACTATATGAAAGAGTAAACAACTGATTTACATTAATATTAATATTACATTTTGACTGGGTAAATGTATCATCAGGACACGCTAGAGAGATACAGTTCCTGGATGGAATAAATGATAGCTTTATGGAGCAATTGGTTCAGGAACCGACGAGAGAGGGAGCAATTTTAGATCTAATTCTCAGTGAAGCACAGGATTTGGTGAGAAAGGTAACAGTGGTGGGGCCGCTTGGCAATAGTGATCATAATATGATCAAATTTGAATTAATGACTTGAAGGGGGACAGTAAGCAAATCCACGGCTCTCGTGCTAAACTTTAGAAAAGGAAACTTTGATAAAACGAGAAAAATAGTTAGAAAAAAACTGAAAGGAGCAGCTATAAAAGTAAAATGTGTGCAAGAGGTGTGGCCATTGTTAAAAAATACCATCCTAGAAGCACAGTCCAGATGTATTCCACACATTAAGAAAGGTGGAAAGAAGGCAAAACGATTACCGGCATGGTTAAAAGGAGAGGTGAAAGAAGCTATTTTAGCCAAAAGAGCTTCATTCAAAAATTGGAAGAAGATTCCAACAGAAGAAAATAGGATAATGCATAAACGTTGGCAAGTTAAATGTAAGACATTGATAAAACGGGCTAAGAGAGAATTTGAAAAGAAGTTGGCCGTAGATGCCAAAACTCACAGTAAAAACCTTTTTAAATATATCCGAAGCAGAAAGCCTGTGAGGGAGTCAGTTGGACCGTTAGATGATCGAGGGCTTAAAGGGGCACTTAGAGAAGATAAGGCCATTGCTGAAAGATTAAATGATTTCTTTGCTTCGATGTTTACTGAAGAGGATGTGGGAGAGGTACCCGTAATATGGGCATCCAGGACTCATTCGCTCATCACCTCCCATCCATTTCAATTAAACCACAAGACAAGGTGCTGGGTAAAACAAGGCCGCAGCTTTAATACCAAATGACCCGAGCCCCATTTATACAACAAATACATATTAAGTAAACATGTTTGTAAAGATTCGGATTTCAGCCTTTCCACTCCCCCCAACCTATCCGCCTCTTTCCGGCAGGATAGCCATTACCAGCCGCTCGGCTCGATGTTTCAGGCCCTACAAACCAGGCACCGACCCCATCCGCCAACCTGCAAGGAGCCAGCCTGTGTGGACCCCCTACACCATCCTGCAGGGAGTCTGGCCAAGCGGCCCCCGCCTCTCTCCAGCAAGGGGCCACTCCCTGACAACAGCCCCAGTTGTCAACCATCATTTTCATATCTGAAATCCGTCCTGACATAACCATAACTATAAACACTTATGGCTCGGGCCACGCGCCCCCCCCCCCACAACTGCGACAAATTCCCATCAGTACAATACAACATAACATCATGACAAAGAGGGTGGGTGGGAGGGTAACAACTGTCGCGCCTGTCTTGTCTCGCCGCCGCGCGATCCCCGGACTGACCCCCCTCGCACTGTCCCCGCTGATATATCCAATTTGAAAATCCCTCAGCCAATTGTAGCAGCCCCTCAGCACTGCCTCTCTCCCCCCCATGGATCCCCGCCAATCCCTGACTGCCACGATCCCCCCGCTCTCTAATCCGTCCAGTGTCCCTTTGTCTCACTTTCCCACCCCCCCCCCCCCCCCTCCTCTGACGCCTAACTGATAAGCGCGCCTGGGCCCACATTACATTAACCTTGCGGACACAAGGTCCACTCGGTTTTCCATAATATGGGCATCCAGGACTCATTCGCTCATCACCTCCCATCCATTTCAATTAAACCACAAGACAAGGTGCTGGGTAAAACAAGGCCGCAGCTTTAATACCAAATGACCCGAGCCCCATTTATACAACAAATACATATTAAGTAAACATGTTTGTAAGGATTCGGATTGCAGCCTTTCCACTCCCCCCAACCTATCCGCCTCTTTCCGGCAGGATAGCCATTACCAGCCGCTCGGCTCGATGTTTCAGGCCCTACACACCAGGCACCGACCCCATCCGCCAAACTGCAAGGAGCCAGCCTGTGTGGACCCCCTACACCATCCTGCAGGGAGTCTGGCCAAGCGGCCCCCGCCTCTCTCCAGCAAGGGGCCACTCCCTGACAACAGCCCCAGTTGTCAACCATCATTTTCATATCTGAAATCCGTCCTGACATAACCATAACTATAAACACTTATGGCTCGGGCCACGCGCCACAGGCACGGACATCCAATGTCCTGTGACCCCCCAAAGATGCGGACTGCTTTACTTGGGAAACAATGCTTCCAGCACCTCCTGAATGTCGTTCAGAAACAGGTCTGTCCTCAAAAAGGACAAATGAATCCCATCATTCCGAAATAAGCCCCCCAATTTGCCCCAAGACCATTCATGCCGTATATGCCGACCCCCCAAACGCGCCAGCCAAGAGCCAATTTGCTGGTTTGCTTTGGACCTGCTTCTGCGCCACATAACATTATCCACCATTGCCGGCCGGACTATTATGTCCGACCAACACAGAATGGTGGTAGGCATAAGTATCGACACAGCCATTAAATCTTTCCGCACTATGTTGATAAAATGCCTACCAACCATCCGACCCCAATCATTTCCGCCCAGATGAATCACCAGCACCCGAGGTGCACCGAGCCGCTTGCATTCTCTCTGGACACACGGGAGTAGCTCATCCCACAGCATGCCGCGACGCCCCAACCAACGAACCCGAACCCCTCTGCTGTGCAAGTCCAAGTGGGGACCATAAGGCCGACCACAGGCATGCCTGTGTGCCCAATGAATAAAGGAGTGTCCGATGATCCACACCTCCATGTCCTTAGACCCCGCACCTGAAAAGAAACAGATGTTAGACACCACTCATTCGCGCCCCGCCCCCGGGCGAATGTAACCAAGGTACGCACCCGACCGCCATCGGCCGATCCTCTGAATGACTCCACCCGGCAGACCTGCGCTAGCTGCTGACGTGGCTGCCCCAATCCGGAACGAATGCGTACCAAAACGTCGCCCGTCCAAACCAATGACCGCCAATGCACGCCGCAGCACTATCTCAAATTGATACCTGGTTAACGGGCTCCCCGACGCATGGATCAGGAACTGTGCGTCCCCTCCCTGACGCAGCCGACAGTAATGCACTGCATTTGCAACTGGACACGTTAGCAAACCCGGCACTCCGGCTAATACAACCGACAAGCCCCGTCCCCCTTGATCCGTCTTAGACCGAGGAATGCCCAATACCACCGACCGATTAGTCACAACTACATTTGTTGCCAACAAACCCGGATAATCCCTGCGACCCGCAGCTCACGCCACCAATTCGCTAATTCGCAATGCACCAAAAAATGCCCACACAAAAGCAAGACGAAACAACGCCGTTTCGTACCGCGATGCACACACCGACTCCAACGCCCCCCACAGCTGCAACAGTATGTCGTGCGTGATCGGCAAACGCTGATGCCGACTCTGCACCACCCCTCTGGACCAACCCACCAATAACCGCCGCACAATAAATCGTCCTGACGGAAAGCCCCACCCATGCGCCCTCATCAGAAAGGAGAACCCCGCTAACTGCCTACCTACCGCCGCCCTCGAGCACCCAGCACCTCTGGCGCACTCAATGAACCGGACCAACGCTCCATCCGAAATTGGCCCTCCTCTCCAACCCTTGGACCACAAGAAAGCCGACACTTTGCGCGCCCCACCCAGATAACCTGTCCAGGTGGACGGAGCTAATGAAGCTCGCAGCATGCTCCAAGATTCAGGGTACCAAATCTCCAGAGGGAAGATGGGACCGGTTCTCCACAAACTTTCGCCTCCGGAGCCAGTTCTCGAAAAACTTCCCACTTGAAACGAGAAAGAGAATCGGCCACGCCATTAGACACACCCGGTACATGTCTGGCCCATAGAGTCACATTTAAGGACATGCAGCGCAAAATCAATTCCCGCAATAACTCAGAAACTCTAAGACATCGCGCTGCCCTTTTATTAATTACCTCGACCACCCCCAGATTGTCACACCGAAACACGACTCTCTTGCCTCGTAACTGAGAACCCCAAATATGCACCGCCACCACAATGGGAAACAATTCCAGAAAGGTAATATTTTTTGTGATCCCCGATGCTATCCAATCCGTCGGCCACCAATCTGCACACCAGGACCCCTGGAAGTAAGCTCCAAATCCCCAGCGATCCTGCTGCGTCCGTAA
Source organism: Rhinatrema bivittatum (assembly GCF_901001135.1). Taxonomy (NCBI): domain Eukaryota; kingdom Metazoa; phylum Chordata; class Amphibia; order Gymnophiona; family Rhinatrematidae; genus Rhinatrema; species Rhinatrema bivittatum. Next base: position 217,738,083 of record NC_042623.1, on the reverse strand, counting down.
ACAATTCCAATTCGTGATTTGACAACGGATCAGTTTGCCAAAACGCCACCCCATTAAAGTTCTGCAAAAAGTCATTCCAAATGCACAAATCCTCCCGCATGGCCTTCGAAACATGGACATGATGGAAGGACCTCTTAAGTCCGGTCGTAGCATACGACAATCTCCTCAAAAATACTCTCCCCATAGGAATAACCCTGCACGCAAAATTCAGACTTCCCACTATGGACTGCATTTCACGCAAGGTTAACTTAGCTCGCCCTATCGCATCCCGTACCAATACCCTTAATCGCTCTACCTTATCCGCCGGCAGACGAGACACCCTGGCCTCAGAATCCAATTCAATGCCCAAAAAAGTAATTATGGTACATGGACCTTCAGACTTACCAGCCGAAAGAGGTATGCCAAAAACCTTGGACACTTCATGAAAACTAGCCACCAATTGCTCACACTCTCCGGAGCCCGCTGCCCCCACAAATAAGAAATCGTCTAAATAATGCACCAATTTAGCCGACTTCGCTCTCTGCCGAACTACCCAATGCACAAAAGAATTAAAAGCTTCAAAATAAGCACACGCTATAGAGCAACCCATAGGCATGCACTTATCGAAATAAAAGGCGTGCTCAAAACGGAACCCCAATAAATGAAAACTGTCGGGATGCACCGGCAGCAACCAAAAGGCCGCCTCAATGTCAGCCTTAGCCATCAGCGCTCCCGGACCACAGCTGCGCACCAAACAAACTGCCGAATCAAATGACGCGTACCGAACTGTACACCGCGCTCTTGGGATCCCGTCATTCACCGACCGCCCCTCGGGAAAGGACAAATTATGGATTAAACGAAATTTACCCACTTCCTTCTTAGGGATCACCGCCAACGGGGACAGTACCAAATCTGACAGGGGATACTCCTTGAAAGGACCAGCGATCCTACCCAAATCAATCTCCTCCTGTAACTTAGCCTGCACCACCCCCGTCAAACGCCGAACCGACGGACAATTACCTCCCCCCCCAACCTTGCCCACCCCTTCAAAAGGAATACTGAAACCAACCGTAAAGCCAGTCAACAGCAGAGCAGCCATGCACCTCCTAGGATATAACTTTAACCAAGGCCGCATAGCCGAGACCCTAACTGGCGTAAAGGCCCGATCACACCCCAGGTTTTCCCTGACCCTTGGAACCAGGGGCTGAAGTAGTACCCTCCCCTTGTCGTTTGAGACACCTGGACACCGGATGAGCCGCTCCACAGTTGGAACAAGCATGTCGGAATTTACAGTCGGGGAAAATGCAATTGGAGCGATTAAATCTCCAACACACGTCACTCCTTCCTGACACACCTTTTTCGGAGCCTCCGCTGGGGACGTCCCTCCGAAAGGGCCACCCCAATCCGCCGCTCGAACCCGCTCCCTGTCCTGAACCACTCATTGGCGCCTTGGACGCCATTTGTGTCAACCATAATCCAACGTCTTGGGTGCCCCAAGACATGAATTTATTTTCCTCCATCCTATCGCGGAAACGTTCATCATAATTTAACCACGACCATCCGTCGTAGGTTTTACTGGCTGCCAAGATGGCATCTGCGTAAGCCAACAATGGTCCATACTGCGCAGGGTCCTTGCGTCCCACGACGCTCGCCAAACGAAGAAACGCCCTCATCCAATTATGGATGTTGCGTGCTACCTTCTGCTGTGCTCCCGGAAAACGTTCACTCTTTCCGCGCTTCTTCTTCCCCTTGCACTTCCCTCACCTGCCCTCCAACAATTGAAAGATATCAATGAAACGCCTATGCCTAATCCGCTTTCGCAAGGATTTTGGGACCTCCTCCCATAATTCGGTTAAAGCCACTAGCGCTGGGGCACCGTGCGCTGCTACTCCCCCTGAAACCCCACCTGGGTACACCACGCCTCCTGCCGTCGAACTAGAAGACGACGAGGATGAGGACGAGGAAGAATCCGAGGAACTCGATCTATCCCGCCTCTTCCGTTTCTTAGACTTACCCTTCTTACCTGCCTCCCCTCGGACTCCGGCCCCCCCCCCCTCCTTCTCTTCGCTCATCTGCAAATCAACTCCCCTATCAATCCCTCCACACCGAATCCAGCCCCCCCCCCCCCTGCTCCTCCCCAATCTTCTTAGAAGCCACCCCTTTTTTAGGTCGCGGAAAAATCACGAACTCACCTGGCGGGTCCGATGCCAACACCGCCGTTCCATCCACCTCTGCTCGCTCCCGAATTCCCGTCTGGTCCGCTACCGGCGCCACATTTTGCCACTCTTCCTGTCGTGAAGGCCCAGGAACCGCCGCCTCATCCTCCTCACGTATCGCCTGAGAAGACACCACAGCCAGGGAGGGAGCAGGCCCCACAACAGGCACGAGATCCCCATCTCTCTCCCCTTCAAGCCCTTCCAACCCCCAGTCACCCCCAGCTAACATGTCCTCTTCTGCCCTGCCTCTATCTCCCCTGATACCACACTGCCACCACACATCATCTGCCAACCAAGAAGGGGAAAAAGTGTGCCCAGGTCCTCTAGGCATAGCCCCAGCCGCTCCCAGTCTCCCAACTCTCCCCACTCTCCGTACCCCCCCGCGCTCACCACGGTAACCCCCAGCCCCAGCTGCTCCACCTCTGACCCCCATGCCCGACATTGACACTCGAGCAAGCCGCCCCCTTCCTGCGCAAGTATCCAAATCCGGCCTCCTCCTAGACCCGACCCTCTGTCCACGAACCCTCCCGGAGCCCGCGCCATTCATCCCCCCTGATCGCCTCTCTCTGCCGCGCCGTCCCCCAATTGCGACCTCTCCCGGCTCTCTGGCTGTACTAGCCAAATCCTCCTCCCGGCGCACATGAGCCCCTACCGCTCTAACCCCCGCTCCCGTATCCGCTCCGCCCCCAGGCCGCCGAGCTCTCACACTCGGCACTGCAGGCAGGCAACCCACCAACTCAAGCTGCACCGCCCTACGATTTTGGCCCCCCCCCCCCCCTACCCGGCCCCCTCCAAATTCTCACCGCCCTACTCCCACTTGCCTCTGACCGCCCCTCCGGCACCATCAGAGGCCGCTCAGCACACGGTCCTGCCCCGCTTCCGGGAACCCCGCCCCCCACGTCGACTCGCCGTTCCCTCTCATAATCATCCCCCTCCGGCTCGCCAACAGATCTCACCCGCTCCGAGTCGCCTCTCCCAGCAACCTCCTCCTCCGATCCGGCAATTGGTAACCAGGCTGCCTCCTCAGAATCGACAAGCCAGGACAAGTCATCGACTTCCCCTTCAGCCATCTTTGCCACTTCTGACTCGCCCGCACCGCCACCAACCCCGAAAGCAGCAAGGCAAGTCCACCGCAACCGCTCCAAAATTAACAACTGTCGCGCCTGACTTGTCTCGCCGCCGCGCGATCCCCGGACTGACCCCGCTCACACTGTCCCCGCTGATATATCCAATTTGAAAATCCCTCAGCCAATTGTAGCAGCCCCTCAGCACTGCCTCTCTCCCCCCCATGGATCCCCGCCAATCCCTGACTGCCACGATCCCCCCACTCTCTAATCTGTCCAGTGTCCCTTCGTCTCACTTTCCCACCCCCCCCCCCCCTCCTCTGACGCCTAACTGATAAGCGCGCCTGGGCCCACATTACATTAACCTTGCGGACACAAGGTCCACTCGGTTTTCCATACTGGAGAAGGTTTTCATGGGTAACGATTCAGATGGACTGAACCAAATCACGGTGAACCTAGAAGAAGTGGTAGACCTGATTGACAAACTGAAGAGTAGTAAATCACCTAGACCAGATGGTATACACCCCAGAGTTCTGAAGGAACTAAAAAATGAAATTTCAGACTTATTAGTAAAAATTTGTAACCTGTTATTAAAATCATCCATTGTACCTGAAGACTGGAGGATAGCTAATGTAACCCCAATATTTAAAAAGGGCTTCAGGGGCGATCCGGGAAACTACAGACCGGTTAGCCTGACTTCAGTGCCAGGAAAAATAGTGGAAAGTGTTCTAAACATCAAAATCACAGAACATATAGAAAGACATGGTTTAATGGAACAAAATCAGCATGGCTTTACCCAAGGCAAGTCTTGCCTCACAAATCTGCTTCACTTTTTTGAAGGAGTTAATAAACATGTGGATAAAGGTGAACCGGTAGATGTAGGGTACTTGGTTTTTCAGAAGGCGTTTGACAAAGTTCCTCATGAGAGGCTTCTAGGAAAAGTAAAAAGTCATGGTATAGGTGGCGATGTCCTTTCATGGATTACAATCTGGCAAAAAGACAAGAAACAGAGAGTAGGATTAAATGGACAATTTTCTCAGTGGAAGGGAGTAGGCACTAGCAGTGGAGTGCCTCAGGGATCTGTATTGGGACCCTTACTTTTCAATATATTTATAAATGATCTGGAAAGAAATACGACGAGTGAGGGACAAAGCCAGAATCAGGAGACATGTTCAATGGCAGCGGGGTCAGAATCCGAGGATCAGTCTGAGGAGTAGTCAATGAAGCAGGGGTCAGATTCCAGAGGTCAGATGAGGTTACAAGGCAGGCAGAGGTCAGGATCCAGGCAGCGAACAGAATGGTCAAAGAGCAGGCCAAGGTCATTACCAGAGAGACAGTCCGAGGGTACTACCTGGAGAAACGGGATGAACAGACGCTGGAACAGAAGGTCGCTGGAACAGTAGGACGCTGGAACAAGACTGTGAACGTGGAGGCAAACTAGTACACTTACAGTGCCGACCCAATTGCCAAGGCAAGGAAGTGCAGGCAGGGATTTACTTATATTGTACATTCAATCAGGGCACGCTGCGGAGCTAGGACCTGTCCCTGGCCCTACAAGAGGCCGGGCGTTCCGTGCTCATGTAGGGGCGTGGCCAACGCCACTGAGGACGCCGAACTCCGGTGTGAGGCCTGGTGCGCAGTGGAAGGCCCGGCAACCGCTGCCACGGGACGCCAAGGCCTGGAGGAGCTCGCGGCTGCCACTGGGGAAGTCAACCCGTGATCTGCAGAGGAGCTAGTGAGGTGAGCAGGCCCATGTGCAGGCCGGGCGTGGATGGGGCGCTGAACAGAAGCTCTTTAAATTTAACACTTTTGAGCAAACTTTCTACAAAGCTTTTGCAAAAGGGTTTGCTTCTGCACATTTTTTCTTTGGCTTGATTTTCCTTTCCTGAAGTTGCAGGGAGTTAATTTTGTAGACAAAAGATGCAGTCTTTCAAAATTGTACAAATCAATATTTTTGCCCTACTTTTGGCTTTTGGGCTCAAGTGAATTGTAAGTAGGGCTCACAGTTTTCTTTTTTTTCTTTTTTTAATCAATAAGTGCACATATAGAATAAAGTGAAGTTTATTATCTGCATTTAATTTTAGATAGAAACCTCCCCTTTCTCCCGCAAAGTTTGATGTACATGGGTTTATCTGAAGAAAATGATTGAGGGAGGGCAAGCAATCTGAACATATCTCCAGTTTGCAAGCCTAGATCAGGGATAGGCATTTGCAGTCCTGGAGTGCCACAAACAAGTCTGGTTTTCAGGATATCCACAATGAATATGCATGAGATATATTTGCATGTACTACCCTCCCCCCTCCCCCATGTATGCAAAATTATCTTATGCATATTCATTGTAGATGTCCTGTAGAGTTAGGGCATCCCAACAAAGAGATTCCAATAATAAGAAAAGTAGTCCAAGTACCTATAATTAAAAACTCACCTGAGCTAAAATATTCCAATTTCTCCCTGTCAACTGAAAAACAGAATGTAAATACAAACAAAAAAACCACACTTTGAAATGTTTATATGCTGATGCCAGAAGAAGTAAGATGGGAGAATTAGAGTGTATAGAAGTGAATGATCACAGTGATCCTCCACCCCTCTAATATAACACCATTATTAAAGCAGTCACCATTGTATTAGTTGACCTTCATAATAGGCATCATTGGTCATTGGTGCAGTCTATTAGTGATAACAATTAAAGTATTATTTTTTTTGTTAATTTTCTTGCAAATAAAAGTATAGTTCATTACCTGTCTTTCATCTATTATATAAACACAATAGGTTGCCGATAAAGACTTATTAAGCACTTATCTGCTGATCTTGCAATCGTCATTTTTATGTATTTAGATATATATGATTGCTCGTATACTGAATACTGGCTCTCAAAATGTCTTCTTGCCCGGTGTCAACTACGATCTTCTACCCGACACAGGACCATGTTTCAAGCTCATCGAGCTCTTCTTCAAGGGACTTAAAGAAGCATTGATTGGTACGAGATTTCCTTATTAGTAATGGCATTTTTTAACCAGAAACGATGATTGAAAGATGAGCAGATAAGTGCATAATAAGTCTTTATTGGCAACCTATTGTGTTTATATAACAGAAGAAAGTTAGGTAATGAACTATACTTTTATTTGCAAGAAAATTAACAAAAATAAATAATACTCACATTTGTTATCACTAATAGACTGCACCAATGACTGATGACTATATATAAGGCTGACCAAGAAGTGGTTACACTGGTCGATGATGCCTAGCATGAAGGTCAAATAACATATTGGTGTCTGTTTTAATAATGGTATTATATTAGAGGGGAGGAGGATCACCATGGTTATAGATTGATTTTGTCTACTCAACCTCATCAAGATTATTTTAGGTGGACTGAGAGGTCTTTTGTTAGCAACGAATGATGACATAGACTTAATTGGCATCTCAGAGACATGGTGGAAAGAAGATAACCAAAGAGGTAAAAATGATATCTCAATGACAGAGAGAAGCATCTTGGTGGCGGGGTGGCACTTTATGTCCAGGATGGCATAGAGTCCACCAGGATAAAGATCCCGCATGAGGGTAAATGCACAATCAATTCTTTATGGGTAGAAATTCCTAGTGTGTTGGGGAAGAGTATAGTGATAGGAGTATACTACTGTCCACCTGGCCAAGATGATCAGTCGGTACGTGAAACATCAGGACATGCTAGAGAGATAAAGTTCTGGATGGAATAAATTTTATGGAGCAATTGGTTCAGGAACCGATGAGAGAGGGAGCAATTTTAGATCTAATTCTCAGTGGAGTGCAGGATTTGGTGAGAGAGGTAATGGTGGAGGGGCTGCTTGGCAATAGTGATCATAATATGATAAAATTTGGATTAATGACTGGAAGGGGAACAGTAAGAAAAGCCATGGCTCTAGCACTAAACTTTCAAAAGGGAAACTTTGATAAAATGAGAAAAATAGTTAAAAAAAAATTGAAAGGTGCAGCTACAAAGGTAAAAAGTGTGCAACAGGCATGGACATTGTTAAAAAATTGTGAGGCAAACAAAGTGGATTAGACGCCAAAGAATGTTCGATTAGAAACTTTTATTTATGGAGACGTGTTCTTTTTAAGGTGAGCCCGACTCAGGCCGAGTTTCGCCCCCACATTGGGGCTGCCTCAGGGGCTAAAATACTCAAATAACAAATATAACTCAACAATACAGGACATACAAAATCATATTTTGAAATCATAATAATTCATGAATACATGTATAATGGTAACATATATAATGATACAGACTTTCTGGGGTCACATACAGCTGCAGCAATAAATAGAACATTATAAAGTAGAAAAAAAGAAAAGAATGACTTTTTTTGTCTGATTTTACCTGTATGTAGTAAATCTTTTAATGTATATGAGTACAATCTCATAACAAAGGTTTTCTGATGGTCTGTGAAAATGTGCATAAGAAATAAAAATTTATGTAAGTATACAATTAAAAATATTGATGACATTAAAAACAAAAAGAATTCTTAAACTTTTAACTTAAAAGTTGTAAAGCTAAAAACTGGAGGTAATATGGTAGACTGTGGTCAAACTGTGTACCCACATGTACTGTTATTGTGAAAAACATTTTTATCTACTGCGGTGCATCTTGTATAAATTTGATCGGAAAAATCTAAAAAAACTTATATATGGGATCAACTAAAAGTGTACATTATGTAAAATAAAAGCAAAAGAACATTCAGATGCTAAAAGCAATGCAAGTATACGATTGAAATGAAAGGAATGCTAGAAACTAAAAATAAAAAGCTATTACTATGGAGGTAATCTGGTGGTCAAACGGGTACACAAATGCACTGGTATTGTAAAAGACTTAAAAAGACGTTTTTATCTGCTGAGGTGCATTTTGTATAAATTTGATCGGGAAAATTAAAAAAAAAACTTATAAGTAGGATCAACTAAAAGTATACATTATGTAAAATATAGCAGAAGAACATTAAGATACTAAAAGCAATTTATAAAAAAATGAAATAAGTTATTTTAAACTAAATCCTGCGGCGATGCAGGAGCACAGCACAAAATTGCTTTTAGTATCTTAATGTTCTTCTGCTATATTCCCAGCAGGGTGAGTAGCAGACAGATACAGGCTGGGTCTATTATATGGCTGGGTTCTTCGGGAGTGTCTTCAGGCTTGAAAGACCAGGATAGGGCATTAGCCCGGAGGTTTTTGTCGACTGGTCAGTAACAAAGCTCAAAATTGAACCTGGAAAAGAACAGGGCCCATCGAGCTTGATGGTTGTTGAGACGTTGGGCCTGGCTCAGATGTTCCAGGTTTTTATGATTGGTGAACACAGTGAACTTATGTTGCGCACCCTCTAGCCACGGGCGCCATTCTTCAAGGGCCAATTTTATGGCAAGTAAATCACGATCTCCTATGCTGTAGTTCTGCTCCACGGATGTCAATTTATGGGAGTAGAATGAACACGGGACTGTAGTACTGGAAGCAGTGCGTTGGCTCAGAACTGCCCCATCTCCAATAGCGGAGGTGTCCACTTCCACTTGAAATTGGCGATTCGGGTCTGGATGATATAGGTAAGACCCCGCCTGGAAGGCTTCTTTGAGGCGGTAGAAGGCTGCGACGGCCTCCAGAGGCTAATTTCGAGTGTCTTGGCCCTTACATGTTAGGGCTGTCAAAGGAGCAGCCAGAGTGTAGTAACGTGGGATGAAATAGTGATAGTAGTTTAGAAACCTCAGGAAACGCCGGACAGCTTTAAGACTGTGGCCAATCCCGGATTCCTTTTAACTTAGTCGGGTCCATGGAAAAGCCTTGTTGGGAGATAATGCATCCGAGGAAAGGCATGCTGGATTTCGCGAACAAGCATTTGTCCAATTTTGCAAACAAGTGGTTCTCGTGAAGGCATTGGATGACGGTACGGACATCAGTGCGGTGTGTGGCCAGGTCTTTAGAAAAGACAAGGATATCGTCCAGGTAGGCCACAACCTTGGTATACAGCACATCTCTGAAAATTTCCTTCATCATTCGTTGGAAAACTGCGGGTGCGTTACAGAGGCCGAAAGACATCACCAGGTATTAGTGATGCCCATCCCGGGTGTTAAAGGCAGTCTTCCAAATGTCGTCGGGATGGATGCATACCAGGTTATATGCCTTGCATAGATCCAGTTTTGTGAATATAGATGCTCCCTGAAGATGATCGAATAATTCTGAGATTAGTAGCAGAGGATACTTGTCTTTGCGGGTGATGGCGTTTAGGTCATGGTAGTCAATATACGGCCTAAGTGATCTATCTTTCTTGGTCATAAAAAAGAATCCTGCCCCAGCAGGAGAAATTGAGGGGCAGATGAATCCCTTCGCAAGGTTTTCTTGGATGTACTCCGTCATTGCCCTCCTCTTGGGTAGAGACAGAGGGCAGATACATCTTCAGGGAGGGGTGCTCCCCGGAAGAAGATCAATAGGGCAATCAAACCTCTGAAGAGGCAGAAGAAGTTCTGCTTTCTGTTTGGAAAACACATCTTCGAAATCTGCGTAAGGAGCAGGTATACCAGAAGAAGTGACTGCCAAAGGAACCACCGATGGTGGTACCACTTTCAGAAGACAGGACTGGTGGCAGGCAGACAGTTGCAACGAGCCCCAGTTAAATTGGGGAGAATGCTTTTTTAGCCAGGGGTGTCTGAGGACTACCGGATGGATCGATTTCTCCAATGCTAACAGTTCAAGTTCTTCTGTATAAAGGGCGCCAGTGCGCAGCTGAACATATTCCGTGGTAAGGAAGATTCGGCCGGGTAACGCCTCTTCATAAATAGATGCTATACACAAAGAGGTCTCTAGCGAACGTGTCTTTATACCCAGGAGCTGGACAAGATCCTTGAGAATGAAATTACTTCCTGCTCCAGAATCCACCAGAGCAAAAACTGGAAAAGACTGGGAATCCCAGATCAAGGTGACCGGTACAGATAATTGGGGGGCCGGAGAAGTTGCGCCCAAGTTCAGGACCCCTACTGAACTTAGGCCGGGAAGTTTCCCGGATGGATAGGACAGGTCTGTTGATGGTGGCCAGGTGCTCCGCAATACAGACACAGACCGGTTTGTCTCTGCCAGAGGCGCTCTTCAGGTGTCAGCCACCCATGACCCAACTGCATGGGCTCTTCCGTCTTAGCCACAGTAGTGACCCTGCTTGAGGCAGGGATGGTGGTTGGTGGCGAACGAGACTGAACCCGAGAGGGCTTCTTGTGCATCCGACTCTCCCAGTGATGCTCTTGGAGACGGTGGTCGATTCGGTCTGTCAAGTCTATAAGGTCCTCGAGAGAGGAAGGGAGCTCCCTTGCAGCCAGCTCATCCTTCAGCTGTGCGGAAAGTCCATCCAGGTAGATAGCTCGCAGGCAGTCTTCCTGCCAAGCGAGCTCAGAAGCCAAAGTCCAAAACTTGATGGTGAGGTCGAAGAGACTTCTTTGACCTTGACATAGATGTAATAAGCTGGTGCTTGCCATGGCATGCCGACCGGAATCATTGAAGGTCCATCAAAACACAGCCACATACTCCCATAGAAGGGAGTCCGAGCATTCCCACAGGGGGGAAACCCAAGCCAGCGCCTTCTCTTCAAGATGAAATAAGATGAAGGTGACTTTGGTTAATTCGTCCTGGAAGATGGAGGGCTGCAGAGCAAATTGCATATAGCATTGGTTAATGAATCCTTTGCAGAGTCTGGAGTCACTGATGAAGCATGGGGGCGCTGGGAGGGCCAACAAGGCTCGAGGCATCGATAGTGATGGCTGTGGAGGAGGAGGAGCCGGGATAGAAACCAGATTATTGGTAAGGGCATCAAGCCACGCGTGAAGACGATCCATGGAGGAGGCCAATGCCTCAAGAAACTGGCTTTACCCAGGGCAAGTCTTGCCTCACAAATCTTCACTTTTTTGAAGGAGTTAATAATCATGTGGATAAAGGTGAACCGGTAGATATAGTATACTTGGATTTTCAGAAGGCGTTTGACAAAGTTTCTCATGAGAGGCTTCTAGGAAAAGTAAAAAGTCATGGGATAGGTGGCGATGTCCTTTTGTGGATTGCAAACTGGCTAAAAGACATGAAACAGAGAGTAGGATTAAATGGACAATTTTCTTAGTGGAAGGGAGTGGACAGTGGAGTGCCTCAGGGATCTGTATTGGGACCCTTACTTTTCAATATATTTATAAATGATCTGGAAAGAAATACGACAAGTGAGATAATCAAATTTGCAGATGACACAAAATTGTTCAGAGTAGTTAAATCACAAGCAGATTGTGATAAATTGCAGGAAGACCTTGTGAGACTGGAAAATTGGGCATCCAAATGGCAGATGAAATTTAATGTGGATAAGTGCAAGGTGATGCATATAGGGAAAAATAACCCATGCTATAATTACACAATGTTGGGTTCCATATTAGATGCTACAACCCAAGAAAGAGATCTAGGTGTCATAGTTGATAACACATTGAAATCGTCGGTTCAGTGTGCTGCGGCAGTCAAAAAAGCAAACAGAATGTTGGGAATTATTAGAAAGGGAATGGTGAATAAAACGGAAAATGTCATAATGCTTCTGTATCGCTCCATGGTGAGACCGCACCTTGAATACTGTGTACAATTCTGGTCGCCGCATCTCAAAAAAGATAAAATTGCGATGGAGAAGGTACAGAGAAGGGCTACCAAAATGATAAGGGGAATGGAACAACTCCCCTATGAGGAAAGACTAAAGAGGTTAGGACTTTTCAACTTGGAGAAGAGACGACTGAGGGGGGATATGATAGAGGTGTTTAAAATTATGAGAGGTCTAGAATGGGTAGATTTGAATCGGTTATTTACTCTTTCGGATAGTAGAAAGACTAGGGGGCACTCCATGAAGTTAGCATGGGGCACATTTAAAACTAATCGGAGAAAGTTCTTTTTTACTCAATGCACAATTAAACTCTGGAATTTGTTGCCAGAGGATGTGGTTAGTGCAGTTAGTATAGCTGTGTTTAAAAAAGGATTGGATAAGTTCTTGGAGGAGAAGTCCATTACCTGCTATTAAGTTCACTTAGAGAATAGCCACTGCCATTAGCAATGGTAACATGGAATAGACTTAGTTTTTGTGTACTTGCCAGGTTCTTATGGCCTGGATTGGCCACTGATGGAAACAGGATGCTGGGCTTGATGGACCCTTGGTCTGACTCAGTATGGCATTTTCTTATGTTCTTATGTTCTTATGTTGTACCTTGGATCCAAAAAGCAAGAAGGTAGGTGATCTAGAAAAGCCGTTAGGAAAGCAAAAGGATAGATGGCAAAGTTTTTTTCAATTCTTTATTGTGGTGGAGACGTGTAAAAACAATGCCCGACTGAGGCCAAGTTTCGTCACTCTAAAAGCGGCTGCCTCAAACATATTAATGGCTTCAAGCTTATGGTGTAATGTCATTTATCAGTGATCCGCAGTGGAAATGTATCTTTATTTGTATGTGACAAATAATAATCTTGTGGACTCCATTCGTCTAATGGTGTCTTTGTGCTCCACAATGGGATATACCGTCTCCGCCTGGGATTGCATGGAGGGTTCGCGGCTCTACTGAGTCCATGATCTTTGCAACCTGTTGTGTCGGAAGTGGGCCGAGGTGGAGTTGACGCAACCCGTAGGCAAGGACCTACGGGTCCCCACCGTCAGCAGGTGAAGTGGGCTGAGAAGCAGAGGCCGCTGGAGTTTCACCTATACCAGCCTTTGTTCCCCACGGGTTGAGCCTTTGGGTGCCCGGGGCCGGCAGGACTTAGGTGGGCCTCTGTGTAGTTGCAGGAGAAGTTGGTTCAGCCCAGAGACAGCCCATGGTACAGTCCTATTCCAGACTGGATAATGTCCTGGAAACTCAGGTGCCAATGGAATGAAGGCAGACAGAGGGCGCTCGAGCAAAGGTAGGATGAAGCCTGATGAATCCACATCCAGGGAGTAGGCAGAAGAGGCATCCAAGAAAGGCTTGAGTCAGGGCTGGTGGCGATCCAGAGGCAGTGGCAAGCAAGGCTGATGTCTGATCACAGAGATAGTCAAGAGCGTAGTCAAGCAAAGCTGAGGTCTGATCACAGAGATAGTCAATAGCGTAGTCGCACGAAGCAAAGGTCAGGGTCTGGAGATAAGCAACACATAGTCGGACAAGCAGAGGTCTGGGTCTGGAGATAAGCTGAAGCGTAGTCAGGAGAAGCAGAGGTCGGGGTCTGGAGATAGGCTGTAGCGTAGTCAGGCGAAGCAGAGGTCTGGGTCTGGAGATTGGCTGTAGTGTAATAAAGCGAAGCAGAGTCAAAGTCCGTGCAATCAATCCGAAGCATAGGCAGGGCAGGAACCAAGAACAACAAGGAATCAGGAGCGCAGGGAAGAGACAAATCTCTTAGTAGCAACGAGTATTCGATCAGCGAGGAGACCTGTTGCAAAGGCAACGCTAGGGAGCGGAGCCTGAGCTTAAATACTTTGAATAGGTTGACATCATTATCCAGGGCCGCGGCCAGGTTCCCGCCGTGGTCCCTACTTAAGGATCAGCCATGTGTGCGTGCCTAGGGAGGGGCATGGCGCGAGTAGTGGCTTCTCTCCGCTGGCCACGCGGAGAGGCCCGACGAGCAGTGGCAGCAGGACCAGGAATGCCGGGGACTGTGGCAAAGCTAGAGGCACCGGGGGAGGCCTGAGGCTGGAGCTGGCAGCCCACCACCACCAGCAAGGAGGAACCAGAGGCTAGAGTCCTTGTGAACAGGTGAGGGGGCCATGCCGCGGGTCTGCCACGGACGGCACACATAAGAGTATCTCAATCCACGTCTGAGCATCCTCTATCTCAATCCACCTCTGAGCATCTTGTACCTCAATCCATGTTTGAGCATCCTGAATCCTGGTTCTAGTTCTAGTCCTTGCCTCGTTCAAGTCTCTTGGTATCTTCATCTCGTCCAAGTCTTCAAGTATCCTCGTCTCATCCAAGTCTCCAAGTACCTATGTCTTGTTCCTGTTCCAGTACCTTCACCTGTCCTTGACCTCTGTCCGTCCTGCCACATCTGCTGTTCCCAAGCAGCAGGTCCGAAAGGGCTATCAAGTGGCCGGAGGGCTACCCCAGAGACCAGCATTGCGTTGCTGGGTCTCTTCTAGTGCATTCGGATTCAGCAGTGGTCAGGGCTCCTGGTCTTCAGCCTGTCCGCCCGTGCTTGAACACATCTTGCCAAGCCTCGGCGCTTCTTCAGAGTTCTCTGGGGTCATGCCGTAGCCTAAGGGCACACTAAATTTCCCTGGAATTGGGATTGCTTCCTAGGGCTCACTAACAGTGGAATTGGAACCACTTCCTAGTGCTTCCTAACAGTTTGCAAAGGCCATGTGTCCGGTAAAGCGTTTTTCTGTGTTGGGTCCATGCCTAGTTCCAGAGTTTCTGATCCAAGAACTTTTTCTTAAGAATTTTTTTTTCAAGTTTTCCTAAGAATCCCTAGACCCGCTGTAGGCGCCAGCTTGTTTGAAATTTTTGTTCCCATTTTCCTGGACATTTGATACCTTGTTTTAGCCAAAAATTGTTTTTCCCATTTTGCTGCTTGTTTCACCTCCTCAGTTGTCTGGATCCCATGACCTGCAGGAGGCGCCTGCATCCAGATCTTCTCCAAATCCAGTCCGGTCCTGGAACCCTCTCGACCTGCAGGAGGCGCCTGCCACTGTTCTCCATTCTTTCCACTGCGATGTGGACTCATCTTCCAGTGTTCCATATGACCTGCAGGAAGTGCCTGCGCCTAGGTTTCCGCATCCAGTACCAAGTCTGTTATGCCCGTGGGTTGCAGACGGCTGCGACCGCATCTACTCACCATCCTGCACCGTCCTGCTTCCCTCTCCAGGCCTGCTCAAAGCGTGGGCTTGTCTCTGCCGCCCCGTTCCCCATGGCTCCTCCTGGTGGTCAAGATGCCACCCCTCTCCACGTCGATTCTGGGCCTTCCTATGCGCGCGTGCCACGGAAGCCTCTTTTAAAGTCTCTTCGGCGGGAACCTCGGGGGCGTCCCGGATTGATGACGTCACTGCATCAGAGTACTTAAGCTCCACCTTCACCCACAGCTAGCCGACTTGGCAACGAGTTCCATTACTATGCTTCAAACTCCTGTGACTACCGTTCCTGAGGTGACTTTATCGGACATCTTGGTCTCTGGACCCTGCCTGGTACCCGCTCCTCGCGGGCCAGCATGCGCACTCTACAGGGACTTGGTCTCTTGGCTTTCCCCGCTCCTCAGGCTGGCCCTGCACCTTCCAATAAGTCCTATCCTGCCAGCTCCCCGCTCCTCGGGACCGCCTCTGGGAACACCTTTACCACTTGGGAGTTCTTCCTCTGTGCTTCCCCGCTCCTTGGGACAGTGCCAGTGTTCTATACCATGACTGACAGGGTTTCCCCACTCCTTGAGGAAGTGCCCATGTTCTATACTGTGACTGTCAGCGCTTCCCCACTTCTCGGGGTAGTGCCTACGTTCTTTACTTTGGACTACCAGTGCTTCCCCAATCCTCGGAGCAGCACCCTTGATTCTACCACCAGTCACTGCCGGTGTCTCCCGCTCCTTGGGCTAGCCTACATCATCATCTGGAGACCTGACTCTGGCTTCCCCCTCCATGGGTTAGCCTACGTCATCCCATCAGTACCTCCTTCACTGTGCGGCTCCGCTTTGCGGGGTTGTCTTCCCGAAATACCTCCTGCACGTCCTGTGTTGCGCTACACGCTCTGCCGGCCTGCCCAGTGCCATCTCCTCCAGAGGTCTCTGCCCAGGTACTGATTCTCAGCCTGCCTACGAACTGTGGGGATCCCTCCTTGCTGTGTCCCTTGCCCGGTTCCTCGGGACCTCTCCACAGTTTCTACCAGAATTCTCCACTGTGCCTGACCTCACCTCCTGATGGTGTAGATCTGTGGGGTTCCTCCCCACAGGCGGTAACAACTCACCTCAGGCCAAGGGTCCACAAACCCACCAACCATTACAGATTGCCAAGTTGCTGGACCTGGCAGAGGTCTCGGCCCTCCAGGCCATCCCTGGCCTAGCACAAAGGATCAGCGAACAGCAAAAATTCTTGGAGCCTCTGGCTGCTGCCTTAGACAACCTGAGCAGCACTCATCTAGACCCTACTGTGACTGCTACCACGATGTCCATCAAGCTCAATACTTCTGCCTCTATGCCGGTCCCTCGACCGACTGTGCCCTTGCTGGCACCTCCACGCTTTTCAGGGAACCCTCTTATGTGAAGGGGTTTCTTGAATCAATGCAATATGCACTTCTTTCTGTAACCAGCATACTTCCCAGACGTGATCACCAAGACTACATTCATCCTTTCCCTATTGGATGGTAAGGCCTTGGCCTGGGCGTCACCCCTCTGGGAGCGAGCTGACCTGGTCCTTCGAGATCTTCCAGGATTCCTGGCTCTGTTTCGGTCTGTCTTCGAAGACCCTGGCCATAGAGCCATTTCCGGGTCATCTCTTCTTCATCTCCAACAAGGCTCTCGTCCATTGACGAACTACGTTATTGAATTCAGAACTCTTGCTTCAGAACTCCACTGGGATTCCGACTGTCTGCGCTCCATCTTTCTTGAAGGTTTGAGCCCTCAGATTAAGGATGAGATGGCGGCTTGCGAATTGCCCTCGTCTCTGGACTCTTTGATAGACCTCACTGGGCGTATTGACCGTCGTCTACAAGAGCACTCTTAGGAGTCCTGAACATCCCTGAAGTCTACCTCAGTCTCATCTCAAACCCAACGTTCATCTTCTCCCAGAGTGAACACTTCGCAGAGTTCAGCAGATGGGTCAGAGCAGACTTTCTCCAAAGCAACGACGATGTTGCCAGCAATCCTCTGCCTGTACTGCGGCCAACCCGGACATGCCATCGCATCTTGTCCAGTCTGTCCGGGCAGGTCCCGAGCCTAGGTTCTGCTCCTAGGCCTGACTTCACCATCTCCTCCACTGACTGTTCCCGTGTCCATTAAGATGGACAACCAGGAGTTTCACACCTTGGCATTGGTGGACTCCGGGGCTGGTGGGAATTTCATATTGAAACAACTCTCGGAACACTTGCGGATTCCCACTATCTACTCTCCGGTGCCCTTGCTACTCTCATCGATCCATGGTCAACCTCTCCCTGGTGAAGTTACCGGGACCCTGCACATGGAAACCTTTTCTTTTTATATCTTGGACAAGGCTATTCATCCTGTAGTTTTGGGATTGCCCTGGCTACAGCAGCACACTCCGCAGTTCGACTGGGCCACCCTACAGCTCTCTTGTTGGGGCCCCTCCTGCCATGAAAACTGCCTAGAGTCCACCTCTCCTCTGCCTTGCATGACTACCTTGCCCTCACTTCCCAGCCTTCCACCGCAATATGCCTCATTTTCCAATGTGTTCTCTAAGAAGGCCGTGGATACTCTACCCCCTCACTGCTCCTATAACTGTGCAATAAATTTGCTGCCTAACACAGAGCCCCCTCAGGGTAGAATCTATCCTCTCTCACAAATGAAGACCCAAGCATTGTCAGAGTATATCCGTGAGAACCTGGCCAAAGAGTTCATTCAACCCTCTAAGTCTCCCGCTGGAGCAGGATTCTTCTTTGTAGGGAAGAAAGATGGCTCCCTCCGTCCCTACATCGATTACTGAGGCCTAAATGAAATCACTCTCAAGGATCGCTATCCCCTGCCTTTCATCTGTGAGCTTTTTGACAGGCTTCAAGGAGCAAAAATCTTCTCAATCTGGACAATCTGGACCGGATCCA
The DNA here is from genome assembly GCF_901001135.1 of Rhinatrema bivittatum. Lineage (NCBI taxonomy): Eukaryota > Metazoa > Chordata > Amphibia > Gymnophiona > Rhinatrematidae > Rhinatrema > Rhinatrema bivittatum. Next base: position 217,720,109 of record NC_042623.1, on the reverse strand, counting down.
CGGGGGTGACGAGTGAAAGACCGCCTTTAACACGCGTGATGGCCATTTTGAGTACCTCGTGATGCCCTTCGGGCTTTGCAACGCACCCGCAGTATTTCAAAACCTGGTGAACGAGGTCTTCAGCGATATGCTTTACCAGTGCGTAGTCGTATATCTCAACAACATTCTAGTCTTTTCGCAAGACCTTCAAAGCCATCACTGGGATGTCTCTCGTGTCCTCCAGCACTTGCTGGTAACGAGATACCCAGCTTTTCGCCAAGCTTGAGAAGTGCTACTTCGAGCAAGAGACTCTTCCTTTTCTTGGCTACATGGTGTCCAGCCAGGGGTTTCGAATGGACCCTCAGAAATTAAAGAGCATCCGTGATTGACCTCAACCTACGGGCCTCAAGGCACTTAAGAGATTCCTTGGCTTCGCCAATTACTATCGCTCCTTTATTCACCACTATTCTACCCTGACCACTCACGGCCATGACTCGCAAGGGGGGCATCCCCTCTCACTGGTCCCCCGAAGCCATGACCGCCTTTCAGGACTTAAAGTCTGCCTTCCTCAAAGATCCTTGTCTCCATCATCCGGACCCTACACGGGCATTTGTCGTCGAGGTCGTCGCCTCCAACGTTGGAGTAGGAACCGTACTAAGTCAATACTCAACTACCCATACACTACACCCTTGTTCTTTTTTTTTCCCGGCGCTTCTTGCCGGCGGACCGTAATTACGCCATTGGGGAGAAAGAACTCTTGGCCATCAAACTGGCCTCTGAAGAATGGTGGACTTGGCTCGAGGGAGCTCAACACCAGGTCACTGTATACCCGGATCATAAAAACCTCAAGTATCTACATCATGTTCAGTGTTTAAACCATTGCCAGGCCCATTGGTCCTTCTTCTTTACCTGATTCAATTTCATACTGCGTTACCACCCAGGCAATAAAAATGGTCGCGCCAATGCACTCACCAAGTCTTTTGTCACAGAGAATGTGCCCGATACCCAGTGGCACATAATAGACACTGCCAAGGTCATTCTCTCCACCACCTATCCTGTGCCACCGGGGAAGACGGTGGTCCCTCGCCAGCTATGACAGAGGGTGCTGCAATGGGCCAACAACTCTTTGACCACAGGACATCCAGGCCAATCCAGAACTCTCTCCACTCTGCAGCAGTACTACTGGTGTCCTACTATACGAAAGGATACACAAGCTTACGTTGAGTCCTGTCCTACGTGCACTCGTCATAAACCTCCAGCAGGAAAACCCTGGGGACTCTTGTAACCACTCCCCATTCCAAGCGAGCCTTGGACCCATACCACAATGGACTTTATAGTGGATTTGCCTGAGTCCAGTGGTAACAATACCATATGGGTCACTGTCGACCATTTCTACAAAATGGCCCACTTCATGGCTCTGCCCGGTCTTCCTTCAGTGCCTCAGCTCGCCAAACTGTTCTTTCAACATGTGTTCCGGCTCCACGGCCTCCCCAAGCACATACCGTGGAGTTCAATTCACTGACGCTTCTGAAAATCCCTCTACAAGAAATTCAGTATTTCATTAGATTTCACATCGGTGTACCATCCTCAAGCCAATGGCAAAACGGAGAGGACTAATAGTATCCTAAAACAATTCGTGCAAGCCTACATGAGCCCCCGGCAGGATGTTTGGGCTGACCTTCTTCCATGGGTGGAGTTCGCACTAAACTCCTATCAGTCCGCCTCCACCGGTTCATCTCCGTTCCAGGTGGTCTTTGGTCTCCAGCCTTTGCTACCACTTCTGCTTCCGCTGTTCATGGTATCAATAGCAGCTCATGTGACTGCTCAAGAATTGCACCAATTGTGGTGTAACACCCAACAGCTGCTCCAGCAGGCTACCCAGAGATCGAAGAAGGCCTTTGACGCACATCACCATGAAGCACCCCAGTTTCTAGCCGGGGATAAGGTATTGCTCAGTACCAAATTCATTTGCTTCAAGCTGCCTTCAGCTTGCTTCGCTCCTAGATATATTGTCCTCTTTCCTGTGCTCCACCATCTGGGTCCTATTACCTACCGACTCCAGTTACCTTCCTCGCTCAAGATACACAATGCCTTCCACGTTTCTCTATTAAACGTTTGGGCCAGATTTTAAAAGGGTAATGCACATAAATCCCCGGGACGTGTGTAAGGCCTGGAAACACGCGAGATGCCCCAGTACGCGTGTAAGTCCCAGGGCTTGCAAAAAGGGGTGGAGCAGGGGGGCGGGCTGTGAGCAGGGTGGGGCGGTCCAGGGGTGGGGCAGGGTCAGGCTCCCGGCATAGCTGCCATATTTGCTGCTGTGCCGGGGATTGCACAACTTACTTCAGCCCCAGGTTTCCAGATTTAAAAAAGGCAGGGGGGAAAGGGCAGGGGAGGTAGGGGAAGGGAAGAGAAGGTGGGGTGGGGCTAGGGAATGGGAGAAGGCAGCGTGTCTTGGAGTGGGTTCAGCATGCGCAAGATGTACAGTTGTGCACCCCCTTGCGCGCGCCGACCCCGGATTTTATAACATGTGCGCACCTTCGAGGACTTGGTCTCCTGGCTTTCCCCGCTCCTCAGGCTGGCCCTGTGCCTTCCAGTAAGTCTTATCCTGCCGGCTCCCCGCTCCTTGTAACCGCCTCTGGGAACACCTTCACCACTTGGGAGTTCTTCCTCTGTGCTTCCCCGCTCCTCAGGGCAGTGCCAACATTCTAAACCGTGACTGTCAGGGCTTCTCCGCTCCTAGAGGTAGTGCCTACATTCTTCACTTTAAACTACCAGTGCTTCCCTGCTCCTCAGTGCAGCTCCCTTGATTCTACCATCGGTCACTGCCAGTGTCTCCCGCTCGCAGGTTGGCCTACATCATTGCATCAGTACCTCCTTTGCTATGCAGCTCCACCCTGCGGGGTTGCCTTCCCGGAATACCTCCTGCACGTCCTGTGTCGTTCTCCCCGCTCTGTGGGTCTGCCCAGCACCATCTCCTCCGGAGGTCTCTTCCCAGGTATTGATTCCCAGCCTGCCTTCAAACTGTGGGGATCCCTCCTAGCTATGTGCCTTGCCCCGTTCCTCGTGACCTCTCCACAGTTTCTACCTGAATTCTCTGCTGTGCCTGACCTCACCCACAGGAGGTAACAATACCCACCTCAGGCCAAGGGTCCACAAATCCACCAACCATTACAAAGTCCAACTTCATCGCCAAGTATCTTCAAGCTTCAGGGAGTAGATATCCAATTAAAGTATACTCCACAGCAACTCCAGGTCCTTGGCTTTGTACGACCTGCAAGAGGCGCCTGTACCCTAGACCTGGCTCTATCTCGTCATTTCCAACTCAGTTCCTGTTCTGTCCTGGTCCTTGCCCTGGGACCATCTACAGTCAAGACCTTGTCTCTGCTTGGACAAGTGATGATTCCACCCCTGGATTCCACTCCTGGTCTTCTGAAACGTCACCTAGCTGTTTTTCTTCTCCATGACTTCAACATGGCAAGTTACCTTGTATCTACAGCTACTGTCCAGTCCTTGCTCTGTGCAAGCAGGAATTTCAACCTATATCACCATCCCAAGTTCTTAAGATGTTGTCTTGTTGCTCTCTCTCACCATCATGGCGAGTTGTCCCAAATCCAGAGCTTGCCGCCATCTTCCTTCAGTCTCCTTCATGCACTGTTCCGTGCTGCTGGATCAGGATTGGGAGATCCTGATTCCTATTCATCTGCTTTTCCTGTACCATCTTCGCTGCCAGCTAAGGATGGCAATTTCCATCCTCTACGTTGTCTGGTAAACCTGTATAGCCTTGCTGTTTATCCACCTGTAAGGTCCCTGTCTTCCTTGGATACCACAGGCGAGATTCAACTTCGCTTCCCTTGGATCAATAAGATAGCCTGCGGCCATCTTCTCCAGAGTTTTCCATTCTTTCATCTAATGGGAGCTATCTTCAGTTCATCACTACAGAAAGCCTTTACATGTTGGCTGTACTAGATAGCTAAAATTACTTGCTAGCTTCTCAGTGTCCTCCACCAAGAAATTCCAGCTTCAGTTCTTTGACCCCTTCCACTGGCGAAAGCAAGTCTGTGGAGGGGATCTTTGAGGAGGGGGTACTGTTGCAAAGCTGCTTGTGGGATAGGCCCATAAGCAGCCTCTTACCTTGCAGCGGGGCCCGGAGGCCACCGCTGCCACCGCCTGCTATCTCCACAGCCTGGAAGTCGCCGTTGGTGCTCCTTCTATTCGGCCTGGTGGCTTGCCTGGTGGCTTCTGCCGTTCCCTTGCTGCCTGGAGGCCGCTGCCATTACCGTCGCTGCTTGTGGTGGGAAGCCGCTGCTGTCTGGGTCTTCATGTGGCCTGGAGGCTGCTGACACCTGCTTTCTTCGTGGCTAGGCCGCCACCAACCTGCCTCCCTCATGCGGCCCGGAGGTTGCCACCGACTGGATCCTCTTCTGCAGCCTGGAGACCGCCTTGGAGCTCCTCTTCCCATGGCGGGATGCCACCATCATCTTCTGTCTTCGCTGCAGGGAGCCGCCGATGTCAGAACCTTTCTTCACGGCACGAACACTGCCGCCGCTCTCCATGGTCCTGCCTCTTCCTAGGTGCGTGGCCACGCCTCTTCCCTTCATTTAAAGGGCCCACAGTGGGCAGGGCCCTGTGGCTCCTCCTGATGTTGTCTCCGAGGCGTCTCCTCTTCAGCCCTATAAGAAGGGCCTCTCTTCAGTCTGTCGTTGCCTTTGCAAGGAGTTAGTCAGCTCCTGGGTTCTCCATTCCATACTCCATCCAGGAGACCTTCGTGATCCTTCCTCACTTCTTCAAGGTACTCTGTTCTTCGTGGGAATTCCTTTGTCTTTTTCTGTGGATCCTAATCCTTCATCTTCATCTTCATTTGCATGTCCTGGTATCTCGTCGGATCCTGCATCCTTGTCAGTCCCGTCTTCAAGATGTTCCTGTCTCTAGATGCTCCACTCTTTGGATGTTCCTAGTTCAGATATTCCCGCTCCAGAGGTACCTGATGTTCCATGCTCCATGTTGCAGACGTCCCAGATGTCCTTGTCTCCGAGATCTCTGACTTCCAGTTGTCCGGTGTCCTGATGTACCAGATGTCCTATGTTCCTGTCCTGATCCTAGTGTCCTCTTTGCCAGCTCTTCGTCCAGCTTCCAGGTTCCTTTCGTCCATCTTTCCTGGCATGCCTCTTTCGTGGTCCCTGACCAGCCCCAGGTAGACCCTTGTTTTTAATGTTCCTGAATCCAAGTTCCAAGTTCCGAGTCTTGAATCCTGAGTCTTGTTTCCTGTTCCCGGTCTTCGGAGTTCCCTGTGCCTGCTTCCGTCCGTGCCTAAGACTCTGCCCGAACCTGCTCCACTTCAGCGTGGTCCACAACCAGCCACAGGTGGCTGTGTAGGGCATGCCCCGGTGCAGGCCTCTCCTGAATCTTCGTCATGTCCTGACTTCAAGTTACACTGCTTCATCTGGAGCCTGCTTCATCTCCTGCTTGGTCCTTGACCAGCCATGGATGGCTGTGTAGGGCACACTGTGATTCAGCGTCACTCAGTACTTTATCCTGAACCCTTGCCTGAAATCTCCAAGTATCCTGAATTCTTGCCTGAGACCTCCAAGAAACCTGTATCCTTGTCTGAGTCTTCTGAGTATCCTGAGTTTCCTCTGAGTATCCTCAATCCATGTCTGAGCATCCTGTATCTCAATCAATGTCTGAGCATCCTGTATCTCAATCCATGTTTGAGCATCTTATATCTCAATCCACCTCTGAGCAGGGCAACCAAAATGATAAAGGGGATGGAACAGCTCCCCTATGAGGAAAGGCTGAAGAGGTTAGGGCTGTTCAGCTTGGAGAAGAGACGGTTGAGGGGGGATATGATAGAGGTCTTTAAGATCATGAGAGGACTTGAACGAGTAGATGTGACTCGGTTATTTACACTTTCGAATAATAGAAGGACTAGGGGGCATTCCATGAAGTAAGCAAGTAGCACATTTAAGACTAATCAGAGAAAATTCTTTTTCACTCAACGCACAATAAAGCTCTGGAATTTGTTGCCAGAGGATGTAGTTAGTGCAGTTAGTGTAGCTGGGTTCAAAAAAGGTTTGGATAAGTTCTTGGAGGAGAAATCCATTAATGGCTATTAATCAATTTTACTTAGGGAATAGCCACTGCTATTAATTGCATCAGTCACTAACCAACCTCTTCCCCTTTTCAATAATATTCTAACAAAAACGTATAGGGGATTAATTGCTCGGTGATCTTGTACGGAGGTAGGTCTATGAGGGTAACCAATTAATGATTATCCTCTTATGTACCTCCGTCTATTAGTCTTTTTTAATTTTTATTTAATTACCAACATCTTTTGTTTTTTGTAATTTTTCAAATTTTCTTAAAATCCCTTCTCCCCTGCTGCTTTTCCGCCCCACTGATATTTTATTGCATACTTATCAGGACATTGCCTCTGTAATATCTCATGGGCGCGGAGCTGCTCGTCCGACACGGGCCATGTTTCGGCACAAAGTGCCTGCTTCAGGGACTGTGGGAGAATAAGCTGTGTCCAACACTGGGTTCACAGCATATGGCAAACCTTCAATATATGAAAAAGTCAATTTCAGATAACACAAGCCTTATAAAGCCTTTATAACATGTTTAAAATCACAAGACCCACCTTGCTTCTTCTAAAGAACTTACTGTTATGCCGCTTTCCTTTGTCATACTCGGTACGCCCGTATTGCTTGTCTGGGCGTCGGCTTCATTCTAACCGTTTATATAAGCCTGCCTGGGAAACCTACCTCCTCCTCTTCGTCAGAACCAAGGCTATCTCAGGTGTGAATATTCACAGTGGTGTCTTAAACTTCCGGCATGGGCGAACCTGATTGTCTCTGTGGGCGGCTTCAATTCGACCGGGGGCGTTTTCTGGGTGGAGTTGATTTTTTTCAATTTTTTCTGTTTGAGGGCGGGTCTGATTCGCCCGGGGGCGTTTTTGATCGCTTTCAATTTGCTCTTTTGTCTTTTGTCTCTCATTTAGCGGGCGGGTTAATACAACTAAGTGTTTCTCTCAGGCGGAGCTTACTGCCGCGTTTTATAAATCGAACCACCTTTTATGTCTTTGTGGATTTATCTTCCATGTTCATCTATCAAATAAAAATGTTAAGTATTTTGTACGAACCATTATCTTGTTTTGTCTTATCAAGTATTTTGTACGAACCATTATCTTGTTTTGTCTTATCAAGGGTGGGGCTATAACTTCAAAATTCCTTATTGTTTCACGTTTGATTGCTCTAAGTCCGGTGACGTTTTCACTACCTAACATCGTCTGTGATTTCCTTACGGGCATTAGTGAACCTCCCGACGTGATATTAATGATGAACGATGGTATTATCCTCCTTGATACATGGTGCTGATAGCTTCACTTCACCAGAATATTGTCCAATCAATTTCCCGGTTCAGTCCTTTCGGATTCACTGTATCCCATGTATATATGTATTTCTGTTCCTCTTGTATCAATCTGGTGTTGAGATCTCCTCCCCTTGGGTGTTCTTGTAATTGAAAAAGGACCGCCACTTTAAAATCTTCTGGTGGATGCCCCATTTGTTGCCAATGGTCTGTTAAAGGAGCCCCTTCTATTTTGTGCCTAAGTCGACTGACATGTTCCTGAAGTCTGCTTTTAATCTTACGCATTGTCTTGCCAATGTATACCTTGTGGCAGGTACACCACAGCGCATAAATGACTCTCATCGAGTCGCAGGTGTAATTGCCTTTAAAAGTATATTTCCTACGGCCAGGGATGGAAAATTCGGTGCCTTCATGCATGAACTGACATGCACTGCATTTTCCACATGCTTTTTGCCCTCTTACTGTATCTTGACTTCGAACTTGTATGGGCAATAGATTAGAATGTACTATTAAATCTTTCAAATTTTGTGCTTTTGTAAGAGCAAAAGTGGGTTTTTCCTTCAGATTGGGATGGACTTGTAGGATGGGCCAGTATTTCAAAATACTTTTTTTCAACAAGTAGGTTTGCGGTGTATGTGGTAACACGCAAATCAGTTTCTCACTTTCAGTGTGAGTTTTAGGCTGAAGCAGCAGCTCTCTATTAGCCCATCTGGCCCTTTTGTACGCTTTTTTTACTGTGGCTGCTGGATACCCTCTTTGCAAAAATCTATTAGTCATGTCAACTGCTTGCATTTTAAATTCTGTAACAGTGGAGCACAGCCTTCTTAACCTGAGGAATTGCCCAACTGGTAAGTTATTTCTGAGGTGGTTTGGATGAAACGATGAGTAATGTAACAGTGTGTTTCTATCTGTTGGTTTTCGATATATAGTGAATTGAAATCCTTCTCCTGTGAGCATGACTTGAATATCCAAAAACGGTATGCTGTTCCTATGATGTTGGTTTGTAAAATGTAAATGTGGATTGCAGCTATTCAACCATTGCATAAAGAGTTTCAATTCCTCCTCTTCTCCATGCCATATGACAAAGATGTCATCGATAAATCTTTTCCACAATACTATGTGGCTTTCATAGTTGTTACGGTATACCCATTTTTCCTCAAACTCTGAGAGTCATTTATGCGCTGTGGTGTACCTGCCACAAGGTATACATTGGCAAGACAATGCGTAAGATTAAAAGCAGACTTCAGGAACATGTCAGTCGACTTAGGCACAAAATAGAAGGGGCTCCTTTAACAGACCATTGGCAACAAATGGGGCATCCACCAGAAGATTTTAAAGTGGCGGTCCTTTTTCAATTACAAGAACACCCAAGGGGAGGAGATCTCAACACCAGATTGATACAAGAGGAACAGAAATACATATATACATGGGATACAGTGAATCCGAAAGGACTGAACCGGGAAATTGATTCGACAATATTCTGGTGAAGTGAAGCTATCAGCACCATGTATCAAGGAGGATAATACCATCGTTCATCATTAATATCACGTCGGGAGGTTCACTAATGCCCGTAAGGAAATCACAGACGATGTTAGGTAGTGAAAACGTCACCGGACTTAGAGCAATCAAACGTGAAACAATAAGGAATTTTGAAGTTATAGCCCCACCCTTGATAAGACAAAACAAGATAATGGTTCGTACAAAATACTTGATAAGACAAAACAAGATAATGGTTCGTACAAAATACTTAACATTTTTATTTGATAGATGAACATGGAAGATAAATCCACAAAGACATAAAAGGTGGTTCGATTTATAAAACGCGGCAGTAAGCTCCGCCTGAGAGAAACACTTAGTTGTATTAACCCGCCCGCTAAATGAGAGACAAAAGACAAAAGAGCAAATTGAAAGCGATCAAAAACGCCCCCGGGCGAATCAGACCCGCCCTCAAACAGAAAAAATTGAAAAAAATCAACTCCACCCAGAAAACGCCCCCGGTCGAATTGAAGCCGCCCACAGAGACAATCAGGTTCGCCCATGCCGGAAGTTTAAGACACCACTGTGAATATTCACACCTGAGATAGCCTTGGTTCTGACGAAGAGGAGGAGGTAGGTTTCCCAGGCAGGCTTATATAAACGGTTAGAATGAAGCCGACGCCCAGACAAGCAATACGGGCGTACCGAGTATGACAAAGGAAAGCGGCATAACAGTAAGTTCTTTAGAAGAAGCAAGGTGGGTCTTGTGATTTTAAACATGTTATAAAGGCTTTATAAGGCTTGTGTTATCTGAAATTGACTTTTTCATATATTGAAGGTTTGCCATATGCTGTGAACCCAGTGTTGGACACAGCTTATTCTCCCACAGTCCCTGAAGCAGGCACTTTGTGCCGAAACATGGCCCGTGTCGGACGAGCAGCTCCGCGCCCATGAGATATTACAGAGGCAATGTCCTGATAAGTATGCAATAAAATATCAGTGGGGCGGAAAAGCAGCAGGGGAGAAGGGATTTTAAGAAAATTTGAAAAATTACAAAAAACAAAAGATGTTGGTAATTAAATAAAAATTAAAAAAGACTAATAGACGGAGGTACATAAGAGGATAATCATTAATTGGTTACCCTCATAGACCTACCTCCGTACAAGATCACCGAGCAATTAATCCCCTATACGTTTTTGTTAGAATATTAATTGCATCAGTAGCATGGGATCTTCTTAGTGTTTGGGTAATTGCCAGGTTCTTGTGGCCTGGTTTGGCCTCTGTTGGAAACAGGATGCTGGGCTTGATGGACCCTTGGTCTGACCCAGCATTTCTTATGTTCTTATGTTCTTAATCCACGTTTGAGCATCCTGAATCCTGGTTCTAGTTCTAGTCCTTGCCTCGTCCAAGTCTCCAAGTATCCTCGTCTTGTCCAAATCTTCAAGTATCCTCGTCTCATCCAAGACTCCAAGTAACTACGTCTTGTTCCTGTTCCAGTACCATAGCCTGTCTTCGACCTCTGTCCGTCCCGCCGAATCTGCCGTTCCCAAGCAGCAGGTCCAAAAGGGCTATCAAGTGGACAGAGGTCTACCCCAGAGACCAGCATTGTGTTGCTGGGTCTCTTCTGGTGCATTTGGGTTTGGCAGAGGCAGGGGCGGATTGACCTATCGGGGGATCGGGCATCCCCCGGTGGGCCGGTCTACCTTGTCACGTGGTCTCGACCGCATGGCTCTTTCTCAGCCCAGTCTCAGCGTCTTCCAGTCAGCCCCTGCCGGAGGCCAAGCCGGCAGGGGCCGAAGAAATACAAATCGAGGCCGGCGGGGGCCGAAGAAAAGAAGATCAGTCAGCGCGGGCCGAAGAAATGAAGATGGAAACCTCCCAGCCAGCCCCCACCGTAGATATTAAAATCGAGGCCGGCGGCGGCCGAAGAAAAGAAGATGGGTGCCTCCCAGCCAGCCTCAAGCGGGGGCTGGCTGGGCGGCGCCCATCATCTTTTCTTCGGCCGCCGTCGGCCTCGATTTTAACTTCTTCGGCCCCCGCCGGAGACAGCCGGCCCCCGAAGGCCGGCGGGGGCTGAATAAATTAAAATTGAGGCCGGTGGCGGCGGAGGCTGAAGCAAAAAAGATGGGCGCCTCCCAGCCAGCCTCAAGCAGGGGCTGGCTGGGCAGTGCCTATCTTCTTCGGCCTCCGCCAGCCTCGATTTTAATTTCTTCTGTCCCGCCGGAGACCAAGAGGGCCGAAGAAATTAAAACTGAGGCCGGCGGGGGCCGAAGAAATTAAAATCGAGGCCGGCGGGGATCGAAGAAGTGAACCGCCGCCGGAGACCAGCTGTTAAGCCTTGAATCGGAAGGGTGCTTCTGTGTGTATGTGAGAAAGGAACGGTGCTTGTGTGTGTGTATGAGAATAGTGCAACTTTTGAAAAGTTGGATGAAAGATTAAATTACTGAATGTTAAGGATCCCTCTTCTAGAAAATAAAATGTAGCAAAGTGGGTAGAGACAAATACTAAAGCAAAAAAAAAAATTAAACTATTTAAAATGTTCATCTCAGCAAAATCACAAATTTAAGATACTGATGCCAGGTGGGTTGTTTTTCTTTTTTTTTTTTTTAGCATAATTTAAGCATGAAGACTAGAATAGTTCCAATCTGAAATGGTTTTGCTATTTTTTTAAGCCTTTAGAAAATGTATATTTTTAAATGACTAAGACTGGAATCTTCCCATTTAAAAGGGAAGTTGAGTAAGGATGTCTTTCGGTTCCATATCTCCCACATGAATAATCATTGAAGAAAGACACTTGCTTTATTGCCTGAAAGCGCAAAACAAGAGAAGCTGTACTGTGTGGGTGGCTGTCCCTTGGGAGGACAGAACCTGAAGGAAGGGTGTCATTTCGCCTTCTGATAGGAATGTGGTTTTCTTATTTAATGGTTGGGATCATCACTTTCACTTTTAGTAAAAGTGAAAAATGCAAGTCTGAAAGCAAGGTACTTCTGTGAGTGTAATGTGTATGTGAGCCAGGGAGGGTGCTTCTGTGTGTCAGTGTGTGTGTGCAAGAGATATGGAGCATGTTTTTGGCTGGCTTGTGGCTGTGAGATAGAACATGTGTGTAATTGAGAGCTTGTGTGTAAGTGAAATAGAGAGAGCATGTGTATGATTGAAAGCCTTTGTGTAAGTAAGAGAGAGCGAGAGTATTGTGTGATTGAGAGAGACTGGCCAGAGAGGTGACATGTGTATGTGTGAGACTGATCAGGGAGATGACTGGTATGTGTGTGCTCGTGTGTGAGTGAGAGAGAGAGAGACTGGTTGGGGAGATGATTGGTATGTGAGAGACAGAAACTGGTCTTGAGGGTATGACTGGTATGTGTGTGAGTGAGAGAGAGAAGAGATTGGTTGTGGTCCCTAAGGAAGAGGACCATGAGGACAGCTTCAGCAGCTACTGCTGCTTCTGGCGTCACCTGCAAGGGAAAGGAGTAGGAGAACTGCTAGAGAGGGTAAGTAAAGTGGCTTTTTAAGTTCATTTTTCTTGATTACCATTTTAATTATTGGGTAGTATGTGATGTGTCTGCTGTTTGAAATATTTTATTGGTATTTGGTAAAGGTTTCAAAATTTCCTTGAGTCTTTAATTATTGGATATTCTATTCATCAGCTGTTTTGAAATTATTTTATTAGTATGATTTTATAATTATGAGTCATGATTTATATATCTTGATTGTTTCATGAGGAATGGTGACATTTTTGTTTTTCCATTGTTGCACTGTATAGATTCTGGCATGATACGTTTTACAGTTTAGTTTTGTCTGCACATTTCTATTTATACTTTATGTGGCTTTATTCTTATTTGGTGAGAGTTTGTGTTCTGCATGCAAAGACTGAGAGGAAGCATTCTTTTAGCATGTGGTTTCTCTGTAGGGATCTGTGGTAGCTTGGCCTGTTCTGTTTTCCTGATAGGAGGTGTATTGATATTTTAGATTCTGGTGTAATATTTGTGGTATTCTTTTTCATAAGTGGGGTTGTTATTCTTTGAGTTTTGGCAAATAGTACTGTGTTGATACGGGAGTAGCATGCTGAAATATTGGGGTGTGTACATATATATGTAAATTAAATATGTAAATTATATTGTATATGTAATTGGGTACCCATGGGCCAGTATGGAGAAAAATCCCCCGAGCCACTATTTTCCCTCAATCCGCCCCTGGGCAGAGGTCAGGGATTCTGGTCTTCAGCCTGTCTGCCTGTGCTTGGACACATCTTGCCAAGCCTCTGACCTTCTTCGGAGTTCTCTGGGGTCGTGCCATGGCCTAAGGGCACACTAAATCTCCCCAGAATCGGGACCACTTCCTAGCGCTCCCTAACAGTGGAATTGGGACCGCTTCCTAGCGCTCCCTAACAGTAACTGGGTTTAAAAAGGTTTGGATAAGTTCCTAGAGGAAAAAATCCATAAACTGCTATGACTGTAATTAATAAGCAACAGTAGCTTGTGATCTATCTAATGTTTAGGTACTTGCCAGGTACTTGTGACTTGGATTGGCCACTGTCGGAAACAGCTTGATGGGTTCTTGGTCTGACCCACTATGGCATATCTTATGTTCTTATGTAATACCAGACCTGTTGTGTTTATGACATCCCAGGAGTAGTAGTGGCTGCCTCTGGCCTAGATTTTAACTCCTACATGAGATACTTAGTGCTGAAAATCAGTAATAAGCACCTCACTTTTTTCCCTATTCTAACTGTGCCCCTTTAACTGCCCATTTTTAAGATATCTATGTTTAGGTACTTGGTGAAAAAAGGCTTTACATTTAGGAGCTCAACTCTAATCAGTTTTCTAGGAGGTTAATTTAGGTGCTTGCTCCTAAAGTTTGTTATCTAAACTTTTTGGAAATTGGCCCCAACATGCTTGAGTTAATAAGTCAGAGAAAAAAATGCCATAAACCAGATTTTCAAGTTTAGGACACAACAGTATTTGGAGACAAATTAGGGATGGTCTGTCTTTCAGTGAGCTTGATCACGCTACACTAAGACATGAGCTGCTGGTTTACATTTTAAAAACTAAGTTGCCACCGGAGATATCTAATGGTTATTATAACCATGAGCCACTTTAGACAAATGCAGAATATAAATCTTGTTAAATAAAGAAAACACTCATGTGTCATGAGCCTGACTTGTGGTGTGAATGCATACAATGACAGCTTTTTTAATCCTTTTGCACTACAGTGATGACACAGATACACCAGCAGTAACCATGTTGACTTTCTGAGTTGCTATTGTCTTCAGTGGTACCAATTGTGGATTGGCTATGGCAATTCCTGCAGGATACCATATGCTGACAGAAACCTCAAGAAGCTGGTACCATAGGAAACCTGAGTGTAGATGTCCTACCTTAACTTAAGGGTTTGTCATATCAAGAATAGATGTTTTCAGTTTAAGGAGTGTGTGGTAGGGGAAGGAGTAGTTCTGGTCCTCTGTGCCACAGAGGTAATTTTCACCACCAGAAAGAGGACACTGAAGGATTCAGTTGCTGATAAGCTTTTATTTTAGTTCTGGTCAACAAGGAATCCCAGGTTTACCTGGTATGAGCATCAGCGTCTGTGAGTAGAAAAAAAAACATATTTAAATATTCTCTTTTTACTTTTTGAGAACAGGTAGAGACAATAAGGTGGATACTAAAATGAAAGTCGAAAAAGAAATATTGATAGTTAAAAGAAGAAATCTGAAAAATTATTCTAGGACTTAGGATTTCCATATTCACTGAATACTGACCAGCAATGAATTAAAAGGAAGACAGCGCTTGCAACTGAGTTGAGCAATGGAATTTAACAGACTCCACACAAGATTTATTTGAATTTCAGCCTTGCATAGAACTGTTGCATCAAGGATTAATCTGGATTTTGTATCCTTAAAATGAGTTCTTAATTTTTCAATTTTTCCAAAGTTGTTTCTACTACAGTAAGCTAGTCCAGAATAAACAGTCTAAGTTAACAGGTGAGAAGGCTGCACTCAAAAGCACAATTTTTGATAAGACATGGCTAGATATTTTAATAAAAACAATTCTCCAAGGCCATTAAAGGAAAAGGCAGCATTTGAAATTGACTTTTGAAAGTTAAATTACTTTTTTTTTTTTTTTTTTTGGGGGGGGGGTTACCAAAGACTTTATAGATATCTTTCCTTTCCTAAAATTGTTGCCATTTTTAGAAATGAATAATTTAAGACTTGTAATCATTTCTACCAAGTTTATGTATAGTACTATGTAACTGCTAAAGGAACATGAAATGTTAAGGCACATATGGATGGACACACAAAGAATGCAGGAGATGGGACCAAAAGTTAAGTTGATCATACTCACAATTTATGATGGTCCATGTGAAACATTTTGTGTTGGGAACCCCGGCTGTGGCAACCTGCATCTGGGTCCCCTTACCTACCTGACGGTGTGGCACGGCACGGCCCGGCCCCGAATCGCCTGATGGCATCTCTCCCATGTGGTCCAGGACGCTGCCGACTTCCTTTCAAAGTGCGCACTCCTAGGCGCGCACGCGGGATGTGCCAGTATTTAAAGGGGCCGTGGCGGGAAATGTTGGCCTGGCCCCCAAAGATGACATCATGACTCCTGACTATTTAAACCCGGCTCAGCTCCCTGCTCTTCGCCTTGGCAACAGGTCCTGCTCATGAGAGTGGGTTTTTGCTGCATTACAGAGTTCCTGCTTGTTCCTGACCTTGCGTTCCCGTTGTTCCTGTTCCTGAGCCCCGCGACTCAGATTGTCTTCCTGGTTCTGACTTCGGCTTGGCTTCCTGACTCCGCTTGTCTGCTGCCCTTCTTGACCTTTGGCTTGTCTTCTCGTCTCTGTTCATTTGCTGCCTGCCCTGACCTCTGGCCTGGTTCATCGTGCTGCCTGTTCACTGCCAGCCCTGACTCCTGGACTGCCCATGTTTCTCCTGAATTCCACTTGTCTTGACCTGGACTTCCTGATGCCGCTTCATCTTCTCCCTGGTTTCCGCTCCGCGAGAAGACCTGCACTTAAGTCCTGCCATCCCCGGCACCCAAGGGCTCAACTTATGGGGAACGAGGGCTGGTATAGGTGAAGCTCCAGCTGGGTCTTCTCCACCAATACCGTCCAACAGTTTGCCTAGGCCATGGATCCGGCAGACCTGATCGGTCTCCAGGCCATTCCTGGTCTGGCTCAATGGCTCCAACAATAGCAGCAGTGCCTAGATGTCTTGGCAGCCAGGGTCGAATATCTGGCCAACTGACTGGACTACACTCCCATGCCAGGGGTACCTTCGTCAACACCCGCAGCAGCGCCAGCTCCTTCTGCCTCCATGCACCTCCCAGCACCTCCCCGTTACTCCGGGGACCCGAAGCAGTGCTGTGGATTCCTAAACCACTGCTTCATGTGCTTTTCCCTGCAGCCAGCACAGTTTACCAGCAACCAGGTCATGACTACCTGCATCCTGTCACTACTCGTGGGCCTTTCCCCGGTGGGAACGTGGGGAGCATTACTTAGGCATCTTCCACGTTTCATCCAGACCTTTAAACAAGTCTTTGATGAACCTGGCTGGACGCTAGGACTCTGCCTGTACTGCTGCGGCAAAGGCCACATTTTGGGCCACTGTCCTCAGAGGCCGGGAAACTCTCGTGCCTAGGTGTCACGGGGGAGCTGACTCAAGGCTATGTAAACCCCGCTTCCCATTGCACCACTCCAGTGACACTCCATTACCCCGGCGGCTCCTTTTCAACACTGACCTTCATAGACTCCGGGGCCGGAGGAAGTTTTATCCTGCAGAGCTGGCTAACCAACTACAGCTCCCCATGGTTCCCAGGGTCCCACCGTTGCTGATCTATTTGATTCAAGGGGACACACTGCCAGGCCGAATCACCTCTGTCACCGCCCCAGTGACACTCCGCACTGGGATCCTCCACGAAGAAGAGATTTCATTCTTTGTGCTTGAGAAGGCCATTCACCCAGTGGTGCTGGGACTCCTGTGGCTCCATAGGCATACCCCCCTGCATCGACTGGGAGACCCTGCAGATCACCTCCTGGGGACCCAACTGCTTTTTCTCCTGTCTCCAAGGCCTGCCTCGGCCCCGACTCCTACTGGCCACGACCTCACCAGCGCTGCTGACCCAGTACGCGGACTTCGTGGACGTGTTTTCAAAGGAGAAAGCTGAAACACTCCCGGAGCACCATCCATTCAACTGTGCTATCGATCTCCTGCCCAATACTACATCTCCTCAGGATCGGGTGTACCCACTGTCTTTCCCCAAGACTCAGGCGATGTCGCAGTAAACATCTGTGAGAACTTGGATAGAGGGTTCATCTGTCCCTCCGGCAGGCGCTGGGTTCTTTTTCATAGCAAAGAAGGATGGCACCTTAAGGCCATGCATTGATTATCGAGGCCTTAACACTATCACCTGCCGAGAGGTACCCACTCCCGCTCATCCTGGAACTGCTGGACTGCCTTCAGGGAGCAAAGATCTTCACTAAGTTGGACCTCCGTGAGGCCTACAATCTGGTCCGCTTCAAGCCTGGGGACGAATGGAAGACTGCCTTTAATACACTTGATGGCCACTATGAATACCTAGTAATGCCATTTGGCCTATGTAACACACCTGCGGTCTTCTAGAACCTCACGAATGAGGTTTTCCATGACATGCTCCACACCAACATCATTGTCTATTTGGATGACATATTGGTTTATTCAAAGGACCTGCCCACTCATCACTTGGAGGTTCACCACATCTTACAACGCTTGCGAGAACATTGACTTTTTGCAAAATTAGAAAAATGCCTCTTTGAATGGGAGTCCCTTCCCTTCCTGGGCTTCATCGTCTCCACTACAGGTTTCCATAGGGATCCCGAGAAAGTCGCAAGCATCTGGGACTGGCCACGCCCCGTGGGGGTCCACGCCCTCCAGCGCTTCCTTGGCTTTGCCAACTTCTACCAACATTTCATTCCACGGTACTCACACATAGTAGCACCCCTTACTGCCCTCATGAAGGAGTCCGATGCCAGACATTGGCCTTCTGAGGCGCTCTAAGCATTCGAGGTTCTAAAACAGACCTTTCTTTGTGAACCCTGCCTCTGTCACCCCGACCCCTCATGCCCGTCGTGGTGGAGGTAGACGCCTTTGACATCGCGGTAGGGGCTGTTCTCAGCCAGTATTCCAGCAACGGGGCCCTTTTGCCATACTCCTACTTTTCCCACAAATTCACGCCAGTGTACAAAAACTATGGCATTGGGGACAAGGAACTCTTGGCCATCAAGATGGCATTCAAGGAGTGGCGGCAGTGGCTCGAGGGCACACAACACCCCATCATGGTATATACCGATCACAAGAACCTCAGCCAAGCTTAATGCCTAAACCCTCGCCAGGCCCACTGGTCGCTGTTCTTCAGCCGCTTCAATTTCTTCCAGCGGTACCGTCCAGTCTCTAAAAATGCCAGAGCTGACGCCCTCTCCAGGCTTTATGAGACCGAGGACACGCCCATTGCACCCCAATACATCTTGGATCCTGCCAAAGTCCTCCTCACTGCCACCAACATGGTGCCCCTTGGGAAATACAGTATTTATTTATTTAAAAACTTTTCTATACCGTCGCTAAGTTAGCAAACCATCACAACGGTTTACAACAAGGCACGATAATGAAAATATGAGTGGTATAGATTACAAATTAATCATGTGCCATCATAGTACAGTAACAATGTAATGCAATAATCTATGTGTGTAAGTTAAGCTTGTATGTTTGGAACATATTAGGCGGTTTGAAATTAACATTAATATGCATTTGAAGGTTACTAGTAACAACTTCTAGTTTGGTGCGTCCTTATCCATCAACTGTTTTTCTCCTTTTCTTTATCTTTACAAAAAGCTTGTTTAAAGAGCAAGGTTTTCAGACTGGTTTTGAATATTTTCAAATTTCTCTGTAGCCTTATTTCGAGTGGCATATTGTTCCATAGCACGGGGCCAGCCAGTGATAGTACTCTTTCCCTTACTTGTGTGAGGCATGCTGTTTTGACCGAGGGGACAGTTAGTAGAGCCTTATTAGCAGATCTCAGGTTTCTTTCGGGACATGTACGCGCAGTGTCTATTTGCCTTCTTCGGATGGTCCTGTCCTGGGCCCATGACTCGCTCACCACCGGCCATCCCAGCAGGTTCCACACTGTGGAGTTTTATCCCGCTACTACTGGTGGTCGCAAATGGAATGCGACGTCCGTGCATACGTTGACTCCTGCCCAAACTGTGCCCAGCAGAAGCCGCTGCCAGGACGCCCCTGGGGTCTCTTGCAAACACTGCCAGTGACCAAAGAACCATGGACACACATCTCCATGGACTTCATGGTAGACCTGCCATTCGTTGCCCTTCCAAAGCTACCCTCGGCACCTGAACTTGCTCAGCTATTCACCCAACACATCTTTCATCTCCACGGCCTTCCATGACACAAAACTTCAGACTGCGGTTCCCAGTTTAAGGCGAAATAGGCGCGCCCTGGGCAAAAAGTTCGGGATACAATTGGACTTTACATCCACCTTTTGTTGCGATCCCGGGTCGGCTCCGGGATCGTTGCCTACCCGGTCGCGGCCCCGGCGTCATCTCGCGTTCCCCAGGCCTCCGGGGACCTCCTTCGCTGCAGCCCCGACGTCGGGCTGCTTCACCCGGGCCTACAGGGCCCTCTTCCACTCCGTTTCTGCCCCGTCGGAGCAGCCGGCGTCCTTCGGCGGCTGGCCCCGCCCCCTAGACGTGCGCGCACGTCTCAGGCTCCAATTTAAAGGGGCCAGCGCGGAAAACACTGAAGACTGCCTCCGGTGATGTCAGACGCTGCTGGGCTACTTAAGCCCTGCAGCTGCTCCTCTCCAGTGCCTTGCAACGAGGTTCCCAGGTTTACCCTGTCTCCAGTTGCTGCGTTCCTGTACCTTCTTGATTTCCTGTGCTTCCTGATCTCAGACTGGCTTACGGTGATTCTCGGTTTCTGACTCTGGACTGGCTTGCGACGATTCTTGGCTTCTGACCCCGGTGCGGCTTACGGTGATCCCTCTGGCTCTGGACCTCGGACTGGCTTACGACGACTCCCGGCTCTCGGACCCCGGTTTGGCTTACAGCGATCCTTTGGCTTCTGATCCCGGACTGGCAAGCGACGATTCTCTGGTACACGACTCTGGACTGGTGAGCGACAACCTTGGACACCGTCTGACTCCGCCCCCGTGGGCTCTCCTAAGTCCCAGCGGCCGGGTCCCTACGGGCTCCTCCTGGGGGGATGCCGGCTTCCAGGGTGAATCTCCTAAGTCCCAGCGGCCGAACTCCTACGAGCTCCTCTCGGGGGAGGCTCGGCTTCCAGGGCGAAGTCCTTCTCACCATTGTACCAGCTCCACCGTTTCACCCTTCCTTGCCACGGCCCTTGGTCACATAGGGCTTTCCAGGATCTTCATCCAGCCACTCTCAACTCCGTCTTTGCCGCCTTCCGATCGGGACCTCCGTTGTCACCTCACTCAACGGCTCACCATCTGGTTCCGATCGGTCCAAGGGTTCACGAACATAACACCTTTCACCCTGAGGGGAATGGCCAGGCGGAATGAACTAAATAGGCTCTAAAAACCTTCCTTCGTTGCTTCGTTGGGAGCAGACAGGATGATTGGGCCAACCTATTACCCTAGGAAGAATTCTCCCACAACCTGCACATCCATTCTGTGACTGGAACTTCCCCATTTCAGCTAGTCTTTGAAAAGCAACCATCTGGTTCCGATCGGTCCAAGGGTCCACGAACATAACAGATTGCAAGGCCATGGACCCGGCGGACCTTGCCGGTCTAAAGGCTATTCCAGGCATAGCCCAGAAGCTGCAGCAACAGCAATCCTGCCTCGACACATTGATGTCAGCCGTTCAACGCCTGGCGGATCGGGTAGAAGGGACTCCCGCAGCTCGTCCCGCAGCATCCACATCTCAGGTCAACCCGAGTTCCCCAGTCCCGGTACAGATGCCAGCACCCCCTAGGTATTCTGGAGATTCAAAGGCGTGTCGGGGTTTCCTCAACCACTGCTATATCCGTTTTGACCTTCTGCCTGCGTAGTTCACCACGGACCGCTCTAAGACGACCTACATTATCTCTCTTCTGGACGGGAAACCCTTGGCTTGGGCTTCCTCTCTTTGGGAGCGCCAAGACTCCCGACTAAATAACCTCGTACAGTTCGTCCAAGCCTTCCGGAGGATCTTCGACAAACCCTCCCGGGCCTCCACAGCCGCCTCAGAACTCCTCCAGCTGAGACAAGGCAACAGCCCCCTAGAGGAATATGCGATGGAGTTCCAGACCCTGGCCACCGAACTAGCCTGGGGAGAGGACAGTTTACACGGGATATTCCTGGAGGGTCTTTCTCCTCGGCTCCAGGATGAACTCGCGGCCTGGGATCTTCCGGATGACCTACAGGAACTGATAGAACTGGCTGGACGCGTGGATCGGCGCATCCAGCGCCGTTTTCAAGAGCGAAGGTCCGGCCAGGGATTGTCCGCCCGTCGAACCACGCCACCTCGGGTTCGAGCTTCACCTTCTGCGGCAGCTGCCTCTCCACCTGAAGAACCCATGCAGTTGGGCCGGGGTCCTCTCTCGGCCGAGGAACGAAGGCGTCGACGCTCGCAGGGACTATGTCTCTACTGCGGTGGTAAGGGGCACTTTCTGGCTCTCTGCACAGAGCGCCCGGGAAACGCCCGAACCTAGAATCTAGTGGGGAGTTGATTCTAGGCAGCACCTCTCCGAACTCCCCATGTACCGTTCCGGCGAGACTCTGTCTCCCTGGAGGAGGTTTCGATACCCTGGCGCTGCTCGACTCCGGGTCCGGGGGGAATTTTATCCTCCGAGATCTGGCGCAACAGCTACAGCTCAAAGTCTTGCCTCAGGAACCACCCTTGCGAGTATCGTCCATTCAGGGAATTCCCCTTCCAGGGACCATATCTACTCGTACGAGTCCTCTTCAGCTTCAGGTTGGGCTTCTTCATAAGGAGGAGATCTCTTTCCTCATCCTCGAGAAGTCCATTCACCCGCTCATACTCGGGCTGCCCTGGCTAAGGAAACATTCTCCAGTGATCAACTGGTCCTCGCTTCAGATCACATCGTGGGGGCCAGGCTGCGCCCGCCATTGTCTTCCTGCTCGCCCGCTGCAGATGCTTCCGCTCCTGGCTACTCCTCTGACGGTCCCACCACAGTACCAGGCCTTCCAGGATGTCTTTTCTAAAGAAAAGGCAGAGTTACTCCCAGAGCATCGCCCGTTCGATTGTGCAATTGACTTGCTACCAGACACCGCGCCTCCTCGTGGGAGAGTATATCCTCTGTCCTTACCGGAGACCAAGGCTATGTCCGCCTACATTAAAGAGAACCTGGACCGAGGGTTCATCAGACCG
Organism: Rhinatrema bivittatum; assembly: GCF_901001135.1. Classification (NCBI taxonomy): domain Eukaryota; kingdom Metazoa; phylum Chordata; class Amphibia; order Gymnophiona; family Rhinatrematidae; genus Rhinatrema; species Rhinatrema bivittatum. The sequence goes on along the minus strand of NC_042623.1, from coordinate 217,697,912 downwards.
TCTAACTCTCCGGCTGGAGCCGGCTTCTTCTTCATGGCCAAGAAGGATGGGTCTCTTCGGCCCTGTATCGATTACCGGGGCCTGAACCAGATTACCCGACGAGACCGCTATCCATTGCCGATGATTCCGGAGCTCCTGGATCGCCTACAAGGAGCTCGCATTTTCACCAAGCTGGACCTTAGAGGGGCGTACAACCTCGTACGAATCCGACCGGGCGACGAGTGGAAGACCGCCTTTAATACCAGGGACGGTCATTATGAGTACCTCGTCATGCCCTTCGGTCTCTGCAACGCTCCAGCGGTGTTCCAAAACCTAATGAACGAAGTGCTACGTGACCTCCTGTACACATCAGTCATTGTTTACCTCGACGATGTGTTGATTTATTCCCGGAATCTTGAGGAACATCGGCGACATGTGCGACAGGTTTTGCTAAAGCTGAGGGAAAACCGATTATGTGCTAAATTGGAGAAATGTCAGTTTGAGGAAGAGTCTCTGCCCTTTCTGGGATACATCGTCTCCTCTACCGGCTTCCGCATGGATCCTGATAAAGTTGCTGCCATCCGGAACTGGCCACAACCGGTGAGAGTAAAGGCAATCCAGCGTTTCTTAGGCTTTGCCAACTTTTACCGCCACTTTATCCCGCATTACTCCTCCTTGGTGGCGCCATTAACAGCCCTCACGCGCAAGGGTGAAGACGCACGAAGTTGGCCATCAACTGCCGTACAGGCCTTCCAGGATCTGAAGGAGGCCTTCCTCCAGGACACCTGCCTCCGACACCCGGATCCCCTACGTCCGTTCATTGTGGAGGTGGATGCCTCCAACGTAGCCGTGGAAGCCGTCCTGTCCCAGGTCTCCAAGGACGGGAGAACCCGGCCATGCTCCTACTTCTCCCGGAAGTTTTCTCCTGCCGAGAAAAAC